>NC_138783.1:93347004-94061305 GCF_965178545.1 Coloeus monedula
TGATTCTGCAACAAATAAAGCTGTCTAACCATGTGCTACTTTCAGGAATTGGATGTAAAGTAACAGCTACATCAATAATGCTTGCAGAAAGTATTTTCTGCTGGGCACCTAAGCTCCCTTCACAAGTTTCATTTCTTTCAGGCACAAAGGCTTGAGCTCAAACAAGATTATTTCATTTAAATAAATACGTGCATGAAAGAACAGGTGCCCTTTCTTCAATTTAATTTGAAAGACTCTTCTCACTGGGGATGAAGACTGTTCACTTTTCTTCCCATTTTTTTCTTACCAGAGTGATAACAATGGATGCTCTGAACTTCTCACATTTTTAAGAGCAGAAATTGGGCTGAAAATTCCCTTTTTAGGATCCTGCTGCACCTCTGAGAAAGAACTAAATTCCTGAAAGACACTTGGGATAATACCCTTCATTCATTAATGTGTGTATTTACGTGTAGTCCTACTATTACCAGTGTGAGAATGTCATTATTTCAATTAAAATTCTAATAAAATGTTCCAGGGGTTTACTACTATTATCAAGCAGGTAACTCATTTTAATTACTCTGATTCCAAGTTCCAGTTCTTAAATCTTTTGTCACTTTCTTCCAGATATTGATGAGCCTTGTTGAAATGGTATATTTTTGTGTGACCTGACACAAATCCACTAATTTCTCCCTTCTTCCCCCCTTTTTATTAAAGCCAAAATAAGACTTCTAAGTCTCATAGTAATAGATCTTGACCTTAGGAATCAAATAATTGGGGGGAGGGCTTTTTTTCTGAATCTTTCCTGATTTTTCCAACATCCTTTTGAAATTATAATGCTATCAAGTATGTGGCTGCTCACTGCTGGTCGCACTGAATGTATCTGGATGTAACACCATATTCCAATCCATTATTAGTTTTACCTACATATCCAAATTCAGATTAGCTAGTACCTCAAAAAAACAGTGTAGGAGACATATGCAGTTATAATCTACCTTGACACCCTGGATCATTTTTAGGATCCTACATTTTCAGCACAGTCTTTCCCCCTGTAAGTGTACCTTGAATTTTTTCTTCCCAAGATGCGGAGTTTAACCATAACATTTTTGGACATGACCTGCTTGCCAAACAATTCACATTAATCTCTCCTCTTCATTGTTTACTTATTTTATAACCAGTATTACTTTAGAGTATTTTTAGATTTTCTTCTGGGTTATTGAATAAATTGCTAAACAGAAGTACAATCTTACTTGATGCAGCTGTTCAGTCAGTGATAATGCCACAAAAATGATTCAGCAGTAAATAGTTCATAACCCCTTAACATACAATCTGCTGGCATCATAAAATATATTTAAAATCAGAATGCAATGAAATTAAAAAGGTTTAAATATGCTGAAGCATAGCCATTGTTTCCTTAATCAGCTAAAAATTTGCAATCTCCTCCCATACTCATTTGGGAAGACCGATTCTGCACTTTGTCATTAACAATTAATCTTCCAGGCTTCTAATTTTCTTTTAGATATTTTTTTCAAGTTTTTCTAATGCAAACTTCAGGGCTGACCTCAAGCTGTCTAGACCACATTTGGACAGGACTTTCTCACATCTTTGACACTTCTTATTTTTCACACTTCAAAAACTGGCACTCTAGCATTATTTCAGTCTGTAAGAATTATTTTAAGGTTCACTAAAAATCAGCATCGGCAGCTGCCCAACATTAATTACTGGGGTTCCCTGTTTTAAGAGTATGTGCTTAATGTTCTGCTTTATTTTTAATAAATTCTCTCAAGTTTACATGAATAAAGAACAGGAATCTTGCCTGAAGTGTGCTACCTTGCTGTCTTTTTAACATGCTATAGTGCAGATGCTCTGACCAGGTAGGGCTGATGAAACTGCGCTATTTACAGGAACGTACCATGATGTGTACACAGCAACATGATAAAAGATCAAATTTTTCAGCCTAAGTCTGGATTTCAACCTGTTCAAAACATCCAAGAATTTAACAAAAAGGTCATGGCAGAACAAAGAAAGGCACTTGTAATGGTATTTACATGGGTGATTTCTGATTAACACCAGCCTCTCTTCTTTATTCTCTTCCACATCAGAACATTCTGCCTTTACCACGGCTAAGTTGTGCATCAATAATCATCATGATTTTCTCCAATTGTTGTTTCACAAAGTGGCATTCATTGAATGTGAGGACAGCAGGGACCCAACTGAGAGAGAGGCAGATGGTGCTAGGTGAGAACCATCACCATGCCAGACAGGAATTTCCAGTGTAACCAAATGCTGGAAGTCAGAAATACCCATGCATTGCTGGTTGTTGCCCTTCTTCATTCTGCTCTCAGCATCAGCTGTATTTCTGCTTATTAGAAACCTCATCTTAAAGGAAGACAGTCTTCACTTCAACCTGCTCATTTAACCACCTTTTCCATCTCAGGAGTGTGGTACCTTTTGACATCTTCTGAAGATAAGCTGAGCTTCCATTAATTTTCTGACAAGTCTGACAAGCCAGATGACCCACTTGTTAGTCTGTTCCCAACACTGGCATTTTCTAACATGTTTTTTCTTTTCTTTCCCTCCCCTCTCTCTCTCATGGGATCCATACGGTAATTCAAGCTGGAAGGCACCTCACATTGTCTCCCATCCAATCCTGCCCAAAGTATGCTCAGCTGTGAGGTCAGACTCTACATTGCTTAGGGCTTTTCTCCTGTCTGGTCTTGAAAACCCTAATGATCGAGTCAGCACAACCTCTCTGGGCAGCCTGTTCCACAGCTTGACCATCCCAAGTTCTTCCTCATATTTAGCTGGAAACTTTCCCATTTCAGTTTGTGCGTGTTGTCTCTCATCCTCTCATCATACACCACTGTGGACTGGCCCCACCTTTGCAATAATCTTCCTGCAGCACTGGAAAGCTGCCATCAGGTCTCTCAAGGCTGCCTCTTCTCCACGCTGAACAAGTCACTCTCCCTCAGCCTCTCCTCATACAGCAAAACTGCCCCAGGCCACTGAGCATTTTGGTAACCAGCCAGAATCCATGGAAGCTCAAGGACAAACCAAAGGTCAGGAAAAACCCTGGAAAAATCTTAAATCCTAAATTTAGAAAGTAGTGACACAAAAAGGCTGCTCTCAACGCGCTGGCTCATCTTTGCTTTTCCTGATAAATGAATGACAGTTAAGGCTTTAACAATAAAGTGTGTGTGATAGTAGCTTCATCTTTCTGGAAGCAGACAGGGCTGAGAAGTGGTGAGAAGCTGTTTACTCAGTGTAGTTGTAAAGACAAATAGCCTACTACACTTCTCATAAGCAGACAAGAGAAAGGAAATCCCTACAGTAAATAATTATCTATCTGGGAAAAACTGTATATGCTGTCCTTTCTACTGGTGATCATTCCAGCAGAATTACATCATGATTTTTTTTTTTTTAACTTTGGCCTTTCTGTATTAAAGCAGCATCCAATTTTCAGATTTCTCACTAATACAAAGATCTTACAACCTATATATATTAACTGATTAAGGAATGAGGAGATTTGTGACAGTACAACCTTTCATTAAAGATTCATCCTTTCATTCAGTTAAATAAATGGGCATCCATCAAGGGTCAGTACCCCATCAGCTACATTTATTTTTTCTTCTCTACAACAGTTGTCACCTTTCATTGTAGGAAGGTTCAAAAAAAAAAAAAAAAACCAAACCCCAAAGCAAACCAAAGAAGTTTTCAAAGTCATAACCGCTTCTCTTTGGTTAAGACAAATTCCTATAGGAAAAGCAAAACAGGTTATCTGTGAAACAGGTCAAGAAGTCCTTAACTTGTTACACATGTCAAAATAGACAGTCTTTCAAAGCTCAGTAGCACTTAGAAAGCGCAAAAGATGCACACTGCTCCCACGACTTATCTGCAGGACCATTTCAGAGGCATAAATACACACTTTGCAACTCTTCCTCTTTTCTTCACATCATGAAAAAGTGCTGGCAAAATAAAGGAATTAAAAGTACATCCCTTTCCTGCTACCTCTTACCCCAAACTGAGCCTTTATACCAATTCTCATTCCCTTTACCATCATTTAAATCTTTCTTAAACCGAATTCCAGTTTCTATCTCCTTACAGTATCTTCTCCCACAGATTTCCTCAACAATTTCCTGTCCACAATTTCATGTTATGTTCTGTTCCTGCTTTTAATCTTCATTTTCCATCTGTACACATGCAACCACTTTTTTCCGAGATTGGAACCGTACAGTTTAAAGTTATCTTTCATTTTCCAGTTCCTTTCATGCTGTCTGACATTATTAAATATGTATTTCTCTACCTGTCTTTTTTAAAAATAAGTTTCTACTACTACTATTCTTTGTAGTCTTTGACTAGTCTTCTCTTGTTTTCTCGTTCTTTCCAACTTACACCTTTTTCTCTTTTTATGCTCTCTGCAAAGACCCCGCTATAATCTGTTTTCTCTTTACTGCTTCCCTCCTCCTACTTCTTCACATCTCCTTTCCTCATCTCATCCTGGCCCCTCATCATTGGTCTCTTTTGTCTTTTTTTTTCTCCTCTTTCACCTGAACACTACAACCAAGTGACTGCCCAAAATCAAGCAACTATTTAACAAGTCTATAGACTTTCTCTCATTATTCATTGCTGCCATTACTAGAAAGCTCTCCCAAAACAAAGGTAACACAGAATCATAGAATTGTTTAGAAGAAAATCTTTAAGATCATCAACCAGAAATATAATAAAAATTTATTTTACCCAAACCACTCCAGTGTTCTAATTATTAATTCCACAGATTTATCAGCAACCAAAAGAGAGAAAAGTAACATCTTAAAAATGTATGTTCTGTCACATTCTCACTCCCACCCTGACCTTATTTTATTTGAGGACTATTCCAGAATAAGAAGCAAAAGAAAACTGTAAGATTCTTTCAGCCTCCCCTCCCTAACATCCCTCTACTCACTCTTTGTAGGTAAATCTTGGATCATACACTGGAGAACGCAAGGGAAAGCTAGAATAATCAAAGTTCCTCTGCAAACTGAGCTGCCATTCAACATCAAAGACAACTTGAGTCAACTGTCTCACCCACAACAAGAACCTTGTGTTTAGCATTAGCACTGTGGAGAATGGCATCTTCAGTGAGAAGCAAAACATTCAGTTAGCCTCCTCTCCCCCCAGATTTTTTCCCCAGGCCCATAAAGTAATTTGCTTGGTTCACTCATGTTACAAGGTCTGATACAGTTCAAAAACCTTCAGTGTGTATCAGCTGCTCTGTTAATCACATATATCCCCACCTTCCCACAGAAGATCTGTCTATGCATAATCCCTTAAAGAAAAAACCCATGTAACACACTTCACATTTACCACAGAGTTTAAGTGCATCCAGGAGCCCGTATCACAGTCAGCACAGCCATTAATACTTTGCAGGGATTCCTTGGAGTTTGTGGAAGTATCAAATCCTGACTGTGACAGGAGCCTGCAGTGACTAAGCCAGTTCAGTATGCTCTTGCAGGTGGGAGCAGAGAATGTGATCTAACAGAAAGGTTTAAGGAGGAAGCATATGGACAATAGATTAAAACCTGTTTTGAAGATATAGGAATATATGACAGAAAGCTAGGACTGAGGAATATGGGATGAAAAGTTAGGACATTAGGCATGGGATTTTAAACAGAAGCTGAATTGGAGTACTAAGATTGACCTGTCATGCTGAGAAGCAACATAAATGAACTGAGGCGGCGTGAAAGAAGAGAATATACTGGGTAAGTTATTGCCTTTTGCATCATAAAGTATCAAGAACTCTAAGGGCAAATTACTAAAACAAAGCAAAAAATCTGGGTCCTCTATAGCACAGATGCAGTATCCCAAGACAGCTAATTCTAGGTCTTGTGCCGAGAAGTGAAATGTTCTAAAATAACCCTAGAATTAGAAAAACCACAGAGCTTGTTAAAAATGCCCATGCGCGTTTTATTAATAAAAACTAACAGTGCCAAGGTTAAACAAGTCAAACAATTATAGTCTCTTTATATTCCATAAAATATTACAGAAAAGTTTATTTGTGTTTCAATAAAAAGACTACTGTCTTAGAATAGGCAGCTGACAGTATTTGTGCAGTTAATTGTTTGTGAATAAATTTAAAAAGACTACCACCTGCCCTGAAATTCCTTTTATAAAAATGAACTATTAAAAATGATTGACAAATTTTGAGTTAAAAAACTTAAAACATTCTCTATATTTAATTTCAACTTTATAATAGATTACAGGAAGATGCTTATGAAACAAATACAAACATTTGTTTCAGTACATGTCTTTATATGATAGACTTATAAGTATGTAAACAACTATATAATAAAAAGTTTCCAAAGACTGCCTGTAAGAAATCAGGCAAATTTTACCATAAGCAATAAATCATTCCAAACCTTCAAGACATTTTATATAGCTGCACCAACTGGCAGTAAACATTTGCCAAAAACTTTGTAATTCATATGTCCCAACATACAGTGAAAAGTATATAAACTTGATGGAATCATAATGTTAGATATAATTTAAGGGAAATAAGCTCATAACAACATTCCTGGAATTTAACATGTAAAAAAGTAGGACGTATCTTTCTTGTTTGGTTCTTTGGACACTGCATGATTAACAAAAAACACTACTACATTAGCTCACTATCCCTCAAAAAGTGGCATAATCAAAATACACTCCAAATAAATTGCCATTCAGTGTATTCATTTTCCACAGAAGGATAGTATTTTATTTCTCAATGATGTGTCTACATTTTCTTTAGCAAACTTTGAAAGAACATTTGGGGCAAAATTCTTTTTCCTTCAAGTAAAAAAGAAATCCCAAACAAAAAACAACCAACAAACCAAAAACCCCTAAAACAAGAGTAAATAAAGGCTCTGCATTAACACACTGGTATCAAAAACACACATCCACACCACATTTAAAAATATCCTACATAAAACAATCCTTGTTTGCTTATCAGAGGTGCAATTTCTAAACTCAGAACTGCTTACCAATATTCTCCTTGGGGGATGGGGCAAAGTAATTTGAGACACTTCTCCCTAGAACAATTTATTCCTGAAGCCTGCTGAATTTTAACAAAAAATAGTCTACAAGCAAAGGGCATCAGTCGTCATCATCATTTTCATTAAAATCATCGTCATCATCATCGTCATCCCCAACATAAGAAACTGGTGTTTCAACTCTGGAGCCACTGTACTGAGATCCATTGGAACTTGTAGCCAACATCCCATCTCCACCGTTGGAAAAGTCACTGAAAAATAGAAAAAAAGGCAGTTGGCATTGCTTTATGATCTCTCCCGTATCTAGTGCTTTCCTTTAATGAATCTGCCACTGCCACTTTATAAACTGTCTTTAACATATGTCCAAGTTGTCTCCAAGAGGCTGAAACACTCCCCAATAATTTTGAAGTGGTTGTTACTAGGTTTCTTCCTTTAGGTTTAATATAAAGATTAAACCTTTTCACAGGTACCTTATAAATATGTTTTTCAGGTTTCTTCTAAAGTACACTTAGTGTTAAGGCTATGCAGCTAAGCTCTTTAGTATTTTTATGCAGCTTTGAACACGTGTAAATGAATCATGTCTTTCAGAGTTACTAATCTTGATTCAAAGACTTGGAAAATTGAGGAATTAATAGCTTTTCCTTAACTCCTTGATATGACATAGCACACTGTCATGTGCTGTATTTTTAATCTGAAACTGTTTTCTTCTCATTGTGCAGTATTTTATTTTAATAGAGCAAGAAAATTCCTGCCTCCATTATTACTTGCTATTTTGCCAATCTATTTAATTGTTGACTTTTCAAATAGTTTGATAAACTATTAAACTTGGCCACAAATTCTTGACCAAATATTTTTTTAAAAAAATCACAAAAATAGTATCTCCCTTGAAAGACATTCATCATTAAAAAATTGCTTTCAAAAATGTTTGCTAGTAATTTTTTAAATGCTAATCCAACTAATGCACATATTCAATCATCACTTGTTGCTGTATGGAGCCAATTTAATGGTCTATCATCATGCAGAATGAAATTGCAGGGGTACCCCCGAGAAGCTCACAGGAAAAACATATCGAGTAAGATACTTTCAAGAATTTCTGCTGTTCTGCACTTATTCAGCAGCAAAATACAGAGGTATCTGTCTAGCTGTAGTCAAATGACTTACAACAGGTCTGCCATAATTATCTGCAAAAGCAGTTTCAAAAGCAAAGAAAAAAAGAACAAAAAAGAGATTATTCTCGTGTTTCTGTAAACTTGGAAAATACAAACCCAAAATCCGTTCTCCTCTCTTTTCAATAAAAATAGAACTGGATTTCATAACCTGAGTATCCCAGTAAGTAAGACAATGAAACTGGGATGAAGGTATTGGTAGCAGCATCTTCAGTCTTCTGCAGACTTTCTTTAGAGACCTTGTTAAATAAAAGTACAGCCTTTATTTGCCTTGGCAGCACAACTTGTATTGCCATGAATGTTCACGGCTATTGCCATGAATATTCATATATGTCCTATAATTAAACACAATTTGTCACTCCCCTTTTCCAAATTCCTAAGAAATGGAAATGGTAGAAGTTCTTGTGCTCTCACCAAGATAATGAACCCACTCAGCCTCTGGTTTTTTACTGGTCTCTGGCTAACAGTGGCCTATTCAAATTTCAAAGTCTGAAATACGCATGGGGCTCTTTTTCACTACACCATGCTCATTACCACAGAAGGAAACTTAGTGAAAACAGTAGATTTTAGGTACTGTTCAGCATCTCTAAAGATATTTTGGCAGAATTCTCACTCAAGCTTCAGTTCCCTTGCACAAAACACGCAGAACTTAATTCAAGCATTTGTTAAGAACGTCAAACATTTCAAAGATCATAGAATCAATTAGGTTAGAAAAGACCTCAGAGATCACAGAATCCAACTGCTGAGTATTTGACTCAATTTACAACCTTGTGGAGCTCACAGAAGGACATCTTTTTGATTAATACAGCAATAAGAAACTAGTGAGTAACAAAGTTAAATACTAGTTATGGTTTATCACGCTACCACCTTCTGATTGCTGTTTGAAACCCAAAGACCAAAACCTTTTCTTAAGTTAGACACTAACGACCAAGGAGTAATCTTTCTAATATTGTATCTTTAGAGAAGTATCTGTTTTCTTGTCACAAACTCTAAACTAGAAAAAAACCCCAAACAAACAAACAAACAACACATTCAAGATTAACACCACTCTAACCCATTTTCACTATACAGGAAAAGGATTTCTTTAATGACACTGCTAAGAACCACCACAGAAGTGATGTCTGAGAATAAACTTAAAACACATATCCATAGCACACTTAATCAAAACAGAACTTGTTTCATGAAGCATTTAATATCCAAGTTTCTTTGATGACTACAGATTTTAAAAATCAATTGAAAATTTCGTCTCACCTGGCTGAAAATCTTGTGCCGTTTGATGCAGAACCTGATGAAGATGTGACATATACACTGCTGATTGATCCCTGAGCCATTTCTGTAAAACAAACAACATGCACTCCAGGAAAAATTCCAAACACAACCATCTAATTCAGTGGAAATGCTTAATCCCTTTAAAGTCTAGAAAAGAAGTCTTGCAGCCCAAACAACAAAACATATTGATGTACCATACCAAAACAGCATAATTTTAAAAAAGGCTAGTGTAAAAACAAAATTTCAAAATACGTTTAAAAACCACATTTATTTGGGAGTGAGCAAGACAGATGACTTCAGTATTCATCACATGCTTGCACTTACTACCTTTTGCCTTTGCAAGTGAATCAAGCATAAATACTGTCCTCTTAAAGGAATTACACACTGCCAAGATCTACTTGGGTGGCATAATGCAAAATGTTTTGCACAGAGCAGCAGTCCATTCTTTATCAGTCACTATGTCATTTGCTCCCTAGGGCACAGTAAAAAGTAGGTAAATTTGAGAACTTGACAGAAATCTTTACCACAATCCACTGGAAATTAACCGATCTAAGGTATCTTCATGTTTTTTCTTAGAGTCCTATACTAAGGAGGAAAACAAAACAACTCTTTTTGGAGTAACTAACCTGTCACATATGGTTCCAGAGCTTTAGGAACCAAACTCCTTGCAATTTTTAGGTCCTCTGCTGAACAGCTTCCAGATTCTAGCCCACAAGCCATTCCCATTCGTTTTAGTACTTCTATATCATCATGAATTTCAAAAGTATTGTCAAAATTAAATAGATATTCAAACCTGGAGAGGAAAAAATGTCTCAATTAGCTTCAATAACTTTATCTACCTTTCCATTTTCAGGAATTGCAGCACTTCAAAAGCTTTATACACAGTGTTAAGTGTGTTAGTGACACATCACACTAAGTAATCAAATTTTTCAAGAATTATGTATTTGCTCATGACTTCTTACATTCAGTTTTTATTTAGCTGATGAAAAATACACCTTTTTGAACCAAAAGTGGGGAACAGCAGTCCTGAAAGCTTAATCAATTTTCAATTCTACTGGCTGGATTGCATGGTGTTAAAGCCAAAGGAAAACACTAAAAACATTACTTAGTTAAGTATGACATAAAATGTCAAGAGAGATGCCTAATATCTCTAGACAGCAAGTCTTAAATAGGTTATCAAATGTGAATCAATTAGTCAATTAAAAAAAAAAGCTTTCTGAAATACATGTTCTCAATTTAAAAAAGGCACAAGTAAATTAAATTTGTATTTAATTTTTAACAAATCTACATGAACATTTATTTATATGAACTCAGAGCTCCATCAAAAGCCAGATGGAAAACTTTTGTTAGCTTACTTGTCATTGGAAATACTGCAGTCAATCACTGTCTTCTTGCTGGTGTTCACAATAATAAATGGCAAGTGGATGACAGAATTGGAAGGTGGAGGTCGGTTTGCCTGCTGTTCTGCTTGACGGTTTCGCTGGACGAGGTTCTTAAAGGCAATTTGCTAGAAAAAGCAACAGCGATATCAAAGTATGAATAAAGCTTTTAGGATCACATTAACAAAATCCCACAGATGAAGAATTCCAGCAATGGTTGCAGCAAGTAAATGCAGAAAAGGACAGAGAGCGTTTACCATATTCCTTCATGTTAAGATGCAAGAAGAGTCACTGAACATTAGTATTAAAAAAGACAATACAGTAAAACTTTACTGAGAAAAAAAATGCACATTCTATTAACTACATCAGGACAGTTCCTTGGACAGATCCCTGAAAGAATGGAGAGATAACAATGATTGGAAAAATAAATTTTCATATAGCATCCTACTTCCTCTCCATTTACTCTTCCCTACTAGCTACTGCACTTCAAAAAATACACAAATACACCTGAATGTTAATATTGAAATGAATTATATGCTAAAGAAGTTAATGTTTGGGATTTGACTATCTGGCAATAGGTTTCAGAATTACCTGTTTAAGATTAGTGACTTTAACATCTTACCAAAATTGTTTTTTACGATGGAATGTTCCCATTTTAAAAATTAGCAATTTGAGTAATTAAAAACCATTGAAACTCAAGTTATAAATCTTACAGTAAGCTACTGAACAAAAAAAAGGTATTTTTCTGGTCATGAAATCAAATGAAATAAACAAGAATTAAGACCAAAATCAAAGCCAACACAGAGACTGATGAAAATCAGGCAAAATCAGGCAGCTGTCCCACAGCTGTCTGTACTTTCTTTCTGCATCCCTGAAATTCTCATTCCTACTGTGTAGGTAACGCAGCTACCAAGGGATACATTTCAGTGGACCGGCAGCACAGTGACTTGGGAAACAGACTATTGCTTCCCCCAGTGTAGTAGGGGAAATCTGGGAAGGAGTTCAGCCACTGTTTCACAGCTGTCAAGCCACTTACACACCAGTGGCAGCGAATCTCCAGAGAGGCACAATGCAGAGCATTATGGCAGACAACCTCCACAGTCACTTAATTATATCTATGGATGCTAGCACGGAAGAAAATTTTACATACAGGAACCGAACTGGAAAATTCAGAGGGTACACTATGAAATACTGCTCCTATCAGCATAAACAGTGTTTAAAACATAATTGAAACTCCAAACAAATTCATCGTAACTGATGGAAAGTTGATTCCTTCCGCAATAACAATGGCCAACAGGATGGTCCCAGCTACATAAACAACAGCATTAAATAAAAACTGCATACACCTTATCCTGAAATTCACCTCTAGTCTTCCTAGAAGATTCCCATCCCTCAGACTCAGATAAAAAAGGAGGAATACAGATATAAGTTACCTTGCCCTATAGACAAGAGTACCTTGACTGTACCTGTAGAATGAGTTCTTGTAGTTGAGACTGTTTTTGCTTTATTCTTTCAATTCTTCTCTGTTTCTCCACCTTAAGACAGAAAAAAAGGACTGGTCAGTTTGTTGGTTTTAAGTAGCATTTTATGCCAACATTTTTTCCTAAAATCATTTCAATACCAGAGAATTGGAAGCACGAGATATCCTATCAATCAATCATTAATGTTCTACACATAATTTAGAGAATTAACTATCAAGACACATCAGTACTACTTATAGAAACTAAGAAAAAGTAGAGTTAGAACCCTGGGGAATAAAATACAACAGCCTGTGAAGAAGATAAAAACATCTTTGCAAACAGAAGTTTTGCCTCAAGGGGTTACTGGAATTCTCTCAAAGAGGCAAAGGTAGACAAGAAAGATCTACTTGATGTAGAGCCTGTTGGTATTGGAGGTGTTGGAGAAGAGCCGTGAAAGGTGCTTAAAGACACGAAACCGATATGGAGCCCAGCTTTCCCAGTGGAAGAAGCTCCCCAGCAGATTCCCACAACGACTTAACTGACAGACTGAGACTCAAACTATAGACAACCAGATGAAGGTGACAAAATCTGCTGGCAATGATGGGTTACTACTCATAGTAAAAAGAGAGTTTGTCATAAAGCAAACTCAAAGTGTCTTGCACTTAGTGATTACATCATCTAAATTATTTCTGGTAAATATAGTGTGGTATGTGTGAGAAAACAATCGAATCCATGTATACTTTAGAATTCAAACGACATTCAGTAGGGGTCTTAAACTACAGTATCTGCAAAATCCATCAGCTCAGTATAACAAGACAGCCAAAAATTTGAATTATTAAGCAAGAAACAGAGAACCAAAGAGAAATTACCACTACATTACTCTATGAAGCAGAATGTTTACATCTTGATTTCTGTAGGTCTGATGGTCCTTTTTCAAGACAAGCATATGAAAGAGTAATCAGGATCATAAGTGATTCAAAACAGACTCCATGCAAGAGAATAATGAATAAATTAGGACTCCACTGAAAGGAGAATGAAATAATGGGGGAGAACATGAGAGATCCCTATAAAACAATTAATAGGATACAGAAAGTGAATAAGGAATGACTAGGTCACCATCACTTCCAATTAAAAAAAATATTCAGCAGACATCAACTAAATATAATATGTTCAAAACCAAACAGAAGGTATTTCATAAGAAGCTTCTCAGGCACCTGAGACTCACTGACACAAACAACCCAATATTAAAAGCAAACACCAAAAAAAGAGTAAAAATTTGTGGAAGAAATACTGAGGGCTATTAAATAGAAAGATAATGTATCTGCCTCAATTATGCCTGAACCACAAAATTACAAAAGAAAACATCACTAAATACCTTCTCTCATCACTCACAAAATAAATAGGGTTGGAAGGGACTACTGGAGGTTATCTATTCCAACCTCCCTGCTCATGGAGTGTCCCCCCCAAGCACATAACTCAGGATTGTGTCCAGATGGCTTTTGAGTATCTCCAGGGAAGGAGTCTCTGGAATATCTATGGGCAATCTATTCCAGTGCTCAGTCACCCACACCGTAAACAAGTTCTTCCTCATGTTCAGGTGGAACTTCCTGTGCATCAGCTTCTGCCTGTTGCCTCTTGTCCTATTGCTTGGCACCACACTGAGAAGTGCTTGGATCCATCCTCTGACACCTCCTGTCAGATACTGATAGAGAGTGATGAGGTCCCCTCTCAGCACTCCAGATGTGCCTCACCACGGCTGAGCAGAGGGGCAGGATCACCCCCCCTTGACCTTCTGGCAATGCTCTTTCTGATGCACACCAGGACACCACTGGCCTTCTCAGCCATAAGAACACTGCTGGCTCATGGACAGCTTGTTGTCCACCAGGACTCCCAGGTCCTTCCCCACAGAGCTGCTTCCCAACAGGTTGCCCCCAACCTGTACAGGTGTATGGGGTTTTTCTTCCCCAGATGCTGGACCCTGCATTTGCCTTTGCAGAATTTCACACATTTCTTCTCCGCCCTTCTCTCCAACCTGTCACGGTCCTTCTGAAGGGCTGCACAGCACTCCAGGGTCTCAGCCACTCCTCCCAGCTTGGTGTTGTCACTGAACTTGCTGAGGAGGCATCTGCCCCTTCATCCAAGTCATTGATGCGTAATTTAAACAACTCTCGACCCAGCACTGACCCATGGGGAACACCAGTTACAGGTCTCCAACCAGAATCTGTGCCACCAATCACAACCCTCTGACACTGTCATTCATCCAGTTCTCAATCCCCCTCACTATCCACACTCCCTGAGCTTGCCTATGAGGATATCGTGGGAGACAGCATCAAAAGCCTTGCTGAAGCCCAGGCAGACACCATCCACTGCTCTCCCCTCCTCTACCCAGTCTGTTATCCCATCACAGAAGGCAATCAGGTTGGTTAAGCACAATTTGCCTTTGGTGACTCCATGCTGACTACTCCTGACCACTTTCTTTTCTTCCACATACTTAAAGATAGCCTCCCAGGATAGACCATTCCATCAGATTCCCAGGGATTGAGAGGCTGACTGGCCTGTAGTTCCCCAGGTCCTACTCTTCCTCCTTCCTAGGTAACTGCTACTCTCAGTCAAGATCCTGAATAGACAGACTGCTGGCCCTGAAAACAACTTATTTTTTTAGATCCTTAAAATGTGCAACTAGAAAGGAAATTACTCAAGTTAAAAATTCATATGAATGTAGTTTTCTGTTTAGTTTTGATGAAAAACAAACACTCCCCTACCCCCCAAGTGTACACAGTTAAAAAAACAAAGATGCAAAAGGGCATGATGCTATATTAAAAAA
This sequence comes from Coloeus monedula, assembly GCF_965178545.1. Lineage (NCBI taxonomy): Eukaryota > Metazoa > Chordata > Aves > Passeriformes > Corvidae > Coloeus > Coloeus monedula. Next base: position 93,362,083 of record NC_138783.1, read on the forward strand.
AAATTTTTTAAAGGATAGGATCAAGTCTTACAATTCAGCATTAGGAAATAAGCCAAATAACTTCCTCCCTCCAAAAAACATAAAACTCACTGAGACATTTTTTATCACATACAAGTAAACTACACTGCCTTACAGACTACTTAAAGACACAAACCTTATTAACTGCCCCACACCCTCTGTTTTTGCATTAGCAGGACATATTTTACCAAATCTAATATTCTAATTTACACACAAAGAACAAGTTTAAGAATATTTTAAAAAATAAATAGTCGATGAGGATGCCCTCAAACTCCGATGTTCCTTATAAACTATTTGGCCTGTTAGGGGTGAAGCTAAACAGTATCTGATAGAATAGCAAAATAAACTTTATTAGGCATGACAGTTTTACAAATTAATCATTAGCCTTCAGAAAGTCACTGTATTACACTCGTGGTTTAATTATTCAATGGTTAACAGAACTCTTTCCTCCTCTTGTGACAGCAAATTAACAAGTTCCCACTTTCTTTTTAATTGTAAGATATCACTGTTCCCATCTTAAATGCATGAAACTTCACTGTGCATCATTATATTCTAAGTTGCTTTTTTTACTTCAGTACTAATATTATCCTACTCTTCTTTAGGACATTATCAGTCATGACATCAAATCCAGCTGGATGAGCCACACTTCCTTTTTTTTTTTTGCTCCAACATTGCTGGCAATGCCATACTTTGTGAGACAGATCCAAGGAGATCTACTTTTAAAATCCCTCCAGTCAGCTGGTTCCCTGTTCAGCACACAGCATTGCCATCTTGGAACCTCTTCACCTTCCATACTCACCCTATTAATTATGCCCCAATTATCACTCTCTTAACTAATAGTTTTCACTTGGGATGATATTCAAATAAATCGCAATTAATGATTAGACACCCTGTATTTACTTTATCTACACAGCAATTACAGTATTAAATGAAAAATCAATTATCAGTATCAAACAAAAATTAGAATTATCCCTTTGTAGATAAGGCTCCGGAATACTTTTGTTCCACTTTCCCCCTCACTTTGGCAGCTTCTACGCTGATTTTTTTTTTAGTCCTGCTGAAGGAAATTTAGACTTATTAAGAATAAATACAAAGTCTCATTCTGTTCTGATGAAGTGAGTTTACTTCAGTAAACCTTAGTAACTTTATTATTCTGCAAATAACAGGATAGTAAAAAAATTCTGTCAGAACTTACAAATCTCTTTCAGTATAAAGCATTTCACTTCGTCCCCAAGACATGGAATAAGGAAGTCTGACATATTCATGTAAGAGAATTGTCACAAAAAGCTAAGACCTGCAGCAATGGAGATGCCTGTATGTACTGACCTACATGCAATATCTATCATCACAGATATATTTATCTATTTGGCATCTGGAGAAAACAAATCTTCCTGACTCCTGAGAGCACCACTACTGCAATGTTGGAAATACACATTAATCTTTGACTACCTTCCACTAAGAACCATTTCACATGTAAAAGCTGTATTTGACATAAAAGAATTAAAGACACGTCTAAGAGGACCATACTACTCTATTTTGCTATCTCAGAAGATTATAGGCACATACTGTATCAGAACATACTAAAGCTGTAAACATTTACTCAAACACAAAGCCATTGTGAACTTCCAAATGCATATACCTCCAAGTTCTGACATTCCTGAGCCGAGTTAGTAGGTAGACCAATCCATTTGATTTCCTTCTTCTCCTTAGAGATAATGTTCATGGCCATAAGGACATTTAAGGCATCATAGACACGTCGTCTAATATTCTTCTGGTCGTAAGCCTGCTGTAGACATAGTGCATTAATCAAAAATATACCTGTGCCAAAAATATTTGAAAATAAACATATTACAGCAAATGGGTAAACTCGGATAACGTCTGAACTGTTTCATTTAGCAATAGGGTTAAAACAGAAAAATCTCAAAAGAAAATTCTCTTCCCCCATTCAGTTCACATGTAATTGACTTCCCATATACTTACTGATTCATTTGGTGAAATGTGATTATCAGTGGTAGTGAATTCTGCAACCAACTCGTCTGCCACCTCATTGTATGAGGTGGTTCCTTTTCTTTGTACCTTCTCACAAACCTTCATAGAGAAATGACGTAAACCCTTGCCATTCTTCTCGCCTTTTTTGTTCCGCTTCCTAGATATACGTATAATATATATTTTAAGAAGATTTGAACTTTGGAATATTTGATGTCTCTTTTTCAAATACAGGCACACTGCTGTAAAAAACCCAAGCCTTCCCTTTTCTTCTGCTTCTTATCCCTTCCCAACACTCGCTCCTACATTTTTTCCCCGACAATTTACAATATTTATAAACAATTCTAGTATCTTGATGCTGAAACACAATACAAATTTATTCTTTTGCCAACTTTGCTAGCTCCAGTAGAATCACAAAATCATAGAACAGTTTGGGTTGGAAGGGATCCTTAAAGGTCATCTAGTCCAACCCCCCTGCACTGAGCAAGGGTATCTTCAGCTCAATAAGGTTGCCCAAAGCTCTATCCAACCTGGCCTGAAATGTTTCCAGTAGCAGACAATAAATTAACAACAGGGATATTCCTTGAAGAAGACAAAAAAGAAAACCTTCCAAACTTCAAGACAAGGAGAGATAAGGAGATAAATACTAAAACATGAAAACTGAATCAGAGGAGAGAACTTTGTTGTCCTTTTTAAAAATTTTTATTTTTAATTTAAAGTAGCACATAGATTGAGCATTTTCTATGCAATTTGATACTGATACTGACTGAACAGATAAAGTCTGGTATTGTTTTAACTCACTAAACATTACACTATTACTATAATACAGATTTGAAGTTATACAGTATATGAAATTGCTATTAGAACTTCAAAGTTACAAGATACAAGCAGTATAACGACGTTTTCTGCTTTGCAAAGTTTTTTAAATAAAAAGTTCCTTGTAACTAGAGGAAAAACACAAGTATCAACAAAATTAGTTTCAGCAAGGGGAAGTCTCAACTCTTACATCTCATTTCACTGTATAATTCCAAAGCAGAAATCTATTTATGTGGAACAGGCCACTGATAATAAATTTAGTCTTAAAGCAACTACATTTAACAAGATGCCCTCAAAACAAGCTTGCATGAAAAAACCACACCAAAAGAATGCATTCCTTGTATTTAATACTTTTTCCCAAAAAGGACTACATTCTTATTTCAAATTATACTCTGGGATACCCTTGTTCAATCATAAATAGACTGTATTTTTCTGAAAATACACCAGCATAAGAGAAATCATAGAATGAAGTCAGAAAATTCCTGTGTCCTTTCAGGAGCTAAATTCTCTAAATGCTAGTAATGTCAGAATATCTACCAGAGTTTACAGAAAATATTCTGCATTCTTTTACAAGAAATGAAGAGGTACTCATCATTTTGTGACTACTCCCTATTTTAGTACAATAGACTTCAGTGGAGAAGTGCTCTTGATGAAAAGGTAAACAGACTTTCCCACACTGCTACCCTGAGGAGTACATACACTATCACAACATTTAAAATAAAAGTTCCAACAGTTTATTAACCCTTTCTAGCTTTCATTTTGCTCACCCAGCAGACCACGGCGAAGAATCTCCAGTCTGGTTCTGTGATGCAAAATGTGTGTTAGGTGTATGTGGGCTTCCTACCAGGATAGTATTTTGCGCTGAAGGTCTCTGAGGTGTACCGATAACCTACAGTAAAGATAAAAGAATTTGGAAAATGGTAAGAATTCCAAGATATTCAAGCGACACAACTGAAATGATGCATTACCCAAACACTAGTACTTTTCTCTACATATTTCTCTTACATGCTTACACTTACATTTATACACACTAGCATAAAAAACTTTAGACTATGGTTAATATAGTTAGAGCACTCCCTAAGTTATGAGCATTTCTATTTTAATCTCCTTAAATGAGGTTTTCATGCTTGCTGGATTTCTTAACACTTTTCAACACCAACTTAGACAAGATCAAAACACACACACACTCTTTCCCTCCATGGAAAATGGGGGGAAAAAAGGAGGGGAAAAAACCCCCAACCCTACCAAATAATGTATAAGGATACTGCAGTAAATTACAGTTAAACTATGAACATAAGAAAAGCTGAAAATCAGTAAAACCAGAGAGAAAATACAGAGCTGTTGCAAGAAGCCTCTCTCCTGATGTCAGCCTCTATCACTAGAGTCAAAACCACTACATTAGAGGTGAGAAAGAGTACGGGTGAACTTTCCTCATGACTGCAGTGAGTGACATCAAATTAGGCAAAACCATTCCATTGCAAACATGTTAAGAGCACACACTTGGCTACAGTCTTCCAGCCTCCAGGTGTGTGGTCCTGAAGATGTGTAAATTTGATCATAAGTAGTAATACATACACTAGCACATAAAACTGTTCCCTCCTAACCTCTGAAGCTAGCTAAACAAAACACCCACTTTTGCAGGTGATGTTTTTTATCTCTGAATTGTTTTAAATGTAACTTTCTAGAAAATATGGATTTAGGGAAAAAAAAAGATACCATACAGATTACTCTTTTGTAGAAAGATGTACCAACTTTTTTGGAGTACATTTATCTCCCAGTGGAAACAGCTGGTTGCATTCCTGACATCAGGTAAATGAAAAAAGCATCAAACAAATCTAAACCCATAACCACCCACAAGCTTGCCATATTTTCCTGCAGCTACATTCTGTCTGAGCAGCAAAATTTAATTTTTCTTCATTGGGCCAGCTTCAATAGTTTAGCCTCAACAAGAGTAAAATACAAAAACTGAAAATGAAACATTACATGTGTGAAAGTTACATATACGCTGCCAAAGGGAGTCCAGTGACTGCTAGATGTCCGTGATTTCAGCTGCCTGGAAAGACAAACAGCTGTATTTTTTTCCCAAATATTCTCTTTATATTATGCCACCTCTCTGAGCAGTTAGCATATAAATTTGTTACATCCACTTCTGACAGCTAGAATATCTTAGGTACTCCTTTCCAGCAGCTTTGTAACATACTTGAAAACTTTCTGTCTCTTATGAGAAGCCAAATAATCTCCTCTATTGCTTTCCATAAACAAAATTTCTGATTGTAGGAAATGGAATTGAGGGTGGGGAATGCTGGCACAGGACACATGTGAACCCACTCACTTTCTTCCCATGAAAAAAAATACTATCAGTATTGATACCAACTGGTCTGTCTCACCAAATGTCTCCAAAGAGTGTGAAAACCACCCGTGTGCTATTCAAGTAAGTAGACTAAATGGAGAACTGAAGAATGCTGTTAGCTAGTTTCTATTCCCTAGGACACAGTGACAGAAGACTGTAAGAGATGATTTAACACCTTGCTTGCAGAGAGTCCCACTCTCTAACTCCCTAGCTTACGAATTCCATGAGCAGCCCCATCATGGTACCACATCTAGAATTTCTATCACTTTGCAATAAGATGAAAGCCAAACCAGTATGGGGGCAGGGGGCGAGGACAAGAGGAATTACAGCTGGAGAAAAAACAAACTGACAGCAGCAAACCCTGGACCTCTACTGCACTCAGGAGTGTCCTGAAATACTCAACACTACTAAGGAAGAAATGAAGTGTGCATTGTTATCCCCTGGTCTTGATACTTTTAAGAAAAGATTTTGCATCCCACCTGAAAGAACAATTCAATTTCAACATTTAACCCAAGTATGTACCCAGTCTCATGATAATGCCCAGAAAGGACCACTGTTGTGCCAGTATGGCCTATGATCTATAAATAAAACACTCTTCTACTGCTGATTACTGATTTTAAATTAAAAGAATGCCTAACTACTCTGAGTTCATTTTTTATGGAATTTATTGATAAAACACCTCCTACTGAAAGACCAATTTCATTCATTTAAACTCACTTCCAAGTGGGTACAAGAAGTAGTTAAGTCACCCCTCCTGCTGGAAATACAGCACAGTGAATGAACTGCACTACATCTGAACAGGTGAAGGGGTACAGTTTATAGATTCAGGCAGCCTCAATTATAAAACTCTCCTTAGACCCAGCTTAAGAGATGGGAAAGGCAGATAGGAAACTGCTTTCCTATCAAGTAGAAACCCAAATATAAGACCTTCTAGTTCAGATGTTTCTAAGTTACAGTTGCTTTCCAGAAGATTGAGACCAATTCTATTCAGATCAACAAATTTTAATTTTGATTACTGCAAGAATTAGTATAACCTATGTATTATCTATTGCATTATAAGAGTCTTTGAAATATCTAATTCCATACATCTCACACAAAGCTCGAAATAAATATTTCAGCAAAAGAATACTTAAATTAAGCAGTAAAATATAATTCTGTTTTCAATTTTGTTCCACCTAACTCAAATCTCCATAAAAATGTGTTTATGGACTTCATTTACATTTTCCTACGCCAGAATTCAAAGCACAATCTGAAAGAGACACTGACTTTAAATGGCAAGACTAAGAAGAGATAAAGCCACCTGAATAGTGAGGTAACAATGTTGATTTGAGAGTCATCTCTTGAATTTCTTTATGCAAGACACACTTTTTTAACATAAGTCTATTAAAATTAGAAACAAACTTAGATTATCTGCCCATGATAAGTGATACAGACTACCAAGATACATCAGATTTGCAGTATATGTAAACAATACTGCAAGCAATAAAAACAATTAGAAAACCAACCAACCAAACAAAAAACCCCTCACAAACAAAAAAACCCCAAAACAAACAAAAAAAAACCCCAACAACTCAAAAAAAGCATACGCCCCACAAACAAAGAAACAATTTAAAAAAAATCCCAACGAAGTCTCCTTACCACTTGTTGTGCAATGTTGACATTAGACTGTCCGAATGTTTTTGGCAGGAGCTGTTTTCCAATCGTATTTACTGTAGAAGGATGAACAGCCAATAGAGAAACAACCCCTGAAATAAATACAAGTAGAGAGCTTCAGGTCAGCATATTGTATTATTTTAGCAAATAGTCTCATCTATACTACCTATGCATATTAATGGCAATTAGCCCTGAAACATGTAGTCTCAATAGAAATGTAGCATTTACACATTTGAAGCAAAAAAAAAGAAATCAAGATTCACAGTATGTTCTCTCAAACTTTCTTCTATATAACCTTACAGGTCAATGATATAATACGCTTTAATTCCTTGTATTTCAATTTTTCTCTTAAAGCACAGTAAAGGAGGCAACCAGCATTTGACAAAAAGCATAAACCTCTCTTCTTCTACCCTTATCCTTTGTGGCTATTGAAATATTTTTCAGTACCACCCAACAAACATGCCCAATGCCATAGCACACAGCATAGCCTTCTGAGACATGCTGAGCCACAGGAGATAAAATTTGGCTGGAACGGGCCTTTCCAAGAGAATATTCCCAACTTTCCTCTAAGTGTCGCCTCCCAGCTGAAGGCAGGGAATTAAAAAACAAACAGCTTCAAGCATCATTACTTCAGAAAAATACATGCAACTCAGCAGACAGACCCTGCAGGAAAGGTTGTGCTCTCTCTGTTCATAACCCATATGCAATCAGCACTGGTAGGTAAAGCAAGTCTTAAACCATGTAAAAGTTAAATCAAAAATAATGACCCAGGTATCCACCAGCAATTTGATGCTCCATGATACAGTTTAGAGGAAAGAACCCCAAACCCACAAATTCAATACAAACAAAAACCCCCCAAGCAACAACAAAACAGAGGGGGGGAAAAAAAAAGCAACAAAGACTCACTACAGTAAGAAAATAATAGACAAATCAGTCTTAAAATACTGGAGACATTTGTTTTTGCCAAATCAACTTTTAAGTGTGGTTGTCAGGTTCAGCAGTTGTTTCTCTGAAATCACTTCTAAAGGGGCCAATGGGGTCAGAAGGGTTTGGTACAACTCTCATTCTCTTTTTCTCACTGTCCAACATAAATGCATTTTTACAAGGGTTGTATCAGGAGGGCCCTGACTGGTCCTTGATGCCTATCATCCCTCTTTACATATTCAGGAAGTCTACAGGAAGTTGAGGACAATTCAAATCTTGTTTAAGCCCTTGCTTTCCAGAAGGCTTGTATTTCCCAGCTGCTATTACTACACCATGTCAAAGGGACAGTTTCACATAAGAATCTACTCTCAGTGATCAATCTATTCCCAAAGAGGATGCAGCAGTATGTCCTTCTTCCATTATTAACCAGCTTCCCAGTGCTCTTTCAGAAAGTCAGCAGCTATCCAGTTTGTAACATAAGTCTATTATGTCTTCCTGTCCCATCAAGTACACTCATCACTCTCATGACCTGAATTGTGTTTGTTCTTCCTCTCTGCAGAATACAATAAATCAATATAAACTACCCTGGCTAGCAGTGCTTATGTAGCTTCTTCTCAGCTCCCTGGAAGGCTTTTTTTTTAAACTTCTCATTTCTTTAAAAAAACAAGTGCAACCTGAAGACTGTATTTCCAGTATAAAACAGGAATTGTAACTGCTTTCCAAGGTTAAGACACCTCATCTATTTGATCATCTTCCCAGAATCACAGAATATTCTGAGTTGGAAGGGACCCACAGGAATCATCAATTCCAACTCTTGAGTGAATGGCCTATAGGGATCAAACCCCCAACCTTGGCATTATGAGCACCATGCTTCAACCAACCTTCCCTTACCTTTGACAGTCCTTGCTGCCCATGCTTTCTAGCTCTCCTGCCCTTTCTATTGCAGGTGACAGGCATATGTACAGTATTCATGAATGTTTTATGTTAAGGAATGCCATACGTTATTTATATCTCTATAACTCATTTTCTATTTTATTACCTGTTCCTTTCCAAGTAACTCAAAATTCAATGTGCTTGTTCCCCACCAAACACTGATAGCACATTTTCATTAATATAAGCTACGATGACTTCAACATCTTCCTTGGGTGCTAATAGCTCGCTTGGGATACTCACTGTACCAAGTTCAGTTTTCACCAGTTGTTGACCCAAGGGAGGACCATCCCATTCTATCACACCTTAGTTTACCAGGCTGATGAAGGACCTTGACAATAAAATTTATTATTTTTAAGAAATCCAAGGACATCACTCCAATTAGATAATCCTTATCCACATGGTTGTTGACTCTTTCAAAGTATGACTTTAAAAAGATGTAATTGCAGACCCTCCCTCTAGAAAAGCCCCGTTGAAGGCCATTATCACATCTGTCCACACTGTACTGCTTCTCTGTTACACACTCAACCGAGCTGCCTAACAGAAGTGTAACTTACTCATCTGCAGTTACCTGAGCCCTTCAGAAATTGGTGCAGGCTATGTGGCTCTCTTTCTTCTGGTACTGTATCAATTATACACATACCAAGTTACAAGGATAGAAGTGCCACTGCTAGCTCCTTTAAGAATTCAAAGGTAGACAATTTTCTGACGAGTGTTACCCATTCATGTTATGAATTTTTTCCTAGGACAGCTTCTAAATATTACTTCAGTAGGACAATTTCATAAAGAACAATACTGCCATGAGACCCTCTACAGATGCACTTAAGAGACTTAATTATTCTGGTACGTTTAAAAATAAAGTAATTCTTTATGCTATCTCGTCGTTTATTAAAAAAGTTTACACAGTCAACAAAGACAACAATGTCGTGATGATCTAAGTCAACACAAGTGCAGAGGTCAGGGTCAGTGGTTAGGAAGCAGATGCTCAGGAAAGCACCAGGGGGTCTGGGCAGACAATATGCTGTGTGTGACCCAGAGGTGTTCCCCTATGCTAACAAAGACTTAACCACATCCTGGGCTGCATTTGGAAGAGTACAGTAATAACTGATTATTCTCTCTTCTTTCAGTACTCTTTACACTGTCCCTGGATGACTCTGCTCAGTTGTGGGGCCCACAGTGCAAGAGAGGCATTAGCAAACAAGAGAGAGTGCAGCCGGAATACACCAGTGTGCCTCAGGTACTGGAGCATATCCCGCACAAGGAGAAGCTCAGGGAGCTTGGTAAGTGCAGCCTCTGGAAGAGAAGGTTAAGGTGGAGCAAGGGGTGTTATTTGCAGAAATCTAATCACTGCCTTCAACTATTAAATGGAAATTATAGAGATGATAGGACACAACAAAAGGAAAAGAGGGAACGGTCACAAGTTGTTGCACAGCAAATTCCGACCAGGGAAAAATGCCAAAGGCAGTGCACAGCAACAGGCTGCATAGGAGGTTCCTTGGTGATACACAGCAAAATTCAAGAACTGAAGGCTCTGCGTCAAAGCTGACCCTGGTTTGAAGGCAAGGTTTATTAGACTGCCTCCAGCCTCCTTTTATTATTAATTTAATTTTCTGAACAGAAATAGCTATCTTGCAACTAAAACATCAATGAGAAGGGAAGAGCACACACTATGTTTCTTTAAATTTTTAAATTACATTAACATTTCCTGTGGTGCTGTGCCAGAATTCATGCAACTGAACCAACCTAGCTCTATACAGAAATGACAAGGTTCATCTTTCTGTGCAGCACAAACTGATTGGCAAGGAAACATAAATGTAAGTGAAAGAATAGTAACACGAGCTTCACAGTTCAAAGCAAAGTCAAAGTCAACTTATAAAAGCTATCATACAATATACAAAAGAGTGTAAGTGCTCAATTATACAGAAAAAAAGATTTTTTTTAAAAGGATATTTTCAATGTCTCTGTCCAAGTGTATTCTATTTTCTCATTTGCCCCACATACAAACATTTTTCTCATACTCATCTGCATTTTCAAAAGCTCATAATATGTGGGGGGTTTTTGTTTGTTAAGTACAAGCAGAAGTAATTGTATCAACTTAGATCTGCGAGTGACTGACAGCTCAGTTTCTCAAACAAATCTTACTACTTAATTACTGTTACTCAGCAATCACTGCAATCCCAATAATCCTGTACTTTGCAGACAACATACAGTGTATATAACAGCATGTAAAAATTAAAATCACAAGTTTGCAAACAGTTTTGCTGGCATCAACTCTGCTTTCTTTTCAAAACAAATACTGCTAGTTCTGACGTATCTTTTTTTCCCCCCTGAAGACTTTGAGAGCCACAGGAAAATGCCATGTAAAGCAGAAAAAAAACAGTGTATATAGAAGGATATTACTACTACTACTACTACTACTACTACTACTACTACTTACATTCTCAGTGTCCCAAATGTTTGGAAAACTACTTTTAGTAACTTATAAGCAATCATTAAACCTCAAGGGAGGTAGAACTTCATTTAATATGATGTTCCAGAATACCTCCAAATACAAGATGATGATTCAGGTGGAATCAAGGAGTAACGGCATAAAAAACTTGCATATCAAAAAAAGGGGTGCTCTTTAATGAAACCTGTTAATTATCTGTCTACAAACAAGTAGACAGATAATCTGTGTTACTGGTTAACTGGACCTTTGTTTGCATATAAAAACAAACCAAAAAGTTTTACCAGAAAGAAAGAATCCATTGCAGAATTTTGGCAGTTTAAAGGACTGGTGATACAGTTAATTAAGAACATTTTAAATAACTTAAGATGACACAGAAAAAAGACACAGTACATCTAAAATCAAAGAAACGAGTGCCCTCTGCAGACAATGAGGTAAATCTCCTGAAAAGCCGACTGCTCCAGTTCTTGAAACAGTAGCGACTTTGAATTTGGTGTTCAGGTTAGAGGATGGGCCGAGGTATTCCTCGCCTCAGGAGCAGAAATTCCATTCATTCTAGATGCTGTACCATTTTCTGAAGTAATCTGCCTTTATGTTTTCTTTACTTGTGAAAGAGAGAGCAGTCAACAGAAAAACAACTCAGTTCCCTCATAATGCAGTGTCTAACAAATTTAAGTTTTGACAGACAATAGAGGTGACAGTTATACCCTGGGAGCTGATTCCTCAGACGTCACTCCTGTAACGCGGAAGTTGTTAACGTCTCTGTCGTGAACATCACAGATATTTTATGTTATTTTATTAGTTAGTTGTATGCTAACTTTCAGAAAACTGAATTCTTTTTGAAGGTATCTGTGTGACAACACAGATGATTGTCTCCAGTTGCATGTCAAGTCAAGTAAAAGCACCTGTACTTACTGAACAAGCCACACCACCGTGTTAAGACAACAAACGTGCCTACACGTGCAATTCGGAGCTTTTGTACAGACATCCATGTCTCCCAGTGTGTAGTACTCATTAATTGCCTACATGAACACAGACTTCTATGTGATTCTTACATCCTTAGATATGACTAGTAATAGTTCAGCTATTACAAGCCAGTTTTACCAAGTCTGTGTTGAAATAAACTGGGGTTTACTTTTAGACTTTCCAAAATACCATTTCTACTTCCAGCAACAGTTTTATTTCCTTAGATTGACTTTAGACAATAATTGGATTTACCTCAGCTGCAGTAATACATATGCATTTTATAACCAATTTCAAACATGTATCTGTTTGCTGAAGCATAATTCATGGGTTCTGAAAATTGATCTCTAGTTCTATTCCAGAGGAACAATTCTAGTCACTGTTAAAAATTAGGGTGAATGAATTTGCAAGTAAAAGTAACAATAACATTTCACTGCAAGTTTCTTGTCATATAAATAAAAAGAACAAAACAATCTTATAGTTAGGCAGTGTTGAAATATGAGTCTAAACACACCTTAAAATGTTACATATTTGACTTTGATTTTTTCAGATCTGAAATGCAACTATATTTAGCCTATAAATTTGAAACCTTGTTTTAAAGTGTAAGTGGTGAAAGGAGCTACAGTACATACCCTACAAGCATTTTCTGGTTACATACCAATAATGCCACCTACTGGCATAAGAGAAGATCCAAATTTTCTTTCTGAGTAATTTTTAACCTAAGAGCTTTAATTTTAATACAATATTAATACCACTGGTTACCTTTTCCCTTGCACCCATCTGAAGCAAATAATTTCTTTCATCCAAATTTCTCCACAAGTGAGGGGCAGGATTAGAATTGAATAGTGTTCTATTTAATGCTGAAGTATCAACACTAATCTGAATATGGTAAGGACCAGAAGAATGTGGCAGTTTTCTCCAAAATGTAACCTCCACGAACAGCAAAATTTATTGGTTTCTAAAATTCACTGTCACCAATAGAAAACACAAACTCATGAGGAAGTTTTTACTAGTTCAGCCCCCTATTAAAAATTATTTCTATCCTTCCAAAACTTATGCTTTTGCTAACTCTCAAAATGAATTAGCCGGTTGGAAAGCATCTTCCCAGTTACCAAGTGAAACAAAGCTTTCACAGTCATACTGTTTTTTCAGGGCTATATGGAGTGTTACTCTCCAGTAATGGAAATACACAGGGGTATCAGAAGACACGGGCAAATTTACAGGCAGCCTTTTCTGGAGGTTGTACAAGCACTGGAAAAAACACGAGTTGCCATCTCATTTCTACCACATATAGGCTGATACCTCTTATTTCACACTAAAGATGGTTTTGAAGAAATAAATCTTTAGAACAAATTCTAGAACAGTATTTTATGTGCATGACTAATTTATTCAAAACTGTATGCATTACTCACTATAAACAAAACCTTGTGGGGTTGTTGTTTGGGTTTCTGGGGCTTGTTGTGTTTTTGTTTTGGGTTTTTTTACATACTATTTTCTCCTCTTAACACAAATAAAGTCAGTCTCTGCTTTAAAACAAAAATCCTAATCTGGAGTTTATGGTTGAGACCAGTCTCTCCAAAATGAGCTACTGCTGAAGCAAAAAGGTTGTCTACACTGGTAACCTGTTTCTGACAGTGGACATTAATGAACAGTCAGGGAATGAATGTATGGATAGGACTTGCATACAGAGATTATTCTCAAACATACCCTCTCTCTCTCAGATTCCAAAACTTTAGGACTTTTTGAGCAAGAAGTTGTTCAGCATAACTGTTCAGCAAGATGGTTTTGCCTCTTCTTCATTATTCACCTAAGAAACAACAGCAACATACCCTACCACCAAAACTCAAGTCTGAAAAGAATTTATTCATTTACCATGTTTTCTGCCTGTGCAGATTAAAAATTTACAGAAATTCATTCACAACCTATTCTGAAAGCACTGTAACAAAACTGTTCAGGCTGTGAGAATTTTTGCATCATAACCTGTTTTGGCCAGAAAAGTCAACCTTGGCTTATCTATCATAGTTGACTCATATACCTACCACTTAGTCACATACCTTATAGACTGCTGACAAGGATGCTACGGAACCATTTCAGTTACAATATTCCGCTCTTTCTCTTTAACCCTGTTTTTGCAAGCATGTCCTTATGACCCAGCACACAAGTCATTTTTTGTCCTGTACCATCCCCCTAAAACCTTTATTCCGCTGACAGCTGAACTCCTTCTCCTTTCACATCTGGCTAGCAACAAGTAGAAACTGAAGCAAGTAACAGATTTCTCTGTCAAATTTTCATTCTTAATTCACTGAGTCTTAAAGTTGGACTTTTCCAAAACTATGATGGAATGCACCCTCTGGTATTACTAGTCCAATGACCTGGAGTGCTGTAGGAGCGTAAGAATGAACTTCAAAAAGTAGCCAGGCTCCTGCATTCTCCCTCAAGAGCCTGCCCAATTACTGCTGTCAAGGGCAGCAGATTGGGTTAAACAAACCACTCATCCAACTCAGCAGGGAGATTTGATCCCATAACCAATATCAATCATGCAATGTACTCTCAATCTCTTTCTTGCGATTGACTTGCAACTTTCAGAAAAGACTCTTTCGTTTTAAGAAATACAGATTCAAAGGGGAAGATGGAGAAAAAACCAAAACAAAACAAAAACCCCAAACAAACAAACAAACCCACCAAAAAAACCTTTTAATGATGACCACCAGAAAAGAACATGAAGATTTTTTCCCTAACCACCTTCAACTGATCCTAAAAAGTATACCAGATACACTTCTGCTACCCTATGGAAAACTTACTCCATAATTGCTCTGGACTGAATCCTCTCCATTGTGAAATTAAGAGAAATTTTGCACAGATTTAAAAACATAGCAGAGGACAGCACTTTGTTGATATAATGGCATGCAATGCAGACAGCTACTTTTAGAGACAGCATAGTACTTTTGTGTATAGTTGTCAGTGTCAACATTTAAAGACTGGACAAATACCCCTAAAAATTATAAAAAGTGGCGAACGAAAAAAAGTACTACTGTAGTGAATAAATTCTGATACATACCTGAGCACTTTAGTGACAAAATATTTGCAGCTTTAAGCTCTGATTGACTACAGAGCCTGCACATAAAACACAGACAAGCTAGAGACAAAACATAAACTGATCAAGCCAAGAGAAATAGTTGTTTCTTCTCAATATTAAGAATTAGTTGCTGTCTATTAACTTCAAAGAACTCCCCTAAAAGCAATGAAATGCAGAAATTGACTGAGGATAGTCCAGTTTGCTGTGTTATACATTGAGAGTAGAGCTCAACTCTCAAACTGGACAAGCTGCAGGCCTATAATAAACTATTTAATAACTTGAATTTATTTACAAAATTCTGTAAGCAATAAAATGCCCTCCAATTTGACCACTTCTACTTAAGGAGCTATGTAATAATGGAAGAGTCATATCTCCAATTCTTGCTGTCTAGACTGCACTGTTTTGACTAGCTCTCCACTGACTGTAACAGGGTCTAGACACAGATGCCTATGTGGGTGCAAAATGTACCCTCCTAAAGTCTCTGCCCCAAAAAACATCAGTTTTACTGCCCACAGGGTTAGCACATATGGTACAGCTGTTAAGGACCAGGTACCTACTTGCACACTTCTTTAGCTCAGGGGTGTGTGACTGTGCTTACAGATATACACCTGCACCAGTTAATACATGTCTTTACTCAACCCTTAGTGCCCTCTCCACAAAATGAAGAACAGGACAGATTAGTTGGATACCCCCCCCATTCATAAAGCAATGTACATTTTAGACAAGGAAGCGTCCAAGACAAAGTCCTGTGAGATGCCAGTAAGATACTTGCTGTACCTAGTGGTGCTGATAGAAATTAAATGGGTTTCCTGAAATGGTATATAAAATACTAGAGCAGTAATACTAAACGAGTTCGCCTGAACTGGACTACAGGTTCATCTGAGAGTACTAGAGTATTCCAACAATGCTTAAAGTCAGTAGATTAGTCAAAAGTAAGGTTTACAGACAGTGAGTAAATGATTGTCCTAATATACATTTTGCCCTCCTTCATACAGCCTATCAAAGGACACCATCTGTCACACACAAGAATAAAGCAGACTGTCATTACTTGGAAGGAACAACAAATGAAAATGGCCATTTCGCCAAAATACCTTGTGAGATGCCTATGAACCAAACATGATGTTGCATAGAAAAATTACTGATCTCTCTATACAGAAACGACTGACACTTCACTTGTGAGTCACACATACTGTTCTAGTCGCTTGTATTCGAGAAAGTTGATGAAAGCAATCGAACAGGCTCAAAGAATGACGGTAAGGAAAACACGGAGGACAAAGAGCTCATCTGATGAGCAATCTAGGGAACACTGGCTAGTTGACCTGTCAAACTGGTAAAGACTGTTAAGACACCCAACTGTTATTTATGAAAAGTACGGAAACATACTGGAGGAAATTATTAACCTGAGAAACAATTGTCACCAGCAGAACGCATAAACTGACAAGAATATACTTTACTGGAATTAGAGAGGACTTTTACTGTCTCACTATGGAAACAGCCCTCCCATAAGAATATACAAAATGCAGTCTTCAAATGTAGCATAATCAGTTTACAGAAGAGCTTACATGGCATAGCTGTCCAGAACTGCAGGTGGCTGGAACTCAGTGTTGCTTCTGTTTTTTCCCTCAGCTATGCTAATTGTGAAAGTTCAGCTCCTAACTCCCCAAATGTTTAGGTACTCTCAGTTTTTGAGCTCACGTATCAAATTCAAGTTCAAATTAACATCCTGTGTTTTATTAAATTGCTTAATGACATTACATTATCATACATGCACAGGCATTATCTGCAAGTCCAAAACAGTGCTGTTCACAATGTATTTTGAGATAAGCTTGCAGCAGAGTGGATGCACTATCATAAAAACTGTCATAACCCATTTTAAACTTCTACCCTCCTGCATTTTTTTTCCATTTGCTGAAACACAGTGCCCCAAAGATGTTTCAGAACATCCTGGTCTTTATACTTAAACACAAGCTACACTAAGGAGATCACATACGGGATGACAAACCACCACTTAACTGCACCTGTAGTTTTAAGACAATTATAAACCACAGCAAACCTACAGTTTGCTTAATGATCATGTAACTTAAGAAAAACTTTACAAAAAGTATGCTAAGAAAGCAGTTTAAAGCCAGTAATATGCATAACAACTAAAAATCAAGAAATGGAGAGTCTTACTATGAATTGTGTTCTTACCTTTTCCAGGACTTAGGTTTTGGTCTATAAACACCTTAAGCTCTCCATTGGTTTCAATTAGTCCAGCCTGTTAAAGAAAGCAACTTTTATTAAATTTACAAACACAGATAGCCTTTTATTATTAAAGATGAAAGGTATCTTACCAGAAGCCTCTACTGCTACTACTCTCACTTTGTTACAAATATGCCACTATGTACTGTTTGCGGTACAGTACTTGTCAAATTTTAAGGTCTAGATTTTATAAACACCATATTCTTAAAAAGCAAGCAGAAAACCAGTTTACACCTACTTCGCTATTTGTGTCCTAAGCTCTTACAGTGTGTATGCACTGTTTTAACAGACAGCTGAACACCCTTTTAATCTGAACCACTGATACTTGCAACTATGCCTTTCTCTCTGTAGATACTACCTACCTAATACATAAGGTAAAAACATTATAGCAAAAACAGTACAGAGGGTGGAGAGTGCCTTTGGCCATTTTAATCAGGAAAAATATCATTAATAAGAAATATCTTTAGCTTTTCAATTATTATTTTTTTAAAGATCAGAATACAAACCACTTAAGAGAAAAAAGCTATAGGGTGACACACAGGTTTATAAAGTCATCACCATCCTTCAAGAAAGCTCACAGTAGTGGTTACTTTTCAAAATACTATTAATTTTTGAATAGAGAACAGGATGCAGTGATTTCTTTGTACCTGCAGACAAAACAGTTCTGAAAAAAGAAAATTAATAAACACAGGACACACTGTTTCCATTTAGAAACAACAGCAAGAAAGCCAACATCTGTACCTAACCACAGCGTAGCCTGTGGTGTTCCAGAGGCTGAAAAGTCCTCAGGCTGTATTTTGCACATAGCAGGTATGTGCAGGCTGCCAACAACCCTGAGCAAGAATAAGGTGCTTTGCTGTCAGTCAGCAGCAAAGCTTCTCCCTTAGAAGTCTACCTGAAGAGCCCTACTTGCCATCTGCCAGTAGTTGGGGAAAACAAGAAAGCCACTAGATGATGCTGTGGAGCCATTATTATCCAGGTGTATCAGACCAAGGATTTCTTACGAAAGACAGGGAACTTCAAGAAACAGGAAACCTCTCCTCAGTGAACAAGGACAGAGGGGGGAGAGAAGATGATAGAGCATTGGGGACAAGCTGGAATTCTGCAAAAGAAAAATTTTGCTAAGAGAGGCACAAAGAGCAGTGGCCTGTAATGGCATGGCAGCAATGAGGACCTGGTCACATAAAGAAAACGTGAGTAGACAGCAGAAGTGCTGGATAGAATGAAGAGCCTGTGGCAGTTCTGGCCTCCATTTCCCCCCCTCCTAAAAAGTAACACAATAGCATAGTTTTAGGGAGGCTGCAACAACTTTTCAGTTATTTCAGAACACTGCCTGTTGGCCTTCTTGCCCACAGTAGGGATTTCAAAGATCCACTCAGTTAAACAACAGTTTTACCACCCTATTCCAAGGCACCAGAATTCTTTGTAAGCCCAACTCTTTATCACACTTAACTACTTAATTCAGAAAGGCGACAGACTACATCAGACACTTCCAAAGAAAAACGTATACTCATCCATATGACACCAGTATTGTGTACAAAGATGTTATTAGAGTTACACTACAGCAACATGACATTCCAGAACACTGGAACCCTGTGGAAAACATGAAGAAGAATTTTTGGGTAAGTGTTACCTTATACTCCAATTCTACCTAAATTTCACAACAGAAGTGTTAAACCAGGCAGGAAGTGCAGCCTCATTGTCATCATTTCTTTAAATGCAGTACTTAAGTTTGCATTCCACAGCAGAAAGAGGCTTATATTCAGGACACCTGTAAATTCTCTTTTACATTAGAGTAAAAAAAGATTATAAATGAGACTGGAAAAGCATTTAATTTATTGTGGTTTTGATCAGAAAATCACCAAGAAAATGGCTATTTTAATCTGTAATGTCTTTCCTTTAAGCACACGAATTTAATAATTTTGAATTATTAAATCAATTCATTGGTTTAATATGCAGAAGCAAACCTGCACCAAGTGCACATCAGTTACAGTGATATTCCAAACCCAAATATTTAAGCTGTGATATTCAGCAAATTCAAATACTAATGCAAATCACTATTTCAGTAATTGGAAAACTAAGCAGTTCAGTAATCAATTACTTATTGGTCCCTTCAACTTTCTGGGTTTTTTTTTTTTCAATTAGAATGTCTCCAGCATAATCTTCTCTATTCATTTGAAGTACTCAGCCAACCAACATCATAGTATCAAATGATCTCACAAACTTCAAGTTTTCTTCTGCATAATTAAAGCATATAGTGAAAAAATATTACCCAAAACAACATGCAACTCCAAAACCCATAATTTGATCTAGCATTACAAAGGCTCAGGTTAATGCTACGTGCCCTATACCATGCTTTTGTGTGACTGAAATGACACAAGTCACTGAAAAACTGGAGAACATCTGGGGAAAACACCGCATTTAATCAGTAAAAGAAAACAATTTGTGAAAAACCAGAGAATAGCAATCACTGAATAACAAGCAAAATCCCCTCAGGGACCACAATACTAATGAACAGTATAGAAGTTATAGTTCCACCATCCTTCTACCAGTGTCTTACTAAAGGTTCACCTCTAGCACTTAAAATGGCACATTCAACTCATTTGTAAGCATATGCCCAGAAAGACTCCAAGTAAGGTATTTGGAAAGAATACTGAGCATCCCACAGCAAAACAGCATCGCCAACTGCTATTATTCATAGTGAAAACTGATTTCTAGTGAAAATTCTGTTATTCCAGCCCCAGTATGCTCTTCACACTTCCAGACACACTTTTAATTCTAAGGTTAGCAAGACTTATCACTGGTTGAAGAGACAAGTTTTGGTGAAAGAAAACTGAAAAGCAAAACTTCTATCCCATACAGAATTCTGGTCTCTTCGTTCTCAAATGGAAACAGTAGACAAAACATCTCTCAGTCTGCATTTCAAGGACATTCTCACTATTTTTCAAGCCAGGTTATTTTGGAGGAAGCATCAGGATTACTCCTCTGGGACCTATGGAGCATAGCGCCCAAAAGAAAGAAAGAAAGAAAATAGAGGAAAATGTGACTATAGCTCCCATTCGGTATATTATAGCCACAGGTTCACAACGCAACCAAAAAAACCTCAAAAAACAAAAAAGAAAAAAAACCCAAAATACCACCAAAAACAAAACCCACACACACACAAAAAAAAACCCCACCCAGGAAAAGGTGGAAAGCCCAATGGAAAGGTAACCTTCTGTCAGGAAGGGTTAAACATCCAGGATTTTCTATTTTCTGATGAGAAAATATACTTAGTTTTTAGGCCTTATCAAGCTACTTGTAACAAGGTATTTGGATTTTTACTATTTTCCTTTGTATTTTTTTTGTATTCCACATTTTCTTATCTTCTCACGATTCTCAATCTCAGGTTGCATTACCTCCTTTGGTGGTGATCTTTGGGCTGCTTGAAATAATAATGCTCTTAGTATCTGATTTGGAAAGTTTATTAAGTGTGTGCAACTTCACAATTCAGTGAAGCTTTCCTCTTCGAAGACACATGTTGGCAACGTCTACTTCTCTATGGCTACATGAAGAAACCCCTATAATCCTAAACAAGCAACAGATACAGATACAGCCTTTCTCCTTGACACACTACAACAAAGCCAACAATGATTTTAAAAAATAGCTTTTGACATCCAACACAGCATCTAAACTGTAGTAACTTAATATCTTCCCACAGATCACCAGAAAGGAGGGTAAAGCCCACTGGATAAATTCGTAGATCTGGTAATTTGAACTGCAGAAGCTGTGGTGGAGTGGAGATCCCAACCATCACCAAGGTTTGGTCTCAGCTCATTGTTCAGAGCTCCTAAGGAAAAGAAATTAACTGAAGGGCTAAACATATAAAAAAATCAACTAAAGTTAGCTTTGGCCTGCTATGAGATCATCAGCAGTCCTAAGGACTGCGAAGTCTATTTTTGTTTTGTTTACAAGTGAAAACTGAAAAGCACTACAAGTGCCCTCAGCCAGAAAATCAGTAAACTGGGAAGTAACTTTTTGCTGGGACTGAAGTTAATCTAAAACAAAATTTTCTAAAGATGCAGAGAATTTCAGTTATTAAAAAAAAAAGTCTCCAGGGACTGTGAGAGAATAATTTAGTATCTTACTAACAAGCTACTCCTTGCAGTCTCTGTAGTTATGCATTAGAAAATCAACATCCTTACAACAAAAATATAATTTCTTCCATAGCTTTCCAGCATTGCAATTCAATTTGTTAATAAAAATTGGCATCAAATTATTCACTAAACCTTTAAACTAAACAGGAAAATATGCAAAGTGAATTTGGACTAAAGGACAAGGAACCTATAAAACAAGAAGTTTATCTGACAAAAACAAGACTGAACGAGTACATGTGCTATGTATTTCGGATTTAATCTGAGAGGCACGTTGTCCCACACTACTTTAACTAAATATTGGGAAGGGCGGTTTTGTGCCACAAAATTCCTCTTCTACCTTGCTTCTCAGTAATGAGCCCATTTTAAGAACAGCAACTGAAAAAGAACTGAAAGAAGAGCAAAAAGGGTAGAGATACATGGAAACAGAGGTACCTGCTACAAGGTTATTCCTCAGAACAGAAATTTTCAGCTGTCAACAGCAGATTAAGCCCACAGAGCACAGAGGCACAGGACGGGGTTTGACAAGAGATACAGGTGCCAAAGATACGAGAATGGTTAAAGAATGGGAGCCAGAATGGGATGGTCTGAAAAAGAGACAATTTTGGGACTGTCTGGGAAAGACACAAAAAATGAGCTAGAAAATCAGATGGAAGAATTAGGAGTTGAGGTAGAGGAACTGAGTGTCACTGAAAAAGTACAGGCAATACAACTGATGAGAACCTAAGAAAGCTTTAATGGAACAATGAGATCAAATCCTGTGAGAAGGGATGAACATGGGAAGTGGGAAAACGAATACAACCTAAACTACAACTGAAAGGGGAAATAAGCTGGGACTCAGACAGAGAAGTTCAAAATAAACCAGGAAAGAAGTAGCGACAACAGAATCAGAAAATGGAGAAATTGGGAAAGGAAAGCATTTCCACCCAGAGCTTGTCAGAGACATTTGGTGGTGTTGGGTTGATGGTTGGACTTCATGATCTTGGAGGTCTTCTCTAACCACAACAATTCCACAATTCTATGACCAGGATGGTGCCTCTGCTGTCTACAGGCATTTGCAAAGTGTACCAGCAAACAACCACCCATCTTGTGCAAAACTGCACCTAACTCGATCCATGATGATCCCCAGTCATTTTACAGGCAACCTGTCTAAAGGCCCCATGCCATGCAATTTTACTGTGGGCCACTTTACTGACAATGCAAGGTTCTTTTTTTTGTTTGTCTTATTTCAGTATCAGGAAGCAACAGAAAATTAGCAGTTACAAAGCAGAACTGGAATAAAGCTTATAATCAGAAATAAACAACCTTATTTTAAAACTGCTTAAACAACCTTTATTCTTCTTTCACCCCTATCCATATGTAAATGTCATTTATAAGATGATGATAATGAACTACTTCTCCTATTGGTTTCTCACCTCATGCAGGGACCAGAGCAAACATGCTCTGGGAATGAATTATTATGCAAATGCAAAAGATTATTTTTATGGGACATCCATTTCATTTTTTTGCAAAATTTAGAAGGCAATCAAGGTATTAAGTAGAGGAATATTGTAGAAAAGGGGGAAAAGTTTTTAAATTTAAAACATTTGGATTTCACTTTGAAATTGAAGCCAGTGAGAACTATTCTTTACTGTATAAATAACAAAAACTTTTGAAGTTGGGCTACAAGAGTCTGATCCCTCAAAATTCTCAGATGTGTTATTTTACCGTGTTTCAGTAGCCTTTTTCTGAAACAGAGATAATCATATCACATCCTCAGTTCATGGCAGTATCTTCAAGATTAATGTGCCTCTCAAACACTCAGCAATGAGCTACACCATAGAAATGAGCTTTCCAAAGAGTATATTTGAATTTTTAGCACCTTAACTAACAAGGCATAGTCAAAGCACTAAAGGTCTGGATACCACAGAATTGTGAAACCAAAAAGCTAAATAAGGTGAGAAGCTCAGTTAAGCATTGTTGATCTTTGTGTGAATACAGGCTCTGCTGACACTGCAGGTAAGTTGGACACTGAGTAATACACAAAATAACACCCGAGATCTCCTTTATTGCAGAGTATGTCAAGACCATTAGCTTCTTGGCTGTTCTTTCTGACAACAGCAACACATCCAGAATTCACCAAAAATTAAATTAAGAACACACTTTGAAGACAAGTCAAATGGTGGTCCTGTCTAAGCAGTCAACAGATCAAAACCACCTCGAGTTAAAAGTCATTCCATGGTGTTGCTTCTTGCAGTCATTCAATTGCTCAAGTGATACAATCCTTGTAAAACTTAAAGTTGACATGCTCAAAACTAAATGTGAAGCTGTAAGAACGAAGCAGAATTGAATACGAGACTCCTAACAGCGAGCATGACACCAAAGCATTGGTTTTCCACTTTTACTGCATAAATTAATCAGAAAATAAAATCATAATTTGAGTCCTTCTGGACTAAATACCCATATGCAGAGGTACCAGCAGCAGCCACTTCCACAACTACCTCCTGCACCTGTTCTAGGTTTGACTGTAACAGACTTGTTTTTCTAGCCAAACCCAGACTTCAGAGCAGCTTGTTCACCAGCATCTGAACCACAGCCGAAACCAACAAGTAGTGTTACACAGGACACCTTCTAAAAGGGGTTCTGCTTCATTCTTACCAACCTCCTTATCAGCGTATTACAAAGCTAGAGTGGCCCACAGCATAACTTTCAAGCAAGTTTGTGTAACCAATAATGCAGTACTGGAACCCTTAGCAAATGTAATGTAACACAAGACAAGTAGCCAGAAGCATTTTTGGGGAATATGGACCACTGTCCGTCTTTAAAATCAAGTTGCCTGCTACCTGAGAACCATTTCAATACAGATAACATTTAGCAAAGATTGATCCACTCTTCTTCCCACTCCTAATTAGCCATAATAAATCTCCATTAAGAGATACCCAGGCAATCAAATACAAACACTAAGACAATTGATCCCTAGCATAACTTAACTTCTAAAATCTGCATTTTTGTGGAGCCTGTTGTTATCACAGTGCACTTATTCAGTAAAATACTACAATATACCTATATAAAAACACTACTGTTAACTGGCATATACAATTAATAAAGTTTAACATTAAAAAGCTACAAGAAAATGCTTTATTTATACAAATAAATTGGCAAGGTGACAGGCAACTTCTGAGTTGCTATCTCCTGACTTTATAATACAAACAAACATAAGAAAAATACAGAGCTCTGACTGCGTACTTGGAACGTATAAAAGAGAGCTTGAAGATCACTTTCCTTCTGCCTTCGTTGAAAAAGCCTATTAGAAAAATTAGAAACATTCAAAATCCCAAACAGAGATGCCTTTCTAGATAACCTAATTTCATAATATTATTTGATCATTAGCTTGCAAACTTCTGGACGCGTTAGAACTTACTAAAGGCAAACAGAAGTAGATCAAGCTACTGAGAAGCCACTGAACTAAAACTCCTCTTTGAGATTCCTCAAAGACTTAACTTTTCTAGTCCACCTCACTGAAATTCCCAGTACATAACCAAAAATAAACATAAAAGGCGAAATGCATGCTGATATTTTAAGAAGAGTCTGAAAAGTGTTTTGAAGACTTTTCAATACTTTCTAGGGATTCAAAGTGCATCATGTAAAAATGGTCCATATTAAGTATTTTTCCTACTTCCATTGGGTTCTTGTTTTTAATCCATCCTAAACTCAACCTTTTTAGAGTTGCTCAAGACTGATGTAGAAGTACAACTTCTGTGGTGTTCTGGCAAAAATCAGTAATACAAAAGATTTTTACTTTCCACAAAAAAAGCAGCCCTATTAACCTATCCAGTAAAGCTGTATGAAGAAATCAGTTTGCTGTGGGCTTTTTGAAATATATTCTTTGAGCAAAATATGTACTAATACTGTGAAATAAATCCACTGGATTAAGCTACATACCTGAATGTATTCTGAATACTCAACTAAAATAAACCACCAGCGTTAATTCCTGCATCTGTACTTCTCTTAAATAGTAATGTTAGATCAGGTGATGAACTTTTTACAGGCACAATTTCTCACATGGTGTGTCCTCATATTTCCACACATTCATGGGGCTTCCTTCACAAAGTCGGATATATGTGCCACATCCTACTACTCAGTATGATTCATGAAAGTACCACAAAAAACTAAAGAGATACAATAATTTTTATGCAAACTAGGGATCAAGAGAAAAATCCCTCATGAAATAATTCAAGCAAAAGATGACAGTAGAACATAATTTTTAAAAATAAATTTAAAAACCTCATTTTAGAACAAGCAGTTCCAAAGCCAACACCACTGCCAGTAACCTATAAAACAGTAACTCAAGAACAACTCTCATGAAAGGTATTTTAGTCTGCGAGAAATTCTGAAAGCTAACAGTGGTGTGTCACTTTTAAAAAGTTTTTGAAGTTATTTTTCAACTTCAAGTTGAAAGCACAATCTACTTTTTAAATTACTTGAAGGGGTCCATCCACTAATGCTGAACAACAGAAACAACCATAAACAACAGGCCTAGATAAAAATATTTCATTTACGTGACTCATATACTCTTGATAGGTGTAATTTTGGAGATCAGAAGGAATTGTACTCATTCCTTTTGGTTAGTCCCTTTCTCTTCAATATTCGCTGTAACACCATGCATTAGGTACTATCCTCAGTAACAGACCCAGTTCCTGCAAGTGGTTGCTTCAAGAGTACAGAAATTTGGCAGAAAATAAACCCCCTTGCTCCTGCTTCTTCTCTCCTATGCAACACTGAGTCTTGGAGAAAAGATCCACAAGCTTTGCTTTCCTTATGGCTGCTTGAGAGGCCTGAACAGTTCACCAGTGACAGAAGTAACTGACGAGGGAAACATGGTCACCACAAGTTGGATCTTCAGCCACGCTACAGAAGCTGATAATTTAGTAGTGGAAGGTACATTAGCCAATGCTACTAAAAAAAGTATTTGTCGTCTTAATTTACAGATAATTCTCAATATACAACTGAATATAAAAGTGGCCAGCAAGCAGTGCTCAGTCTTATGCTGAGAGCTGGAAAAAAAAATTAATCTATCAAATTTTCTTTCTTGCTACAGTAATTCCTGCTACTTCATTCAATGCTGCATCCTACCTAGTTTTACGCATGCCAAGGGTGGATGGGTGACTACTTGCACACAGGGAACTGCCTTCCCCCCACACTATGACTCCCACGAATCCAATAAGCAGCACAAGCAGACTGAGGACCTCAGCTGTACATTTGGCTCCCCCAGCTCCTGCCTGGAACATGCCACATTTGTAAGCAGTGGAAGAGCTCACAGTAGACGAAGCAAACTCAGAGCGACACTGATTAACCAGAAAGAGGAATTCCCGCTAAGATGAAGTTTCTGGAGACTGCCCATATGCAATGACCAAGAAATTTCCCACGGAGCGCAAACGTAGGTGTAGAACTGTACCAAAAATTACTGACCTCAACTTGTCATCCAGACTCTGAAAAGCAATGCAATGATTCCACTTCCAAGGTACACAAGTCCTTGAGATACAGCAATTGGTGTTCTCTCCACACGTGGTTTTTCATTGTTTCTTTAAATTGCACAAAAAGTAAAGTCTTTCTAGGAACGAAGATGTCCTGAATTGCACGTGATATACCACATCTGCCTGATTCTGTTAGAACTGCTTCTCAGCTTCGCATGGCGCTCATAAACTCAAAAATGACTGTGCTTTTGCTATTACTAGATCACACTGGAAAATGAGTGCTCCTATTTTTCACCCTTTATCTTTACTGCATTTCAGATCCCCTACCCAAAACATAAATTGGTATAGCCACAGATACTTTAACCTTCACAAGCTATTATTTCTTTCTACATTACTGTTTTTCAAGTTATCCAGCTATAACATTGTGATTATGCATTTAAACTCCACCTGCAGGCTCTTAATTACGGTGCTACATATGAATGTATCTTTCCTCCCACCTCGCAGCCTTCCGACTACTGCCGAGGAAATCAAAGTATTTTGCATAAAACCCCAAAATATAAATTAAAATGAATTTTAAAATCAATGCTTTACTGCTTATTTTCTCTAGATTGTACACTCTGAAAAACATTAGAGGCATACTTTAAAAAAGTAACATTTCACAGAATTTAGACTTGGGTCAAATAGTTCATAAACATTATTTTGCTAGCTTACCTGACCAGTACTTTCGTAATTCTTTAATACTTTACAAAAATATTTCACTGGGTTTGCCAGTACTCTCCATCACACTCCCCCATTTCTTCAATTATCCAGTAACATCTCAGTCTGCATAATCTTATAAGTATTCGACTTTTCCAGCAGGTCTTATTCAATTATAGTTTTTATGAAGAAGCATCAGAAGAACTGGAAGGGAGTAATAAAAGGGAAAGTGCTCTCCTGCAGCAGGCAGGAAGAAGCACAAAGTAGGAGCATGTTCTGTTGTGGTGCACTGTCTCCACACCTTCCCCTTCTGCAGGGCTCCCTGCGCCACTGTCACCACGGCACGCTGGCCCCAGCAGCACAGGACAGCAGTGCGATGCACATCACGCCTGCCCTCCCAGACTGCAGCACTCCAAACATGCCCGGCCATGGAAATGCCACCTGAAGGAAGCCCAGACTTAGGACTGTAGCAGCGTGGCCGTTACCACACTTTAGCCATCTCAGCTCTGCTGAGAAAAAGGGAAGGAAGAAGCAGGAGCAATCATCAACTATGCCATCTTCTTCACCACTAGATCTCACAGACAATTACAGCACTTGATAGGTGACATGGCAGAACCACAAGCCATTTATCACAGCAATATTTTCACATCAGAATGTTTAAATTTACAGCAACACAGGTTTTCAGAGACTCAGTGCCCAGAAATTTAGTGATATTGTCCATATCATGCTTAATTCCATTATTCTGTTTGAAAAACAACTTGGACTTCGAACAAAAATATGGAAATAAATCTCTTCTCTTCTGAAAATTAAAAGAAGTGTTACACCAATTAGCATGTCTATGTTATGGCATTAAACCACAACTCATAGGGCCCATATTCAGACCTGGAAATTTACAATTTCCCAGCATTCACTACACATTTTAGATCTCATGTAATGGTGGTATAGTCTGCAGAAAGGTAAGCAGTTCGTATTTCTTCCCTGAGGCAGGTTTGAAATATATGTAGATGTTTTTAAGAACAGGTTAGACAATATTCAGTTAAGATTTCAAACCCTTTCTAGCTACCCTGTTCCAGTGCTCAAGTATACTTAAAATTTTACCTACAACCTGACCTAGATTTTCATTTTTCCAAATTCGGTTTATTACTTCTTTAATAAGGATACTGAAAGCAATTTCTTTTCCTATCTGTAGCACCTTCTTCCAGTTCTTAAGTTAACTATGTGGTAGGTTATTCCTTCCTTTCTTCCTTAACTACTCTCTTTCCTAGAATCTAGATCTGTCAAAAATAAGGTTTGTTCTAAAATGTCTTATTCTCACTTAGATCTAGTATGACATTTATCTGTATTTTCAGGTGCTAGCAACTCTTCACTTCGTCGATCTCTTTCCCAAAAGCTAGTATTAAACAAATGTACTTTGGTATCTCAATTCCTTTAAACTGTTTCAATTTCATCTCCTAGTTTAACACTTCACTTTCGTTTTCTTCCCGCTTATATGGCCTATCATTCCCTGAACTCTGCTATCTGTAATGTACTTGGCCACCCTTATCTCTTCCAGGCAAGCTTTCAGTGACTACGTATGTCTGGCTGCTTCTCCAGACATTAAGATGTTTTTCAGTTGAACTACTAAAATTCCCTACAAGATTAAGTTTTTAAACCAATCACTCTTTCATGGCAGTTCTTGCTATTTGAAACTGCAACAGTCCACATTTGACTGCAACCTGCTGTTTAACCAGTGAGTTGTATCACTTTTCCTTAGCTTGCATGCTGCTGTTTTTTGGGGTTTTGGGGTTTTTTTTGAAAGTGAAATATATTATAGTTTGAATACAGACAAGTATAGTGTCTTATTTTCAATAACAAAACATGAAAGTCCAATTATATTGGGTATTAAGAATGACTGACATCTTAAAGGCAGAATAAAGTGAAATTTTTTTTTCTAAGTACGGGAAGGGGTACAGAGCAAACGTGCTCCATGAGGCAGGTCACAGAATCAAAGCCACAAACCTTAATGCCAGCAGTAATGGAAATCTATGATGAACGTTCCCAGACCCTGTTTTTACAGACACTAACGAGCATCTTTTGGTAGACAAACAACGTACACATATGGAGAATGAACCACCTTCCCTCAAATGTCTGATGCCTTCTTGAACTCAAGAAAGGCAACGTTAGTTGACAACAGTAGTCAACGACAGCCCCACCATCTGAACAACACTTGCTGGGTTTTTTCCAATCCAATCCAAACCCAAGCTGTTTCAGTGTTCAATATGAATGCACATAATGACAACAGCCCAAGTGCTGTTATTAGCATAGGGAATTCTCAACATTAATCACTCTAAAAAAATGGCGGCAGATCTGAAGCTGGGTTATGCTGTCTACAGGAAAACAGCCTAGGCTTGATGCACAGTATAGATAAAGTTCCACATATTCATTAATGCCAGCTATTATAAAGCATGACCCCATTTGCTTTTGTTAACATTCTATGCTTCCACATTTTATGTGCTACAAATATACTTACATCTTTTGCCATGTTACCAAAGACTAAAAACCAGTCGTCGTAAAATCTTGATGGCTGCAGGACACAGGGACAATGCTATTTTCTGGAAAGCAACCAAAGACAGCACCAGCTATAAAAAATGAAAGAAGGGAAAGTTTTTACAATTGAAATTACTGGCTACTACCAAATACAATTTAGGTTTCTTTTTGAAAAAAACACGTTTTTAAAAGGGAAAAGTTTCCCATCACCACCTTTTCGTCCCTTGAGCCCCACGCTCACGTGTGGGGGGCACTCCTTTCCCGACGGCGGGGGTGAGTGAGCTGTGCCCTGGCAGAGCCCTTCCCCCAGCCCGTGCCCGATCCCACGCGAGGCCGGTCCCTGTCCAGCTGCGCCCCTTCCAACACCGAGCGCCGGCCGCGGGCAGCGATCACGGCCTCCTCCTCCCCACCCCCATTTCCAGCAGCAGGCACAAGTAGGCCCCAGGGGCAGCTCCCCCCGGGGCCTTCCAGCCCCGCTTTTCTCCTCCTCCTCGCAGGCGGACGGGCCGCGGCCACACCGGGCGGCACAGACCGGCGGCCGCCCCCGCGCCTCGGGCACCCCGCGCCCGTCCGCGCCCCCCAGCCGGGGCCTCACCGCCCGGGCAGAGCCCTGAGCCCCGCGCCGCCTCCCCCCGGCAGCGAGGGGCCGCGCTAATCGCCTCGGCGGCGGGGGCGCGGGCAAGGGGGGACGCGCCCGGCGGCACCACCGGCGGCCGCGGGGGGAAGGGGCGGCGGGCGGAGTGCGGGTCCGCGCCGTCCCCATCCTCATCGCGCCCGACCCGCCGCCGGCGGCGCCCCCCGCCGCCGTCCCACGCACCCCCCCGGTGCTCCCATCCTCGGGCGCGGGCTGCCCGCACCTGAGCGGCCAAAGGCAGAGAGAACCGGCTCCATCCCCCGCCGCCGCCCCGAGACAGGGACCCGGAGCGAGGAGCGGGAGCACCCCCCGCCCGCCGCCGCCGCGCTGCTGCCGCCGCTTCTGCTGCTGCCGCTGCGGAGGCGCCCGACTGCACATGTGCGGCGGCTGCGCGGGCCTGGCGGGAGGGGGCAGGGGCGGGGGGAGGCGGCGGGACACCGACAGCGGCAGCCCGGGAACAGGGGAGGGAAGCAAGGAGGGAGGAGAGGGCACCGGCAGGGACCGCCTTCCCCCCCCGCGCTCCTGGGGAGGGGGTGCAGGGGGAAGAGGGTCTCCCCCGGCGGGCTGTCACTTCCCAGCGCGCCTCTGCCTCCGCCGACCGCCAGCCCGCCAGGCTCCCGGCCGGCCGCCCCCGCACGCCGCGGCCCCGCACACCTGCCCAGCGCCGCTGCCGCCGAGGGGCTGCCCGCGGGAATGGGGGGCGATGCGGGAAACGAGCGGGGACGAGCGAGCGCAGCGACCTCCCCCCTCCCACGGACCCTGGGCGCGCGACCCCGCCACTCTTCCCCTGTCTCTCTTTTTTTTTTTTTTTCTTAATAAAATTTAAAAAAAAAATTGAAACTTACACTTTTGTGCGTCCCCCTGACGCTGCGCGCTGACGTCACGGGCGCGGCGCGCCTCGCACGGGCACACGCGGAGCGGCCAAGCCAACCCGCCCGCCCGCCGCTCCAAGGCGCGGAGGGAGCCGCGGATGGAGCATGCGCGGGATTTTCGCGCCTTCTTCCGACTCCCCGCCCGCCCCGCGGTGCCGAGCGGTGCCCGCGGGTGCGGCCGCGCTGCCGGCGCGGAGCGGGACTCGGCCGTGCGGTTTCGTTGCCACAACATCCTGCTGCCGGTGCTTCCTCATCGCGTTTTGTCCGGCTGTTACTCGAGCAAAGTTTCGCTTGCAGCGATCGTTGCTAAAATTACGGATTTTGTGGTAATCCAAGGGAAAGTTTTCCTTTGGGCGGTTGCAGCTCTCAACCTTGCGCCCAAAACTAAAGTATCTCGGGGCTGTGCAGCCTCTGCGTGTAATGACGACTGCAGGAACAGAGCACATTAGCGAGGGTTGTGCGATGTCATTACATCATTGTCCTGTAAGTTTTGGCAAGAAAAAAACCCAAAAAACCTGCAGCGTTGCTGAGGGGCTACAAAGGCAGAGCCGTAATGGTGGAAACTGCAGGAAAGTAAGGAAATCTCAAGAGCTGTGTTGCTCGTAGGAGTGGATGCAAGGCTGTTTGACGGGGAGGAAGCTATGCACACTTCTGCACGCAAGACCAAGCCTGCATGGCACAAGGTTGCTCATAACGCAGTGAAGAGGGGAGCAGGAAGTAAAAGGCTCGTTCTTTCGCTAAAATCATGCTGCTTCCTGGGGAAGAAGACTAGTTGGGAATAGAACACACGACCAGCAGAGCCACTCCATTGCGGCAGCAGACAAATCCAGCAGAGAGAATGCTGGAGAAGATGGATTTCACGAGTCGACAAGATTAGCATTTACTTTTACACCTTACTTTTTTGAGATATTGAATAGTTGTGCTTTACAATTATAATTAAACACTACGTTCATTTTCCTGATAAATAGCAGTCTTCGGAGCTTTTAATTAACAATAACCCCCCACTTGCTGCTCTAGGGTTATTATCCTATTTCTTCATTCCTCTTGATTAAGCTTGACGGCAGTGGACATCGAAGAAAGAAGGTGATAATAAAAAAGTGTTTCTAACTTTGTAACTTTTCAGAAAGCAGCAAAAACTTTCATACACAAAACCCATGAAGCACCATAAGCCAGTTGCAGGAAAAAGTGCTTCCTGAAAGACATCTCCAGTTGATAGTGCTGCTCTCCACCCTCCAGGTCATATATACTGTGCCTGAGGGTTCAAACTATCTATCTCACGTCCCTACCCACCCACCTCCCCCTCTTTTGTTTTACATTAATTCTTGTCGGAAAAAAAACTTGCGAGTCAACTGACAAGCACAAACAAGAAGGAGCGTCCTAGTTTGCTAGAATTTTGATACATACTAACTGCCCAAACACGCCCACTCGTGGGTGGTGGTTTTTTTTTCTCTAGCCGAGGGTTGTTCACAACTAATTTGAAGTATTTGTACCAGTGAAAAAACTTTCCACACTTCTCTAATCTCTGAGCACACCTTTTTCAGGTATTTTGGAGCTTTAGGATTTCGTTTCTGTTTGTAGTGGTGCAAGGCTATTCCACTTCACAACTGTTTTCTGGGGACTGCCTCCTCCTTTTAAGGGTGCTCGAAAAGCAGAACAGATGATAACTTTAAACAGCATCACTGCGGCAGGACTGCATGACAGACGTGAGGAAATTGTCTCAAGAGGTCATCTAGTCTATAGGCAGAAAGCTACAACAGATGCCAGAGGACATGCACATGAACTGGGAGCCATGCAATCTGAACAATGTGACCACTGTGACATGTGTAAGCTCATGAGTTAATTAAAGACCTCATGCCAGCTGACCACCTTGTCAGCATCTGGCCTCCTCGGGAGGTACCACCTCCCAATTCTCAAATTTCTACTCTATTTTAGGAAATAAAAAATACTGCTTGGTATTATAAATTTGAAAATTTTACAACTCCCTGATCTAGGTTTTTTTCCCACAAGGCAGGATCAGTTATCCCTAAGTCAGTCTTGTCACACCTTTGTCCAGTTCGTTGTCTCCAGCAAGCAGGAGGCTTTTCTAGTCCCACTGTCCTTAAGGGTCAGTAAGTCCAACCCAGCAGTGGTAATTATTCAACAGAGACTGGGAGAACCCAAGGAGCAAATCTCCTGGGCTACTGAGAGAAGTTGGTAAAGGCATGTAGGGGCTGAGTGGGCTACACATCTCTGAGCCCTTAGGACATCTCACTGTTCTTCCTTCTCCCTTCACTGTGTTGGCTCCCTTGTTGTCAGGTCATCAAGAGTGGATGCTGATACTTTGCTGCTCCTTACAAGCTATTGCATTTCCCACAAAATAGTAACGCTGTTAGTGTGGCTTGTCTCTCGTCATTCAGGGATCCCGTTTCCTCCACCTTTGGCACTGCCCACATACTGGAACACTGCCAGGACTGGTTACAGAGCAGAACTATGGATTCCTTCCCTATACAAACCCCAGGAGTGCTTTTGTGGTTAGACTGTTCCTGGGTTTGTTCCAACAGGCAAGACCACACTAGATTCTCACCCCCTCCATCACGCACCACCATACAGCACTATTCTGTCATACAAGGCACCCCCACATCTCTCTGCCTGCAAAGCTGAGGATGTCCAATCACAGAACAAGTGAAGTACAAGGCATTGTGAGGATGCTTTTCCTCATATTTGAGAATTATAGGAAGTATATATTCTTACAGCTTTTAAAAGGCTATGTAGTCCCATGGACTTAGTCCACCACCACCACATTCTTGAGCCATCCTAGACCTACATCAGACAGAGTTCCAGGAAACCGCCTCACAGCTCCCACAAATACCTTCCTACTGACAAACTGAAGCCACCTGCTCTATATGGAATAAGCCACAAGTAGGGTGGTTGTGGGTCCATATATACTCATCTGACGCCAGGGCCAGGGAAACGGCTCACAAAAGATAAGCACAGCCCACACTACCAGCTTTTACACTACTTTGGTTCCTTTATCTTTACAGAATGACCACAGTCAATTAAGGGGTAACATGCAAGAACTCAAATTTTCAGAAAGCCATGCAAAACAAGCACAGTTAAATCCACATATAAAATTAAACAACCAACCCCCCTCTGAAAAAACGAATCTCAACCCCAAAATAGGTTAGCTGAATGAGCTGCAAGTAAAGCACAGAGCAGACCTTCCTTTTCACTCCCCTTAAGCTCAGCTTGGCCACAGGAATATCCTCTCATCACTTCATCAGGTTTCTGCTCTGTATCAGCTTCTCTGTACTCAAATGATGTTGATCATTAGTTAATGAATGAGATAGAACCTCTGTCCAAGAAGCTGGAACAAGAATTTCCAGAAAAGACCTTTCGTTCTTCAAGAAACCTTCAACAAATCAGTGGATTTTCCTTTCAGGACTTCTGGAACTCTGCTTTAATTTTATCTGCTTGACACAGAAAGAGAATGTTCCACAGTACAAGCATAAGGTTTCCAAAAAGCTGCAATTATATCTAAGTGGGCTGGTTATGCAATATTCTCCCCATTTTCCATACAGGAATGAGTGATCATTCAGGAATAAGGTCTGTTGTTTCTATCCTAAGATCATATCATGAGACTACCTCATTTGGACATGGAATTATGCATGGAGCCATTATTTGCATTTCAGGAAACATTTACAGTATCTCAATATACCTCCAGATTTCTATGCGGCAATCTCAAATATCTGATTGTAAACGAACTTACCATATGTCCAATAAGGTTAGTATTTTGCACTTACATCTAATATTGAACCAGGCAATCCAAGTCTATGTCAACAAAGAGGCACAGAACACTGGTACTCACACGAGGCTATTTCTCTTTCCCGAGTTCTCCTAAAGCCTAGCCAAGCTGTTCTGGTTCTGGCCAGGACAGAGCTTTTTTCACAGTAGCCGTGAGGGGGTGGAACCTGGTGTGGGTATGTCTACCTCATTATTCTATACCATCTTATGTCATTGCCAGAGGCAGGAAAAAGGGGCTCCCTCTCTTACTTCCAGGAAGAAAGGCGGCCCCTTCCTGTGTGGCGGGGTGGGGAACTGTTATTGTCTGGGGTGTCTTCTTTGTACACTTTTGTTATTAATATTGTTGTTGTTACCATTTGTTTTCTTATCTCATTGCTGTTTCCAGTAAATGGTGCTTATCTCAACCCACAATCTTTCCCTTTTGTGCTTCCAACTGGGGGGAGAGGGGAAACAACTGACAGCATGGTTTTGGTGAGAGCACTGAATTGGGGAATACCATTCCTAAACCACGACACAGGTTTATTTGGAAGAGAACTGAGAGAGGTGAGGCAACCAGTAAGGTATCTAGATACTCACTTTCCTTTTTTTTGAACATGGTACCAAAAAAGCTTTTCACCCAAATCTTCAAAAAGATAATCAGGAAATTTTTTTTTTTTCTTTTAAGAGACCCAAGCCAACAGCATTTCCTAGTCTCCTTCCTAACTGGAGTTCTCTAGAGAACTACAACTACCCACAGCAGTTTATTTAGATAAAAGGTTTACTCATCACAGGTGTAATACATTGTATAATTGCTTCAAGGGCTAACTAAGTGACGTAATGGAAACCATACAGAAGTCTCTACCATGATCTGTCATACCTTTTTTACCCCCTGAAACAGGCAGCAAACTACATGTGAAATAAGCATCTTTCAAAGCCAAAAGGAAGCACTCATGAGAGATGTCTGTATTTCATGCAGAAACTATGAGCTAGGTTAGCAGGTAGAGTAAGATTTCTCTCCTTAAAACAGTTAAGAAACAAAATTTTCAGTGAGGCACCTGAAAAAGAGTAAAAGGACTGAGATAGATTGTTAAATGGAACCATAAAACTTGAACTGCTCCTCTATTTTGAATAAAAATACTGAAATTCACCAACAAATTTTTATTTATTTGACAACAAGTTTTGAGTTTCTTTTCTGTTATGGATTCATTTTGTAAAAAGAAAAAATTCATTTATAGGGCAGCTTTTTGCTCTGCATGTGTCTGTTTTGCAACAACTTTTGAAACCATTTGAGGGGAGATGAAATTGCCATACATTCCTCCAATCTTTATGAAGCATTAGTGCCTAGAGGGAAAGCCCCAAATCCAGTGAGGAAGAACTCAAGCATGATGATCTCTACCCTGTCCCACCAGCACATACATGCTCCAGATCAATCCAAGCTTCATTTGTACAAGCCCAGCAGATGTCAGAGAAAACACAGAAGAAACTGAGGCTGCTATGGGGGAAAGAGGTATAGAGCACAAAAATCCATCCAAAGCTTTGTTTTGCTACTTGGAGGACAATTTTCATTTTAATTGGCATTTAAACCTCATAACATGCATTTTTTCTAACCATTTTGTGGATATCAATGTTATTTCAGGTAACACTGCAATACCGATCTGAAGAGTTAATGGATCTTAAATAGTATTTGTTTTAGCAGATAAACCTCAAGATGATTCTTAATTGCTTTGTCACAGAGTAGACTATAGCCTATGAGTAAGCTTACTCTATGACACTTAAAGAATGGGCTTTTACAAGACCTATCTCACTACATACAATGTTTTAAAGAAAAAACACATTTAAGATCACATTCAAAACATTGTTTTCTAAAATATCATGGTACTTTAAAAAGACTAACAATTTATTAAATGTAAATGTAACTTAAAGGGTCATAGAGCAGCAAATACACATCCAGTCTGTTGTTTCTAGTTTTCTGCAATTTACTTAAAATAATTTCAAATCTAGAATAGTGTCAACTAAGATCCAACCTCCAAAGTTACAGAAGTGCTATTTTTCACATCTAATTGAAATTACACTTCCCAGTTTTATTAAATTTCTTTTTGATTTAAAAGAAAAGAAAACACCCCTGTAAACCGTTACTGTAGCAGCAGTTAGCAACAAGAACAGGTAACAACTGTCAGTCTGCAAACATAAGTTACGCCCTTTTTACTGTCAATTTTTTGTCAAATATGTAAATAAATACAAGAGCTAACACAAAACATACCACTATAAGAAAATATATTATATGCTGAAATTTGGAATAAAATATCATGCAGTACTGGCTGCATGATTTGGAATATGTAATTAACTGCTTGGAACTGATGTTAAACAGTTAAACCTTTTCTTTGTGTAGAAGACCACTCTTTTATTCACCACGAGAAATTTGTTTTGTAATTAATTTTATACTGCTATATTAAAATCCGAAATGTGAAAATGACTCAAGTCATTTAGTGAAAGAAGATACCATAGGCACCATAATATATATATTTTTTTTTTCCCTTTTTGAACAAAATCTGGTGATGAACCATCATTAACAGGATGAAAATTAAAAGGCACATTCAGGCAAAAAAATAATCAACATAGTTTGCATGACGCTATATTTTAAAAAAATAATTTATGCTCTGAATAACAGACTGGATCAGAAAAAAATATTCTAGCAGATTCCAATCTGTCAGAGTTAAAGTAAATTTTGTAAAAGGTGTGCAATTCAAATGATGCAATTACTTTCAGTATTGAATTTTGTTTTGCTTTAAGGTCAGTATAAGGCTTATAACCAAGTGCTTGTTAAGAGGACTGACTACTCAACAGGTCTCGTTTTCTGAGTGCATAGAAATATAATGAGCAATGAAGATGTTTTCCTTCCAAGAGGACATATTGTTCTATTTGTGCAAAACTTGATCAAGTACTTGAGCGTCTTTCAGGTCTTGGAACACATTTCATAATTGCAGCTCTCCACAGGGCAGGAGCAAGTAAAAGGCTTAGAGTAGTCACACTCAGAATAAGAAGATAGACCTGCAAAAGGCAAATAAAAGCCATTACTTCTCTTGGTTGCAAGGTTGTACAAAGAAGCGACCAGAAGTTTGGGGAGATTAGACTCTTCTAGACAATATTTTCAAAAGACTTCACCTGTCTTCCTAAGCAACTTTGCATATTGCTACAAAAGCAAACAAGTGCATGCTCAAATCATCTAATTACCTGTTTACCTGGTGTGAAGATACAATTGCAAAAACACCATTATGAACTTATAGAAAAACAATTGTTTATATGTATAGTTAAGTGACCAATTTTGAAAATTCAGTATTTGTTAAAATGTCAAAGGCCAATTATCACTTTATTTTAAAAACTAAACAAAAAACCCCAAACACACAAACCAAACAGACCCCCAACCAATCAAAAAAATAAAAAAAACTCCCACCACCACTCTAAACTATTGTGGTTTAGTGATAGAATGGCAAAGTTCACTGCTAGTTCACTTATCAACAGAAAAAAGCAAACAAAAATCCCTTTAAGTCATACTGTACATCTTCTGGAACAAAAAGATCCTAACTACATAGTCTGAATCAGTCTTAGGAGTGGCAGGAAGTAGTTTTGAGGTCTTAAAGAAGGAGTTTAGGAAATTTCACAGCTATACAAACCTACACAGTAGATAATCATGTGAGAATAAAAAAAATGAAAGCCTAAAAGCCTCCAAGCTCAGTGGGTGGGCCCCTAAACTGGTTCTGTGATCCCACAGAGATATCTTGAAACTCTATGCAAACATGCAATATTTGTAACTCTTAATTATATGAAAGAGTGAACATGAAAGTGAATCACCTTTACCTACAAGTAAACATTGTGTAAGTTTTTGACATGTGCTTTATTTGGAATTGGTTCCAACACTATGCAGTCCACTTGCTCATATAATGAAAACCTCGGAGCACTAGGAGAGCATGTTTTGTGAGCAGAAGCACAGAGGACAAAGCAGCTAGTACTAGAAAGTGAGGTCAGTTGTTGTATCTCTATAGCCATAATTTACTTAATTTCGTAAATCAGACTTCATCTTCAAAAAAAAAAAAAAAAAAGTAACATTCTCACAGCTTCAGTATAAAACTAAGTTTAAGGCTTCTTTCCTGGGGGACTTTTCTCATGACTACTGAAAACATTGGTTGTTTCTTCTGTGGAGGATTTAAAATGAACAAGCCTTACAGGTTAAAGTGATTACAAGTTTATTTGCTTGTTTAAATGTCAAGGCAATTTTCACAATATCTGCTCTCTAGTTCTTATTTACTGGTATTTCCTTCTTCAAATCCTATATTCTCTCTGTATTGTATACTCCTATACCTCTTTCAATAGCTGTATCAAGATTTTAAAAGCAAAGGCCTCTCAGTCTGTGTTGCTTGGGTGCTATCTGCAACTCACTGCTCACATAATTAAGTTGTAAGTGAGAGAAGGTAAGGTAAAGCATTTATAACTAAGCTATTTAAAATATTAAAGTACAGTATGAAACAAGTAAAAACCAGCACTAAGAACCCTGTCAAGGACACAGAAGTATCCATTTGTATGGGTTGATTCTACTTTTTTACAGTTGAGAGGTGCCACAAAATTGGAGTGCTTTGGTATTTCAAATACTGGGATTTTGTATTACAGTGTAAGTTATTCAGGTGCAAAAAATGAAGTTAATAACCACAGAACAGCTTACCTCCCGAGATATGATCCCTGCTCTGCGTGCTCTACTTCCCAGAACAAAAGAGAATTCACTGACTTGGGCCAGTCCTGCTGAGACAATCCACTTGATATACTGGCTGGTCTTTGGAAGAATCAAAGAAAGGACAAGCACTGCCAAGACAAACTTTCAAAACAGGGTTTTTTGAGTTATTGTGGGCTTGCTTTGTTTGTTTGATTAGATAAAAGAAGTGCAGTAAATAAAACAGTACTATCTCTGTAAGATACATAGCATCAAATACAATAATTTTGGACGTAACATAAAATAATGGACTTCCAAGTGTGTCTTCTGTATTAATGTCAAAACAGACAATGTACATTGCACATTAAAAAGTAGCATCTTCTTTACTATAATAAAAACACTTGATAACTGTCACAAATCCCAAGACAGAGAAATAGATGCTTTGCCATGTGTAACTTACTTTTAACATTAAATAATTTTCTTTTTAAATACCTGAAGAATATTGTATCAACTGTATTCTAATCAGTAAGATTCCTCCAAATACAGATTTACAGTAGTATTCTCTGTTAAATCAGATATTCAGCTCTTGCATAGAATTTTCTTTAGCCCATGCAGCACAAAGATTACTTAGATTATTGAAGATTAAAATATTTTTTAAAAGCGTAAAAGAAAATACCTTCATTATGACGACAGACAATGTAAGGAATAGCAAGACTGTGAGTTCATATATTACAAATGTGGGAAAAACATGAAGTCCTAGAAGGAAAGAAAACAATATTGCACAGTTTGAGGCCAATATCTTACTATGGTAATTTTCTCGGTTAATAATATATTTAATTGAAAGACTATAGTCTCAAAACCAATCAAACAGAAAGCCTTAACTTACCTACCAACCACTTGATCACAAAAGCCCTAACTACCTACTTGATCACAAAAGCATTTCCTGCAATATCCAGCCCTTTTTTCCTTTGGGGAGGTTCAGCACAAGAAATATTCCCAAATGAATTAAGTTGCATATGACTGATGGACAAACACTTTTAATTTCTAAAGCTTTCAGTCCTCCACACCAGCCAACAATACAAAATCTGAACTGAAACACACATCTAATGAAAGCTATAAAAATCCCACAGGAAAATAATTCCATTGTTCTGCACAGTCACTGTAATATTTTGCTAGTCATTTAACTTTTTTTGTGCAATATGGTAATGGACTATCACAGTGGAAGGAACATGTAACTCAGTATTTGCATACTGACTACATATATTTGACTATAGCTACAACAGAAATCCAAACTGCATCATTCTATGACCCTCACTTCCAAACACTGAAAGACACCTGAACTTGAAAAGTCACTTAGACTGGAATCAGGTAAGGCTATAAACCCCTGAGCACGGTCTAACAATCAAGGAATTACAGAAAAACCCATTGCTTTGATGTTGGTGGGGTTTCTTTTGTTGGAGTGGATTGGCTTTTTTGGTTTTTTGCAATATTTGGTCATTCTAACTTGGTAATTATATGAAGAAAGGTAACAAGAACTACAAAGACTGCAGAAACATAAAATTAAATCCTGTTAATATTAAACATAAGAAAAAGAAGTATTTGTTGGAGAAGTCCTAGAGTCACCAAGGAATAATCTTACAACTAAGTCCATTTTTATCTCCCGAAGTATGAGGAACTTGTGCAGGCAAACATAACTGTGGATCTTTGGAAGCTCGTTCCTTTTTCATAAAAATTTCTAAAAGGTGAAATCAAAATAGTGGTGGTGTTCTCAACAAATTCATAATAGTTGGCATTTCTCCAATCCAGTTATTTCTGATGAAGGACAGGAATTTAGCTTTCTAAAGCATAAGGCATGTAAATCAATGCTGTAAATAACTTCTTATTTTAATGTGGGACAGGTTTCATTAATTTTCCCTCCCTATAGTGTAGAGCCAGACAAACTGTAGAGGACCAAGACCTACAGTATAAGGTCGCTTCCAGACCTAGAGTAACTTCACAATGTTTTGTCTGTATGCACATTCAATTGCTGATGGAAATGTTCTTCAAATACACCAGGGATCTTTACCCAAGTACCACCCAGTCAGCACGCAAACACCCTGTTTTATTTCTCCATTTCCTTCCAACTACTGAAGCAGAAATGCAAAAGACTGGCAAAGTAAGAGGAGAGATGGCAGAATAAGAGATGAACACCACACCAAAAAAAAAGAAATCCACATATATACACAGATGCACGTGGAAGGGCAAGTAGCTCCTCTGTATTTTCACTGTATATCACGTACACAGTGCTCCTTCACCTTTAGGCCGATCTCAGAAAATACATGAAAAGCAATTAGAGAAATACAGCCTGTAGCAATGGCATGTTTGATAAGAGGGCCAACTCTGCCACATCTAGAACTGAAGGTTTCCACGGTAGGCTATAAATAAAACCTAGTGCTCTCATCACTACTGGTGGCACTACACGTTCAGTTCTGGAGCACACAGGCAGTCTGAAGTCCATTTGAACTGCTGCCCAATGTGGAGATTATT
This sequence comes from Coloeus monedula, assembly GCF_965178545.1. Classification (NCBI taxonomy): domain Eukaryota; kingdom Metazoa; phylum Chordata; class Aves; order Passeriformes; family Corvidae; genus Coloeus; species Coloeus monedula. The sequence goes on from NC_138783.1 coordinate 93,404,784, forward strand.
GCTATATTCCAAAGAGCTAAAGCACAAACCACAGCTGATTTCTGTACCAATCCTTTGGAGGCGAGTGTCTGCAAGGTGAAAACAATCCTAAACCTGTCACATACACTATTCCGAGCAGACAAATCAACATCCTAGAAACCAGACTTTTTTTGAAGGAAATAAATCCCATTGTAAGTGATTTTATGGTCAGTATAGACCTTTGCCCCAGTCCTAGATGAAAACCCAGGGTAAGGCCAGAAGTCATATCAGACTCCTATACAAGCACATGAAACCTTCCTGACAACACAAGCACCATCAGAAAGATTAAATTCATAGGCAGAAGGTGTATGAATATGGCCAGTTATTGCAATGGCTTTGATCAGATTTCAACTAAGTTCAGGAGTAATTTTGAAATCATTCTCTAACATGTAAGAAACACTTCAAATAACTCGAAAACGTCAGCAGCGTCATCAGCACGTCACACTGGCCAGCAGTCAATAGCTAGGGTAACACTTAGGTACACTTTTACAGAGCTGACCATAAGCTACCAGACTTCAGCTCTAAGCAGTGTTCACAAAGAGCTGGAACAGAGGCCTTGGGGTGCATCGATGTCAAGCCAAAAAGCACAGTTCACTCATATAAGTTGGTATATATTCTGTGGACAATTACAGGCAAGACTTTGCACATTCTTTTTATAAGTACATTTTTCTTAAAAAGTACTCCCTCTTTCCTCGATTAGACAGATTCTACTGATCTGCTGGACAGCTTCCGAACAGCATGTGAATATCCAAACATCTTGACCATATCCTGGTTAGATCCAACATCAAAAAAAGCAATCTTGGAGATCCTTGATGGCAAACGAGTGCAAAAATCAGAACTCTATGGGTCAAACTGGAGCCAGTAGAATTAATTCTGACACATCCTCAAGACAGGACATCACTCAGAAAAATCATGTTAGCTATGCATTGAGATGCTGTGTCTACTAAGAGTCCTAATGAACCGAAGATCATAGCCAGCAAATGCAATAAATGCTACAGCCCTGGCCAGATCATTAAGGAGCAGAGCAGAAAGCCAGTTTACTTCGTATCTCTGCAAAGGGTAAAGTCCTTTTGATTTTAAGTTCTGAGGGCATAAAACCTTCAAGTTTCATTGTGTTCCACGCAGGAAAACAAAGCAGTAGAGCTGCATGGATAAAGAGAAAGCGATGCATGCCACCTAATGAATTCCAGTTGGGACCTTCCTTTGATTTTTCTCAGATTCAACAGAAATGTTAAGAGGCTCATTGGACAATCCTCGTGTGCATGTTTGTTCTGGACAGTGATGGTGCTGTCAGTGTCAGCATCACCCATCTTCCGTAGCAAAGGACTGAGCTGTTAAAGGGTTTTCAGCATCTTGTATTCAAGGTCCAACACAGACCACAGGAGTTACCCAGAAGGGAAGCATGGAACCTGGCAGGTGGGTACATCTGTACAGCCAACTGAGAACACACAACTTGTCAGTGGAAATAATCTGTCACCTCACCAGTGGCAGAGAGGGTCCTGATGACCAGTTTCAAACTCCATACTCCACATGTACACTAAAAAAATTGGAGCTTTTTCAAAACAGTCAAACAGTCTACTCAAAGATGCCTTCCATCTTTCTAAAAAGTAATCAAAACAAAATCAAATGATGTATGGGTAAAGATCTGTGTACTAGGGACCAAAACAAAAATGAGGAGGAAAGTGCCCAAATGTGGCTCTAAGGGACTGGTCAAGATATTCCCTCAAAAATCCTAGTGAGGACAGAGACTAACAGGAATTTTCTAACCTCAGCAGGTGGCATGAAGAGCGCCAGGAACCCTGAAGAACATCCAGAGGCCTAAATGAATGTACAGATTGAGCTTAATAAAGTGCAGCTGTTAATGCCTAACTGCAAAGGTGCATTATTCCCACAAATGCACCCAAGCGCAAATTTGAAAGCAGTACCATTGCATAGGTCAAGCTTAGGGCAGGTCCACTGCTATGGATATTACATGAAAAGTACTATTCAGTTCAGCTTTTAGGCACCAGAAGGATTTCTGTAGTGAGAACAGAAAAGCAGGCTTTTAAGACAAGCAAAATAGGAATGAACTTTTCCAAATGACATACTTACAGTCACTTTTCAATTATGATAGTTTTTCCATTTGTGCCTTTATTCTACAGGGACCAGAAATGATACCACTGCAGTGGTGTTCCTCAGGATCTCAAGTGTTTCTCTATATAACTGCTCTCTATAATATGATTGCTGCATATAGTAACAAACAAACCTTCTTGTTAGGCAGGGGGAAGAACCTTTCCCTGTGGCTCTTACGTAATTTCACATAGTAAATCTCTATCCATTTATAGATAGATATAATTTGCATGTGTACATATGCAAGTAGGAAGCAAGCAAGAAGTCTTTAAAAAGAAGTCTACTAAGAAGAAAAATTCAGGACTACTTTTTATTCTACTCAGGTTTTCTTTGCAACATCACATTCACTCCTTTTAAAACCTACCTCTGTGCAACCCCACAGAATTTCCTGTTAAGCACAAAATTTAAAAGTAACTGAAAGGGGGAGGGGGGCTAATTTTTATTTGGGGAGGAAGGGGATTTTGTTTGAGGGTGGGGGGTTTTTAGGGTTTTGGGTCTTCTTTCTTTGTTGATTTTGGAGGGGTTTTTGTTGGGTTTTTTGTGTTTGGTTTTTTTTAACAAGCAAGCATTGTCACATTTTGCCAGAGGCCTCTAACATAGCTCTTCTGATTTTTTAGATAATTTTCTTCTGAGGCAGGAATAATACCCATATTCTGTAAAATCACACCAACTTGTTAGGAAATTTTCTTTTCTTCCCTTCTTGCAATTATAATGGCAACAACTGTTAAAAAGAATTTTTTTCATATAATTCTGTAGCAGAATTACTAAAATAATTTCCTTAGAGTACAGTGTAGGCAGTATAGAGTGCTGCTAGCATGCCAACTGAGGTCTTGCTATTTTCTTGTACTCTAGCGAAGTCTTATCTCTAGTCTTAATTTATGCAGCCACAAGAGCGTAGGACAGTATTTTTGTTCAGTCCCTTGTAAAATTAACTTTGGGCTTATAATCACTTGTCATGCTTTGTATCCCTGATAACACTATCCACTCCATCACCATCTTTACTGAAACACATAAACAACTTACATCTGTGAGCATTACTCATCCAAGCTTGTCAGTTATATAGGCCCAAGTTTCATCACAGCCCACCACTTTCCTCCCATTATTAAAAAATAAGTTATGCAAATAAACATATCTATTACTAAGTAATCTGACTCATCACCAGAAGCTATTAGCATGGACTGGATTAAAAAAATATTAAAATAAAATTAAGACTGGCAAGCATAGCTATTTCCTTTCTGTTTTGACAGCCACCAGTTTAGCTTCTGTTACGAAACAATGAGTATCACACAGGTATATATGGAAAAACATTAAAATTATGCTGATGGTGGGACTTTACTGTTATCTGAATAAATACATGGAGATAAAAAGAACAATAAAAAACTTAAAATCCTACCAGAAGAAAAACCAAGGGTGGTGTTGAAAATACCCAAGCCCAAACCCTAAGACTTTCTGAGTAAACATGGGTTGAAGAAAGTTGGATTTGTGCACCGGGCCACATCCAAACCTCCTCTTAGACACTGCGATGTTCCCAGCATTGCAGGACATGCATCTCCTATACAATCCACAGGGAGAGGCAAGTACTTTCACAGGGCCTGTCTCCTCACCCACTGATGCCAAGCACTTCAGTAACGCTTCCAGTTTCCCTTAGACGAAGTGTATTGGGACATGCACAGACAGCTAGAGAGCGTAGCAGATCAAAAGGAAGTTACTGATTTACTCTAAGTATTCTGAGTTAACTCCTTTTGGATATCAAGCATAATGAGTTACTCTCTCATCTTATGCATCAATGCTGCATTTCAGTTGGCATTCAAGTAGTGTCTGAGATAAATCCTCTTTCAATTATTTTTTCCCTGCATTGAGAACATACAGATCACCCCCTCCCAATTAACCTTCTAAAGAAACAAGCTATAAAAAATTATGGTATTATGATGTTCTGCTTCTATAGAAAACCAAGTCACAAAAATTTGAAATCTACTCTACCATTTGACTCAAAATAGTAATACAATTTTAGTAAAAATTACAAATACAGCTGCTGGGAAGACAGAAGAACATTCAAAAAAAACCCAGCAAACCAATGCCCAAACCAAGGCCTTTTTGTCTTAAAATTTTTAGTTATGTGTTTTAAATAGGATCATTTCAGAATTAACATTGAAAAACTGACACTAAAACAAGACTTGGGAGTACAACATGGAAATGACTTCTGAAACTGAATGTTACATTTAAAAGTAGCAGCAAAGGCAAACCAATACTGTGGTCAGCTAACAGCGTAGTATTTTAACAAAGTACAATCTATCTCCTCCCCTCACATTATAGACAACATTTTTTTCTCCTCACCCACACTGTAAGCAATGTTTTTATACATTATATATATTTTATATAGTATAGATATAACATTATTTAATATTATATATAAATATAATATATTTTAAAGTAAGTTTTCTTGGAAGTTACCTATAGATGCAAAGAAAATGATGGCAAGAAAGTCACGTATTGGTTCAATACAGCACATAATCTCCTCAGTAACCATGTGACCCTGAGAAGAGATCAGAGCTCCAGCTAAGAAGCATCCCAGCTCCATTGAAACATCCAACAGCTCTGTGATCTGTTAAGGAATAACAGAGAATCTATTGCTGAGTGACTTTATATACCATTTCACAGTGAAACTATAGAACTTTACATTATACGGAACGCAGGAAATTAGTATGTCTTTATGCAAGTTCAACAACAAACAGAATTCAGTGTACATATTTCAGTGTTGTACAGTATTGTATTTATACAGAAGACTCACAAAACTAGTTTCTCCCTTTCTGTTACCTCCTTTCCCACAAAAAGAAAATTTAATTTCTTAATCTACATTGTAATGCTTTGTGTTGCTCTTAAGGACAGCATCTGATTTCACATGTCCAAGAGAGACTATAACATCTTTGGAGTTGGGATTACATAATACATGGAGGCTGTGAAATAAAGCAGTAAGAACAGGGTATTTTCCAGCTGTCAAACAAGAGGGAAAAAATGAAAATCTAAGCTTGTATTTGGGAGAAGAGTCTCAATCTAGCAGAAGTCTCTGGCATAAATTACATTTAATTACTGTAAATTTGGTTCAAACGTACCTGTGTGCTTTACTGAACAGGGATTCATATAAGTGTGTGAAGTAAACTGCTAAAATGAAGCACAATGTCTGCTTGAAAGAATTCAGACTGCTTCATTGTTTTTTAATATTTTAGTGTGGTACTAGAAGATGAGATGAAACACATGTAAAGAGACTAAACAAAACACAAAGCCAACTGCTTAAGGCAATGCCTGGAACATTAAAAAAAAGCAAGCAGCAATTCTCATGTATGGTATGGTATAAAGTATGTTTTAAAATACTTCAAAATCATGCAGCTGCAGATGGTCATCCTGCTGAGAAAGGACAATGCTATTAATATTAATAGAACATTTAAAACCAATGACTTAATTTTCATTCTAATTTAGATTAAGCAAGAATACACTATAGTACATTTATGGACACCATTCATCATATCTTGAACAGTGCTATACTGTAAGATATGAAACAAAAACTCAGGTGACGTGAAACTAATGGAGGAGTGCAAAAGACACAATAAACAAGTCTCCACGCTATGCATAAAATGCCATCTAAAAATAATCCCAAGACTTTTGTGTATTGAAGTATTAATGTCTGAATGCTTATCACATACCTGCATGTGTAATAACACTTTAATTTATTGCAAGATACTTAAGGTAACAAATTGGTTCTGTCAACTAATATTAGTTGCTGATCATGCAAAGCAAACAAAATAATGTTATTCTCATTTTAAAACAAAAGGAATTTCAGTGCTTTTCAGAACAATTTGAAATTTTAAGAGGGAAGAAGGCAATATATACATAAAGGATTTAAAAATCACCAAGAGATGAATAAAATAAAGGAAACAGATATGAATAGGAAACATTTAAGTTCTTCTCAATCATACATTAGTTGTTTCAAAAGTCACAGCCTCTTGTGGATGATTAAGATCCAATATAGCCTATTCAAGTAAAGTTGGAATTATTTTTACTACTCAGCTATAATCTTCCCGCACTTAAGTGTTATCAGCTGCAACACAGTTCTACATTAAAACTTTTATAGCTAGTATTTTAAGCATTCCCTTGGACAGGATTAGGTTACCATATGAGATGCAGCATATCTTGTACCAGAATTGCACGATACTGCACTGTTGTGAGAATCAATCTTCAAGCAAGGAGCAATTTGAGTGTGAATGAAACATGTTTATTCAGAAAGCATCAGACATAACTGGAGCAAACAGCATGTCTAACTGGGAATTTGGTCCCACAGCATAAAAACTGAATTACATTCCTTCAGTCTATAGGAAGCCAAGTATGAGCTCAAGAGCCTGGTAAAAAAATAGGCAGATTTTGCTATTTCTTGTCTAGTCTCTGGGTACCACACAACTTCAGGTCTACAAAATCTATAGGTCACTCGACATACAGAAAAGTGTAAAGTGTATCAGAGAGCAAGAAAAAACCCCAAATTTACATAATTTTAACACTCTCTCCCCTGCTCCAGTTTGTTCTTCAGATTTACAGAATCAACGAGGTTGGAAAAGACCTTTAAGGTCATCAAGTCCAACTTTTATATGTAGCTTTATACATACATTCCTTTTACAATTCCCAGCTTTGTCTCTGGCTGTCCCATAGTATTACCTACAAGTGGACACATTTCCTCAGCTAAAACTGTAGAATCAGGGTTTATTATATATAATGTAAGGGCACATGTGCACACACATACTAGAGGACTTGTTTTACTGGCAGGAAGGCATTCAGAGCAGAATTTCTTACATAAGCAAAGCCTGGAAAGTATTGAGCGTTTAGTATTCCCTCTCTGCTTGCATCACTTCTAATGTTCCGCCTTTACCAAACAGGGCTTTAGCAATTACTAATCCCTGGGCTTTGCACTGTCCTCTTCCCAACTCTTACACTACAGAAAGCTTTTTCAGTCAAAATTATGTGAAAAATTTTGTCAGTTTATATGTTTTCCTCAGTACAACTTAGTTTTCAGTTGTATTCAAAGATCCCTTTTTACTCTAATTCAGAAAGGATTGCTTTGCTTTCACTAGAATATTGGATTTTTATGTTCAAATGTTCTACCACGTCAATAAATAAAGAAATAAACATTACTGCTATAACATGTTCTGTGCGAATCTCAACCATCTGTTCAGCAGTTGTTTTGCTTATATTCTCTAATGGTGTCTATCTTCTTGCCTCTCTTTAATCATCATAGAAGCTTAATGAATATGGTAAACCAGTAAAATTAAATAAAATTTTGGTGGAAATAAAGGTATTAGAATTTCAGGCGTTAGTAATTTAAATCTGCTCAAGAGTAAAGAGGTGAATTTTAAGCTTGCATTTCAAGAAAGTAAAGCCGTAATGGAAATGGAAACAATTTTTAGTGAACCTTGTAAAAACCTCTATCTCAACTGTATTTTACGAAATAATTAACTAGAATATTTGAAATTAAAGTTCTTCCTTAATCTTCTTTTAATTGATAGGAAAGAGTTCATAAGCAGGTTATAAACCATTGAAAAGTACATGAAGCTAAGAATGATATTGCAGTACTAGTAATGATACTCATAAGAAATTGCAGAAAACCCCCTGTACCTATTCATATGTAAAATACTGCAATAACATCACTGTATTTTCAGTATGTAAAGCAAACTGGCAATTTCCCTCCGTTTGCTGTCACCATCCTGGGTCAACCAGCAGGCAGTGAAACCAGAAGCCATTTTTCCCCGATGTGTATGCACAGTCCTATAAACATGCAAATGTAACTGCTGTCCTTCTTGTCAGATCCGGTTTTATGTTTTTCCATTTCCCTAATAACATTCAGCAACTTCAGTTTCAAAACACAATAAAACTGACCACAGTTGTCCTGCAGGTGTCCAATACAGCACTTCATTATCAGGACAGCATTTAAAACAATTTTCCTTGTAATGTTTCCGTACATACAGAACATGAAAAAGCAACACTACACCAGTGAATGCTCAGGCTGACATATTCTTCAGCTGATCCCAGTAAGTATCTCGACTTACAACTACAAGTTTGGCCATTGATCCTGAATGGCCATGTTTAAAACTGTAAGTTAGATTTGTTCCTTATGTTGCAATTCAGGAGAACAGTTCACCAACAAAAACAAACAAACAAACCAACCACAATATGCGTAACTCAAAGCTTGAAAAGGAGTTGCTGAAAGTGCAATAATGATCTACTGAACCTTTGTTACTGAAGACAAGGTACATGATTCAAAGATGCACAACTGTCTCAGTGTCATCTATACTGTTACAGGATTGGCACTTGACACAATCCCCACCTCCCAGCCCCGATCTGCCTAACCAGTTGAAGGATAAAAGGGAGGGGAAGTTCAATTATTTCTGAGACTACTGGGAACAGAAAGGGTATCTTAAACTCCAAGTCTTACTAAAATATCTGTTTCAGGTTTAACAAGTTGCAATGTTATTCAAGTGAACCAAGCTCAGAAATGCTCAAAAGTCATGACCATACACAAAATCTCCTCAACTGACAGAATAATCCTTACAAGAAAATTCCTTACTCACACTGCAGTATAGGAACCTCTTCTGTCTCATCTTCCCTCTTGTTTTCTCATACAGAATTTGCACTTACTGACAAGGAAATGGCAACTCTTGTTTAATTAATCATCTGAGATTTTTCAAACACAGGAACCAAGTAAAATAAATTAAGTTTATATATGATGAGCATTACATGTCCTGGTGTTACACATTAATCCAAATACAGGATAAGCTTAGCTGGACACCAGAAGCACAGCCAACACTGAAGCACATAATAAGTAACTATATGCATGAGGCAGGAAGACCATATCATTCCTACTCTCTTCTTTGTGTATTGGAAAGGATGTGTCCTGCGGAGTAACTCACAATGCTAGATAGTGAGTTAAAATATTTACAAACATATCTCAAATTTTCTAAATGGAGCCACAGAGCTGTCGTTGGTTAAGGACACTAAAATAGGTGCTCTCTTAGTGCTCCTCTACAAATTCAAAAGCTTTTTTAGAATTACACCAGTACAGAGAAGTCTGTGTTTGCAGATTAATTATACAACCTCCTTCAATATTTAGACTTGGCTTTCCAATGAGAAAGATCTTTGCAGAATCCATGACAGTTTAATTGTTTTCCTACCTGGCACCCAAAAACCTTAATCTCACCTTTCCAAAGACATGCAACATTTTTTTCAGCTTAGATTGTGATCACCCATCCTGTTTGTATTCCTGACATAGTACAGCATCTACACCAATTAAGACTGGTTTTCCAGAAGATTTGTTTGTTAACTTGTACAACTCAACAAGCAAATGCTTTTTTACTTTTTTTAAATTTGTGTGTTCAAACTATAACAAATCTATCAGTGTCAGTGAATATCAAGCACCTCAACTGGTTCACTGAAGTTACCTGTAGTATCCTTTGTACCATGCCCTTCGATAAATCATTTATCAACTTCAAAAAGAAAGAATTTTGAAAATGCTGAAGAAGCCTTCTGGTTTTGCAGTATAAATCCAACGAACTCAAACATATTCTCCCCTCCATATTTGTGTACACATACGTATTGTGTAAAGTCATGTAGACAATCTCCTTGTATATTTGAAATGCAATTTGGGTACAGTAAGCCAAATTCTATGTAGGCCATGATTTTAATTAAAAAGTAAAACTGCTTCTAGATACCATAATATTTTACACAACTTCTGTGGTTTGTTTGCTGGTTTTCATTAAAGTTGTTTTACAAGTGTAATGTTTGCTTGTTAGACAGTAAAAAGGAGAAAGTAGTTTTGTTTCTTTTATTAGAGGACACATTTGAAATATGAATACCTGTTTAGAGCAACGGCATTTTTAACTTGTACAACAGAAGGCACTAACTGTAAAGCTATGGTCTCACTAACTATTTTTCAACCTTCTTCCCGAAGAAGGTCAGCTTTCCCTTGTTGGGCTGCAGTAACTAAGCAAGTACCCCTAGAAAACAGGCACAGGAACTTTTGGGTTTAATTATTCTTAGAGGATGTAACAGTCTGCACACTCAGGATAATGGAATGTCAAACCCACAACATTATCAAGCAACTGTCACATTCTGCTCTCCAGCAGTATAGTTTTTCAGAGGGCTGAAATGTGAGATAGAAACAAATAAGGAATATTCAGGGAAAAATGAACCACACCCAATAGGGTTAATCAAAATCTATGACCCTTAAGGCACTTCTCTCCTTTCCTAACTTCATCCCAAAATGTGTCTCCCACACAAAAAGAAAATTATTTTATAATAAAAACCATGTTGAGAATTTGTTATTGAGAAGAAAGCTGTGAGCAAATGTCACAATCAGACATCAGTATCTCAAAACCCATCCTAAATTATTTTCAATACATGAAGTAGCCCACAATTAGAACTCAGATCATGATTCCTAAACTGTTTGTATTAAAAGCTAACAGCAGAATTTCAGCTGATTCACATTCAAATTGTATCTCTTCCTACTCATCTGTGCTATAATGCAGGAATCTGCACATTTGGGGGTTGTTTTAAAACATTTTAAACCAAATAATTAAGAGGCACATGTATATGCAATAACAGTAAGTGTGATGGCTTTTGTGATATTGATGAAGTAAACTACCACATGCATAAAAATGTTTTATTAATTTAAAAGATTACCGTTAACATAAGGAAGGTGAATGCAGTTATTCCTAGAATGAGGATTTCTTTATTCCCTTTGCTTTCTGTGTGCAACTTGCGGTAATACGGTCCTATGAGATAAGTCTTTATAACAAGACAGAGAAGAAAAACAGCAGCCAGAGAAAACAGAATTTGGCCAATCAGTATCAATATTCTCAGAATTTCCTTGAAAATGCTGGAAGAGAAGAACAAACAAAAAGTTTCTTTCAAGTGCTCTCATACTTCCCAACCAGTTCCCCATAAATGAAAAGATCTAATTCCATAAATGTTCAAAACTGAGTAGCTACAGGAAGGTATTTAGATACGTTAGCAAACAAAATTAAGACTAAATCTTCAGATTTAGTCCAGAAACCTCTTTTACAGCATAGAATTTACTTCCACATTGACTCAGAAAGATTTTTGTTGACTGATCTCCAAGGTAAGACATCAGGCACAATAATACTATCACTTAGTCTTTGACAAAAACATGCCCAGACAGAATAAAGTAAATGAAGAAATTCATTCTTGTTTTTTTAAAATAACAAACTTTCCACTGCAAATTTTAATTACCACACAGGACGAAAGCAGCTATAGCAAAGAGATTATTTTCATACAACTACTTTTGTATGACTACTACAAGTTTCTACTTCATGACAAGTAGAACAATAAAGGAAATCCACCAGAGTGCCTATTTTCCAGGGAACACACATTAACTGTAGTGCTCTCACATTCATATTGGTAATCTACATAGTAATTGCAAGGGATAAGGGGAAGATCCATACAATAATTTTTTTACCTGGAATATGTGCTCACTCCTGCTTGAATAAGTGTAGGCATGACAGCTATAAATAAACCAAGCTGCACATCCTGCATCACCAACATGCCAAGCAGTACGCTGCTGTAGTCAATGTCCCCTGTACACCAGCAAAGTGGTCATGGAAACAGTCATCAGAAACCATGAATGCTTGCAAATTCTCAGAAATCTAGAAAAGGCTCAATCCAATGGAAGCCCAGTATAGCTCTTAATGGGTTGAAGGTCATTCAAAGAAGTCTAGGGATTTTTTTTTTCCCCACTAGTAGGTATATTAAAATGTATCTATAAAGACATATTAAAATACAAACAAAATATTCATATGAAACTTCTGTTACACAGTAAAAACATAGACTTTGCTTAGCAGTTAAGCACTAGTTATGCATTTAGTGAAACTTCTCTACAGGCTTTATTCTGAAGACACATGTATGAGCCAGCATGTGTAAAACATACACTCTGAATTCTGGCATTAGAATGAATATTCTAGAGGGTGAGGAGTACTTTAACACAATTTGTATGAGGGAGATTTAAGTGGAAGAAAGCAGGATGTCAAAACTTTCAAAAGGAAACATTTAGAAGTATTTGAGAAGCTAGAAATATGGCTCTTGAAGGTACTTATTTGAAGAGCTGTTAGCTATGAAAGACCATCTGAACTGGTTTCTGTTTCCTGAAGAAGGATGTGAATTATTTAAATTAGCATTTCTGCCCTGATGACAGGTAGCAATGGGCTAATCTGGTAACCTCTTAAAAAGTTCAAGGATTCCAGATCCTCAGTAAAGTCAGTTCTTAATGGAGAGCACTGGTTGTACTACACTGTCTTTGCCCAAAGAGGACTGGCTATGTACAAATCAAGTACACTTCCTAGCAAGAATACGCACAACACTGGTCAGTGTTAAACAAGGATGACTGCTTGTAAACCAGGCTTAACAGTGCGTTTTGTTTTGCTCTTTTAACTAGCTTCTCTTATAATATTACAAAGTCAACTCATATCAAATTTTATTAGATACTATAGTAGTCCATATTTAAAGTCATATTTACCTTCTTTATCTCCTCGAACACTACCTGCAAGAAATCTGGACACCAGTGGTGTGCTCGACAAAGACAAGCAAGTGGAAATGAAGACACTCTGTGTTGGTCTAATTTGGAGCAAGTGCCCCCATAGTAAACCAAAGGCAATCATCAGAACTGTCATGTAGCAAGGTCCTTGCAAAGATATTTTCCATACCTTGGGAAGAAAACATGTTTTAATGACTTTTCGCATTGCTAAGTTACAATGTTTTTCACTGCAAGTAAGCAGTTCTTTACATATAGTCTTCATATATTTTGTAGCCATATTTTCCAGTATTAAAATTCTAGCTGGTTTATAACTTTTTTTTTTAAATTAAGACCAAAAGAAACTTGTAGTTTTTGTTGAATTCTGATGGCCACGTCATTTAATATTCCAGATTGCGTTAACATACTTGCTTGATCAGTTTATTAGCCAGTAGAGTATGTATTATCAGTTCAGTATGCAGGACTTAAAATTTCTGATTTCTTCATAACAGGAATGGCAAACATCACTGACACTCCATAACAGCAACTGCACATTACTGCATGTTAAAATAAGGCAGAGATGGATTGTCAAACTGTGAGAGATTTTTCTAGTAATCAAACTCTTTTACTACAATAAGGAGTAAACGTAGTTTTTTTTTGAGACACTGAATAAATAATGCATTCTATTCTTCACAAAGTGCAGAAGCAAATGTCACATTTGTCTTTTCAAAAATGTACAAAGTTACACCACTGTGTTATAGGGAGTGTGTAAAAATCTAAAATATAACTAAAACCTGCAGTTTCAGTAATTAGCGATTAAATCCTTTAACGCAGAGATATTATACAAAAATACCTTTCTTAATCTTTCAGGAGAAAATTCCAGACCAACTAGAAAGAGAGTGAAGAATACACCAAACTCTCCTAATGTCTCCACCTGTACAATAGACTTAGAAAAAAAGAAAAAAAGAAAAAAAATCAGTGCACAGCAGTCTACGTAGAATACAAAATTATAAATACACTACAAAACAAATGGATTCTCATTATGTTTCCACAGGTAGCTCACTTGCTGCTCATAGGACATCAGAAGTTCCCATAGCACCTTTAGGGCGCAATTATTTTTCTCATCACCTGGCTGATATTAGGTGATAATTTGGTTGGAGAGTCCTGGTCACCCAACGTGCACATGTGCATTGATCTTCGTAAGTGCTGAGGAATACATCTGGTCCAGGTAGCTTGGCTGGCAAGCTGCAGATTGAGATGGAGATTGAACTCTCAGTGGGAGCCTGCAACAAGTGTCAGTGAAGTGTCAGCCTTTGGGATAACCAAGGCCACGAAGGTGAATGCACACTGAGAGGCCAGAGACTTTCATCAATGGTCAGACGGGGAAGTTTCCTTAACAGTAAGCTTACTTGCTGGTTGAAAAAAAGTAAGTTATGTTTTATACAGGTCCTATTAAATCCCCAAGGCTTGCATTCCAGAAGCTACTTCTCGCTAGTTATTTTCTTGATCTATTGGTATAACCTTTCTGCTAGACTGTGGTTGCTGTCCTGCTCGCCATCCTACAGGCTCCACACATCCATCTCTCAGACCAGCACAACTACCAGCCTTTGTGCTTCAGACAGAAGGGTCCAACAGCAAGAAAAGTGTCTGTCTTCCTAATCACTACAGAAAAATGGGGATACTTCTGGCTGGAAACTGGTGTACCCTCAGGGTTCAGTTCTCAGGACAATTCTATCATATATATTGGAGCAGTTGAATGCACCACTAGCAAGTTTGCTGGTGATACCAGACCAGGAGGTGCCTTTGACTCTTTCGAGGGACAAGATGCCTTGCAAAGGGATGTGGGTACACTCGAACATTTAGGCAATGATTAATGGGAGGAAATCATTTAACAACACAAAATGCTGGATTCTGATCCACCTAGGATGGGGTAATGCAGGCACAAGTATGGATCAGGAGAGGAGTGTCTGAAGAGCAGCTCTGCAGAAAGGGATCTGGGCGTGCTGGTAGACAGCAGGCTCAGCATGAGTCAGCAGAGAGCTCTGGCAGCCCAAAGGGCAAACCCCGCCCTGGGGTGCATCAAACAGAACATCACCAGTCACTCAAAATTATCCCACTGTATTCAGTGCTGGTGTGGCCTCACCTGGAACACTGGGTCCCAGCATTTGAGAAGGACTTGAAGGTCCTTGAATGCATCCAGAAGAGGACAAAGCTGGTGGAAAGGCTGGAAGGAATGTCCTGTGAGGAACAGCTAAGGACTCTGGGTTTGCCTAGCTTGGAAAAAAGCAGGATGAGGGGCAACCTCATCATTCTCCACAGCTTCCTGAGGAGGGGAAGTGAAGAGGGAGGTGCTGAGCTTTTCTCACTGGTATGCACCGACAGGATGCATGGGAATGGTTCAAAGCTGCCCCAGGAAAGGTTCAGACAGGACACTAGGAAGCATTTCTTTACTGGGAGGGTGGTCAAATCCTGGAACAGGCTTCTTAAAGAGCTGATTGATGCCCCAAGCCTGTCAGTGTTTAAGAGGCATTTGGACAATGCCCTTAACAATATGCTTTACCTTTTGGTTAGCCCAGAAGTGTTCAGGCAGGGAACATGAACAGTGAACACTATGACTGAAATAGCCTATTCTATTTTAAAAACCTAGTATATCTTTTCTATGTACTTACAGGGCAGAGTAGAAGAAAAGGTTTATCATCAATTACAGAAGTGGGGACAGAAACTATCTTTTCTGCCAGATTAGAATCTGCCGGCCTTCTCAGTTCCTTGGACATCCAACTTTTTTAGGAAATGCAGAAGAGATCAAGCACAAGAGACCCAGTCAACATGAGTATTATCCAGATGAATAATGTTTAATCACAGCTCCACAAGAAAAAGGCAACTCACTTAAACTGTCCTAAAGAAACTTTTCTATCTGTTCTGACCACATCATCTTCTGCAATGTAAGTCTCTGAAAATTTGTTGTTGGGTCTCTTTCTAATGCCAAGCTTACAAACTTGATTCTCAGTCTAAGTGGTGAAACTTTCCAGACATTCTCCACCCAGAAATTATGTACAATGCAGAGGTTGAGATTATTTAATCTCTTCTAATACAAGATCAACAAAATCCTAGAATTTCTACTAATCCCTACTTACTTTTGAGCCCAACAGTCATTTCCAACAGAAGCCCATGTAAGAGCAGATGTTGCAAAGACAGTTCCAAGTGGTTTCACGGATATCAATGCAATAGACACGTGCAACTTAACCAGACATTACCATGCAGCCCTAACGTGTTCTGTTTTGCCTGCTGGCTAAACAATCTGTTAAAGCACACCAGAGCACTAATCAAAATATGTCCAGCCAACCACAGCTCAAGGTTTCACAGGAGTCAGTAATCAGGGTACACGTGACGGAGCTAAAAAGGTTCAAAAGACTTCAGGAATGTGGGCAGGGTACTGGGAAAGGAATAGGGGGACTAGGGTGGATGAAAGCACTACAGAGGTGCAAAATAACTCTCTAGAAAGCCAAGCTATGTTACTTGGGGAACTATTTGTTTTAAATGCTTCCTCCACTGTCAACACTGACTTTTTGCAAGGTTCTGTATATTTTCTGTCATTAAAATAATTTAGCTGTAAATCGTGATGCTTTATGATTAAAGTCAAAAAGAAAGAAAGAAACAAACAAAAAAACCTGACATAAAACTTCCACAACACACAACCTTTGGTTTTCACTTTCAACAGTTGTCATAATTTTACAGGAGAAAAAAAGATTGAAAACAAAATGATTCAAAGACATAAAATTTGAAGGCCTCCTCTTGCAAAGGTTCAGGTTTGGGGATATCTTTTTTTTCAAAATACATTTGAGGTTGGCAACACCATATTCTTTTAAAACTACTTTTGAAGACTTCAACAAATTAAATCAGTCAAGAAGTAACTTGCATGCTTACCTTGATACTATTTAGTCCTGAGGGTCCTAAGAGTACTCCACAGATGATATATCCAAACATGGTTGGCAATCCTATTGTTGTGCACAGCCAGCCACATGGCAAAGACAACATTCCTATTGTCACAATATCCTAAATACGTAAGATTTACAAAGGCATTAGTATAAAGGACACACAAATTTGGGATGAAATTGAAGACTATTATCTTTCAAAAGATAAATAGCACTGTAAAATTAAATGTAGACTACTTCCTGTGAAAGGAAAACAAAACTTGTGTAAATTAACCTCAGTGCTGTTGCAGGTAGTAAGCACAGCAGTTTTTCAGATGAAGCAGATGAGGTACTGACCTTAAGTAACTGCGGGACTTTTAATCAACTCATAAACATTTTAAATATATTACAGAAAGCAGGCAATTTCCTGAGTGGAATGACACCTTGCATTAAAACAAGATGGTGAAACAGAACTGTTTTGGGGTTTTATAATTAAAACAAAAATCCCAATCCAGCTATTCTACATGAAGCACAAGTACAATCAAAACTCTACCACATCTATGTATTTCCAGTCTCCCTTTTTTCATCACAAGGCACAAACAGATAAATTCTCTCTATTGACAACATGCAAGTGGCTTATTAAGCAGTAGCTTTAAAACTTGGCAGTCTGAGAGAAGGGACAGTGCCCCGAAGGTGAAACAAGATAAGCTGAATAAAACCAGAGAGAATTCATGTGGCTTCATGATCAGTCTTGTGAAGACAATCCTAAGAGCAGGGAACACATGGCCGAATCATCATCATAGATAGGGGAGTCATGAATGCTGGGATAACTTCAGAGAGACAAATGCTGAAACTATACTCACTCCAACCAAGTAGTACTGACATGCGAACTAGGGGGACTAAACCCAAAAGTGAAGGACAAGAATGTCTCTAAAATTATTACCTTTATGAAATGATGATCAGCACGAGGAATGGTTGAATCTCTGGGTTTAGTAAGGATATACTGATTGTTCTGGGAATCAATAAGCATACTAAGACCTAAGTCATCTTCTACTTCTCTTTTTGAAGCATTTCTTTTGGAGCTGGCTTCATCTTCTTCCACCCTTAAAACTGCTTCAAAGTTTACACCTCTAACCTTTAAGAAAAAGAAAACAAATAATCAAGGAAACAAAAAAAGGCGAGTCAATTAAGCATATAACAAAAAGGGAAAGACTATTAGCTGTACTTGAAGTTTCTACAGAACTTGTTGACAGAGACTAAAAATAGTGCAGGTTTCTTCTCTAGAAGTCTTTCAATCTCTTATTCAAAACGTGATGTCTTTAAAAGTAACATCTTATCACCTTGAACAAAACTACTTGGAGATTACAAAGTGATATTGAGTCACGAAAATCTGAACTAAAGACTGCATTCCATGTCAAGAAAAGGTCGCTATCCTGTAAATTTGATGGAGAGACTATAAGAACTATTTCTATCTAGTTATTTTCACGATTTTCTTTCTCAAAACAGCAATTCTTGAACACAGGTTGTAGTGCAGATTTTTTTTTTAATTTTTACCTGCTACACTTCTCCATTTGGCTATATTTTAATAGAAGCTTGTGTATCTTTATCAGAATACGGATTACTGTATTAAAGCTCCTCTATTCTAAAATCCCACTGTTTTAGTTTAAAAGAATGTTCCCTGCAATGACGGAGAAATACGCAGTCCTCCAGGTTGCATTTCATGATTCCTTTTCTTTCATGGATGGAGCTACAAGCAGAAAAGCAAGGAGACGCCGGGCGTTCTGCCCGTTCCCAGGCGCCGCAGGAGAGCGCCCGCCCCGGCTCCCGACAGGGCCGCTCTCCCCCGGCGGAACAGGAGAGGGCGCTGCCGCCGGCCCGGCCCCGCCCGCCGCGGGCGCTGCCAGGTGCGACTCCCGCGGGGCACACCCGCTCTCATCCGCCGCACACGAAATTAAAAAGCTGCTGTCGCTTTCTCTCGATTCGAGCACTACTACTACAAAAAAAAAAAAAAACCCAAACAAACAAAACAACGCACGGCTTGGCTCTCTGCCATAGAGAAACTGGTCTTGCCTCCTCAGTAGAACTCAAAGAGCTATGCTCACCTCGGGAGTCAACCTGGAAATCAACAAAAACCTCCCAAGAGCAGAAGCCAAATAAACTGTAATCCATGTTTATGCAAACAGGGCCAATCTGTTTGAGGATGGCAAAATCGGACACAGAATAAACTCACACATTGCTGGCTCTAGAAACACACAGCCTTACCTGAAGGATACTGTCCCATCATGCAACATTAAACAAGGATCAGTGCAGGTAGGCCAAGGCACAAAAAGCAGAGGAAGACAGATGTGAAGAAAGTAACACCACAAACACATTTCAGGTCTTTCCTTTGAACAATATATCTTTTCCCAGACCGTGAAAACCAACTGCAAGGATTCTTGCTCTCCCATAACTTTCTCAAGAAAATGAAAAAGTGGAGACAATGCTTAACACGGTAACTCCATATCCTGCCAAGTCCAACCATCACAGTCCCCACCACCGCAGAGATGCCATATCTCTCATGGGCTGTATCAGTGAGATGGACTACACTTGTCTCTTGTTAAAGTGGCTGCTGCAGGGAGGACTTTCAAATCAAAACCACAGAAATCACTAGCAAAAAGGAACAATTACTCCTGTTTGCTCACTCTTTACCAATCACTAAAATCCTAACAGCTATATAAGACAAGAGAAACACACACTGCAAACACCAACTATAAATAAATGCACTCCAATGAAATGACTGAGTGTAAAGCATCACTTACAGATTTGTTGTCATCAAAGGCATGCTCTTCTATTTCCTCTTCCAATCTATCAGCTGCCTTCCTGACATCTTCCAGAATTTCATCAAGCATCGACAGGCTTTTGTTTTGGTGCTGCATGTTCTTAAGGGCTTCAACCTGGTGTTTTTCTGCTGCTAAGAGTTCAACATATTCCATTTCTTCCTGTTGAATTTTACAACACACAGATAAAGTGTTGGCCAGGCCTTTGAGCAGAAAAAACATTTGACATAAATATATGCTTCTTTTGACACTAAACATTTTAGCAGTGAATTGCAAAAGCAATATAGACTTTATGAAGATATTTAAAGATTGCTTTCTGTTGTGCCAATTTTCACCAGATAAGTGGGCAAGAAAAACAACAACCAAACAAAATATCCACCAATTGCGTTTTCTAATCCATTAAACAGTAGACTTGCCCCAAGGTTCTGATCCAGAAAATATGAGAAAGAATTTACTTTGAGAAACTCTAGGAAACATTTCAAAGCCAAAAAGGCTTAGAACTTCGTGCTTCAGAAAGGAAGCACAATACCTTGAAAGCATAGCTATACTATCTACAACAAACAAACAAATTAGATGTGAAGCACAATGAATCTTAACTTTATAAGCCCTTTTATAAACATAGGAAGAAGTCTGTTTATGGTTTTCAAAAAATTACAGTAACTGTGGAAACGGGAAAAAAAAAAAA
This sequence comes from Coloeus monedula, assembly GCF_965178545.1. Classification (NCBI taxonomy): domain Eukaryota; kingdom Metazoa; phylum Chordata; class Aves; order Passeriformes; family Corvidae; genus Coloeus; species Coloeus monedula. The sequence goes on from NC_138783.1 coordinate 93,424,881, forward strand.
GAGCTGGAAGAAAGATGAGCAGCCAATCACTCTAGCCAAGCTTCCTGTTCATGTTTCCCAAAAAGCACTTTTCCTATCAGAATTAAAACATATGACTTTTCCCCCTATTTCAGTTTGGGCCTCTCATCAACTTGCACTGACAGCTTCTGAAATTACTAGGTTTCAGAAGTAAAATGACAAAATATGCTCATATGGTTTGATATGGTGTGAAAATATTTCACGAAGGTCCCTGATAAAGTTATGATGTTTCATTTCTCTTTGGATGTTTCAGATTCAAGAACTAAAAAGCTTAATTTACTGATCACTACTGGGCCTAACACTATATCTTTTACATAGTTACCATGACAGTAACCAAACAAAATACTTTGTGTCTTGACAGAGAACAACTTGAGGCTTTTGGGGAAAAAAGACTTTCCTTTATATGACGCCATTCTTTTAAAGACTGTTGAGAGAACAGCTATGAGTTAGGAAACATACACAAGGGCAGCACTCCTTCCTTTCAGTTAGATTCAGGATGCTGAGAATACTTGGATGAGAGACCCTTTTGCTGTTCTTTTAGAGAGCAAATATTATCAAAAAGGAAAAAACACAGGCAAAAAAATGCAAGCAATCTATAGGTCTGACTCAATTCCCAGAAAACACAAGTTTTTGTCTCCAGATGCCCTGCCCCTGCCACACCCAGTTAGAAATCAGAGAACATAGGTCTCCCATAAATTGTGTTTTATCTGCCTACCCTCCACAGATATCTTCAATAACCTGAGCTTATAAAACGGTCCTAAACACCTACACTTAAATAACTGGAGTGTCTTCTCCTCCACACATTTGCAGATGGACGTTTTTCCCCTTGGAACCTGCAAGAACATGCACTTAATTTAATCAATTCCTTGATGCCAAGACAAGAATATGTTCAGTACAACCAGTAACTGTAGCCGAACGCTTCTAAAATCCTGACAGTCGGAGGAATGCCTCTGACTGAGATGAAACCACAGTATTGGTGTCTGTTGGTGTTTAGAATTATCACAGTTACACCATCATGGTGAAAGTTACCCAGATCCCAAAATAACTGGAGCTGGGAAGAATGTAACTAGCAATGTGTTTGGCCCAATGTCAACTATTAGTTCTTATGCAATACATAAGTAGGAGACACAGTCACTCTCATACAGCCTCAAGGAAAAACATTTCTTATCTGTTGCTCTCTGCTAGCAGAAATTGCTTGAAAGATGTAAGAAACAGCCCCCGTATGAGCTGCAGATTCCCTGCTAATTCAGCAACAACTTAGAACACAAGATGAAATTGATAATGATTAGATTCTTTCCCTTCAAAAATGGAAGAGGTTTTGGGTGTAAGGAGCCCATCTCAGTCCTTTCTGTCTGCCAAGACAAACAAGCTGAAGAGAGCTAGAGGCAAACTACATAAAAAATAATTCCCTAATTTCAAAGAAGTTAACTTTCCCTGAATAGCAAGGTAGAAAAGCTTTGAAAAAAATCAGAGTTTAGCTGCATGTTTCTTCAATTAATGGAGACAAAGGTTTTTGTAGTCTATTAAAGTGGCATCTGTTTCCACCAACAGACTAGTGTGACAGCCGTAGACTGGAACAATCACAGGGAATGGTGTCCATAAAAAGCACAAGTTAATTCAAACAACCTGCTACATGCTAAGCGGAAGTGCATCCCAGTACAAACACTGCTCTGCAATTTAGGCTGGGATTGGAGACACATGATCACCAGGTACATACCAAGCAATCCCTCAAGCAAAGTAATACAGATAAGGATTGTGCACTTAACAGGAACACCTACAAACTCATGAGCAAAATGAAGTAAGATTAAGTAAGACTTTGGGGAAATGCTGATTCAGAATGCAGTGTTGCTGTTGCTCTCTACTGTTTAATCAGAGATGACAAAGGCACATTCAGAAGAGGTTGCATCTTGGCACTACTTGCAAGTTATTTTTTTCCACCCATGTCTGATTAGAAGGCATCCAAGAAATCAGAAGCTAATTAAAAAGTAGGTAAGATTTTGTTGGTTTTTCCTGAACTTCCAAACAGGATCCTGGAGCAAAAGAAGGCAGAAGCCATCTTCAGCGCTTCTTTCTTACTTCCCCCTGCCCTGCACCATGAATGATTCCACTACATCTTTTCACAGCAGCAGAACCAGCAATAAATGCATCAGACGTACAAATATACCCCAGCACTAATGACTTCCAAGCACTTCAGCTCAACAGAAATAAAATAATGGGAAGAGTCCAGCACCCTCTACAGTTATTTGTATTTTCGGTCCACTCACTGTTTAAAAATAGATGTTCTATGAGTATACCAACAAAATGATCATTACAGTTAAAATGAAACTGGGACAAAATTGGACTAATATGTGTCTTACAACATAAGAACAAGTCCAAAACAAATGTATCTCATGCAATTTTTATCTTTTTGGCATGCATTTTTCCATATCCTTTGCTTCCCTTTATACAACAATTACAAGGTAATAACCACAAATATTCTGTTTAAATAACCATGTGCACAGCATAAAAAGGAAGGTGCAAATGATTGCTCACTCAAGTAAATATTTTGATAATACAAAAAAAGCCTCCACAATCCACTTCTGCAAAAGTCAGGTTTTCATAGCACACACTTCTAAAACACATCATTGTACACACTGGCCTCCTCCTAGGAGAAGCACCATTCTCAAGTTCAAGGATAAATTACTTTATTATTTTACAGTAACATTACCAAGAATTAGGTAAATGGGAAAGAAGGTTCTGGACTGCCTCACTGCTGCTACTTTACAAACTCCAAGAAAGAAAAAAGCTGGAAAATCAAGTAAAGCTTATGACAATTTCTATGACATTTCTATGCAGCAGAGGCTGCCACTACCATAGAGTATCAATATACAAATCATATAAAGCAGTTCGTTGGAATACACCTAGATCCAAATTACTCTCTATTCAAATTTGTTATAATTCAGTCTTCATTTCCACTGCACAGAACCACACCAGTCTGCCAAGTCTGCATCCTAATTTCTACTTCCACCAGCCTATCTTGGCACAATTCACTGGATACCTTTCCTGCACATAATTTCTTTCCATCTTCACCTGTCAAGATCTGCACATCTCTTAGCACAAATGCCCTTCAGAGACTCTAACAACTCAAATGCTAAATGCCAATTACATTTTTGTTCCTTCTCTCGGTCCCTTGTGCAGGGGCCGCCTCTTCTTTCGGAAGACAGAAAACAAAGAAAATTCTTAATATATTCCTCCGGTGGTTGAGGGGTAAAGCAAGGAAAAAACCAATTTAAATACCAAATAAATTAAATTACATTTTCTCTCAATGGGAGACTTCCAGTACACAGTCTGAACGCTACCTAGTGACAGATTGTGCTCAACCTAATGGGACATGGGAACTCAAATTTTCCATTAAGTACTTGTGTTCAACTGTTACTCATCTGTGTTTTTTCTTGGCAAAGTTATCTCAGCTGGCTCTTTCTTGGAAGCACTGCTTTTCAAACCTACACTTCTTAGGTTAGGAGTGCAATATTGACTTTAAAAATCCAGTCGTCTACTGATTTGCATGTCCATTTTACCCATATCTATACAAACACGGAAGTGAGAGGCAGCAAGTCATTCTGTTTTAACTGTGAACTTTGGTTTAGCAATTCTCATTTAAAATGGAAAAAACAGTCAGTATTTCACCATGTGATGGCATTATTTCCACTCAGCTAGTCCCACTAGCTTGGCTAGTGCAACTGTGCTATGTGCACGGATTCCCTGTTCATATTCCTTTCCCTTTAACATAGTATTTGCCATAGGTCTTATGACTATGCTTAGCTTTGAGATAAGAAGTATTGACTGCTAATAAGTTTTAAGAATTACTTGTAAATTTACTAATGAGAACAAATACTTCATTCAAAATCCATTTTCAACAGTAAACATCGCAAGTTTTATGTAGATACCTTTTTATTAAAACAGACTGAAACTGTACCATAACAAAATTAAAATCACAAGTAGAATATGAATATTCTAGTAACAAACACGGGGAAACCAACCTTAATTGCAGCTTCTCTCAAGGCCTCCAGTCTCTGTCTACTGCTCTCTTTCATATTTACAACATCTTTGTAATCACCCTGCAGAGCTCTCTGGAGGCCATGGATTGCCTGAAAGACTGAGTTTTCACTTTCATTTAGCTCTTTTTGGAAAATTTCAAAGGTGTGCACCTGAAAAAGTTTCTCTTCATCAGACAGTCCTGCATCCTTCTCAACTGCTCTTATGGCATTTTTTAGTTTGTTGAGAACAACGTTCTTTTGGCGAAGAAGACCAGACAGTTTTCTGCAGCTCTCCAACACCCACTGCTTCCTCTGAGTGATAACAGCTCCTTTCCCACGGTGCAGCTTTATTGCATGCTTCACTACATCTTCACGTTCTGCAGGGTTTGCTAACGGGCCACAAGGCAGTGAAACCAATGTCCACAGGGAAATCAATCCAGTCGCCTTCATTCTTCACTTTATATTGCTCTTGGGAGAAACTGGTAATCCACAGCTGCTCAAAGCTTTCTGCTACATGGTTTCTGCATCGCCAGTATGCACACCAGGCTGCAAGACAGAACCAACCAGCTATCAAACGTGGTCATGTTGGGCCATTAGATCAAACTAACGTAGAAAATAAATCCAAGACTGCCTCCTGCACAACTATCTTTAACAGAACACATATGGTCTTCTTCACTCAACATTTACAAAAACCAAGAAACAGTCCAAGGTTATTGATAGATTTTTGATTTCCCCTTGACTGTTTCCTAGATAACACCTTATTTTAAAGCAGAGACTGGTAAGCTTAGTCACTTCACATGGTACTCATCTGCACTTCTTACATGAAAGAAAAGCCTTTAAAAATATCAGGCCATGATGTCATCGGCTGCATGTCAACCTAGCACTAGAACTCATTATTCTTAGCTATCAGTAAACCTTCTGTCTCTTCTCAAACCTATCCTAAAACTTTGTATCATAATCATTTGTTATTTATAAAGTCTCAGAAGCATTAACAAACTCAACTACACACATTCAACAAAACATAATTAAAAAAAAAAAAAGCTTAACTGAATCAGATTACATTATAAATCATAATTGTGGAAGAAAGAACAGCAAACCTTCCTGGACTTCTGGGTACTACTAGTTTGGATCAAAGACCTTCTTCTCCTGAAAGGCTGCAGGGCCTTGAGGTACTTTACTTCAAAACTTATTAGGGATCTTCAAGATTTTAAAGTAAATTATAAAAACACTAAATCAATTCATTCTTAAGTTCATTTCCCAACAACTACTTGAAGATCCATATTAAGACTGCTGTATTTAATTTTAACACCAAGCAGGATAGAAGTAAAAAACTAATTTCCTTCCCTCAGAACCTAGAGCAAAATACTGACATTATTGTAAAATAACAAAGTTACATTTTCTTTTAAAAAAATCCAAACAAACACAAAACCCCTCAAAAAAACCCACAGACCACAAAGCTACACATAACAATATATAAAACTCTGTACATGGCATTCTAAAACCACACATCATACGCAACATGTTAATAGATCACCAACATAGCAGGTATTTCCCTAAAAATTTATTTATAGTCTTGATCATTGGGCCAGCAGCCTTAATCAAGAACCAACACATGGACACAGTCATCTGGAAGCAGTCTGCCTAACAGAGAATCTTCTTTTCCTACAATGCAGTAGCAGTCACAATCCCAGGTATCCAATTGGGCCAGCCATTGTCAATACATGGAATGAGCCCTGAGCAACCTGGTTTAGTGGAAGATGTCCCTGCCCATGGCAGAAGGGTTGAAGCCAGAGGGTCTTTGAAGCTCCTTCCAGCCCAGGCCATTCTATGATTCGATGGGAACATGGCAAGCACAGTCATGCACTACCTTAATTTTACAAATGCCCTCCCATGTCTGTTTCAGAGAGAAATGAGAAAATCTGTCTTTGGGTTGGTTTATTTCTTTTTTCAATGCATGAAATGCAAGCCAAAGTATTTAGTTACTAATAGCTGACTGTGGGCTAGGGTTTAACAACACAAAGAGCTAAAACATTTAAAATTAAGAACTGAAAGGGCAACCAAAGTAGCAAATGCAAATCGCATCAGTCTAATGTCAATAAAATAACAAAGTACAAACATTTAGGAACTTTGATAAAGCTGTGGGGCTTACTATTTTTAAGAAATCAGGAAAATAACAATCCCCACCAACTGGCAAAGTTCTAGAGTGAAATTTAAGGAAGTATTTCTTCATATATACAAATTAATACTCTTCCTGTTTAGTAGGCTTGGGGCAGAGATTTTTCTAAATATGTATTACAACCTATTTCTGCAAGAAAGAGGAAGAAGAAAAAACCCAGTGTATATCCAAGGTGAGTAGAAGACTCTACTGCCTGTCTTATGTGGTACATCAAACCACATAACAAAATTTTAAGCAGAGATTTATACCAGCAAAGTTCACTCACTGTTGCGCAGTACAAACTTAGCACTGTGGTTCAGACGTGGGACAGTTTTGTTTCAGTGCTTTTTACTCAGCTAGCAAAAACTGTTTAGAGGAGTGACACCTGGGGCAGTGCTCAAAAGCTCTTAAGGGAATAAAGACCTCACATACCGAAATAAATGATGTGATGCTGAGCGAAAAAAAAAAAAAAAAGGCAAAAAGCTAACACTCCTCTCAATTCATCACCAGTAAGTATCAAATCAGAGGGAACTACTGTCGTTTGGAGCCCTTATTTAAGCAGCGTTTGCTTCCTGCTGGATTACAGCTCATCTTCCCCCCTTTCTGCTTCCTGAACACGACACTGTAGCACCAGATTTCATCAAGCTGCTAATACTGGGCCCTGCCTCTGGACCCCTCTTGCGGGTCCTTCCACATCTGTCGGTTCGCCTCCACTCGCCCCCTTCACCAATCCCAGCTCCGCCCCAGGAGCCGCAGAGCAGCCGGGGCCGTGTCCGCCCGGCACCTCCGCCCCGGCGCGGTCCCACCTGAGCGCGATGGCAGCTCCCGGCGCCGCTCCCTGAGAAAGGCCGGGCGGACAGCGGGGTACAAGGGGAGAACAGAAGGAGATAAGTGAGCGCGGGGGCGACCGGCCCGGCTCCCTCTCCCTCACGGCGGCGGAAGGATGGGGGAAAAGAGGCGGCCGCCTCGCCCGGCGCTCTCGGCAGCGACGCTCACCTGAGGGACGGAGAAGGCCCGCAGCGGCGGGGCGGGAAGGGCGGGATCGCAGGGCGGCGAGTACGGGTGTAAGGGGGCGGCGGCCGCTGGCGGAGGGCACCGAGGAGCCCCGTCCTTGCGGCCGCCCCTCGCCCCGCGCCGGTGCCCGAGCGCCGGGGCGGCGCCTCGGAGCGCAGCCGGGCGGGACCCACGCTCCGAGCGCCGCCTCGCGGCGGGAAGCGTCACAGCGGCTTCTCGCCGCACGCCGGGAGTTGTAGTCGGAGCCGCGGCCCCGGAGCTGCCCCAGCGCCGCGGACGCCGCTGCTCCCCCCGGCAGCGCTGCGGACTCCGCACCGCGACCCCGCGCTCCGCCTCTGCGGCCCGTGCCTGGAGCGCTCCTCGGCGGGAGGCGGCGCGGGCGGGCCGGTGCGCGCCTGCGCGGGAGGCGGTGCCGGGCGGTGAAGTTGGTGGGAGCGCCGGTGATAAAATGGTAGGTTGTGCGAGCCGGGGGGGAGGGGAAGCGGTGAAACCGGGGAGGGGGAGTTCCGAACGACCTCCGAGCTCCCCTTGGGCTGGCGAGCTGAGCGATCCCGCACCTCCCGCCGCGCCGAGTCCCATTGCCCTGGCCGGGGAGGGGGGCGACGGTGCCAGGCGGGGGGAGACGAGCGGCGCGGCGACACAGGGACGCGCACCCCCCGTGCGGAGTCGCTCTCCCGCCGCCTCCTCCGCCGGGCCGGGAGCGGGGAAGGTCACTGGGGGCGGCGGGGGAAGGGAGGGGCCGGGCCTCGCCGCGGCTATTTCGAGCGCTGGCAGCCGGCGCAGCGCGTACCTTTCCCTTTTTTGGGATTAGGGCCGGCGGGGCAGGTCACCGGAGCTGCGAGTCCCTCGCTCCCACCGGCCCTTCCCCGCCGCGGGGCGCGGCAGGTGCAGCCTGAGGCGGTGGGAAAGGTGCGGTACAAATTCCCTTGCCGGGTCGGGGTGGCGGGGTCGGCCGGGGCTGTTCTGGGAAGGAAGCTCTCTCACGGTGCCTCTGCAGCAGCTTCAGCGCTTCCCTGGGGTGTGCGGTACGGTGTCATAAGCGCTGGGAGAGGGCTCCCGAAACGTGACTGAGCTGTGCCTGGGTGCGAGGTGCGCATCCTTGTTCGGGTGCCATCGGCGAGGAGTCATGCTGGAGACGGGAGTTCAGACTCGTCCCGGCCCCCCGGGAAGCTGCGCGGGTGCCGCTGCCCGCTGCAGGGCACTGGCCGCAGATGAGCGGGAGGAACTGTGCTACGTGGCAGGGTAGTGGGCTGCAGAGTCGAGTGTGTTTCTTATCGCTTCAAATAATTCAGTGTGTCATTTCGGTAGACATGAAGCTAGAAAATATCCGTAAATGCCTGACGTTAACTAGGCTTGAAAGAGGACATGGGGTTTGCTTTGGCGTTGTTGGCACAGTGCTCTGTTTTGAAGTGATTATCGCTAAGTTTGTAGCCCAAAAGAAGTTTATGTAACTGAGGGAGATCTAGGTGCAGAGGTTCCCTTAGCTAAACCTTCATGAAAATTTGGAGGCAGGCTGGAGCTTGCAGCCAAATTGGTTATTTACTTAGCAAAGTATGTTGTAGTTATTTTTTGCTTGTTTTCCTTCCCACTGTACACATTTTTTGTATAAAAAGAAACCCAACGTGTTTCTTCTTATACTAAATTGAAAAATCTTGTAGGAAAGACCAAAATCCTTATCTTGTTTATGTGATGTGTTTCTTGTGTCAGGGCCATCTATAGTCGAGATGTCACTGCCCATATGGGTACAAGCGATAAAAAAGTAAACTGAAAGATGGTCCCGTGTTTACTGCTGACTGGATCAGGATTAAGTTCTCTTTTAAGAGACCAGTAAATTTTCCGTATACTTGATGATTTAAGCTGTAGTGGGGAACTTAGACAAATTTCTCAGCTTAATTGTTGGCCCAGAACACGTGTTAGGTATGGTTTAACAAAATTGTAAACTACAGAATATAATAAAAAATGGAGTTTGATTTAAGCAATCTCCTTCTGCTTGCAGCTTCATGTAAAGAATAATGTTGAAATATGTTACTGGCAAATTTTCTCCCTATAAAATGCCCATTCCTACCTCTCTGGTGTTGCAGAAGTTTAGGGGTATTGTATCAATATGGTTGCTGCAATTGAGAGAAACATCCTATTAGTTCCTGTAGACCACTGTAACAGGCTTTTTTGTTCTTTAATGTATTAGTAGTATAAACATCTTTTTCAGAGTTTAATTAAAGTTTTAGATTACATTTATAACAATCTTATACTCTCACTGTAACATTCATCAGTCTCCGATACGTCTGCTTCATCTATTTTATTTTTGTTGTGTGTCTTCTGTTGGCAATGTTCTATAACATAATTATGTGAGAAATGCTTCTGCCTTTTTTAGCTGATGACTTTAAATTATTAAACTTTGCGTTGTTAATTGTTGCTAAGAAAATACTAGGAAAACTCCAGGGTTTTTTTTTTCCATGTACGAAGGACTTATATAGAATTTGAGAATCTATGAGTTGCACCTTTTTTATTTTTTTTTTATAACCACTAGGCATATCTTTCAGAAGATAACCATATTATACTATGATGATACTTGTATTTACTGCTGTTACAGAACAGAAAAAACGTCAGCATATGTGAGCAATAAAGCAGAAATACAAGTTTGTTACTGACAGAATATGTGCTGCTAAAAGTGTATATATAGATGCTGTCATTTCAATTTTCAGAAGAAAATGCTGTCTATTTAACTGCAGAAGAACAAGGCTTTGTCTTCCTGTAATTCTGAAGTGAAAGTTGTCATCAACAAGAAAACTAAAACCTTTAAAAGATAGGCATTAGTAGTAGAATGCTGAAACAAACTTCTGGATTAGCTTCATTGGCTTTCCTGCTTCTTTTGCATCCCAAAGCATAAGCTTAAATCATCCCAGAAGGACAAGGTCCGCCAGTTTATGGCATTTACCCAGGCTGGTGAAAGGACTGCTATATACTGCTTAACACAGAATGAATGGAAACTAGAAGTGGCAACAGACAACTACTTCCAGAATCCAGATTTATACTACAAAGAATCCATGAAAAATTCAGTAGACAAGAAGAAATTAGAACAATTGTATAATCGATACAAAGGTAAGGTTTTGGTTGTGGGGGGATTTTTTTGATTGGTGGGCTTGGGTTTTTTGATGTTGTTGTGGATTTTTTTGTTTGTTTTTTTCTAAATTATGTTGTGTGAGGAGTTTTTCTGCTTTTCCCTCTACCATTTTTAAGGAGCTTTAAGAAAAGCTCACTAGCTTTTGCATCTCCATGTGTGTTTGCAGTAATAAGAATGAAAAAAGGTTTTAAATGCTCTTAATGGTCTGTACACGACTTCTGTAGAGATTTCTGTAGACTTCAAAAGTAGGAAATTAAACCTATAGTGAGGAAAAAGTGTCAATTGTCAAATATGGTAACAAAGCTTATTATTCAGCTTCCATGATTTGTTGTCAGTGGCTGCTATTAAATATGTGTATGATGTTCCTTCCATGGCAAAATAATGCATATTGGTCTTATGCTAACATTTGGGGAAATTAATTCTGTTCAGAGACAGTAATATTTTTATACATTAAAACAAAAATTTTCAGATAACATTACAGCTAGGAGTGTGACAAAACAGTCTAATGAGGAAACTCAAGAACTGAAAACTACATCCTTATTTAATTCCTTCATGCTGCCATATTACAGCAAAAGTGATGTGCCTTTTCAGAGAGGCTTGGAGGGAAAACCACAGGAAAGTGGATTAAAGTCAGAATTGCCTCTTTTCCAGGTTTTATTTTACATCACTATTAAAAAGAACAACAACAAAAAAGAAAAGATAGGCATTTAAATATAAGAATGTACATGATCCAGGTGACAGTGCTTGCTGAACTATGGCCATGTGACATGAGTGTGTGCATTGTTCATGTTGGAGCGATGCAGGCTGGAGTCATTGTTAGCTCCTGTTGAAATCCATACATCTCGTGTTTTAAAACATGAACTTTTAGCCTCTACTCAGCTATGATTTTATATACTTTTCTAATTGAAATATATGGCATGCTTTTTATACAATTTATCCTGGTTTTATTATATTGTTTCCACCATTTTTATTCCTCTTTACATAATCTATTCTGTTTTAAGTATGGGGGTTCTTTAATACTTCATTATTATGTGGTAGTGAATTGTGCCAGGACAAAGAGGCAGCAGTGCTATAGCATTTCTCTGTGAAAACAAAAGCCCAGAGACAAAACTCAAAGAACCATGTTTTGGTTTATATATGCATATGTGTATGTTGACATATGTATATATATATAGCATATATATATGAATCTTCTCTGTGCTCCTTGAATGTCAGTCTTGGAGATTGCTGGGTCAAAAATACGTATTCAGATTGATAAATGCTGTTAAGAATATCTAAAATGGAAAAAGATCATCACAAATGTTATTTGTTATTTACAAATTCCTAGCAGGGGCAAACTGCACTATCTGACTTTCGTGAAAGCAAGTCTAGCCAGTTTATGTCAGTGTTTTAGTTAGCAGCACACCTTTGCAGTTCTGGCACTTAAACACTGAAGTTGTAAACATTAAAAAGTTTCATCAGATTTGACAGAAGACTATAAAAGTTTTGGTTAAGCACCTTTTCTTTATTCATATCTGGCTTAAACCTGAGTCACTGGTCCCTCAACAGTAAGGGATTCCTTTGTTCTATAAGGCCTATACAATATTGCGCTGTACTTGAAATCTGAGCTAAAATGTCTTTTTCTGTGCTGTTTTTTCTTAGTTTTCTTACCTGTTTATCCAGTAACTCTGTCAAAACAATTGCATTTTTTGTTACTAATTGCATGGATGATGTGAAATATGATAGGGATGAAAAGTCCTTGTTGAAATCCACCAGAATCTTTTCACTGATTTCAAGACAGTGCACATCCAGCCTTCAGTTCTTCAATTACTCCCCAAATACGCAAGAAATATGTTATATGTGTCTTAGAACTAGTTGAATAGATATATTTACTTGTTATTTGGGGTCAAAGGTCCCTGAATTACACCATGGGTGTAATTCTTTGTTTAATGGGTATCAGTCTGTTTGCCAAATTAACTTCCTCTCTGGTGTTTACCATTTTTTTCACTGTAGTATTGTCTGGAAAAGTAGAAGAGATCTTAGCTTAAGAATTAAAATAAAATGCATAAAGTTTTATCTAGGCTTGATTTTTTTTTTTTTTTTAATCAACTTGTTGGATCAGGACATAAAAATAGCATGGTTGAAAATTGTAGCAGTTCAGGAAGTTAGTTTTAAATCTTCTCAAGGGATGCTTTTCTACACAGCCCAACTTATGATATTGAAATGTCTTTCTCTCAAAAGCTAGGAAAGACAGTTTGTGGTTTGTAAAGTCTCAAGCTCTGAAAACTACAGGTGTGGATCTCATTTTCTTTTGTTTTCATTTGGTTTTTTTCTTCTCCAATTATTTAAGTTTACATGCAGGAGGTTGTTTGTTTGGGGTTTTTTTTGAGAGAGAATTTTGTTACAGAATTATTATGAGGCATCTACTGTGATGTAGGTAGTTAGGAAATGCACTTCTGACATTCAGAAAGGTACTAGTGGGGAAATACTATGTTTCACTTGTACTAAATTGTATTAATTAGCTTAAGACTGTTATGGTAAGGCATTATTTGAACAATGTTTTGGTGATTTTCCTGACTTAGAATTAAACCCCCAGAATGTTTAAATGTGGTCTTTAAATAGATACAGTAGATAGCCATGTGTCACTATCAGGAAAAAAAAAAAATCTGTGGTCTTACGTGGTAGGTGTGTTTTTGCTGGGCTTGATTTTGGGTTGCTTTTTATTTTTAAGCTTAACACCTGCTGACCAATATAACTGTGTTGTACATTTTGTTTATCACCCTTACTATTTCTAAATGTAGGCAGCATCTCCTGAGTTAACGCAAATCTTTTATAGAGGATTGGGAGGGAAAACAAAACTATTTTGTTGTTAGCAGATAAGTTCAGGAAAAGATGCAAACGAATTTCTCTGTAAGTGTACAGAATACTTAATCTGTTTACTGATTCACTTTTAAAATTACCTAGACTTCAAGTGAAAACATTTGTGAAGGTTATCAAAAAATGAATACCTGTATTATGCAGCACATCAGAACTGTCAGATGATTATTTCTTAATATGTTTTGTAAATAATTATAATTCCTCTCTCTGTACTTTGAACTGCAGATCCACAAGATGAAAATAAAATTGGCATTGATGGGATTCAGCAGTTCTGTGATGATTTAAGCCTGGACCCAGCCAGTATCAGTGTTCTGGTTGTGGCATGGAAATTCAGGGCAGCTACTCAGTGTGAATTCAGTAAAAAGGAATTTGTTGATGGCATGACAGAGTTGGGGTAAGTATCCACTTCTGCATAGTTCATAGTGTAAGGCCTGAACTGTGTTTTTGCTCAAGACATTTTCAGATAAATTGTGTGAAGCTTTACAAAGCTGTTGAGGCCAGTGCCAAGCTTAACAGGTGCAAAACGTAGTGTCTTGTCTTCCTTGAATTGGTGCTTTATTGCAAAGCCTTAATGACCACAGTAGGGGGGAAGCAAAACAATTTCTACCTGTATAGCAAGGGAGTCAGATGAATTCAAGTATCTTTTTATGTAGTTCATAGTAAACATATCCATATTTGTGTTAAGGATTTGAGTTGGGCCTCCTGCTGTTAAAAACTGAAAGTCACTGGAGGTGTGTGAAGGGAAAAAAATTTCGCTATTGAAGCAGAAAAGAAATAGGAAAACAGAAAAGAACCTTCAATTCTTTCCCTTGCTATCAGCAAATGGACCCATCTTCCTTTTTGTCCATTTTACCATCCATACTTTTGTCTCTTTTATCCTAGATACTTCATTTGTGCAAAATACCTATGAGGAATTGAAATAAAAAACTACAATCTTGGTAGTAGAAAAGATTAGTCCAACTGTGGTGTAATTGATAAAAATTTCCTTCCTGGATTATGGGGCTGTTCTGGATAATAAACCTTGAACATTGCCTCTGTTTACCAATAAAGTCAAGCATTTATCATCATAAAAAAATATTTTGTGTATAACTTTTCCTTGCAAGAGGAGCAGCATTTCTAATATTTAGAGATGTCAAAATAACTTACTTTTTAACAGATTGCATTAAATGGGTGGATAAGTACAGTTTATTACTTTTTCATGGTTTTTGTAGGTAAACAATTTCATTTGGTCTTAGAATGGCACCTTATCAATACATTTCTGTGACAGACCAACTTCTAAGAAATGTAGTGGTTGTTTCTTGAGCAGAGATCTTAGCAGTCTGATGTTACTGACCTCCTCAGTTACTGATTTTTTTTTTTAAGCTTCCATTTTTAGGAAATTATGATGAAATAACTTTTGATACCACTTTGTTCACTGCTTTATTTTGTCCCCTTGGGTAGCTTTGAGTAGAAGTTACAAGAATAATTATGATTTTCTAACCACAGACAGAAATTAAGTGCTCATGTTATTATACTAAAGGTTGCCAGCATTTTTTTTTCCCATGAAAGTGATTAAAGAGGTTTTGCTAAACCCCTTGTGACTTTTGGCTTGGATTTTTGTTTTGAATTTGATTGTCACATTTCTGCTGTGTTCGTTTGACTGTCTCTGACAGTTCCATAGCAGTCTGTGATTTTTATCTCATTCTGCTCAACACATGCTAAACTGTTCTTGGGAGTATAATATGGTTGTGCCCGCTTGCCACAGCACTTACTGAGAATTTGGAGTGATGTTGTTACGTACTTGGAGGCACAGTGTCTGTGGTTTTTAGCAATGAGCACAAGTGAGCATTCAAATGGAAAGAAATTCCCTGAGGCTTAGATCCCATAGCATCTTTAGGATGCATATGGGAAGGTATATTTGTTGACTAGATCAAGTCCCAATGAAATTGAACTTCTCATTTGAAGACCATTGGCAGAATTCTTTCTTTTCTCCACCAGGTACTGCTGGAGGCCAGAAAGGTACTTATTTTTATCTATACCATGCAAGACAGTTAAAACTGTACTTGCATTTTATGGGTGTTGTTATGGTTACCCATCCTTTCATAGAATTTTTCTGGAATCTTTAGAGTAAGTACAAATATTTGACTATGGAGAACTTTCAAATACACAGTGTTAGTTGTGATAGCTGCTTCTTTTGAAACCTGTTTGCTTCACTTTGAGTTTCTAGGTACAATTCAAGATATTGGTAATGTCTTGTAAACCTTGAATATTCGTTTGATGCCTTGTTGTGGCAGAAATGCTTTCCCTTTTACAAATGTGTCTTATTAGCTCAGGTGTTTTCACTGAAAATGCTTTGGTGGTGTTATTCAGGGATGTGTTTCTGTTAAAATTTCAGTAACTTGGTTCTGTCTTAGCTTACCTGTGCCAGGCTCTTAAATAGTTTGCCAGTCTTCAGGCTATCATTCAAGGCTCATTTTATTCCTAGGTTTTATTCTCAAGTGTTCATGTAGTGTGAAGCTCTTTATTTAGGAGAGCAGGGATTAAGCAGTGTCTATCTAGATTAAAACAAAACTCACACACTTGTGTTACAACATCTGTCCCAGGAGAAGGAATAACAGAGTTCAGTGAGGTTTGGGTGTTCTTTAAGAACAGAATAACACCTGTTCAGAAATTCATAAAGATACAGAAAAGAAGTTAAACCATTGAATCGTGTTTGCATTGTGTACATAATGGATGCCTGTCTACAATGTTCCACTTAAAATTCTTTAGTAAAGGCACATGAGCATTTATATTTTTCAGAATGCTATCCTCAAAGACAGTCTGGTTTTTTCTTAAACACTGTTTTGTTTTGCTCTGAAACTAAACTATAAAAAAGGTGGGGGGAAAGTAGAAAGAAATTTTAAATATATGAAAATAACATAATCTCTTTTGAACAGGTGTGACACCACAGAAAAACTAAAAGCTCTATTGCCAAGACTGGAACAAGAGCTAAAGGATCCAACAAAGTTCAAAGATTTTTATCAGTTTACTTTTAACTTTGCTAAAAACCCAGGACAAAAAGGTCTAGGTAAGTAGAAAAAAAGTGAGGAAATATCTGCAGTCAGTGAAGTCTTCCAAATGGTTCCAGTACTACAATATTCTCATTGGCGATTGTATAGTAAATTCATTATTGATTTCTTTCACTGACTTCTCTTTCCCATCTTCTTTCATTTAATCTCTTCTTAATGTCCCCTTGGTACAGATAATTTAATGGGGTTTTCTGCCAGTATTGACATTCTCTCACCTCTTGTCAAAAGAAATTCGTGCAGTTCTTCAAGACCTGTCAAATTTTATTTTTTTTAAATACTGAGCTAGTGAGCTCTGTGTGTTAACAACTACTGAAACAAGAAGTCTGTATCAGCTCAGAAGAGGGAGAAAACTGACAAAAGTTACTCTTCTAAGAATTTTTAGTTTTAGCTCAGTTTTTATGTAAAGTTTAGGAAAAGGGTATTATGGACTTGGTTTAAAACTAGTGAGTAAAAATAAGCATAGTTTATAAAGCATTAAACTATTACTCTTCATAAAATTTGAGATTTGTCCCAATCCATGCCTTGTATTGCTGGAGTAAAACAGATACATTATTTAAATTCCTTTTTTATTTTTTCTTCAAATCAAAAATCTCTAGTTTGTGAATAGATGAAAAAAATAGTAAGGTGAAATCCACTCTTTTCAAATTTATGTCCACTTTCAGAAGATACTGTGTAGAAAGGAATTAGTGTTTTGCATATAGAATAGCACTTTCCCATCATCACTGTTTTTTGTGCTGTGGGTGAGAGGAAGTGGTTTGTTGGTTTTTTTAGGGTTTGGGGGTTTTTAATGTTTTTTAGCATAGCCACCTTAAATCTATGTCTAAGTTACTTGAAAGGTTGGTAAATGTTTTTCTCAAGAACTGCTGGGAGAGCAGAATATTGGTTTAGACCTCAACCAGGGGTATCTGTTCCCCATTCTTTACTTTGAATAATCTCTCTTGTCTTCCCTGGTGCCCTGGTGTCCTTTTTTTTTTTTTTTTTTGACTATGGACAACTTTTAGCTAGTTTATATTTGTCGTCTTTTTTTTTTTTTTAGCAGTTTCATTTTTCATTTCATTTGTCCCTCTCTCATGGCTCACATGCCACTTGTACTGGCACAAAAATGAAGAAGTCTTGTAGTGGCTCTGTGAGGTTGGTTGGAATTCTAGTCCCTTAGCTTGTCTTCATTAACAAAGATTAGTACTTCAAAATTGCAGGAAAGGTAAGCTAGTTACAGCTGAGGTTGGAATTTATGGGATACCTAAAGAAATATTACAAATAGCTTCCTGTTTTAATTGGATCAGTTCCAACATGAAACTCTTGAACTTGGGCAGTCAGTACATTTCAAAAGCTTTTCACCTAAGCTTGTATGAAGAGCGGATGATGCCAGGCAGCCCAACCCAGATTTGGAACTGAATGCACTTTTTACTTGACATGAGGAGGAAACTTACTTGTTTTCCATTACTTCTATTTATTCAGTATTGGGGTTCTTTCATTGGTAAGTCTGTCTTACCTGTTGTGTAAGAAAGGTGTTTTATTGCCAAAAGTACCGAAGTTCCTTCTTGGACTAAGAGTTGAACTATTAAC
The DNA here is from genome assembly GCF_965178545.1 of Coloeus monedula. NCBI lineage: Eukaryota > Metazoa > Chordata > Aves > Passeriformes > Corvidae > Coloeus > Coloeus monedula. Next base: position 93,442,674 of record NC_138783.1, read on the forward strand.
AGGAGAAAGTAAGGAGTGCAAAAACTGAAGTAAAGCTTAAACTGTAGGATGAATTGATGGGAGCTGTTGCTGATTTCAGTTTCAGGAATTTTAGTAATTTTGATAATATGTACAGTTTCTTAATTTCTAGTACTTAGTTCTTACATGGTAGTATCTTGGTGGCATTTTTCATCAGACTTTTTCTGGTTTTGATAAGATGATTCTAGACAGTAAAGAAGTATAAGCAGATGCCACTGTTAGTCAGTGGAGACCCCATATTTCTTGGATCACCATAGGTTGAGTAGAAAGAAACTGTTGAGCAAACATACAGACTAATGTGACATTTTTGAGTGATTGAGGCCAATGATAGCTTACCCAAATAAAAATTAACACTGTATAGGTTTGGAGTTGGAATCTTTACAGGGAATACCATCATAGTGGAGCAAAGAGGTGAAGGAAAAAAGTAAGTTTACAGGTAGGTGTTTGTAATAACCACAGAAGGAAGCAGTAAGTTGTAAGCAAGGAAAAAAATCCAAACAGTTATTTTACTGGAGTGTCTGTATGAGCTAAGAATTCTAGTTGCTTCAGCTACATTTAATACAGGTTTAGGTAGTTGGTTTGTATTTTTATTTTACATCCTCTTCTCTGTATACATTTATGTATTTTCTCCTGGAATGAGAACCTTTGCTCCCTCTCTCCAGGGATGTTTGGTATTTGTGTCTCATGACTGTGTGCCCTATTGTCAAGGAGATTCAGGAATTGGTATCAGCCATGTACAGAGTCTGCTTCTGTCTTACTCAGTTTGGAGCCTTTACTTTCATTAAGTCCAGATACTTAAACAGAATGAAGAATTAGTTTTTTTACCAACTGAGCTGGTACAAATCTGTGCCTAGCTGTGTTTAGGTCATCTTACAGTGATGGCCTCTCCTTCTTCCCCACATGCACATTAGATGACATTCAGTCAGTATAGGATGCTGCTTAGCTCCTGCTCAAGCTGCTTGCCTTAAAGTCTTTCTGGTGAATTGTAACTTGGAGACTGAGAGGTCAGTAAGTGTGTCAAGTAAAGGATGAAAGTGAATAGTTTTAATGAATGAAGTGGAAATAATCTAGGAATTCTTTCCTAAATTTCAGTTGCAGAATATTTTAATGTGATTTTTCTAGGGTCTGAAGTATTCAGTGCTTTTTCTTATTAGTCTGGGAGCTTTTATCACCAAGTCTGGTAATTGTACTCATTGTTTAGGGGACTGATCTGTAGGCTAAAAGAATGTTGTTTGATTCTTGGATATACGCATCACCTATGAATGCACCTACTTCAAAACTAAGCAAATTTGACATAGTGACAAATGAGGAATTTGTATTCTTAACAGATTGTTAGTAGAAACCTTTTATAAAAGAAGATGTAATTAAAACCCTTCTGTTGGGTCCTTCAGGCTGAGTGCTAAGGCATCTTTTTTTTTAAAAGAAGTAACTCTTGAAAATAGAACTTGCTAGAAATGAGGCTGTGATAGGCAGACTGACTTACACAATTACTTTTCATGTTTTTTTCTTGTTTGTTATCTTAGCATATTGAAACCACAAGAAATTAATGAAGTATCTCTAAAGTGTTCAAGCAGCAATGCTTTGATTATGAATCATGTTCATTACTCCTTCAGTACATTAATACATTTCAGATTACTTTTTTTTTAAATCTGTATCTGCTGTTTTAAGAAGTGATATGCAACTTATTGTCCCCTCTCCTCTGAAAAATGTGAGGAAATAGTGATTTATGGGTTCCTTTTTAATAGGTGGTCTTTAAATTTAAAAGGTAGAGAAATACTTATGTAGTGTATTCCCTTGTGCTAGACAGGATCAACATCTACCAAAACCACTCCTTGCACATGCTTTTCTAACCAAATGCTCCGTGGTATGCTACAATACATACTAACTTGCCTTCTCAGTTTCAGTAAGTATCAATAAGATTTGAGGTCTGATTCGTAATGGTCCTCTGGTTGAACAAGTTTGAGAGCCATTGCCTTCACAAAATAGAACCTGAAATTTTTGATGGCAGGTTTCATACATCTTTGTCTATGTTTGCTTAAACCTATTGTTAGATTTTTTTTTTCTTTCTTTAGCATGTAACATAAATCTCTGTTTCTAAATTTTCCAGTCAAAGTAAATATGCAGAATACATTTCCTTAAAGTGAGTAACAACTTTTTACATATTTGGCATGATGTATGCCAAATACATATGCCTTTAGTCTCTGGACTGAGTAAAACCAACTACCCTGATAAATTTTATCTTCTAGCTGATACTGGAATTTTGTGTTCCAACTCTCTTTTCCTTTGCAATCAAATTGATCTAATTTTCTCTTTGTCTTGTAGTACCCAAACAAGCCAGATACCTTCCACGTGTCTTAAATATTTTGCTTCTTGTTTTGCATCCTTTTGAGTGTTCTTAAGTTTGATACTGTCTGCAGTTTGCAATCTGTTTTACTATTGGGTTTCTGTAGCACTGCAATGTACCCAGTTAAATCTGATCTTGTATTTCTGCAGTTGATTACTCCCACTAGCAGTATGACTTTGCACTTCTCTTTAATGAAATCTTCCTTATTTACTTCCAAGTGGTTTTCCAATTTGTCCAAATAATTTTGAATCTTAATCCTGTCTTCTATCATGTTAGACTTTTTTCAGGTTTTTTTTTAAGTTGCAAATTTAATAGAAGTTTTCTTTGTTGTATCATCTGAGTTACTTAAGTATTGGGCAGCGTTAGATACAGGACTGACCTGCTTGGATGAGTTACTTTCTCCCAGTTTGGCAGGGAATGACTGAGGTTCTTCCAGAACTTCCTTGACCTTTATGAAGTTTCAAACATGGTAGGAAGCAGTTTGAGATTGCTTCAGCATACTGAGGTGAATTTCACCATAGCTGGCTTCACTTTGTGCAGCAGTGCTTGAAGACTGAATTTCTGAAAGCTTTTTCTGAAATAACTGTCAGTTTTTATTGAATCTTTTTGCTTGGAGCATAGCTTGGAAAAAAATCTCCATGTGTCCCAGACTTTTTTTCTTTCCGGAGTTATTACCAGCAGGACAGTATCTTTTATCACACCAGCTGCCATTTATAAGATGGGGAGTGGGAAGGCACCGAAGCCCTTCTTAAAGTTTTTTTGGTCATAGAAGAATTTTGATGATACCTGACACAGCTGTCTTCATAATTCATTGGGGATTTTGCTCCAGGAAAGTGTTCTTGGAGGGTAGGAGTGTGTGTGTAGTTTTGTGTTTTATTTATTTTTGGAAAAGCCTGTCCTCCCTTGCTTTTTAATTTCTTCTTCTCCATTTCCCCTCAAAACCAATGCAAGAAATTCTGCCTTTATGTAATTAGATGGGAAGAATCCTCTCCAATAAACTAAGTTACATCTGTTCTGTCATTCCCTAAAATAGACACAGAATTGAGTACACCAATACTCATTCCTAGAAATAGGACTGCCTTTTGTAGGAGTCTCTTTCCCACAGTTCATGTGGTGACAGTAAGGAATTTTTATTTCTCTTTGTATATGCTGGACTTCTGTTGCTATAGTCTCATCCAACTCAAATGTTGGCATTTACTTTTATTAGCTCAGTATTATCAAGTAGAATGCTTCAGTCTGGACACGTGCTGTTTAAAGATGTGAAAGTAACAGCGGTGCCCCAAGGTGATATCTTGTGTAAGGAGTGAGATGAAGGAGGCAGAAGCTCAGTGCATAAGATCTGCCTTGATGATCTTTAATCAGAACATCATTTTCTGGTTAATGTTGCTCAGCACCCAACTGTCAAGTGTCTTTCAAATACATCTGAGTAGATTTGATCACTATCAAAGAAGACAGTGGATGCTTATAACTTATGACTCTCTAAGTGGTGGACAAAATTCAGGAAAAAAAACCTAGCAGGGTTTCAACACAGCAGTGCCATCTCAACGGCTGCATGTTGGATCTGGCGTACATAGTAATTAGATATATTAAACTTGATCTGCATTTTGTCTTTATATATTGAAGGTGCAGTTTATGAGGTTACCTTGCTGGTTTGCCAGGACACTTTAAAAAGAATTATTATGGATAACTGTGATTCTGTCTTTAGTCTGCTTTCTTATGTTCTTACTACTGGATATAGTACAATAAATATTTAATTTTTGCATGGTGCAGATTTGGAGAGGTTTATCTTGCCTTTTACTCCCAAGGTTTAGCTTTTCTACTGCAGTCCAAATGAAATTTTGTATCTTAGTTCTTGTTGGTAAGTGTACTAAAAAATAGGATTATAGGTCTTTTGTCATGTTGTCTGCAGAGCAGTTCAGATTTCTAAGGGCACTTTGAAGCTCAAAACAAGGCCTTATCTTTTTTTTTCCTTCTTTGTTTTTGAACCTGATGCTTGCTGTGGTTCTCTTACTGGGTCTCCCTTTGACCCCCAAAAAGACATGCTCAGGAGTTTGTTAAAGTTTGTTTCAGCCCCAGGGAGGAGCTTAAAGCATTCTTTCATGATCTTCACCTTCCAACATGGAAACAAAAAGCCGATTTGGTCCTTCATCACTTCTTTGTGATCCCTTCGTCTGCTTGCTGGCTCAAAAGGTTGTGCTTCCTTCTCTCTGCCAGTTGCCTGGGATCAAGCAAGAGATGAAAGATGAGGAGGGCATTCAGACTTGAATCAAATATTACCTCAAGACCAGAAGAACGACTATCTTTGCATCCGGTATGTGGACTTCAAGGAGGTTTCCTCTCCTATAAGCAGATGAGTATAATGTACTCTTTTTTAATTGAAGCAACATCAACTTTGGCTTTTATCATAGCAGTATCTCAAGATTCTTTGAAGAGATCTTTAGACATTAGGGAAGGATATCTTTTCTTTGTATTTTGTTTTCTTTTTTTACTCCCTCTCTCCCCAACCTAGTTATCAAGATGTCCTCCCCTTTCAATGAAGAATTAGATTCGTAGGCTATTGGTAGGAGTGAGTGCATAGAAGAAGTTGAGGAAGGACTATAAATGAATTTTACATTTATTTTGAAAGAGGTCTGTGAATGCTGTACTTTAGGTGTTCCAGTGACCTTGGTCTGTGTGTATGGTTCTTGCTTTATTTTTGTTCACATTTTCCATGTTGAAAATGCCAGCAGTTTGAGAGAAACTTGGTATAGAAGAGGTTCTCTGATCAGTAAAAGTGTGGCATAACTGCCAGTTCTAGTAATGCCTCATTGATTCTTTTACTCATGTTTGGACCTTGTTTGGGAAATGTATGTCCAGTCAACTTTGATTTGAGTCATCTGTTGTAGTTTATCTGAATTGCACATGGAGAGATTTGCAGAGGCAAAAGGATTTTTGAACCGGCTACAATCAGGTTCATTAGGCTGCACTCAAACTGGTGTTCAGACACCCTAAATCTATCTAACTTGAATTCCAAAGCAGTTCATCTGTTTTTGTGTAGTTAATGCTTAAGGTGATAAACATGAAAGGTTCTGCATGGAATCAGGCTGCTTCAGCATGGCAGATGCTGAGGCAGAGCTAATGAGCACAGCCAGACCCTGCTCAATTCTGCAGTGATTCCTGCAGTGCTCCTCTGAAATCCATGTGCTGTGCTTTACCATTCCTCCTGTCCGCCACAGGCACTTAACTGTGCGTTATCTGTCTTCATTGGGAAGCTCTTTTCTTACATCTTTGCTGGGATGAGTGGATCCAGCTCAGATGGATCCTGGGTTTAGCCATGATCTGTATCTGTATCATCCCCCTTACTTGTTTTTTTCCCTTTCTGTCTGTCTTCTAGGGGGGAGCTTCCAGTTGCAGCTACAGGCTATTTTGCTCTAAGCTTTTGGCAACTCAATTAAGTGGTTTTGGGTTTAAACCTCGTGGTATTTTCTTGTTATTTTGCTGATTAGGAAAAAAGAAACTAATTCTTGTGTCTGTGTTCTTAGCAATTTGGAGGCCAAGAAGACTCTTAAAAATCATTTAGAAATGAAGAAACAAGGAATTTATTAACTCACTGGCTCTTGCAAGTATTCACTTGATGCTTATTGGTCAGGCAGTGTGATAGTCGTGTTGTTGAGACAGATTGACAACAGTTTCCATTGTTCTTACCTCTGCATCAGTTTCAACACACTGTTGAAAAGTTATAGCAGTAATTCAGGTGAATTAGTGATGATACTCTATCAGTTTCAAACATGACTGCATGAACAGATCTTGTTGGTAGGGCAGACTGAGAGGTAGAAAGCTCTGTTTGGCAGATGCTAAAAGTAAGTGCTGCAGTCCCAGAGGGTGGTTTTGGCACAGCAGGTCTAAATGAACTGCGTTTCCTGTTCCTCAGAAATCCTGCTTTCTAGAAAATTCCTTGCTATTTGTTGATTTCTCTTTTTGTTTTCACACTACCTTGATTTCTGGTGTGCAGTGACTTCATTGCCCTGGTCCAAAATCATAGCAAAGGCATGAGGAACTTAATTTGATTCTTACTTTTTTCATGCAGCAATCTAATAATGATTTTTTTCTTTCTTAACAAGATCAGCATTTGATCAAATCTTAAAAGCAGACACAGGCTGTATTTCTCCTTCTGCATTAATTGTGCTATTTGTTATCACTTCAAGCTTTCTGTTCGATCAGGATAGAAGAGGCTGTGGTTTTTTAAAAACAAGTTTAGAATGAGGTTTTAATATTTGAAGATAAATCATACTGCATGTAAAATACTATTTCTGGTTAGGAAAAACTGATTGTTTAAGGGTCTGCATGACACAAAACTCTCAGTAGATATTGACACTGAAAATATTTTTGGGTTGAAAGGAAAGCTCAAACTACTGTATAATGTACAGTATATGATGTGGTATTTTTATGCTGTTTTTTAATCATTTGGCAATTTTATGCTTTGGATATGAACATGGATGTTAGCAATGAAGTCTCTTTTAAACTGGTCCTTGTCTAGGTGTTTTCTGAGATCCATGCATCTTTTTCTGTTTATAAAATTTACATTATTAGTCTGTAGTGTGGGTAGCATGTATTTTGGTACAAAAAACCCAGCATATTTTATAGTTGTAGTTTGATTTCTATTGTAACAATGCCTTCATATCTATAGAGCATTGAAATAGGTATTCCTAAGACTGCCTAAGGAATTTTTGCCTTGCAAACGCATCTTCCTGTGGGAATGCAGAACTCTGATGGCATAAGGGCTTTTCTCTTTTTTTACTGTCTATCAGTGGAGCACTAATTGTAGCAGATACAGTCTCCACAGCATTACTGTTTATTGATACTACTGTCAGCATGCTAATGTTGAATTTGAACCCTGTAACTAGGTCTTCCCTTTAAAGCAGAAAAGTCCTCTTTTTTGTCCTCTGGTGCCAAATTTTTCAACCTGGGTAGGGAACTGTCTTCAAACAGAAGTGTAGCCATATCCCCTGGGATTGTAGCAAATCTGAAGGGATTGTAGCAAATCTGAAGACCTAGTTTTCTCATTTACTTTAAGACTGCATAAACTGGCACCACTACCAAGAGTGATAGTCCCATCTAGTCCTTGTGTTCAGATAATACTTGTGTTAGTCGATGGGTTTGTGGGATTACAGTGAACCAGATGAAGAAGATGGATTTTTTTTTTTTCTTTTGGCAAATTTTATCAAGAACAGAACTTTCCTCCTCGTGCCTGTTGATAAGAGCAGCTCTGATGTGGACCTGTTTCAGCCACTACAGAGCAGCATTCTCAGGGGGATATGCATTTGTTACATGTTACAGCAAGTAACTTTTGCATCCTTGTGCAGGGGAATTCATTGGCAGACGCATGTACAGTGTCCCTTAAGTATCAGCTTTGGATAGTATTTCACATGCGTTGTGTTTAATCCAATTTTGAAATAGTCAAGTTCACCTTAACATAACACTGACTTTGACAAAAACCAAGGAAGTGTTATCTCTTCTTTCCCTTTTACCTCTTCTTTTGTGGCACCTTTAATCATTTTTGTTTCCCTACCTGTACTTTCTTCCTTTTTCCAAGGAATATTTCCATCAGAAGTATAAACTTTTCAACTATTAAGGTGTTATTTCTTCAAAGCGCATTTTGCTTAAAGTTGTAACTTCAATGTCGCTTTAAAAATTACAGATTTGCAAGGTTTGCTTGGAGAGGTTGAGTCTTCATAAAGAAGCCTGAGTGAATGGGATCAAAGCCAGCTACTTCACAGTGAAGTTTAGCAACTGTTAAGATTTTAGAAGTTTCTCTTTTTTAATTCTTTTTGCTTTTCATTTGGGATAACAGATAAGAATAATTAATCTGCATATCTAAGCAGCAAGTAAATGCTATTAATGGCTCTCTTCTACATATTTTTTGGTGAAAAGTGAGCATGGTGGCAAAGACAGGAAGAACTGAAGTATTAATTTTTTCTGTTTTTTCTTCTTGTCTCTGAAATCATGAGTTCTTTTACTTAGTTTGGATTAAAATGCAGGAGACACTAGGTTTTTCTTATAATTGATGTTTATTATTTTCTTATCTTTAGCACAGCTGCACAGGGTGTGCTTTCAAGTTAAGGTGGAAAATGTCCCCGAGTTCTAACTTTCAAGGCCTTTTAAAGTCCAAATCAACCAATTACGAAATACCAAGTAATATGTTTTTACTTACAATCCAATAACTGTCTATTCATGACCTGCAGTGCAGGGTTTTTGACCCAATAACAGAGCACTCAGATTTATGAAGAGCTAATCCACACCCAAAATCCTCCATATTGTTACACGTATATATTATTATATCCCAGATATAGTAAATTCTCTAAACCCAGGGTTCCAACACTGAAGGAAGTTTATTAGAGCATAATTCAAGTTCTGTACTGAAGAGCACTGATCATAGTAAGACAACACTGGCAGCACTGTCCCTGTATAGGCAGGTAGAGGCATATTGCATTTCTCTACATCTTAACTGCTGCACTTCATCTGGGCCCCAGCCCTGTCTGAAACAGGGACTCTAGGGACATGGCTGTGTTAAAATCTGGAACATCTCTTTCAGACATGAAACTTGATTTGAGGTGACAGAGCATCATCCTTTGGTTTGTAGTGTGATATGTACAATTTCAAAAACTGCTCTTATTTCTTGGAGTGCAGGTCAAGCTTCTGTCTTACAAGCTATCACACTACTTTTTCTTGAGCTTCGTGTTCTCTTTACGCTTCCTTTACCCTGAAAGCACAAGCTGAAATATTTCTGTGGTTTAAGAAAGGCTGTGCCTTGTTTTGTGGTTTCCCAGCAGTAATCATGTACTTAGTGCTGTTACCTGTGGGAGCAAGCACCACAGCCATTAGGTGTTGTGAGCTGCTGAGGATGAAAACAGGCCTTCAAGGAAACATCCTTTCTACCCTTAAGCTGCATCTAATGTCGCTCCTGCCTTTCTGCCGGAATATGTGGCTGTGCTGCATCTTCCTTGAACCCTGCTCTCAGATCGCTGGTCAGGATACAGAATGAGGGCTGCTTTCTTAGACTTGTATTTTCAGTACTGCTTATAGGGGTTTGTCTATTGAACGATTCCAGAAGAGAATTATTGCTGTAAGGAGTTCTGTAGAATCCTAATGCCACAGACAAATGACTTTTTTCATCCCCACATATCCTTAAATTCCCTTCAAAGTCAAGTGTGTCCAAAATGTGATAAATTAAAAGGAGTTGACATCTGTGGATTTAAATGTTTATGTTTCAGTCAATATTTGCTATGTTTGTGTATGTGTGTGTATATTTTTCTTTTGATTTGCAGACAAAGTTATCCGTAAGTATTTTGTTCCATTTCTGTAGATTGAAAGTAGCTTTAATCTGTAACTGGTGGATGGTGACAAAAATATTTTAGTTTTATTGACTTTGATGTTCAATACAAAATTTATACTGTTACTGCTTGTCTTCTACTTTTTGGGTCAGGGAGAGTAGAAAACAATTCCTTATAGTTTTTTTACTGATTTTAAAAGAATGTTATTCATTTGTATCATAATACACTAGATGTAGCATTAATAGTTTAACCATGAGGGCTTTATTGCTTATAATGTGCTTAATATTTACATGTTGTTTTATCTCTTACAGATCTAGAAATGGCAATTGCATACTGGAATTTAGTCTTGTCAGGAAGGTTTAAATTTTTAGATCTTTGGAATAAATTTTTGTTGGTAAGTATGTACTTTATTCCTTACTGCCTGTCTTATTCCCCTGTAATCTGGCTTTTGTTGGCTGTGTGCTTCCAATAGGAAAAAGATAGAATATCTCTATACTTCCTTCAAACTTTTTCCTTTTTGAACACTGATATAAAATAGTCTCAAATCAAGCCAAATTAAATCTTCTCTTTATGATTTTCTAATTGAGAATAATGCAAAAAGATGCAGCAAAGTGATAGTGTTCTGGTTGCTTAATCCTGTATCCTCCTACTTAGGAAAGTTCCTGCATGAAAGGAAGCCATGATTGTAGATGGAACTGGTGCTGCTAATTCTCAAGACAGCTGTGATTATTGTCAACCATGTATTTTACCATGCTCTTGTAAAAGACCTGATTCACTCATCCATGTTTATACATTTGCATGTCTATATAATTACAAAAAACAATGTTACATAATATATAATTTATCTTGATTTTCTTTTTATCTGTAGTTTAGGAGAAATAAGTCTTTCTGCATTTTTGTCCCCCAGTGCTTAATAGGGAAGGTGTACACTTTTTGAAATATTTTTCTGAAGTTTTTTTTCTAAATTTTTAGGCAGTATATTTATTTGAATCACTGAATAATGTACCAGTTTCATCAAGAGGACTTCTGAAAACATTTCATGTTTTAACTGCCTTAATACACTTTAAGACATCCAGATTCAGATCTATAGATGTAACTGAAGAAAAATCTGCAATTTATGACCTGGTATTAAAGTGTGTTACTTCAGGAGAAATATTCAACCTGAATTTTTAGTTCAGAAGAAATATTTAAATTAAAAGATTTCAACCTAAGAAAGAAGCAAGTTGGAGCTCTTTCAGATGGTTGGGGTTTTTCAGGTTATTGGTTTTGTAAGATAAAGAAGTTGAAGAAATGTTTTTGAAATGTGTATTTCTGTATATGTCAATATAAAATACTGCTGTGGAATTTGAAAGTAGTTTGGACTGAACAGTACCTGTTTTTCCTCCATACAGGAACATCATAAAAGATCGATTCCAAAAGATACTTGGAATCTTTTGTTAGACTTTGGAAATATGATTGCAGATGATATGTCCAACTATGATGAAGAAGGTAAGCAGTACCTGAATATCTTCAAAAGTTGGTACAGCAGAATTAAAATACTGCTATAAATTAACAAGAGAATGTGTTGTTACCTCATGTCCTAATTTGTTTACCCTTAAAGTTTTGGCCACAAATACAATGTCATACTTATTGCCAAAACAGTAGTGGTAAGAAGGTTAACTAGTTTGCTGTAATTTGAAAACAGAAGTAAAGATACAGTCACACCATGATAGAGCACACTACTTGAATGTGTTATGCTACAGACCTCTCAGTGAAACAATGTTTTGTACAAAATTTTTGCTAACTTATATGCAGTTTACTCTCTGTTACTAATTCTGTTTTGGAATGTGTGCAGAAGTAAGTCCTAAGATACAAATGGCTATAATAAGAATGCCATGGTTTTGCTATCAACTAACGTTTATATTTGTAGTGTGCAGTTTTATGCTTTAAATGCATTTTGGTTGTCTTAAGAACTATTGCTGCAAGAAGAGACTCAAATGTGGAATTTATTAGTTAGGTGCTTTTTTTCAAGTATTTTATCGTGTTGTGCATGTTAAAGCTAGACTAGGCCAGAAATGTCAAGATGAGCTTCTAATCCTTTGCATTTATAGACTACACCATTTTTTTGCAGATAATGGTAGGCTAATTTCTCAATTGCTTGACTTCTCTGTAGGAGCGTGGCCTGTTCTAATAGATGATTTTGTGGAATATGCACGACCAGTAGTCACAGGAGGAAAACATAAAACTTCCTAACCCCAGATTTGTCAATATGGACTAAATGAACTGCACTGGGTAATGAAGATTTGTTAGCTGATAACTGTGCACATTGGTGCTGGTTTCAGTGGTTGTGATGGACATTCTGCAGACAAAGCTGAAATTCTTCCTTTCTACCTAAAGAAAATGATGACTGATGTGTGGACACTTCAAGAACAAACTCAGAAGATAGTCCAGGCTGTTTGTAGGCTACTGGCTTCAATTATTCTACTGGTTGTATCATATAGGATGTAGATTTTGCATGATTTTATACTTTGGAGAAGTTTAACTAGAGGCCATTTTATTAAAGTTTTGACAGCACAGCATGCCATTCAGTTCATAATCCAAAGTGAACACCAGCAGTTACATAAATAAAACTGTATTATATTGTACTTATATTAAGAGCAGTATTTGTGGTATATAAATTAAATCCCTAAATAAAACTTATGCAGTATGTTGTATTTTTATAAAGGTTAGTTCTGTGGATCTGTCCTACTATAGAACTGTAAAAAAAACCCCAAACCAACAAACGTCTGCTTTTTTTTTTTTAACTTGTTGCCAAAATTTTAAATTTGTATTTTCACATCCTAGATGTATACAGTGATTACATCCAGCCTTTTGTTTTCTCCCAATGAATTTGACTTTGTCATTATTTTTCTTGAAGTGCTTGGACATGTAACAATAGCATTGCTGAGGACAGGCTGCTGCTCTATGCGGTGATGCAACTTCAGCTTTTTTTAGTAGCCATTTTAAAGTAGATATTAAACAACCAAAGATGCTTTTATAATTCATGTTTGATTATCATAATTCAGTTAGTCTCCAATTATGTGTTTTATTTATTTTTAATAAGGAGCTGGTAGAATATGGATTTTATTTGTAGCTTGAAACATATCATAAATTCTAGCTAAATGCAACATAGTTGTAAATTCATTTCCTGGCACTTCTCATGGAAAATAGATGTGAATAAGCCCAAAGACTTAACTATTTGGCTTCATACTGGAGAAATAGTTAAGGGTAAGGAGACTTTATATTAATGATTATAAGTATTCATGCCTGTGGATGTGTTGTGCATTCAATTGTATTTATTTAAGGGGAGAAAAAAGCAAATTAATGCAGTTTCAGTGATCTCAAGGCTGGTGAAATTGGACCAGTTTCACCAAACCTGAACTTGTTCAGTCACTTGCTTCTCCCCTTTTGCCAGCCACTGATTATGAAGTACGCAGAGGTGTCAGTCTTCTGTTTCTCATCAGTGTCTTCTGATGCCTAAGCACAAAAAAGTTTTACCAGAAACTATTCAGCATGTCTTCGCACAGGGCTCTTGCAAATGCTACCTCATCAAAATGAGTTTGTCATAGCCACTGTAAAAGTTTGTTAAAATGAAGAGTTGCTGAAGAGTATGTACAGCTATGATCAATATATTTTCTGTATTTAAGGCTGAATAGATTCAAGAATTTTGGATAAAATTGTGCATTAAGTTATATAAATTATATCTGTTTGGATAGTTGAAGTGTTGCATGACAGCATACTATTTTATTTTGTAGTTGCCAGGGTATAAAAGCTTACAATATTCTCTTAAACTCTAATATTTAGAGTTTCATACAAGCAGTCAGCTTTCATTATGTCAACACAACCTGCAAGGACAAGTGTACATGCTGCATACAGAGACTGCCTTCATTCTTCCACTTGATGGAATTTCAGTTGTGCATGATGTTTAAAAAGCAGGATGAGGGAAAATTTGAACAAATTAGCAAATTTTCTCTTAGTAAGAGCCTAGCAATCAAGTTAGAAATGCCCTGTGAATGATTTGTTACAAATATTTGTCCTTTTTTTGTGAGTGCCAGCCCTGGCCGAACAGCCGCCAGATGTCAGCGTCTGAGCCTGCTGCTGCCTCGTGCTCCTGTGCAGAGATAACCACTGAGGTTGTGCCAAATTACTGCTTTCTCACTCAATCTGTTTAGAAGGGCATTTGTGTACATAACTCCAGGTATTCTTCAGAAGTCAACACAGAGCTAGAACTAGTGTTACGCTCTTTTAACTGTGTTTGATTTATCTATGCCTCCTCCCCAAAACAAGCCACTGCTGTATCTGTCCCGCAGGCTTTGCAGAATGTGTAACATCTTACAGCCTCAAGTGCATTTACCTAGCCAGAAGTAGTGGAATGCTAGTTACTCACACAATTGCCACTTAAAATATATAGATATGATATAACTGACCAGAAGTAGCTTAATCTATTGGTATGTGATGTAACTGAAGTTTCATAGCACTAGAGCTTGTGAAACATTTGCTCATGATGAGAGCTCCATCAAATCATTCTGATTCTACCTTTTGAAATAAATAGAGCATAAAAAATGCATGTGGGTCGAGGGGTTTTTTTCTTGTTAATCTGAGCAAGAAGGAAGGTACTTAGCCCAGGATTCAGTGTGTGTATATATAGATATATACACACACATATACATGTATGTGTATATATATATACACACATGCACATTTAAACCTCATTCTTGTGCGGATCCTTCATGGGTGACACCTTCCAACAGACAAATACTGGGCAAAATACTCCAAAGATAGTTGTTCCTTGTCAGCCAGCTTTTGAGGTTTGCTATGCTTTTCCTTGTTCTTCCTGGTCTTCTACCCATTTTAAACCACATGTGCTTTTTATATTCCCATACATAATAGTATGGAGTAACACCTTCACACTTGAACAGTCATAAAAAATACAAATAAACTGCTTTCACCTTACAGATTTCTTACCTATTTTAATCATTTGCTGCTGTCCACAGTTCCACTTTACAGGGTACTCTGACTTCCATTTTAAGTAAGCTGATACAGTGGTAACACCTAGGCTGCTCAATTTGTAATCCTAAATGGTGCAGATGTCTTCAAGTTGTTCAGTGCATACAGTATTACTTCACAGATATGCTGTATGTATTTTTAAACTTGGTGCCAAGTTGTTTGGTTTGAAACTGAGCCATAGGATTTGTACTTGCCAATTCTAAATTTAAATGTAATTTATCATGTGTGTCATGCCAAGGAGAGCAAACCTGCAGGCATCTGCTCATTCAATGCACCTGGGAGATTTGCTGCTGAGTAAGCTGTACGTGTGTGTATATTTTGTGGCAATGGAAAAAGGAATAAATGGACTGTCAAAGGATTGAAGTCAGTCATGTGAGCTGTCTGTATGGTTTTTGTCAGCTTTCTGCTTTGGAAGTCTTGGTCTGGTGGGAGTTTTTTTGTTGTTGTTTTTTGGTTCATTTATTAGGTTCTTGTGTTATTACTCTATCAGCCAGAAGAGGGTAAGGATGTAACTCAGTAATTTTTATATGGCCTTAATAAATGTCTGGTTTGGTCATCTGTGTCACAGTTAAGCTTTTAAGAAGCTTGGCATGTTTAGCTGCAGTACTGTATTCACTGCATGTGTCTGCTGGTCACCAAACTCTCCGCAATTTTTGTCATTACTTTGTGCTGGCAGTGAGGTTTAATTGCCAGAAAGTGTTGTTCAGTCCTGGCTCTGAGCTCTGTAGGAGAAGCAGCATGCTCAGAAATCTGTGCAAAGACCTTCAGAGGTATGCATTCACCTATCATTAATTCTCTTCTGAAAGTTTAAGTTAAAATAAGTAAGTTGTCCTTTATTTTCGCCCAGCTGCCATCCTTCTCCAGTGCTTTCACCAACCATGGGCTGCTTTGGTGTTGCACAAGTTTTGTCTTCCTTTTCCTGTGACAGTGAAACTGCAGTTGCTGATATTTCAACCATGGCAAGCCTTTTTTCTTTCAAGTCTCAGCACCAGTAACTTCCCTCAGGTGATGCCAGCCAGCACCTTGCTCACCAAAAGGCTCCTCTGAAAGAGAAGAAGTGTAATGTTTTTACAACCATGAACTTGTTCAGCAGAACATGTTTTCTGATCTTATCTACAAAGTGCTGGGTAGAACTAGGTGACAGACCTCTAAAATTAACTTTTTTGTTCTAAACTGTTGACAGAGGGATCTGCAGCTGCCTCTACAATCAC
The DNA here is from genome assembly GCF_965178545.1 of Coloeus monedula. Lineage (NCBI taxonomy): Eukaryota > Metazoa > Chordata > Aves > Passeriformes > Corvidae > Coloeus > Coloeus monedula. The sequence continues at coordinate 93,458,582 of NC_138783.1, forward strand.
ATGCAGAAAATACTGTATTTCAGACAAGTGGTTGCAACGTTCACCTCTTAATGAGAAGGGCTGGGGAAGTTTAGGGGCATTCACATTTTGATTATTGGGCTACTTCCTCTTGTTGGTGCATATACTTGACCAATTCCCATGGGGGTTTTTTGTGCCTCCTTTTCCAAGCAATGAACTACTCTATTGTTCAGTGAATCCTGTAGGTTTCATGTCATGACAGCTTTCTGTCAAGACAGTAAAGAAGTCCATCCTGTGGTGTTAAAGGATTCTTTTTCCTTCAAGGCAGTGGTATAAAACTGTATGGAAATAATTCATCTCCATTGCTAAAGAATTGAGTAAAACCAGTTTATTTTTTTCCTGTATCTCAATGAATGTGTTTTAAAGGAATGATCCTGATGCTGGAGTAAATCCTTCACTTCAAGATTTGTAAAAATGCAGCTCTGACAGAAGTCTGGCACCCGTCTGGTATCAATGCTGCTTTTCCAGGATATGGCGCTGTGTCCTTTGGATGGATGAACTTGGAATCTAGAGCATTTCTCTGCCAAGTGTCTTTGAATGGCAAAGGATCACTCACTCACTCATGGGGGAAGCATTTGGGGTGTAGTCGTCTTTTAACTTAAAAGGGCTTGTGTGGACACAGTGTCAGCCCAGCTCCATTTGCCAGTTCCTTGGTTCGGAGCAGAGCTCAGCACCTGTAGCGTGCACGCGTGTCCTGGGCCTGGAGACCATCCATGCACATCCCTCTGCTGGAGGAGCAGGAGCAGCCACGTTTGCCAAAGGCTGCTTTCATGTTCTCACCTTGGATTTCAAATGCAGTTGAGCTGAAACAACTGTGTTGCCACCAACACAGACAAGCCTTTTCTCTGTTCTGCTTTCCCCTTCCTTTCTTTAAGGATTCTCCCCATCTGAAAGCAGTTGTATGTACACTAGTGAAAAGACACCAAAGCTGCATTTTTATGTGATTTACCAAGTAGTTTGGAGCTCTGCTCAGTTTTGGGTTTTTTCCTGTTGTGAATAGTTACCCATCTTAACGGAGTTACTGTCTTTTGTCTCTGTTTAAGACATGTAGGTATGATATTTTACAAATAATTGTCTGCTTTGTGGGGGAGTTATCAGTGTGTCTAGCCTACCTCTGCCCAGAAAGCTCACAGAAGCTGGAAGTACCACATGAAAAGGAGACCCTGCATAATTAACAAATTAAATAAAAATGTCTTTGCTGCATGTTCTGTTTCACAGAGTTGAAAAATAGAACTTCTCTGCAATTTTCTCTGGGTTTTTATTATGGCTTTATTCCTAATTTGGGCTGTGTTCCGAGCAGCCAAGTGTGTTGCAACAGAGTGAACTCCACAGGAGGCAAAAGGGCAGTGCAACTGCCAGCCACATTAAGAAGAAAAAGATAAATGGAAAACTATGAATAGCTTTGCTCCTTTTCAGGGAGGAACCTTCCATCTGATGAGGCCCTTACTAGCTCACCACAGTGCCTCAGCAGGTGATTCCTCCTGTCCTTGCTTTGCAAGTTCAAATTCCCACGTGCCTCCAAACCGTGATGCTATGCAGGAATAGAAAACAGGTGTGTGCCACAGAGGGGTGGATGGACCTGTAACAGAGATGTCAACGTCAGTGCTTCTGCCTGGTGTGTTCTGTAAGCTGCCCTGGCCTTGGTTTTCCATTTTTAGTGTTTGTTTTCAGACACGTGGAACGTGAGGTAACGGGCAGTGCAGGGGTGACTCTAAGATTACCTCTGTGTTACATAAATGCCCTGGTTGTGGGAGATGATGCTTGTTCCCCCTGCCCCGCACAGGGCAGCGGGGCTGGCATCCACCACTTGTGGCAAGCCAGCCCAGGAGTAGGCTTGCTGTGCCCCTCTGATGCTTGTCCCTGCATATCCTCTGGTCCCTAAGGCATAATTGTCCTCCTTTCTTTTTTTGGGGGGTGCATTTTTTTGGGGGTTTTTCAGTGTAGAGCTTTTGCTTTCTAGCAATGATAACACACTCTCAGTGTCCTTTTCAGCTCTTCTGTTAACCAATCCCAATCTTTAAAGCAAGAGTGCACTAACAGAGGCTGCTTTCACCATTTGGGCACTTTATTTCTTCTAATGTAGAATAAGTATGGCAATGCTTCTCTGTGTCCTGAAACTCCATTAAGTACAGAGATATTTCTACACAGGTCAATAACTCAGACTGTGATTAACTTATTGCTTATTAACTTGTTGCTTTGGGTGCTAGGATGGTGCATCCTTTACACTGCTGGCCTTTTCCATCTGGATAGCAATCAGTATTGCCCTCTGAAAAAAATCAAAGAAAACAAAGACCTTTCCCCTGGTATCTGTTATCAAAATTATAGTCAAGTCAATCAAAGCTTTCTGTTTATCTACCTACATTTATATTTACATTTCTATTTCTATCTGTAAAGTAGTAGTAGTTGTTTGTGAGTCTTTCGGATTTTATTAGACTCACAGGATGCCATTTCAATACATCTTTCAAAATAGTTTCCTTCCAGAGTCCAAGTGTGGACTGACCTCATCTTCAGGAAAAAGTCACTCTTTGCCAGGGACTAAGAGGCATGGAATTGAAGTTGGTGTTTTGCTCAGTGTATATCCAGGGGTGCAGTGAATTAGCAGAACATTCTTGTACTAGGTGGAACAGAACAAGAAAGCTGCTAACAAAATATTTCTATGGGACCTAATTAGAAACGGGAGAGGTCATCTGCATTTCACTAGATTTCTTACTCCTTGATCCCTCCTTCTAGTGTGTACAGAGCCTGGAAAACTGCTTTTATAATAGCCTTTACTTCTGACTGGTCCCTGAGAGGGAGGCTGACTTCAGCATATCAGAAATGGGCAGAAGAAAAAATATTAATTTACAAGTTGTTGAATAAATAAGCACCCCTGTGGAGGCATCTGTTTTTCTGGGTGTAGAGTTACTTTGCCTGGGTAGGGCTAAGGATCTCTTGGCTTGCTTTAAGCTGGGTTGCAGAAACGAGGCTTTTGCAGGTCTGCTCTTACAGTTTCATTGAACAAAGCCTCTGCAAAATCCCTGGGTTATGAAATATTTCCTCTCTGTCGGGTCCCAGACAAGAGATGGCATCTGCAGAGCCAGAAAAGGAAGTCCTTGCCTTATAGAGAGAGCTCTTGGTGTGACACAATGGCTGATATAAAGTGTCGGGGGAGCTGAGTTGAAGGCAAAGGAACAAAGGAAGATCAAGATTCGGTGGCTGTCTCAGGCAAAAGGAAAGTGGAAAGTGTCTTGGGGATGGATAAATTTAAGGCTGCGCTTGTTCTGGCTGGAGTAGGGGATGCTCTCGGTTATCGCAATTTCTCCCGAGAAAACAATGCCTTAGGTGCAAAAATCCAGCAGGAGCTGAAGGAAATTGGAGGGCTTGAGAACCTGGTGCTCTCTCCTGACAAGTGGCCAGTAAGTGACAACACGCTCATGCACATGGCTACAGCTGAGGCTGTCATCACAGGTAGGTACGGCGCGAATGGCGAACGCAGTCTGCAGAGGAGCAGAACTGTCGAGCTGCTGCAGTTCTTAGAATAAGCCTGATTGCTGGGGAAGTCATAAGAAAGCATGTCAGAAATGCTGCTTACATGAATGAGAATGTGCATTAGTTTGGCTGTTCCATTACAATCCTGTGACCATCTCACGAACTGGGGGGTCGTCTTGATTTCTGGAGTGTGGAGGGGCTCTTCCTATATTTTCTCTAGAGATATACAGTTGGTTAAAGCTTAGAGACTAAAATATCACATGTCCAGCATAACAAAAATAATTGCCAAGTAGATTGTCTGTATGCTGGAATACATTAGGGAATAATATAGCCACTAGATATCCTTCTGTAAAAGATAAGAACTCTTCTGAGTGCATTTTTTACGTGTTTGTGTCCAGAACTCCAGGCTGGAGTAGAGTTACCTTAGTACCTCTTTCAGGCTAAAAGCACTAGTGCTGTCTCCTCTTTGCTGCCCCTCAGACAAAGGGTTGCATCTGCAAAGCCAGAAAAAAATCTATTTGTTTTATTAGGAGAGCTCCATGTCTTTAGTCCAAAAAGTATCCTAACATTCTGTGTTTATGATGAAATCTGTCAGAATAGTGGAATTTATTAAGATATGTCTTCTAAAATCACAATGGTTTGAGAGAGAACATTTGTTTTTTCTTAAGGTGGGGTAGTCTGTTTAAGATAAGACAGTGTTTGTATCGACACCTTACCCATCAAACTAGAGCTTTCTGAGACTGGCAAGATCATAGAAAGTACACCAGAAGACAGTGACCTCTCAGCAATATTTTGCCTCTTCACAATGATTCAATTTTTTTTAATCTCTGTAAAAATATTCCTGATTTTTCTTAAAACTCATAACACTGCATAACTACCAGTAGCAGAAGCTCGCAGTGTAGCCAAGTATCCTTCACATCAATGAGATTTCCCTTGTGCTAGTGTTTCACTCCTTTATCTGCCTGCTTCCAATCTGCTCTAAATTTAGTATGTAGAGATCAGTTGAAGAGTGTGTAGGACACTTCATACTTGGCTATTAGCTAACCAATGGTTTAAGGAGTAGCTAATACACTAAAGATACGGGCAAGATGTCAGCCTAACAAGAAAAAAGATGACTAGTATATTTCTGAATATAGGCTATGATTAAATACGTATCATATGTTTCTTGCTTACTGAACCCTCTAAAACCATAACTTCTGGGTAATCAAGTCAGCTAGACCAACAGTAAAATAATAATTCTTTTTTTAAATATAGCAGCCTGTAAATTGCTCTAAAGAAAAAAGTTTAAGCTATCGTTTCCATTGGCTGTGTTTATCCTACACTCTTATTTCCCTGTAAGCTGATCAGACAAGCACTTTAAAAAGGTGCTTTCATGGGCTGGAGAGGAAACAGCAAGATGGAGTGGGGAATTTTAGTAAGAAATCTTCATTTCACAGCAACACTGGTGAGTGGGATAAAACAAGTCCTTCTCCCTGCTTCCCACAAGGGAAACAAGAACTGCTCCTGCCCACAGGGAATGCAAAAAAGCCCCATGGCTTGCCCATGGCCCAGCCTGGGTGCCAAATCACCCACGTCAACAGAGTGGAGCAGAGGAAGGGAAACATCTGTGAGGCTGAAGGCGTCTGCCACCAGCCCTGAGGACCTGCCCTTACTGCTGTGGAAACAGATTCTAAAGAATATATTGGGTGACTGGAACATTACCAGCCAAAAAAAAAAAAAAAAAAAAGGAGGGGAAATAAGCAATAAAAATACCTCTGTTTCTCACTGCCCTGCTCCTTGCACATCCTGTTTGCCTGGCTGGCTGCCTACTGGCCACAGCATTCCCCGGATGCTCACCTGCGGGCAATTGCGGGATACTTGTAGGCTGGGACAAAATCTGCCCACGGCTTAGTCAGGCAGTCCCGTTGTCATTGTCAGGGCACTGCCCTCGGGGGAGCTCCTAGCCTGAGGCAGCAGCCAAGCATGAGGTGCAGGCTTGTGTTAAAGACAAATGCAGTTCCAACCTGGGGAGGGGATTTTGGCCAGCGCTTTGGCGGCTGCATGGAGAGCATCCCAGGAGGGGCATGGCCACAAGCAACCGGGGCTGTGGGCACTGCTGCAGACTGAGCTGGTGCTCCCCAAATCCACCATGTGCCCTGACTGAAAGGTTGATCTGACAATGAAGGATAGACAAAACATCTGCTTCCAGGAGGAATCTGTCTTAAAAGGGAGGAGCAAGGACAGCATCATCAAACCCAGGGACACTATCTCTGTAATGACAAAAGCCTTTTCCTCTCTTACTTACACATGGGTTTAAAAAAATAAGAGTTCATTTCTAAAGAAAGAACCTGTCGTATTGATGGCTGAGACAGCAATCTGGCTCCAGGCATGGCTTGAACAGCCTGGAGGTGCTGGACCACAGCGACTGGCTCTGGGGACAAGGTTTCTGGAGGAACTGCCAGGCAGTAAACCCTGCTCTGGTTCCCATCTGGATAAACTGTGACACCTGACTCCTAAATCTGGAAAGAACTGGCAGCTTGACAGTGTCTTGTTTCTTTTGGATTACATGTGGGATGGCCAGTATAACTGGTAGGGTATTATTTTATGTGCAAGAAGACGAATGTTTGACCCTTCATCTTCTCTTTTGCCTGCCTCCATAACTGGTACTTCAGAATGTCTCTGGCTTCTGGGACTCCAAACTTTCTCTTAAGTTAAACTGTGGATTTCCAGAATTCACCCTCTCTGACAAAATGAAGATATTTTTAGAAGAACTTCTCCTGTTGTGTCTTTCAACCTGTGCAACTAACCAAGTATTAAATGGAGTTTCTCTAAGTATGTAGAAAATACGTAAGTGGATAAATCCCTTTGGCCTCTGTTTCCACTGATTACGCAGTTGTAATAGATGCCAGTGGAAGGTTTTCCTTGACAAGAGTAAAAGGCAGGACTCTTCAAGACCAACAACAGACAACACCAGCCAAGAGAAGCAGCAATACTGAAGAAACAGTAAATGTTTAACAGGGGGAAGGTTCCTCCTCAGACAAGACTGTAGGACTTGGTAAAAATAATCTATAAACAGATATTGTTAGTGAACTTATTACATTAGAGAAATTTATGTGCTGGAAAGTGCCTTCAGGCAGTAGGGATTTACTACTCTTACTGATTTTTGTAATATTTTTTATAAAAGCTCACTGTTAATGGTATTATAAGATATTTGGATCCCTGCATGTAAGACCTTCAAATTTTAGACAAAATTTATATAAAATACAGATTTTAAAAAGGGGCTGCTAATTTGCTTTTGTATCTAGTCATACGTACTTCTTAAAGTAATTCTATAATGTGGTAATTAAAAAAAAAAACAGCTTTCATTTTCAGATTGGATTCACATCTGTAAAGGCAGGGGCTGAGCTAGGCATACCTGGCTTTACCCAGACCCCATGGCAGCCACACTGTCACCAGACAGTTGAACATCTCTGTAATGACTTCACACCACAGAGCTTAAATACAGGCCCTCAGCAGCTACTGTGGATTAACAGAATGCTTCATCATTCCAGTGAAGGAATTAAACATGGGAAGAAATGGAGGGAAAGATGAGAATTGAGAGTCAAGACCATTCTCCCTCCAGCCCATTGTCATGTTGTGTAAAAATGTGTCAACAGTGGCACCAGAAATATGACTTGTTATATTGGAAATGGAAACAGGAATATTTCTCAAATGCATAGTGAACTTGCTTACATGTTTTCTGTGGTGTTTTGCTCTTCTGCCTTCACACAATAACCTTCTCTTCCCTCCCCTGAGCAGATTACTGGTGTTTAGAAGACCTGTACCGGGAGCTGGTGAAGCGCTATGTGGATGCTGTTGACAAGCTGTCGGGGAGGCGGCCGGACCCCGCCACCATCGAAGGTTGCAGGGAGTTAAAACCAGACAACCACCTTCTCGCTTGGCACACGCCCTTCAATGAAAAGGGTACGGTACTGCTTTCCTTTTAGAGGCCCTGGCTAGAATAATGCATGCTCTCGGTGTTTGTGGCTATATGGAAAGTGTTTCCTTTTCCCCCGTGACATCAAAGGCCACTACCCCTGAAACATTTCCATGTTTGCCTGAGGATGACAAGAGATCTGCCAAGAATTCCTTCTGTAGGGCACTGTGTCCTCTTGTAAGTGAACCCCTCCCTTTTTAACATCTATTTAAAGAGACTTTGTCCTTGGCTCTGTGCCTCAGGGTCCGGATCTTTGTCCTTGAGTTTAATGGTTATTTTAAGAAATATTTTCTGCCATTTTTCATTTAAACGTTTGTAGACTTGGATCTTTTCAGTGATACCAGATCTGAAACAAAATGCCAAGCCTGTAAATTGCTCTAAGCACCAACTTATTCACTGGAGGGAAAGCAGAGACTTTTCTCCATTTGGACCCCCTGCTAACAACTGTAGTTGTTTTGTTGACAATCCCTAATATTCATAGCCTGGTTTACCTACACCTGACCCTCTCTTTCCTTCTCTTTATGATCATTTATGTTTACAATGAATAAAATTTCCGCTTCAAGTTAAATAATGCTCATGCAGCTATGCGCATACACATACAGTGCAATTAATCTTGAAAGGCCGTAGAGACACCCCGTTATCAGAGGGAGACCCAGACAGCCATAAAACGGTGTCAGCTCACACCAGCGTTGGCTGTGTTGGTGTGACACTCAGCCACTGCAGAGCACACTGGCTCAACACAACTGCGTATTGATGCAACACCATGGCAAAGACCCGGTGGCACAGTGCCATGGCTATTTCTGGGTCTCTGCAGCCAGTTTTCTCTGTTGAAAAAAAGCATCTCTCACTTGTCCCCCGCTCCTCACAACAGCTGCTGGGAGTGATAAGGGTTTACTTTTCCCACCCTGCTATCAGCCAGATCTGAGAAAGTGCCCCTTTGGCACTTGTCATGTGTTTTCTGACTGACACTGGATAAAATTTGGTGAAAATAATCATGGGAGATACTGTTGGCCCCAAGCAGCTCTTAACATTGTTCAACAAGCAGTTGAGTATGGCTGTTCCCTGGTCCACTGCAGTGTTGGAGCTATGTCTCTTCTTTCAGCCTTCTTCCTCCCCAGCTTTCCATGATGGACTATCTGCTTTGGGGACACTCTGGGCTAGAAGAATCTAAAATTAATTCCTGCCTTGAGAGATCTGACAGCTAAAAGCCGCCTTCTCCATCTGGTCTGACAAATAAGCATCCTGAACATCAAAAGAAGCCTTTTTTTCACCCTGAGAGCAGAAGAACCAGTGACCTGAATGGAGATATTCTGTCTACTACGGGACCAAGCACTGCTATGGACCTAATTAACTTTTAATTGAATTTGCACAAAATTCTTCTTGAGGCAAAAACATGCTACAGGCATTGAATGCCTGGGGTTGAATGCCTAGCAGTCAGATTATATTTTAGATAGGCTGGAACTGAAAGTCTGATTTGCTGTGGGCATTCTATCTTATCTTGCTTCCAGCAATAGTTCATGTGCCAGCCTTCATGGACTTATCTTAGGTAATTTTGCATTGCTTATGGATGCTTCTCTGCTCAAATTCTTGTGGGTTTAGTCAGCACACTGCATCCCTAAGTCAAACTGCCCAAGGTGTCTCTGCCACCTCATGTCATGCTCATTGCCACACTCTTTGCAGAGATACCTGGGTTATGTTAGAGGCTGGTGAGATTCCTGTGACCATCAGAAAACCTGCCCAAGATTGTCTAACACCTTCCATTTTAAGAGCTTGTTTACCATTTACAACATTGATAAGTGCAAGGCTAACGTTCTCTCCATTAAGTGTTTGCCTTTCTTTGTCTGTCAGTATTTGCTTAAAGTTTTGATGCAGATGAGTTTGCTGTTTCTGAGACATGGTAAAAATGTTTTGACCCATTGCTAAAACTTCAAATTGTTCTGAAGAGAATCATTGATGTTGTAGAACTGGAACTAAAATCTGAGTAAGGTGGTACCCCCTGAGCCAGAGATTTGCTTTTGGAGCCGCTGCGAAAGGCCAGTCAAATGCCGAGTCAAATAGCTGGGCTCTACCTGTATCGTGCATATTTCAGGCCAAGACTGCAGCGTCCAAGCAGGTCTTTATTTGCAACTGTGGAAGCAACTTCTGGGCTTCCTAGAAGCACTTGAAAACAGTGCCCTTTTGCTGGTGATATTGTCAGAGGAGCATGAGGGAAACATGTGAGGAAAAATGCAGAAATTGAGGGGAAAATTGAAGAGAAGGTTAAGCTGCAGATGCACAGGAGATAAAGGTTCTGGGCTCTACGTTTTCATGCAGAATTATCTGTAGTCACAAAAGGCACATCCTCTTCAGGGCTTAGCAGCCATTACCCTGATCTTCGTTATTCTACAGGTGCAGAGTGAAGAAAATCACACTGAGGTATGACATACTAAAAAAGAATAATGTAGTGCATGAAGGAAAATGAAAATAACTGGGAAACATGGATAGGTACAGCAAAATTCACTATCTCCTCCAGGACAGCAACTAGGGGCTTCAAATGAAACTAAGAGGTCATGAGCTCAAAGGAAGCAAAAAAAAGGACTCCTTCACACACCTACATAAGCTGCATAACTATTTTCCAAAGCCAATTTGCAGATGATGCAGTTCATGTTAGTTCAAAAAAGAGCTGGGCAAATTCACCGAGGGGAAATCCTTCATGGGTTTTTAAGCAGAACAATGAATAGCCAGCTGCCTCCTGGATCAGGGAGACAAACTGTCAGCAGCTTAGTTAGTGCAAAGGGATAGTGCCATTGTACTTCTCTTTTACTCTCTTTTAAGTATCCTCTTCATTTTCAGACATGATAAGTTGGTTTGACCTTTGGTGTGATCATGGAGGACGGTCCTTATGTTGTCACATGTGTCACCCATTGCTCAGACTAGTCTCACTGTCCCTTATGTCCTTGGTTCAAATGGTAGACATGAGACATGGGAGTTAACAGCTCCTGAAGCTCTGTCTGAGTTTAATGTTACTCCATGTGATGGAATTTTTTGTTACCAAGTTTACTTTTCTAATACTGCAGAAGGTTTTAATGGAACTTCCCAGACTGTAGGAACGCAATGAAGTGGGAAAGAGAAGCTCCTCCAAACCAGAAGTCAGATTACTGTAGTACATCTTCCACTTTGGATACACTGAGAGATGTTATTTAATTAGCAGCTTTGTGCAGTACAAGAGCTTTCCCTCTTGGATAACCAGCATGGATTGTGTCCTTTGGAGAAACCAGGTTTGCATAGTGAAGATTCTCATCTGCTACTCTACAGCAGCAGATGGTTTCATGAAGAGTTTGGTCTTGTAAGCAGGAGGAGATATTTTCTCCCAGTTGAGTGGTGCCCTGGAAGACTGGATTTTCTTCCTGGCTCTTCCTTGTGGTTTCTGTGTGATATGTGGGACCGGCAGACAGTTTTATCTGCTCCTGGATAGCTGCTCTCGGGGAGAAGAAGAACTCTTCCTAAGAGGGAAATTCAGATATTGCACCTGGAAATGCCAGTAGGTAGCTTATGTTAGTTTGGCTCAGGCTTCAGTTTGGCTTGAAGTAGATCTCCCTGCAACCCTCACTACCCCACTTGTATCATACTCATAATCTTAGGACATCGGAGCTGGAGCCACTTGGGATGAGAGTAAATGGCAAGAGGTGTTCCAAAAGAGCCCCATGTGTTTTGCTCCCACAGCAGACAAATCCCAGTGGAGCAGCTGAGGGCCCTTCTGCAGATAAGTGACTGAAAGCCATGACCTTGGCTTCTTGGCATCTGCTGCTTCAATTCACTCTGGCCCCTGAGTTGCTCCTACTATGCCATCATACACACTCATGGACATACAGCCTTTCTCCATGCTGCCTGTCTGGGAAAGACAAGGAGATTGGGCTTGTAATGCAGGTTCACACAGGCTAAAATTAGGTAGCATAAATATGCCCCTTATCTTCCAGGAACCAAATAGAGAAATGCTGATTGCTCTCAGCTATTCCCAAGGTCACTGGGAAGTGTGATTGAGCAAAGACAGTGCTGAAAAATGCCAAGTACTTTGAAAAATCAAAGCCTATCCATCTCAGGGTGGTTGCCTGCAATGAGTTAATGCTTTTTTGGGCATTGGCTCACCAGCTGCAAAGAGGAGATAATCTCCTCACTGGTGCCTTGTGAAGATAAGCTCATTAAAACTTCTCTGGGATCCTGATATTACTGTGATAAGTACTGCAGAGAAACTCATTAATAAGTTTAACTCCATTCAATGAAGTGCTTAAAAGTTGAACACCTGGGATCATGCACTCAGTGCTGAGGATTAAAAGAAATTCTGAATTAGCTATTCAATATAAATTCTCTGCTGCACAGAGAAAGATGTTCCCAAGACCAAGCTCAGTAAGTGTAGGCTGTAGCACAACAAGCACTAATTTGAGTTTGCATGGGAAACTCCAGTTCTGACATTGCCTAACTTTGTAGGATTTGGCTCTGTAGCCTTTACTTTCTTTTGGACACATTATTTTTGTATGTAGCAGAAACTGGGGAGGCTCTCCAGGATGAAACGTGCATTAAAATTGAAAGGTGAACTCTGAGGCTCATATAAAGTGTTTTACAGCTATAAAATAAGGGCATGGGGAAAATGTATCTGTTTCTCAAAGTTCTGTTTCTAGTGTGGGCACCTGGAGCAAGCAAAACAGAAGTGTCAGCCAAGAATGAGTGAAGATGGGATGAGAGTTTGGATCAAACAAGTGCTGTGAACAAGAGAGCGCACTGCTTTCTGAACCCACTGTGCTCTTCATAGCACTTGATTATATTGGAACATACCTGTAAAACCAGAATGACTATGTAGGAGCAAATTCCCTTGCAAGAAACTTTCAAAACTTGTAACTCATTTTGCATGTTGATTTCCCATTCCCTGAGGAGTTCCCTTCCCACACATGAACTGAATTAATGAAGTGTGCTTGTCTCGCATTTTACCAACATATTTGTGTGAGATCAGTCTCCTTTTAAATGCTTGGTGTTATCCTTCACTTTAGGTTCTGGATTTGGAGCTTCCACAAAAGCCATGTGTTTAGGGATGCGATACTGGAAACCAGAAAGGCTGGAGTCGCTTATTGAAGTGAGCATTGAATGTGGACGAATGACTCATAACCATCCCACAGGTAATGCCCACACTCTGACATCCCTAAGGCAGATTTGCTCTTCTGCAGGGACTAACATGGCTCCTGTGAACTCCCCTGGTTAAACCACTTCTGCTTTGCAGGCTCCAAGGCCTCAGTTTGAACTTTGCTTGGTTAACACATACATGTGTATGTTACTTATATAGGCTGATATAGCTGCTTGTATATTATGCTGACAGCATCCTCAGGTTATTTTCTTTCCTAAAATCCCAATATGTAAACACAACCTGCTTTGTCCAAAGCATGTTCATGTTAGTTGCCCGGGTCAAATTTTAGGATTCATGTCTATCTAGATGACTCACTGTTATCATGCAAATTTATGGTTCAGGGGATAACAGCATTTTTCTCTTGGCAGATTTTGTCATATCCAATCACCGTAGGTAAAGGTAGTAAGCAAAAAAAACCTAACTCCACATATTTTAGGATAGAATCTGAAACATTTTCTAAACAAAACCTAAATAAGCAGATTTAATGTTGTTTTTAATATTCAGGTCTGTCATTTTGATAATTTTATGCTATGTAAACATGTATTCATTCTGTCTGTTTTAAACAGCAATAAATAAAACCATAATGAATGGTGACATGTTCAACACACTCAGTGCTATGAAGCAGTCAGAGAAGCCATCAGGATGGCATAAAGTTAGGGGAAAAGGGTTCAAAACAAAGCAGAAAATTAAGCTGGTGTGTAAAGTCTGTGGTGCATTAGCAGCCATAAGACTGTTGGCAGTCTGCGTGCCTCATGCCAGAAAGGGCTTATGAGACCCAGAAAATGGCAGCAAGGAGGATCCAAGTTGTCAGACACCTTCCATATAATGAGATATTACATCCAGAAAGAGTTTTCAGCTGGGAAAGAAACAAGTGGTACAGCAGGGAGGCAGGAAGGAGAGGGGTGGAAGGGCCACATGCACCTCACTGCCACCCTGAAAGGTATCAGTGAAATGCCAGTTGTGATCCTCATAACTCAAAGACTCAGAAAACCCAACTAGTGTGTCAATCAGGACTGAAACAAGCAGACAAAGGAAATACTTCTCCATGTTATACACAGTGAAGCCTCAGACCTCACTGCTACAGACAGCTGCAAAGTCTACAGATATGCCTGGGTTCAAAGGAGACCAGGCAAAGAGACTATCAAGTCAAATCAAACAAGCTGTGTAATTAAAATGGCCACTAAGCTAGCTTAGTTGCTCTGGGGAATGGAGAAGCCAAACCACTTAGGTTGACTGTGTTGCAGAGGCAGACACCCTGGCCAGGGTGTGCTTTCTTCCCCAGTGAGGGGCAGCAAGCTGTGTGAGGGCTGCTGGGAGCAGGGGGAGCAGGGCAACAGCAACAGCCTGGGCAGCGGGCAGGGGGAGACTGCCAGCCCCTGGAAAACCTTCAGGGCACACCCTAGCCTCTGCCACCCTCTGACTGAGTTGTCCCACTGCCCCCTGCTAGCCCTCTGATTCACTCTAAACCCTCTGCTGCCACCCTCATGGTAAATGTGGCACTCAAGGATCTTTGTGGCATCTGGGATAGATGCTGTCTACCTGATTGAGACTCTTCAGATAGGCTCTACACAGGCTTCTATTCTTTATGAAAACATCTACTGGACTCTAGTTGGATGCGCCTTGGGCCTGACCCACTATTGCAGGTCTTGTGGCAGAGGGAATTAGTAATCACCTCATCTGGACTTGTCACCTCCTAAAATAATTTGGTTTTACTTTCAGCAAAACACACAAAGTTCATGATTGCCTCTGTGCAGGAGTGGACGCTTTTGGATCCATGCACTGAGAGAAGCACATGCATCAATACTTTGCTCACCTGGGATTTATTTAAATAACTGACTGGTTTTCCTAAGCTTCTTTTGCACACTGCACCAGGTTAATTTTGTTGCCCTTGACAGAATGCCAAGAGCACAAGCAAGTACAAGAAATGAACCCGACTGCTTCTGGTGTCATGGAAGTGTTGAGTGCCCATCAACAGTTATAATATATGTAATATTTACAATGTTGAAATATTTGTAACCGAAGTAGAAGACAAGCGTGTTGTTCTTGGACAATTTCTTCTTTCCTCTAAGGGGACATGGGTTTGTTCCCTTAGAGTCAAATGAGCCAGAAATAGTGTTAGATCTAGCAACCACCACTCTTGGGCTGGATGATGCTGTAAACAAGCTGATACAGCTTGTAATTGAATCACTTTGTACAAGTCAATTATTTCATGTGACTTCAATTAGAAGATTTTCAGTATCACATTGGTGGATGATGTTTATTTTTGACCCCTACCTCAATTTCTATCACATTACACCACTGAGAACAGAAGCTCCCTTCCATGTAATGTAAGTCGCAAACCAGTGGGAACCACTCATTAGCCAATAATCTCGACGCGCCACAGGTCAGGCTGCAAGCAGGCGGAGATGGGTTGTGTGCATTTGTTAACCTACCTGACAGCCATGAGGCATTCCACTGGTGATTTTACAAGGAACAACAAGGACAACAAGGATGGTACCAGCACAGATGCACACTGGTAATCCTTGTTATTTGTGAATTCCAGGTTTTCTAGGGTCCCTTTGCACAGCTCTCTTTGTGGCATATGCTATACAAGGGAAACCCCTTGCGCAGTGGGGAAGAGAGATGATGAAGGTTGTGCCGATGGCTGAAGAATACTGTAAGAAGACCATTCGTCACATGGCAGGTACCGAGTTTGAATCAAGAGTTTATTTTCTTAAAGCTATGTTTAGCTGAAAAGGCACTGAAGAAATGTCACTCCCTAGTCTTTCCAACTTGCTGCTTTCCCCCTTCTCCTCCCTCAACAGGTTGTCCTCCTGCTTTCTCTGCTCAGAGAAGTGAGCTCTTTACAGGTGGCGCACCTTCTACCACCAGTTAGTTGCCTGGTGTATTAGTGGCAAAAATACAAAGCAAAATAGCAATGACCATGCCCTAAGGCACAGTTTTATTTTTAGGGAATCTTCAGAGATTGCTGGCAGGGGGGAGGAAGGAAAATATATTTAGCAGGTTATTAGGCAAAGTGACTGCTGAGATACTAATTATTCAGCTGCCTTCCATCAATTAATGGAGTTCAACATCATCCAAAAGAAAAAACACTGACACTCCTCATCCTGGCAGGAAAATTGCACCTGCAGATGCCCCTAACCAAGAGTTAGCTTTTGACCACAACCTCAGATTTGACTTGTTGCTTTTCTGAAGAAATATTTAAGATACAACCTGTTGTAGCCTTGTTTTTAAAAAACTGAGTGTCACACAACTACTACTGTAGTAGTAGTGATACTACTACCGTATTATTGCTATGTATGTGGTCTTTGGGGCAAAGGTACTTTAGTCCCCTCTTGCCAGGGAATGATGTGTTTGTAACGGTGAGACCTGCCATGGACAGATGAGTATCATTACACTGAAACATCAAGGAAAGAGATTAAGGGACAGCTGTTGAGAAAGATTGAATGCAATAGAAATCTTTACTCAAGAGCACCCAGAAGTTAAACCTTCCCCCTGAAGAAAAGCTGCTGGTTTAAAATCTGAAAGGAGCACCAGGAAGGCTTTCTGAAAGACCCCGCGTTTTTGTCTGCGCCTCATTGCACACCAGGATTTTTTTAGCAGAGACCCATGAGGAGCAGGTGCAGGATTAATGTGATCGAGCGTCTCTCTGAGTGGCTTTGCAGCAGGTCCCTGTCACTCCACCCGAGCAGGACCCCTCAGCGTGGAGGTATGCGTGCTGGACTCCTGAGGCATGCCCTCCAGCCAGTGCCCGTATTGTTGAGCTTCATCCTATTTTGGTAGTGGGAAAAGTGTCCTGCATTAAAGTTAAGCTCCTTGGCTGCTGAGATGCGCTGCAAAGAAATCCTGCCAAACAGAGTCCTCCAGTTTTAGAAAATCCTATTTTAGCTATATTATCCCCCATGGATAACAAACAGGGAGTTTGTTATCCATGTCACAGAGAGGTCGACTCTACACCCCTCTCTGATATCCAATTGCGATTACTGCCAGATAGTTCCATGGACCTGAATGTGACCACCATCTCGGCTGGGCTCGAGGGGAGGTGCAGAGCCTTGCTAGGGTTAGTGGCATGGGATTCTGATCGTGCTACAGGTCCACCCAATAAAAATCTCCTTCAGCCGCTTGATCCGTCTATTTTGGAACCTGTGGAATAATCACACTTTCTTGCTTGTTTAGGTGCTACATAGAAAACATTCATTTTTGGGGCAGTTATGCTTTGTTGTCACAGGGGAATTAGGAAAAAAGCCACAACCAAACAAAAAACCAACAAAAAAGACAGAAACCTGTCAGGTCACTCACATTCCTAAAAACAATCATAACCAGCTGCTGTAGTGGGTGTTGATAGTTTACATTTGCTCTGCTTACATTTCTTTTCCTCTAGATGCTGTAGATGCATCTAGATGCTCTCCTTGGCCTCAAGGCTGTGAGTGCACTTTCACTCTGTTTTTCTAAACACCTCCCCTTTTTTAGGGCTCTGGTGAATGGTTTCTTTGAAATGGGGTCAAACTGGGTCATAGACTCAGAAAAAGGTGAACATTTC
This sequence comes from Coloeus monedula, assembly GCF_965178545.1. Lineage (NCBI taxonomy): Eukaryota > Metazoa > Chordata > Aves > Passeriformes > Corvidae > Coloeus > Coloeus monedula. The sequence continues at coordinate 93,475,715 of NC_138783.1, forward strand.
CGGGTGTCTCAGGCATGTGGTTGAAGGCTCATTGCTGGCTTGGATTTTTACAAAAAAGCCCCTACTTAAAGGTCTTAATTGCCAAAGAGCATCACCACTGTGGCATTTTAGGAAAAGAAGGAAAATCAGATTACATCCTTCAGTTGAATGGTATGGTTGTGTGTGTGCTTCTCAGCCACTTGCAGCACAAACCACTGAGCAGCCAAGCAGGAGAGAGACAAGGAAAAAGTGGGAATGTTAAATTTTATTTTACATCCATCGTCCCATCCAAAATTGCTAGTTTGCCTTGGCATACTCAGCCATCTGGGCCACTGTTCTCTAACTCCTTATCCCCCTCAACTTGCCAGGCAGGGTTTCCCTCAGGCCTCAGTTCTGCAGGCAGGTGCATGTGCTTAACAGTTCAGTGTGACTGACTTAGGTGCCTTTTTAAGCCTTTTTGAAAAGGGTGAACCAGAGCATTGGGTTGAAAGCAAACTAAATTTAGTAAGTTTATTTACACGTGGAACATTAAGCATGATTAGAGATCACTTCCCAAAGTGACAGAAAAGAAGGAGAAAGACATATGGTTACTTAAAAAGGCTTATTTCTATAGGCACAGATAGCAGGTGTGTGTTATTTATCCCTTTTGTTACATTTGATATGTATTATAATATATGCAAATGGGAATTTTGGGCTTTCCTATCTGTTTTTTCCTGAATGATCACACAATAAACCCGATGAAAATAGAACAGAAACACTGGAGAACTTATGTGATTAAAAATTGATAACTGAGGTAGGTGGCAATTTGTATTTAGGACATGGAAGCATTTTTAGATATTCTTTAATCACAGTAAAGGAATAAAAACTGACAAAGAATTGATTATTTTCTTTTTGTTGACTCTTATATTTTCCTTGGAGTTCTCTTCAGTAAATTCTTGTAAAATTTCATCTTGATATATCTTAAATGCCATTAAAATAGCACAAAATTCTGAAAGTATTTTTTTCATTGCACCCTCTTTTCAATTAGATGTCCCACTCCATACATACTTAGTATATATGCAGTATATTACTGTAAAATACCTGGGGTTTTGTATCAGTCAACACTGTCATTATCCTTAAAATATGTTAAAGAAGAACCGAAAATGTTCTCAAAATGAAATACTACATCATTAATTTCTTTTGCCTTCAGAATATCAGGAGCACTGGTTTTACTTTGAAGCCAAGTGGCAGTTTTATTTGGAGGAGAGAGAAATCAATGAGGAAAATCAGAATCAACCTGTCTTTCCAGCCAACTATGATGCAGAGGAGAGAGAAAAGGTAACTGCAACTTCCAAAACTTCTTGGGATGGCTCTGAACCAAAAGAGGTATTTTCAAAGAGACAAACCACTATTTTTCAACTGATTCTGCTGCCAGAGTAGTCAGGAATTTTTTTTTTTTCTGAAATTTCAAGAAAGAAAAAACAGCTCCCGTCCTTGGCTCAGGTACATGTTAGCTCAAAAAAAAAAAGCAGTTGCTGCCAGTCCTGAGTTTGCTGCAATGAGAGAAAACAGTGCAGAGAGGCAGACTTAATGGTCTGGTACCCAGAGCAGGTACAGGACATAGGCCATGGCTATCTGAAGGTGGAAAAGGCAAATGTCTTGCCTGGGGCTCTCATTAAAGCCTAAGGAGCTATGGCCAGAGTCCCACAGAAATATCCCCAGGTATTAGAAGCTGGATTTGGTCACATCTAGTGGAGGGTATCCTGGTCCATGGCGGGGGATTGGAACTCAATGGCCTTTATGGTCCCTTCCAACCCAAACCAGTCTATGATTTTTTGGTTCTTCGAGCAGAAGACAGACATGCCAAGTGATTGATTCTCTGCCAGCTTGGGCTGTGCCAAGCTAGTTTTAAGTGTCTTGAGAGATGATGCTTCACCACATTCCATGAGATACTATTTTATAGTGTACATGATCTTTTCTTTGCTGGTTGTATCTTCTTAACTCGAGAGAAATAATGTGTCTTCTTTCCTGGTGTTTACAGCTATCTGATACATGCTGGCACCTCCCAAAGCTCTCCACTTGGCAGCTAAGCAATAAGTATGTGGTTCTTGACACCTTTTGCCATAAACCAAACTTTTTTTTTCCAGACTATTTAAGCACAGTTCTATGCTCAGAAGTCACCTTGTGTATGTTTGGGTGATTATCTGTGCAGTGAAAGGTGCCTACAGAAGTCTGATTGACTGCAGGTAATAAGAAATTGCTCACTCTAAAGAACAGATTCCCTTCCAGATTTATTTTACTAAATCGGTGCCATGAATTTGCTACTAGTTTTATAGTCCTTCTGGTACCACTGGAGTCTTAGCAAAGCTTTAGGAGAGATTAAACCAAAACAGTAATTTCGCATGGTCATTTCAAGAGAGAACTGTATGAATTCCTAATGCAGAAGCAAAATTTACCTTCATTACCCTAGCCCAACTCTTTTGGCCTATTGACTATTTATTTTGATGAACAAGAAAGGAAAAATGGTGCTTGACCCTCAAATCAGCAGGCAGAAATCACAGCCTGGTAGAAGTTGAGATACTTCATCAGTGTGGTAATAGCTATGGAAAGAACAGACAAGGAGAAGGTAACAACTCTGCCTGCCTTTTTCCCAGGAGTACTTTCTCTTTGCCTTTTGTCCAGACTGGCTGTCCCCTTGCGTTTGGGAGTACAGCCACTCGCTTTCCATGTGCAGTTAATAAAGCACCAGTATCTGGCACAACCCTTGCCAACAGGTCACCATACACATGTTCCTGTTTGGCCAGGTACACCTTTCTTCAGGCACAGTGCCAGCTGTATGTGAAAGTGAAGCCCTCAAATGTGGCTTGGACTGATCCAAGCATGTTTCAAAGGCAATTTCTCTCCCAAAAACGAATCACCCCTTGAAATGCTTTGCAGCAAAGGCCACATTCTCTATAAGCTGGTATATATAATTTTTCAGTGATGCGCATTTGGAAGATGTTAGATACACGGTGCATGGGCAGACATTTCTCAACATGTGGGATCAGCCTTGATTCTGCAAACAAAACACTCGCCTGGCTCGCTTTCCTGTGATGGACACAATGTGCCACAAAATGAGGGAGGAACCAAACCAAAGTCATTCAGGACAATTAGACTGTAAGGACCTTGTTTCCTTAAGATGGAATTGCTTAAACCAGCAGTGTGAAAGAACCCAGGAAGCAGGGGGAAAAAAAGAATGGAAAGGGAGTGCTAGCCAGCAGCAGGTGAGCTCCTGAAGGGTGAGGAAGTCAGAGGCAGCTGTAAGTACTGGTGGCAGGGGTTGACAGCAAGGAGGGGATGAGTGAATTACCTCCTGGGCTTGGCAACAGCTCAGTGCCTTCAGCAGGAGAGTGCCTGCTGACACCCATCCAAGTACTAGGTCCTTGCTGGCCCAAGGCAAGCTTGGGCTGGTGCCACAGCACAGCACAGGGCTGCACAAAGGCGCTGGAGCTGAAAGGAGAAGGAAGAAGTTCGGGAAGTGCTGCCTTGGTGCAGCTAAGTCCCACCAGGTTCAGTCCTAGGACAGCTATCCCCAATGTAAAGCTGTTTCAACAAGGCAAGATGACATCAGATGTGTGCAGAGCATCAGGGATGAGGAGGAATAACCAGAGTGACACGTGAGCCACCTGGCTGCACACCCAGAATAGCCCCTCTGTGCTGAGCCCTCCTGCCTTTGGTAGCATTGCATGTGTGTTCGTGCTGCTCCACTAGCATCCAAACTGCAGCAATAAGGCTGGAAATTTGCATGGGGCAGAGGACAGCATAAAGGCATAAATAATCTCTCTAAATTGTAAAAAAGAAAAAAAAAAAAAGAAGCAGCAGAGTGAAGCTGGAGTCCGACTCTGCCTTGTTTGATGTATGTGTAGATAAACCTCAGCCAAGTATGAAATGGCTGAGGTGAAAATGAATAGAGAGAAATGCAAACTCTTCATACACTTTGCAGAAGCCAAGAGCCAGCCAACCAGCAACAATTCAACTTGCCATGATGTAAGGTAAACGTCAGGAAACAAAGCTGCCCATTTCTTAATAGGAAGGTATTTTTTAACTATAAATTTCTTAGCGTTGAGATAATTTGGGGATTTGGGGCTGGAGGTACCTGCTCTAGAGAAAATCCGATTTTCCTTTGCAAACCTCACTGTGGGTTTGGAGTTCTTTCTGCTTCCTTCTCCTGGGGAAGAACTGTTACATTTGCAAATTATTTTCCCTTTTGTTCAACAAGAGCTTTTAGAAGAGGAGAGAAAAGGCCTGGCAAGAAAAAGACAGAGGAAGTGGCTTGAATTAACATAGTCTGAAACTAAGAAATTACTGAATCAGAACATTTTCACCCCCTATGAAAACTTGGCTAATTGAAACATTTGCAAATGTGTGACAAGGGGAGTTGAAAATATTTCCCAGAGGCAGGAAGAGGACTGACAAAGACTTACCAATCTTAATTTTTTATATGGTAAGGAATTTCTAGGATGTGAACTTGAAAGCTATCTTCATCTACTTTTTGGCATTTCTGGCTTGCTTAAACCAGCCTCTTGGCCTGCCAGGAACTGGCTGCATTAAGCTGGAGTGCTGGCTTACACCAGCACCTCGGGCATCACCGGGGCTGCTGGAGCTGCCGCCGTGGCTCGTCCCACGCCACACACAGAGGAGCCGGCAGCACAGCACAGCCCCTGCCGCCCTTCGCAGCCCAGTGAGCCATTCCCACTTGGCAGGGGAGACTCCAGCCCGGCATGGCCAAGTGCCCCACGCCTGCAGTTCCAGTACCCTGCCCTGACAAAGCTGTCTCTCCCGCAGACGTACAGGCGGTGGAGCTCCGAAGGCCGTGGGGGAAGACGAGGCCACGACGCCCCCATGATCGCGTACGACGCCCTGATGGGCTGCGGCGGGGACTGGACGGAGCTCTGCAACCGCTCCATGTTCCACGGAGGTGAGGGTCCCCTGTGCTTCCCACCCCTGCTCCCTCGCCAGGGCCAGGATAGCGCCTTCCTGGCTGTCAGCTGCCTCTGTTGGCCAATCTGCCATGCTGTCTGTAACATTCTCCCCTCTGGTTTTATCCTCTAAGCCCCATTCTTCTGGCAGCAGCTGCCACACAAGCCATTAATGGCACTTTTCATATGTTGCTCCACCTACATCTCATGGTCCTGCCCGAGGTTCATGAGGAGTAAGTCCAGCAGGCTGGACTTTCTAAAGGGCTGACAGTTCCTAACAGAACACAAGCACCTTTGGCAAAACAACCTTTTAGCTGCATGTACTGAAACTAAATAAGGGAGAAAAATAATATAGCACCCAAACAAGTGACAGCCAAATAAAATCCAGCACTTAGAGGCACACAATTAAGTACTTCTACAGCTTTGTGAGAGAGAACTTTCTTATTAGCAGACGCATCTTGCTGCGCTTTTGGGAGGGCCAGCGTAGCTGGGGTGGGTAGGACCCCAGCCCTGAATCACCCACTCCCTCCCGATGTGGTGTGGGCCCTTTGCAAGGGCTCTGGGTATCTCACCTGCCCCAACACAGTGGTGAGAGCTCACAGTCCCCCACTGCAGACCCTGGCAGGCACAAACCCACAGGCACTGCATGCACAGAGCATCAGTGCGATGTTTCAGAGCCTGCACAGTGCCGTGTTGCGCTGAGGAGGGAAGGGACACTCTCCAGTCCAGGACCTTTGTTGTATAGTAGACACCCCAACAACTATTATTCCCTCCTTTGTTCTTAGCAATGGCTAGCTGCTTGTAAGAGCTGCTGTGCTGGGGTAGATTTTCCCAAAACCAAGTGAGCTCCCAGCCCAGGAGTTCACACCACAGTGGCATCTCCATGTGCTTGCCTTGGCAACACTCTCTTACTTAGGCATCCTCAGCCTTTAGGACTGGCCCAACATGCTCCCACTGCACTCCATCAGTGTGGAATATTCCCTCCTCTGTGCAGTGCAGTTTTTTGGTTGTGTGTGTGAAGGTGACACTAAGAGACCACTGCAACTGTGCTTAAACCTGCAGGGGAAAGCGCGGCTACTGGGTCCATCGCCGGCTGCCTGTTCGGCCTGGTTTACGGCCTGAGCAAGGTGCCCAAGGGCTTGTACCAGGACCTGGAACAAAGGGAGAGGCTCGAGTTCTTGGGCGAGAATCTTTACCGACTATCCATGGAGGAAAAGTAAAGCCGTTTCTGCCATTTTCTTTTTCTATAAAGACTATATCAAACCCTGTAGATATCTGACTGGCATTCATAGAGAAGGAAGTAGCCCTGAGTTAGTCTGAAGAGCTCTATGTACATCGCGTGCAAGTGAACATAGCTGAATTATTAGACTGATTAGATATATGCAATATTTGTGGGGTTTTTACAGATGGAGGGATTTCTAAATATAAGGAGTGCTGCTTAAACCTCAAATGGCAAAAAATAAATAAAACTTCTTTTGACTGATTTCAGTCTAACTTGCTATAATACCACTTCCTAAACAGCTGTTTCCAGTAATTACACATACAAAATTAATTTTCAGAACTAATGCTTTCTTGCAAAACTAATGGTAGTACCCACTTACAGGGATATTCTCTGTATATTTGACAATCCTTTCACCACTGTGTCCCTCCTTGTTCTCAAATCTAATGTGTCTGTGACACTTGTAAACCTAATGTCTCGTGGATTACTTTTAATGAATCACTGATCCCTGTATCAGCACTGTGGTGTAAAGTATTGTTACATTAGAAGCTTCCAGAAAAGGAAAAGCCAACACTAAAAATACCTCCAAGGAACAGCAAAGCATCAGTGTGTCTAAAATTTCTGATCAGTGTGTCTAAAATTTCCGAATTATGTTCTTATTCTTCTTCAGTCTTCAGAACAAAAGTTTCTCTAAAATATAACTGGCTGAAATATTTGTAAATAAATTAATCTTGCACTATTTTCTAAGTATCAGTCTTTATTTTTAGATGGAACAGATTATATGTTGGTGTATCAGTATCAGAATTTTTGGCTGAGGTCTTCAAGCAGTTGTAATAGGTCAACGGTTAGGCTGTGATACATTTCATAAGTCTGAGCACCACGAAAACCTCAAGAAGAAAAGTTACAACTGCTTTACCTTTTTCCTTTTTTTTTCCTTTCTTTTTATTACCTTTTGTTCTTTTTCGCCTTTCCTTGCCTGGCTTCATCTCACCTCTCCTCTCCAAGTTCTACTTCAACTTTTTCCTTTTTTCTTCTTTTTTTTCTTTTTTTTTCTTTTTTCTTTTTTCTCTTTTTTCTTTTTTCCTTTTTTATTTTTTTCTAATTTTAATTTTTATTACTTCTTGTCCTTTTTTTCATTCTTTTTTCTTTTTCTTCCTCTTTGCCTTTCCCTGTTGGTTTTTTTTTTTCTTCTTTCCCTTTTTCTTTTATTTCCTCATTTTTCAAGAAAACCAACAAACCATGATTGGGTTAAAAGTTGCATACCACAAACAAAGCAAACAGTAGACCTTGATGATGGAGATCCTAATGCCCCCAAGAGCAGCACAGGCACAAATCTGGAATCCTCTATGAAATAATGCAGAAGCAAGCTCAGAATTTGTTCCTGTGTTTAACCTCATGTTTTACCTTAGAAGTTCAGAAACTGAGGTCTGCGTAATGCTTTCTAATTTCCACCGTGTGTGATTGCCTATGTGGTGTTGGTTTCTCCTGTCTTTCTCCAGCTGCTGAACTGTGTTTTAAAAAGATAGCTAAAAATACATGAGTACTTTCCTACGCCTTTTTCCATGTAAGCCATTGCTGGACTCCTCACTGGGATGTTATGAGGCAGACACAGGAGCAGGTGATGCCTGTCAGTAGGAATAGCAGCCTGCATGACAATGTCCATATGAAAAGGTTTTCCCTACGATGCGTTACTTCTCGCACTGTTGTTTTAGCATGTTTTCTCTTGGCAGCTTCGCAAGGTGCTTTCTTGTTTGCTTTGGAGATGTGTTAAACCAAAGGCAGCAGTTGTGTCAGTAGCTTTTGGTGCCAGAGAATACCAAGACTTTCTGAAAACATTGCTTCTAGTTTAGGATGCCTCTAGCACTCCTGTAATAAATTCAGCAGTAGAGAAGAGAGAAGAACATATTCTGCATAAGGTAGGACTTTCTCTAGTACTTTGGCTTTTCTTCTTCCTTTAGAAAAAAAATAATCACTGACAAAAATTAAGAGCTTTCATAATTTTTCCCACTTTACCTTCTATCCAGCCTGGGCAGGACTAAGTTGTGTTTCAGAGATCAATAAGAGAATCTCATTTAAAAGGTGAAAAAAAAGATTGAACCTATAAAGCACCATTTCTGCAGCTGTTGGGGTGAGCAGTGCCTTGGGCATCATTTCATTAAACACACTCAAAAGGCCTGTTTGGTTTGAGTGGGCAGAGCTGGTCCTGATTGTCTTCCTTATCTAGGGGCAGGTCATTGGACACCACACAGAACCAGGTAGTGATGGGATGTCCAGGGATGAGGAAGGCTATGGGATGCAGCACTTTGCACACTCTAGCTCATGGGCATTTCCCCAGTGCCTACCAACAGTGAGGCAGACAAATCCATTGGTCTCTGACAACTTTTGCAGGCTGGACAGTGTTTTCCAATTTGTTTCTTGTTTTTTGATGAAGCCTCCATAGTGCTGTCTCCTTCTGCCCATGCCACTGTCCCTGCAACAGCCAGTCCTTCAGGCTGCCTCAGTGTCTAAAATGGTGATCAGATATTTAACATGAAATTCAGGATCAGGACACGGGGCCTTCTCTTTTCCACTCCAGAGACAGTAAACCAGAAAATCCTGTAACTGTATGCTTTTAGCAAATGCCATGGGATGCCACCACCCGCTGCTACTCAGCAGCATCTGAACCCCTAACAGAATGGAAAACACTGGTGCAGGAGGCAGCAGGCAGAACTGGGAGAGAGTGCCAGCTCCTCTCCCTTCCCCTTGGCACCTCAGCTCTACTCCGCTTGCAACACAGCGGTATCCACTGCAGAGGTTTCTCTGGGACAGGCCAGCCAGCGGGATAGGATTGCACTGATGCCCATTAGCATATGAGGCTGTTACCACTCTGATGCTGCCTGTGATCAGTGTCCCCAAAGAACCTATAAATAAGTAACTAAGCAGCCCGTCCTATGCATATTAATTATTTGTGGGCCAAGAAGACAAAACTTTTGAAGGTGGCCCTGCCTCCTCTGCAGGTCCAAGTAGTCTGTCCTCCAGACACTGAAAACCATGCAGCAGCACTTCCATGAACCAGGAGCACACTGAGGCACATCACACACATTAAAAAGAGTGAAAATCAGCATCTCCAGAGGAAGAGAGGGGTGAGGGGGATAAAGTACATGTTAGGCCATTTCACAGGATCAGGGAGGAGCCCAAGTATCTGCCTTGCCATACGGCATAGCTCACGGCACTGGGAAGTGAATTCTGCTGGCATGGGGCTCCCTCTGTTCCTGGGGACTACCTGTCGAGGTACTCCCAATGGGACTATAATTGACTGTCTGTAGGTGATATAGAGGTGACTATATTTCATTGATAAGTGACATAGTTTAAGAACAGCAGGATGCAACTTGGGAAAAAACAGTAAGGAAAAATTAGGAATGATGACTTAGCCTGTTGAGAATGGTGGTCATGCTCCCAAACATGAGAAACCTCTTACTTAGCCCTCCTTCCTTGAGGGGGAACCATGGTGTTTTCTGAACACTAGGTCAAAGCTGACTCATCCACTACCTCCATTTTCTGTGGTGGTCTCAGAATTCAGTGTCATCATACCACTGCCCTTGCACAGAATGCATTTCAGATTTACATGGTCACGATGGTCGTTTGCAGGTGACATCATCTTGGAAGAACTGCAGATGCCCTAAATAGGTGCCATAGCTGTTTGTTCATTTTCTGCTGCTGGCCGGTGAATATGGATCAAACACTCAACCCATGCAACATGTCTTGGTACTTAAGGCAATGCAGTATTCCCACACATGCTACATTTCAGATGGCATCCTATAATAACACTCTAACATGGAAAAGGAAATCCTGGAATAGACCTCGCTCATTGTATATTTTAATGAAGCTATTTGAATTTTATAGCTCATACATGATTAATTACTGTCAATATTCCTAGCAGAGAGAGTCTGATCCTCTTTCCTTCACAATCAATACTAGTTTGGCTATGCTGAAAGCAAGACTAGTCTGTATTTTACTGTGGCCATTTATAGCATCCAAAGCAGTCCAGAAGGGAGAGGTAAGCAGGGCATCTGGTTCCACTGCTGTTCTGAGAGATCAGAGATGACCCTAAAACATATTGGTTGATGGCCCCACATGTTTTTCTGAATACACCAGACACTAGTTAGGGAGGAGAGGGATGGCAATCTTGCAGTTAAAATATCGGCAGACTTGCTAGGAGAGGGAATGAACTAGGATATTTTTAGCCAATTATACTCTGAATTCTGGTTCTTTCTTTGTTCTGAAAATTCCCATAGTTGGGACAAATGGGCTTCTTGGTGTAACGTAGAAGCTTTGCCTCCTTGACTGTGGTCAATTTGGTAAGGGAAAGGGTGGATGATACCACCTGTGCTATGCTGAAATGTGGTTATTCCCAATCAAAACCTACAAGGTATTGTTTGTCACATTAGACATGGGCCAGTTGTCAGGCGTTTTCTTTTATTGGCCTTTAAAAATACCTACAAAGTCATTATAAATAGATCTTCTTCCATTCAAGATGGCAACTTCATCCATCTGATGAGGGATGTCATTTTCAATATGTGCACTTGAAATGCAGCCAAGCGGAATTCAAATGTCACAACCCAACTGGACGAGGACCAGCCCCTCACTTTGCAAACAGCCTCCATAATATTGCAGTGGGGGGCCGTGTCCAGTTTCTTTCAGAGGCCATAGGGTACCAGCTGCTAAGGCACAGCTGGGCCTTCCACAACCTTCCAAGCTTGACACTCCCTAAAGGATGAGACTCTTTGAAGCCTTTCTTCATTTTCTACATGTGGACTTAATTTAAAGAATTTTTTATTCCACTTCTGCTCATAAAGATTAATCCCCTCCGGGTGTGCAGGCTGCATTCTGTGCATGAAGCTATTTCACTGCACAGTGAAGTAACCTTCCAGCTTTTCATGGTGTCAGAAAGCTGACACCTCTTGATTTTTTCCTCCTAGGCCCATCTATTGTTATTGACTTCAAGCTCCAGCTTCTGTGCTGAGTTCAGTATTTTATTTAGTAACTGATCCACACCAATGAAAGCATTGCCTAAATCCCCAGCTGTCCAAAGGCCTGATTCTTCAAACAAGCAAAGGTCCAACACACCATCCTTCTTCCTCCAGATTAAAAGATGTTGTAGTCAAGGGACATTGCCAGGGTTGCTGTTGTGGTGATAGCCTTCACAAAGCAGATTTAAGAGCATAGTCCTGATGTCAGATTTGAATGCTATCAAAAAGCAAATAACAGAAACCCTGTTGTGTTTTTTCAATTCTGGGGAGGTATCTACTGACTTCTAAGCTGTACCAATAGCAAAACCCATGAATGGCACATTTGGGCCCCTCAACCTTGATATTTTGTTTTAATGGTCGGTGTCTGGTTTTATAAACCAGAGACAGAACCATGGTTTCCTGCTAACTGCAGTCTCATCATATTTATTTTTGCCTACACTTTACCTAACAAAAAAGGAAAGCAACTTCAGTGTTGCCCTCACTTTAGGACAGGGTAATACTAAACGAGGGACTAGTGGCACAGAGGAGATGCAGTGACCCCAACTAGCATTGCTTGCTTCCCAAAGTGCTTCCACTGCCCACAAAAAACAGAAGAAAGAGCTGACAGTGCTGTGTGGGACGATGTGAAGCCCTGACAGTCCTGCTACACCACGCCTCATGAAGCTTGTTGACCACTTTGCATGCTTTTTAACAGGCCACTAACATCAACTCTCTTGAGACGTTCTAAATTCAAGTGTTTTTTCCATTTCATGCGTAGCAGCATGCCATTAAAGCAAAGTAAGAAGATAGTGACAATGTTCATGACTTGAAAAGATATTTATGTTTTCTCTTGCACAGCACCAAAAGCACACACTTCTGTGGAGATGATAAGATGCTTATAGACCCTCTGGTGCTGAAGAAGAAGCTCAATAGGATGGCAACAGAGCCAGGAGCCTTTGCGGTTCTCAGCAGTCTGCTGCTATACGTCACTGAGCTCGCAGCTGGTGATCCAGAGATCAGCAACAAGAGGACAAAATGGGCAGAAGGTAAAGAAAACCAGGTGAGCTCTAACCAGCCATGTCCAGGTCCAGTCAGGGTTCAGTATCCAACCAGATTTCAGCTCTTGCGGTCCAGGTTTCTAAACAACAATCGTGAGCCGTACACCAAGAAGAGAAGAGAAGTTGGCAAACTGGTCATTAAAGAGAAGCTGTGGATGAGCAGGGCTGGTAACAAGCTGGACAGAAGTAGAGACAGGAAGGGAGATGGAAAAGCAGTGGAGGAGGATGAAGACACAGCACCCAGTGAGAGGGCAAGGTGGAGTAATGTACCTGGAAAAAACACAGTGAAGAACATCCTGAAGAAATTTTTAGCTGCTGAAGAAAAAGAAGCGAAGGAGAAGTCTCCCAGCTGGAAAAAGAAGGGAGCAAACATCAGTTTGCCAAAAATAGTCAACAAGAATTCAGTCCTGTCCAAACTGAAGGAGCAGTTTGAACAAAGTGCTCTCTGCTCAGCTGCAGAGGTGAAAGCATCCCTCTTGCGCAAAGGTGAAAGAAAGACTAAAAGCTTTCAGAGCAGAAAAACTATTCATAAGCCTGAGGTCAGAGTGCTGCGCATGGCAGCAATGACAGCCACAGGTATAAAGAGTCCAGAGTCCCAAAATTTAGTGTGCTCTATGGTCCCAGTGCCCAGACTAAGCATGGCTACAAAAATTAACCATCCCTGGAGCTGGTCGAAAAATAATGCCACAAACCAGCCTTTTGGTCAGGGAACACTACTGAATGAAAAGGAAGGATCCAACAGAGACCATGGAGAGAACAAAACACTGGCAAATGCAGCACAGGACAGGGAGGACAAAGAAGAGTTACTCGTGGCACCAGAGGCCATGTTGGATGCAAAGGACTGTGCTAAAATAGATTCCACAAACCAGGCACCCAACTTTCATCCTGTTCTAGTTAACTCTTCAACTACTCATAAAAACAAAGCTCTTGCAGACTGCATTCCTCCCTTATCAGAATGTGGTCTAGATTGTGACAGAACTAACATGCCAGCTGGGCCTGACACATCTTCACTATTGGGAATTACCAGTGTTCTGCAACTTGTTAAGGAAGACAGCCCACCTTCTGACTCGCCTGACTCTAGCACAGCTGAAGAATCCCATGAGCAAAGCCCTCAGGATACTAAACCAGGAGAGATTCCTGAAATATCGATGTATGTATACAGCTCAGAGGAAGATGACACAGAGCTCACAGAGTCAGAAAAGGATCCTTTCTTTGCAGGCCAAAAATGTTTTCCAGAGCAGAAAGCGCTGGAAAACATTCTGCCATTTTACTCTCCAAGATTTTCAGCATCTTGTGAAGTTGAGTCTCCAATGGATGATCAGCAGCTAACTGTCCTAATACCAGCTTCTGGCACAAAGCCACCAATGGTCCAAAAAGAGGCACTGGATTTAAGAGGCAAATGTTCTGAGGAAGCAAAATTTCACAGTGAAGACAAAATGTCTTCTAGCAAAAATAATAGTTATATCCCAAATATGGAGGACAAGGAGAATAAAACACCCAACAGCCAAATGCAAAATGAATTTAAAACTATGCAGCCACAGCCTCCTCAAATCAATTGTAGCTCCCAAAATAGTGTTTCCAATGTGGACATGCCAATTCCAGGTGCAAATCAGAACAAACCTATACTCTCCTCAAATGAGAGCCTGGAGCCAAAACCTGGTGCTGCAGAAGAAAAGGACACCTCTTCTCCTTTGGAAAAGACACAAAGCCCTTTGCCAGGTGACCTTGTAAAGCACAGTTCCTTTATTTCAGAAGAAGATTTGGGGACAGATAAATTATCTTCATCAAATGAAATGATGAATCACTCAAACAATCAAGCCCTGCACAGGAGTTCCTTAACTGACCTGGAGACCTGCCACAGGCCATTTGAATCTTTCATTGAGCATGAAGAGGACACTGTGGATGAGATGCCCTGGCCTGACTCTGAGGCATGGAAGTCACCCTTGTCAACCCCTTTACCAATATCAATGAGTGGGATTGCAGGACAAAGTATCCATCACACTCTTGGAAATCCTCCAGCACTTCCGCCTATTGATCTGGTGGGACAGGGAGCTGGTGGTGTGCAACATGAGCATGACAGCCATGGCTCTGAGAAGCATCCACACCCCCCTTCAGATGAGTTGACAAATGGTGGGAATGACACAATGGGGGAGAAGAAAACTATGTGTGATTTTAAGAACCAAGCGCTATTCCCAAATCATGCAACAGAAAATGAAATCTCTACTGACAAAGAGACAAATACATGTCAGAGACTTGAGAACTGTCTTTCACATTCAACCACAAAGCCAGGAAAACATGAAAATAAAACCACGCTAGCAAGAGAACCCCCATTACCCTTGGAGAAGAGCAAAACACCAACATTAGATGATACCAAAAAACAAGGATGTGATATGCTGGAAGAGAACCCAATTCCTTCATCAACTGAATTGGTCTCAGACCAAAAGAAGGATGCAAAAAGTAGAAATAAGATATCTGAACACACAAGGGATAAGCTCTTCTCCTCAGATGATGACATGAAGGATGGAAGTTATAGAATGGAGACAGAAGAGAAAGAAGAAAAAAATGTCTTGCCTAAATTTGAGCAGGAACAAGTATTCCCACCAAATGATACTGTGGATCATGATAATAACTCTTCAAAGGAGAATGATGCTCATAGACCTCAAACATCCCAGTTATCTTCATCAGAGCATGATACCAACACTCAAGGAGTGAAAAATACTGGACAGAGTTTGAAGCATCTAGCACCTCCAAGAGATTTTGTGAAACACAAACATGATATGACAGGAGATGAAGACATCTACTGCAATAATAGGAAGAACCACCTGGACTCATCAGATGAGCCAATGAAACATGCAAGTGACAGTGAAGGGCTAGAAAACACCAAGTCAGACTTCGACAATTATTCAATGCCACCAAGAAATACAGCAAGGCAAGACAATAAAACCTCTGATGAGGACAATAGCACTCTAGAGACACAGAAACAGATGTCACCAGGTGACCTTGTAAAGCCTGAAACTAAGTCAGACAAAAAAGAGGCTCAACATACCTCTGAGAAGTTCCAGTCATCTTCTTCAAACAAAGTGCCAAATTGTCAAGACAGAAGCTCTTCAAGGGAGAGGATGCAAACGACACCAGCAGCAGAAGACACTGGATCACCTGCAACAGAGGTAGTAAAAGAAGATATTGAGCAGCAGTTTTCTGGGAAGCACCAGCTACCTCCATCAAGAAAATCAGAAATGCATGAGGAAAATATTCCAGGAGACAAACAGCAAATGAGATTTGAAGATCTTCCAACACCTGATACAAATACTGCAAAAGAGAAAGACAAACTTCCAAGTTCCAGGAAGTATTCATCAGTACCACCAGAAACATTAAATAAGAAAAGAAATCAAGAAAAAATTACTCCAGAACAAAAGCAAAACCCATCAGATTCTTCAGGTTTTAAGAAGCCTGGTACTAATTCTGTAAAAAAAAAGGATGAAGATACAAATTCTGAGAAGCTGCCTTCTTCAAACAGAGTGCTGAAGCCTCAAGAAAAAAGCACTTCAGGAGAGAGGAAGCAAAAGACACCAGCAAGAGAGGACACCAGGTCACCTGAAGAAAAGGCTGTAAAAGAGAAAGATAAATACCAAGGTTCTGGGAACCATCAGTTACCTCCTTCAAGTAAATTATTGAAGCCTGAGAAAAATATTCCAGGAGGAGAAAAACCAAAAACTGTATCCAAAAGTTTTACAAAGCCTGATTTAAATGCTGTAAAACGTAAAAGCAAAGGTCCAACTTCTGGGATGTGCCAGTCCCCATACTCAAATTTGCCTGTGAAGTCTCGAGAAAATAATGCCACAGCCAAAAAGGAGCATTTGCCACCACCATATGATGAAAAACCAATGCATAAGACTGGTAGTCCAGAAAAGAAGAGGGAACCTGAGAGAAGAGAGAAATACAAGATAGGTTCTTCAGCCCAGTCAGAGAGGCACAGCAATGATGGCTCAGGAGAGGAGGGCCCTGTGATGGATTTCAGAAGCTATCAAGCTCCATTGCCAAGCAATGGCATAAACTGTAAAAGCAGTGCTGTCCCAAAAGAGACCAGTTTGTCTAATACAGAGAAATCCCCCAAATCATCCTCATCATTACATGTTGCATCAAAAGATGAGGAAAATCCTGCTGGAAATAGAGAAAAGCAGCCTGGATTTAAGAAGTACAAAGCACTCTCGTCAAAGGCTTTGGTGAGGCATGAGAAAGACGCTGCTGAAAGGGAGGGGAGTGGGCAGGCAGCTGGCAAAACAAGCGAGAAAAAAGCAGAGCTGGAGGACTGCTCTAAAGCAACACCATTCTCAAAATACACAGTGGAAAGCTACAGTGAAGGATCCTTAGATTCAGCTTTCAAACCATTGATCATTAGAGTAACTGACACATTTAAACATCACAGCTAAAAATTACAGCTGCAGCTTAGGCAAGAACTTACAACAGATCATGCTACCAATTCTCTTGATCTTTCTTTTCTTCTTTTTTCTCCAGGGCATTATATTATCATTTTTTAATCACAAGGACATTGATGTGCATCTATCAGAGATAGGTTTTTTTTCTTTCTTAAACATTAGCCTGAAGACGTGAATTAAATTAATCACTGCAAGTGAATTAGCTAATCACTGAATTAATCATCAGTTTATAAATTAAATATGAGAAGGGCTTTGAGATCAGCGCGAATTCAGCCCTGCTTCAAATTCTCTTCGCTAACTAATGGCCTTTGTTTGGAACAAAGACAACTGTTCAGGCTGAACTCTATTTGTATTTACTTGTTCTAATGAAACTCTGCTAGTACTTCTTCCAGGAATAGTGGTAGGCAGTGTAGCTTTAATTATGTCAAAAAGCACTTGTTCTAAGCTCTGCCTTTTCACAGATTAGCAGCAACTGTTGATCTATTGCTGCACTGAGTGACATTGCTAGCAGAAATAGTGAGGGAAGGAGGGGAATGCTTCATTTATCTGCAGAAAAATCCTCAAAGGACATTGATGCTACAAGGGGATTTATGGCAAATGCAAATGTTCAGCCTCATTAATATTAATGTTGGGAAAATAGTGATTTAACCTCCTCTGAAGCTATTTGCACTTTGGCCATACACTGTATGCATTATTGTTGTAAAGGTACACCATTTCAAGGGGTTCTTAATTACTGAAAATGAATATGCAACAAGTGTAAGAGCTCAAAAAAGCTCGACTCTGAAAGGCCATGAGGACAAGGTAAGCCAGAGTGGCTCAACACTTTGACATGGCAATTCAGCTCTTCCTGGGACATCTGTCCCACTCCAAATGCTGGGGCACACAGACATGAGGCAGGTGCCTCAGCTCACATTTAAAGTCTTAGGAAGTCTTTATTTTACAGTGCAATGTGAAATAGAGCAGTAAAAAGCAGCCAGTGTCACTGAATCCTACTAATGCAGTATGATTTTTTGTGTTTACAATAATAGCCTCTTCTGCAAAAAGTTTGTGTGTGATGAATGTTGTTTTGGAGAAGGGAGGGCAGGGTTGCTGCCTTGGGTGTCTTAGTTAAGCCGTGACAGACAGAACGTCCCACAGCACCAACTCTCCCATACACGAGTTTAGCTTAGCATTGTAGCCACGCATTCATATTAAAACCTACTGTGGAGGAACCCTAAAGGCATATCCTAAGGATCCAACTTCAGGAGGAGAGAGGGTTTGTACAAACAAGGTCCTGCTTCCCCGTGGCAGTGAATTCCCTTCCATTTTTATGATGCTCTCCATGACCACACTCCGCCGCTGAGGGTTGGCTGTTCCTTAAACCCAGGTTGGCAGAATGCCCCCACCCACTGCCATCAAGAGACTAAGGACAAGAACAGGCTGGCAGCAAGCTGAGATCAAACCCGTTTGTCAGCACAATGCACACAAGTCACGTAAGTGACAACTGGGCTGGCCCGGTCGGGGACATGTGAACATCGTGTTTCCTGACCACTGAAGAGGCTTAAACTTTGACTTCTTTTTCCTTCCCAACCTGCCAAGAATTAGGCTTTCTGGCATCTGGAGGGTCACAAAATGAAAACTGCATTTGTATATCACACTCCAGTCCTCAAAAACTAAAATAGATTTTATTGGAGATACAACACTGCCCTTACACACAGAGGTTTACTTCACCCACCAAGCTGTTACAAGCTGGCAAACATAAAAGCCACTTTGTACTAAACCTAAAGCCTAATTTACTTTTTCTTGTCCATTATTTCATTTCACATTTGAGAAAAGTCCTTAAAGCATAGAGCATTTGCAACAGACTTGAATAAAAAATTCTCTATTAGCTGGCTTCTCCTGCCTGCACAGGAGAATCACAGAATCACAGAATCGCTGTGGTTGGGAAAGATATCTAAGACTATTGTGTCCACCCATTACCCAGCACTGCCAAGTCCACCACTAAACCATGTCCCTAAGCATCACATCCACATATTTTTTGAACACTTCCAGGGATCGTGGCTCCACCATTTCCCTGGTCAGCCTGTGCCAATGCCTGACACCCATTTTAGCGAAGAAAGTTTTCTTATATCTAATCTATACCTCCCCTAGCACAACTTGAGACCATTTCCTCTGGTCCTATTGCTTGTTACTTGTGAGAAGAGACCAATACCCAGCTCACTACAACCACCTTTCAAGTAGTTCTAGAGAGCGATGAGGTCCCTCCTCAGTTTCCTTTTCTCCAGGCTAAACACCCTCAGCAGGTCCTCACCAGACTTGTGCTCCAGACCCTTTACCAGCTCCATTGCCCTTCTCTGGACATGCTCCAGTTCCACAATGTCCTTCTTATAGCAAGAAGCCCAAAACTGGGCACAGGATTTGAGGTGTGGCCTCTCCAGTGTTGAGTACAAGGGGGACAATCACTGCCCTGGTCCTGCTGGCCACACTATTGCTGATACAGGCCAGGATGCCCTTGGCCTTCTTGGCCACCTGGGCACACTCTAGCTCATGTTTACCCCCAGGTCCTTTTCTTCCAGGCACCTTTCCAGCCTCTCTGTCCTGTAGCTCTGCCTGGGGTTATTGTGACCCAAGGCAGGACCTGGCACTTTGCCTTGATGAACCTCGCACCATTGATGTTGGCCCATGGATCCAGCCTGTCCAGACTCCTCTGCAGAGCCTTCCTGCCCTCCAGCAGATCAACACTCCTGCCCAGCTTGGTGGTGCCTGTGAACTGTCTGAGAGTGGGCTCAATCCCCTTGTCCAGATCATTGATAAAGGTATTAAACAGGACTGGACCCAGTACTGAGCCCTGGGGAACACCATGGGTGACCCAACACCAGATGGATGCCAATTCCATTCACTCTCACCCTCTGGGCCTGGCCATCCATTTGTTTTTTTACCCAGCAAACACTTCACCCATCCTAGCCATGAGCAGCTGGTTCCTCCAGGACAATGCTGTGGAAAATGGTGTCAAAGGCTTTATTAAAGTCTAGTTAGACAACATACTCAGTTTTTCCCTTACCCACTAGACAGGTCACCTTCTCATAGGGGGAGTTTTAATTAATCTTATTAGAATTTAATTATTCTAATTAGAAGCCACCTTAATTATTCTTCAGCTAACATTGGGCGGGGGGGGGAACACTGCCCCTTATTCACACCTGGAAATATTATTCCTCTGTAACAAATTGAAGAGCTCTTGTCTCTGGCAGAAAGTTAGACATATTAAGCAGGTGTTTCCCAGCAGAGCTTGTCCTTGGGCACCAGGAGGCCCTTAAGTCTTTCAGTTTACACCTGCCTTGTTTGTTTTTCTCAATAGAGATGCAACACTAGCAGACTAAGATGCAGCATCCTGTGTTCAGGACAAGCCAGGCAGAGTCATCTTGTGGGGGTCAATTTTAGGTTGTTGCATGCCTTAATCTCTGCTGGTAAGATAAAACATCCCTCCAAGTCAAATGACCCTCCCCAAAGTACACTTAAAACCTGACATAGATTTGAATTAAACGCATCCTTATGGGTAAAGCCTCACTTAAGGAAATCACTTCATTCTGGGATTTAGCACACTTAACCCTTCAGGAAAGAAGAGACCAATGCCATACAAATTCCAGTGGTGATGGAGCAGTAGAGTACTGGTGTGCCTTGCAGTAAACAAGTCACTGCAGACCATGTGGGCAGGAAATTTAGCACTGGTGATAAGCAAAGAAATGCCAGAAATTAGTATTTCAGAAAGAAAACATGTTTGAGGAGTGATATATTCATCTATGCTGGGGTGCCAGGTGTGCGAATGGCCAGGCTTCAACTCTGATGAGACCCTTTCTGATGCAATAGAAAACAGTTTAATTCACAGTGTCCAGTAGTCCTTCACAGATTTTTTACCCCCAGGAGCAGAAGCCTTGTGCCCCTGCTATCCTTTAGGCACATCTCTCACTCCATCACAGGAGAGGCAGTGAAGGGAGCCCTCCCAGCTGCTGTTTCAATTTGTCTGACCTAATAACAGATGCTTTTGAGGCATCTGCCAGCACATCTCTTGGCTTTTGTGGTTCTGGACAATGGGTGTAATTCCGTGCAGTTCTATTCCTTTTCCATACTACAGAGCTCTGTTTTACTGATATACAGTTCTCAAGGCAAGCATCTCTCAAGGTCACTGGAGGAATTAGATCCTTAGCCTATACTAAAGGTAGCAGGAATTTTTTTTTTGTAATGCTTCCTTAAAGCACTGGCTTAGCTATAGACACAGATACACAATCACAACCAGGCCAGGAACAGGGAATATAAAAAAAAAAAAAGCCCAGGTAGACAAGGTTTCTCAAGGTTCCCCCTCTATGGTGACGTATTTTGAAATTTCATATTCTTACGGAATTAGACTCTCATGGAAAGAGATTTTTTAAGGAGACTGGGAAAAATTAATGACAATGTTATTGCTTCAAGCATAGTCCATTGCTTTTGAGTCTCCAAAGTGTAGCTTTCCAGAAGCTTTTGAAACCCTTAATAAAAGAGGCATTTAAGGGGAGTCCAAACTCTGAGCTGGAGCTGGGGTATCTGAAGGGTCCCATCTGCAGAAGCAGGTCTGAGGGGGGCTCAGTAGTTAGTGGTGGGTAGAGGTTGAGGCAACAGTAAACCAGGCAGGCTCCCAGTACCAGCCATCAGTAAAGTCCTTCAGACTTTTTATGTCCTCTCTAATTACACCATAGTCAAATTTCCCCGAGCCCTTCTTCTTGGCAGGACACCTGCCAGATGGGCTTAGTAATACAGAAACCACTAAAGGATTGCTTTGGGGTGATTTGGATAGTCAAGCTTGGACCTGGCCCATCAGTGTGATGATACAGTCCTCTTCACAGTGCTTGTCAAGTGCCCACCATCTCCAGCAGCCCCACTCATCCTCCCACATTTCTGACTGAAGGACAAACCTCTGCCTTTGGTCCCCAAACTCAGAAAAAGTTCAACTGCCCTCTGTATGCGCCTCTCTCTCCCTCCATCTCCTGCAGCAATGCAGTCCTTGACTGAGGCACTTGGGTCTGACTGGGACAAACCCAGGCCTCAGAGCCCAGGTTTGCAAAGAGACCATCACTTTCTCCAAAAGTTTAATGAAGTGAAAGTACTGCCTATATTTCTGGGACTTCAGGTGCTAGGAGAGCTCAGAGGCCCCATGGGAGAGCTCCCTCTCCCCCCAGTTCAGGAAGGGCTGCTCAGCTGTGCTGGATGAGCATTGTCTCTATACAAGTACAACAAAGAGCTCCTCATTGATTTTTTTTATTTTTCAAATTTAAAAAGGGCACATAAAGCATAGCTATTCATAGAAAAAGAAGCCCAAACCCTGTGAAAGTTTACCCCATGGAAGAGCACGGGCCAGTGCTGTATCATGAGACACGACTGGTCCACTGCAGTGTCAGGGAATGTGTCACTGCTTTTACCCAGACACTGAAACCAGGAAGAAATAGTTGTCCCAGTAGTGCTGTCTGATTCCAAATTGTTCAAATGAAATGAAAAAAATTAACGAATGCACATTTTTTTGCTCTGAACTTAGTGAAATAACTTAGTAATTGATCACCATCTTCTTCAGTTGGATAACCTTTAACACATCACACATGACAAGAAAGATAGAGACCAAGACCTCAGGTTGTACCATCTGACTCAGGTTTCCCCCTTTGTACTATTTTGGATGTCAATGGAACTGGTAAAAGAAGAAAGCACTAAAGATAACAGCAGAGACCTCATATCCCAGCACACGGGACTATTGAGCATCTGTCCCAGGCACAAGATGCCGCAGATGAAATGCGGGCTGCTGACAGTAGAAACGCCCCACCTAATGGTTGAATTTATAAAGCAGGCTGCAGGCAAGCAGTGGTGAAAGCCGAGGAAAAATAGTGCCAGGAATAGTGGGAAAATTTAGGGAAACATTTCTTCTTTTATTCCTGTGCCACTATGGACGCCATCCAAAAGAAGATTTCTGGTCGATCAGAGAAATCTGACAAGTAATAACTGGGATCCTTATGGATTTTGGGGCAGAGGGTTTCTCTGGAACACTAAAGTAAATCTCTGTTACCTGAGAAATGAGCACAGGGATATGTATTACCAGCAAAACAGTTTTAACTATTGCGCTCACAATGTGGTTTCCAAAATGTATTAGGTCCTGTGAGCTTTATTTCTCCTTTTCATTTCCATAAATCTTTTTATAGAATTGAAATATTTTTCACTCCGTGATGAGAATTTAGGAAAAAATAGGGGGAAAAAAAGCTTGCTGGGTATCGACTTTCCTGCCAACTAAAAGACTTTTTGTATACTGAATAACCAAAGAATCAGCTGGCCAGTATTTTACCTCTTATGACCTGAAGGGCCTGAAAGACTTTAGGGAATTGCTACACACCTCCTGTTACTGCTCTTGGTAGTAACCTCAATGTGTCCTCAGTTGTAGGTGCAAGAACAACTTTGTAAGATGGTGGGATTTTCATTTGGTGAACAAGCACTGCAGCAGGCTCTCAATGGTGCTTGTCATGCAACAGCAGGAATGTAGTGCCAGAGGGAAAAATCACTGGGAAAGTAAAGCCATAAAAATCTATAATGCACTGAACTGGTTATCCTCAAAAAGCCACCAAATAGCTGTCATGGGCTGTGTTTTAAAAAATTGATAGTGACCCTGAATATTCAAAAAGGGGCATCTTATCATAGATCTGATTTTTGGGGAAAGTGGTCAGCATTTTCTCTCCGAAAATCAAGATTCTTTCATATGATGCCTCCTGTTAGGCAACCAAAGCCCCTTCTAAATAGATTTACCCAGGTTCCTGAAATACAGGAGAGTTTCATGGGCACCTACTTGCCCCTGCACCTACAAAAGAAAAGCATGTAAGCAAAAAAACTGGTGTGCAGGGATGGCCAGCTCCCTGCAGCCCTGTAGGTGAATGCAGCCAGCGCCTTGCTTCTACCACAAGGAATTGCAACCACCTTCTGCAGGCTGCACACCTTCTTTGACCTGCACAATGCCAGTTGCTGCAGTTGCTGCAGTTGCTGCAGTTGCTGCAGTTGCTGGTTGAGATGCAGTCTAAAAAGCAGGTGAGTCCTTCCCATTGCTGTGCTTCCCAAGACTTCTGTAAGGAATCAAAGAAAGAAACCTTTTGGACACTTCAGAGCCAGTCCATACTTCTCAAGAAACAACTGTGAAGTCAAATTACATCATCAGAAATCCTTGTGTCCCTTGGGATTTGTACCAATACAATGGACTATCAAAAGGCAGTTCTGGATTGCTAACCCAGAGATCTTTCATTCTTCTCAGGAATGGGAACAGTGCAGGTAGCAGTGATCCAAACACCCAAATAAGGTCCCACCAAATGTATCCCAACTCTAACTGTCTCCAAGCTCCAGGACACTTATTCCAGAAGACCAGAAATACCCAAAAGACATCTTCCTTATTAACTCATTTAAATTACACACATCATGTGACAAGAAAGTCTGTACCATTGTCATGGCATACAGATTTCTTAATAAAACTATTCTCCTCCTCAGATGGGTTCCTTATTTGTACTACTGGGTCTTACTTGTGTGTTGGGAAGATTAAAATAGTAAAAGCATATAAAGTAACAATCTTGTATTCATT
Source organism: Coloeus monedula (assembly GCF_965178545.1). Taxonomy (NCBI): domain Eukaryota; kingdom Metazoa; phylum Chordata; class Aves; order Passeriformes; family Corvidae; genus Coloeus; species Coloeus monedula. The sequence goes on from NC_138783.1 coordinate 93,499,935, forward strand.
CTGTCATTATCAGGGAAGGAGCATGAGAAATAAAGACAAGGAGCACCTGTAAATGTCTCATCAGTATACAAACTGTTTTCCTTACGCCCAAGAGAGCTGACGCATGCCAAGTTTCATGTGACAGCTGGGAATAGGTAGAAAATATGGAACATTAATTACACAAATGGCATGGCTTTGAAAAGAGCTCAGCAAACTACATTTTCTGCAGCTTGTTCCCTGCTGCCCTTTCCGTGCTGGCTCCTCAGACATGGGCAAAGGAAAGACTGTGTGTCAGGGAGGTGGCTCTGGCCATTGAAATAGGAGCAGTGACGGGCTAAGGACTGGGTTGGTTGGACCAACTTCCTTCTCCTATGCTGCCAATAGAGGAGGGCTGGCTGGCCAGGGCTGCAGGACCTGACATGACTGCCTGTCTTGCCTTTGCTTGGTGAGGGCAGTTTTTAAATGCACACCTGAAACAAACCCGGTGCTGTGGCAGGGCTGAATCAAGTTTCGCTACCTGTGGTTCAAGGCTGGCAGAAGAAGTGAGTAATTTGTTGATGAAATCAGTATGTTAGAACTGTGGAAAGGCCTCATGCAGCTACTCCTTCACATATAACCTTTGAGGAAAACAGCTTTTACTGTTGAGATTGCCAGATGCTGTTCTCCCCAGAACATGAAACTCCAGCAAAACTGAACCTTTGAACATAGAAATACAGTTACCCACTGAGTAGTCCAGTGTGACCAGCAAGCATTCCAGCCCTGCCTGCTGCTCAGCCAGAACATTTGGGCAAACCTGGAGCTAGTCTGTGAGGGGCAAACCCTGGGGAGACCCTTGACACTTCCTCTGGGCCTTTGTTCTGCTCCCACAAATGCCACTGAAGGGAAGAGAAAGATCTTGCTGAGGGTTCACCCTGCCCCATCTGAAGATATTCTGGAGGAGCCAAGTTCAGTTCTGTTCCTTCTTGTCACAAACTGTCTGTGAAATCATTGGTAATTAATTCATCCATGTGTCCTGCCTGCAAAACAGAAGATGTACTTCACAGGCAGCAGGAAGCTGAGGTGACAGCTGTGGCCAGGGTCCAGCAGGCATCCAGCCTGGAGCCACTGCCTGGATGTGAACAGCACAAGGAAACCAGGACAATTCACCATTGTGCATCTGACTCCTTTTCCAAAACCACCACCACTGATCCTCACTCCCCTTTGGCTTTTCCAGTGCTATTTCTCCAGGAGACATACATAGGTGACACTGAGTGGGACACTGTGGTGGAGAGGGAACAAGCTGTGGTGGGAGACAGCCCATGTGAGCACACAGGTCATCAGAGAAAACACCTACAAAGGCAGCACTTTTTCAGCTTTAGGTTTAACTGAGTTACAATTCCCCTATTTTTACCCAAACCAATGCGAACAATTGCTCAGGGACTTGTGATGTTCTTCTGGTGTTTTTCTTCACAGACTCTATGTGTCAAAACCCATGTTTGAAAAAGGTACAAAGAGTGCATGTAAATTGTGTGGAAACACAATTCCCAGCAGAAGCTCAATGTCAGTAAGAATTAAAAGAAACAGACTTGTGTTAGTACCCCATGAAACCAAACACTTAAGCCCAAGGGACTCCTAAGGAAATATAATGAAAATACAGTTAAGTCTTGATTTTGTCCCCCGCCTCCAATGCAGAAGGCTTTTTGATGTCAAGAGAATCGGCCTTGGTCTATGCCTTGCTTCTCCCCTTGTGTAAGGGGAAGGAATGACTCTTCCCCTCACCATGTCTTTATACACTTAAGTTCTTTGGGTCATGGCAGTCTGCAACAAGCATATGGATGCAGATGTGCTACCCTTCTGACTGCAACCAAGAGCTCACCTGATGTTTCCAGGCAATGTGAAAACTCAATCTGAATACTGCAGCTATTATTTTCTATTACCTTCAGTCCCCTGTTTTCAGAATGCACCTGGAAGCAGATACGTGGCAGAGGTACAACATCTGGGTGCTTCCCTTTCAAACAAGCTAACGCTGAGGCTTAGTTTTGAATTAAAAATTTGGTTCACTGTCTTCTTTAAATATTTTTTTTTAAAAATAGGTGGACACTGCTCTCCAGTATATACCACCAGTGCCCAACTTGAGACAAACAGAAATGCAAAATCAGGTCTTTCTTTATTCTTTCTTCTTTAGAAACCCAGGTTTAAATGAAAAATAATCTCGGGGCCTGAAGTACAATGACATAACTGCGCAGTTCCAGGGGCTGAAGAAAGTTCAACTTTACTTCTGAAGGCCGTGAAATCACAACAGCCTCCATGAAGGTTGTTGAAATTTCTCTTTCAGTGTTCTGTGACTAATGAAAGATTGCAAGAGTGTATTAAGTCAAGCAGCAGGTTGACTGAAGGCCAATAGGACCCTGAAGCTTTGGTAGGTTCTCTAGGCAGCCCCTCGTCTGGTGGCTGCCCTCCATGTAACCCTATGACTGTAGAACAGATTCCTCCACAGCAGAAGCTCCAGGTAAGACAAGACCACAACAAAACCTCTGGTAAGAGCCAGAAGAGGCCATGAAAGGCAGGCTTGGGTCTCACCCACAGCTGCTGGGACCAGCGGGGCCAAATGTGTGGCAAACTGGGGAGACAGGGCAGTAGGTGTTTCTCATTAATGCTCATTCTCATTAATTCTCATTTCTCATTAATGCTCAATTTCTCATAAATGCCACATGATGGTATTTAGGGTGTGGCTTACAGGGGAGGGCTGCAAATTCTTTGGTTTCTCTGGAATGCTTTCAAACCTTTCTGTTGCTGCAGGACCTAGGCTATGTGTGTTTTCCTTTCAACAGCTTAGAGATAGCTTTTATTCAAAATGGGGGGAAACTAAGGTTGCCTCAGTTTCCTCTTGGGTTTTTGTTTGAGGGCTGAATGGAAGCATTATTATGAAAATGAAAAATTTTCTTCAGGTTTTGACTTTCTATGGTTAATTGGATACAACTGTGATTCAAAAGCACTACAAAATAACCACTGAAATAAGGTAAATGTTCTCCCTAAGATTTATTTCAAATAGACAAATGCATTCCAATAATATTGTTCCAGCCTGGCAAAGAAAGCGCAAACTTCCTGAAATACTATATTTTAGTATCTTTAAAAACTAAAACATATTCTCATGGCAAAAATGTGCTTATGAAACAGTATGTTCTAATCACAACTGTGTCTCATGGGACAAAAAAGTGCTGATTTTAAGTAGCTGGGGGAGGGTGTTAAGGCCTGGCTGGGAAGCTTGTTCTCTCTCCTTGCTGCTGAGACCAGACATGAGTTATGAGGGTAGAAGAAGCCTGCTGCAGAAGAACATCAAGTATATATATATATATATATTTTTTTTTTTTTTTTTTTTTACATTTTTTAAGCAATCCAGGTTCTGGGGATAGGATTAAGCTCCAGAGACAGACATTCTAAACTTCTTTGGGATAACACCCAGAGAGCGACTTCCTTTTGTTAAATGGCGCACGAAAGAGAGGGAAATCCTAAGACCACCATAAGCAAGGGGTCCCTGAGCTTGCGGGGCTGTTTTTTCCCCGTTCTTGGCGAGTTGCCTCACTGGCCTGCAGATGGCGAGTTTGCCACGTGGAGATGTGTCTTTTTGCTGACAAGGAAAAGCCCTGCGTCCTTAAGGGAGTCTGAAAAACAAATTCTGCCTGAAGATGATAGCTAAGAGTTAACTCTTCACCCTGCCCAACAGTTCTCCCACAATGCTTCATTTTGCGTGCATGACCAGCTGTTTACCAGGCATGAGGATATTGCCCCGAAGATGGTAATACCAGTACTTCAGCTGATCATTAAACATTACCCCTTGTAACAGAAATAGGGATCTTTACTACCCACTTCAGCAGCAACCACAGTCCACAGCACAAAATCATTAAATCTGCTCTTCCAGGAGGTGGAGCAACATGTATATGATGACCATCTGATCATTTTCTGGTCCCCCCTACAGTCTTTAGTAATACAAAGACATGAATTAAGAGATACCCATATTGACTGACTCCAAAGGTCCCACAGCAAGCTCCACAATTAAGACTCAAGCAATGACTTGCAGCATTACTGATCTCTGTGCCACATTGAGTTAAATTCTCCAAGGAGTTCAAAAATTTTGAGTCTGGGCCCCACCAAATCACCATGTATTTCTAGGAAAATATGTTTTTCACATCTGTCTTTTCAAAATCCATGTTTGTGTTTTAAACTCATCTGGAATCTTTCACCAATCCACAAAACAAAAATTATGAATACTTCACAAAAGTAAAAATCAGATGTTACAAAGAGTACTTTTAATAGACAAAGGAATATACATTTTTCCCTCAGTGCCCACATGGAAACTGCTAAGCTCATCCTGTGACACATACGTTTCCTATTGTTGGCTTCCCTCTCTTCCTTTCCACTTTCCTATTTTTCCCCTTACATTTCTGTCTTGTTCAAGGGCTACATAATGAGACTGGAACATGAATCATGTGTTTCCAAGAAACATAGAGAACTTGCTCTCTGGGTCAATTTTTCCAGTTATTGTTCAATAAAGACTCCTGAGCCCTCCCAAGAGCCTCATGAGAAAGAATTTCTTTCCAACATGCAGCTGCTCATTAATTCCTGGGAAAACCCTGAAAACAAACAGAGTTTTCAGTAACGTAGTAATCTTTCCATTCTTAAGTTTCAGTGCTATTTTGTTAAAGAAAGCACTCATAGATATTAAAAAAACTCCAACATTTTGAATCTGCTATTTTGATCAGCTACACAAATCACACATATACTGCATTCTGGCAGCAAACCTCAATTTTGGTGAGAATTGGGTGCTCGAATAACTAAATAACTGAAATACTGGGGGAAGTGGGGAAGGCATTTCTACCCCTCCTGTTCTCTAGGGCAGTACCCCACTTATCCTTGGATACCTTGGGATTTTTCCCTCTGCCACCACCCCAGCTGCAGGAGGAGCCTGGTAAGGAAGGCTGAGTCATCTGCACCTTGGAGCCCTGGGCAGCACAAAGGACAGGCAGCTGGTGCTACTGCCAGTATTGCTGCAAAGCAGGTGGCAGCATCCTCTCTGACATTCCCAGCATGGCAGAAGGATGCTTCCTCAGCTGTCAGACCATAAATGCACAGCACACAAGCCAGGCCTGTTATACTTGCACCAGGGCTGAGCTCTGCCATCGTGTTCATCTCTACCAGCCACACAACTATAAGAGCTGTGTTCTGTAATGCAACCATGATCCAAAATTTCATATAAACACCAGCCTCCTCTTGCTCTGCCACTGCTGCCACTGTCCCCCACCCTTGCCCATGGGAATGGGTGGGTTTTGCAAGAACCTGGACACATACACGAGTGTATTTGCCCATGGCTTTCCCTCTGCTCATCTAACACCCAATGCTGCAGGGCTGCTGCCATGACAGGAGCTGTCTTGGGGCTGCTGCAGGGCAATCAGCAGCTCCATGACAATCAGGAGCTGTGGAGCATAGAAGATGGTGTAGGCTTCCTACAGTCCCAGGAAAGGAGAAATGCACAGCAAAGGCTGAGTGGAAAGAAAGAGGAAACTTTGATTTATGCTCAGAAGAGCATGTTGCTGGCAAAGAGCAGCACTTGGTAACTCATCCCTCCAGCAATCCAGAGACTCTACTTCATTCCTAGATTTTAATAGCTTGCCTTTGACCCCACAACAGTTTGTGAGTCGTGTGGGCAAAGCTAAGGGGAACAGAGGCAATACCTCCATCGCATATTTTACCAGCCTGGGGCATTCCCTTTGCAGACACAGCACTTTTTGGCTGATAAAACTCAGCAATTTTGGCTGACTAAACCTCCTCTCCTTGCTGCAAGGCCTTTAATGCCATTTTCTCTGCCTTTCCTGATGCACACAGGGCTTCCAGGCTCAGTTGCCAGTGAAGTTGCCACAGGGATGGAGGAGTACCAAATCATGGAGGTCTTAAAGCCCTATTACCACTTGGCACAGAGTGTACTTTTTATTTTATAGGATGGAAATCATTCAACTGCTTTTCCAGATTATTGCAGACAAAAATAATCTCAGGGTCTGGTTGTCATTTAGATGATGTGGTTGTGCAGGGCTGAAAGCAAGACTGCACCACTGGCAATCTCTCTAAGAAGAGCACAGGCTCTTCCATGTCACACAAGCCATTTTTGGAGTTCCCCTCTCTTCCTGCCTCCCCACCCCCCACCCCCCCTCCCAATTTCTGCAAAGTTCTCCCACTTCAGGGCAAAAGGTGGATTTGGGAGCGCTGGGTTAATGGTTGGACTCAACTATCTTAAAGGTCATTTCCATCTGAAATGATGCCCTGATACTTTTGTCATGTGTAGATGGAAGGATTCCATGGCACATCCTGGCCAGAATAAAGTAATGCCTGGTTCTCTAACACTTAAAAGGTGGTGTTGGAGAGTTTCTTTGATTCCCAGTTTTGGTGACACTAATATTCTGTGATTCTATGTTGTGTCTGAAGTGGGCTCAGTAACTGCACTGAGCACAAACCAACAGCTAAGTGGCTTTGCCTAATTGGAGCCCTTGCATTTTGTAGGTTCTGGCTCTTTCTTTCCCTTTTCCACAGTTGACAAAGTCTGGATGGTATTTTGCTGAGATCAACAATCAAATCCTCCACAATTTGCTTCAAGGCACTTTTGACACTCATTGATAGTGTCTGCACAGTGATTTCTTTGGGTGTTATTCTACTGCAGGCGTAGATCAAAGTGCTCTCTCTGACTCCCCCCTGCTTACCACTCAACTTGCATTCCCCAGCCACCACAGCCAGTCGGAAACTTTTCTAATGAGGCTGCTTTATCACTTATGAACATTATCATTATCAGCACTGTAGATCTGTGAGTGAACAGCTTGCTAGTAGTAAATGGTGATAAGAAAGACACCCTTGGCAAAGGCAGATGGAATTTTGCCTTGCAATATCTCCCTTACTCTGGGCCAGCTCAGGATGCCCCTTTTACAAATGTGGGTCTATATGGCAAATGTGTTCGCATGTCTCCTGCCAGAGATTACAGAGTCTTCTTCTTTGCTTTTTGCACCATCCAGTAATGGGGGAGACAGGTTTCTTTGTAGGGATTGCTTTGCTTCCCGAAATCTTAGAAGGATCACAGAATAACAATAAAATGAAGTCAATGGGAAATCATGGTTTCTGTCCACAACACACACAAAACATAAAAAGTCAGAATTTTGTAGAAAAGTCATTCACTCCATTAAATTGTAAGAACTAAAGGCTGTAAAATTACTCTCAGGACTAATTTCTGAAAGGAAAAGAGAGGCAAAGTAAAAGTGTAATTCAATTTGATGGAAACAAAAAGAATTATTTACTTTTTATTATTATTTGCCAAGCACAGGCTTTAATTAAATCCTGAGAGCTGCACATGATGTCACTGGCTCTAGGAACGTGGCTGTCTCTTCTGGCAGTCATTAGTGTTGTTGGTATGTACAACAGGTCTTCTAAAAATAGTCATGTTCAAATTAGAGCTGCAAAAACCCTGATGCAGTGATTCTCTGTGGTGTCCTGTGTCATCTCTCCTCACATTTGTCAAAGACAGATTTTGTCTCACCTTCTTCTAAACTACTTTTACTAATCTTTAATAGTACAGACCATCAACTCAATTACTGTATTGCAGTATGTGTGTTCAGGGAGGAGATCCAACATGCCTTTGTTTCTCAGTTTAATTAAAGGTAAGTGGTAAAATGGAAGTGACAAGATAAGCATCTTGCATGTCCTTTTTATAATATTTTAGCGTTCACAGCTTTGCTCCTTGCAATCATCTGCTGCAAATTTCTCAAATATTATTTGATGTTACTCCACTGGTTTTCAAAATTGTTTAGCAAGAAATGTTAAATGCAGCCTGGACTCAGACAACTGAAAGTAGCTCTGTGAGTCAGGGGAGTGCAAGTTGCAAAAGCCAGTAACTGCACAGGAGGATGTATTTACAAAAGGTACTGAAGGGTGCTGGAGCAGCAAATCAGACCATTGAAAAGCTAAGGCCAGACATTGATTCTTATGTAAGTGTTACCTAACTGTTACTTCTTCCCGGAAATCAGTCCACTAGAGCTGTCTTTTGTTTCATTACAAATGATCCTTTGTGAGGACCCTCGACAACAACTGAGAGTTTTTTAAGTACTGTTTATTATCACTACATGAGCTTGACTGCAAGGATCAGCTTTAGCTTTCTCTCCTGGGAATATGAAAGGTATTGTCAGGGACATAATATCACTGCTGTGGGAAACACAACACCTTGTTAATCCTGCATTTGTTTCATGCTAGAACCTACACTGTGAACCATGACCACCCCTTGTAGTAACCACACAGCAGTACTCTAAAATACAGCCAGTGCAATCAGAAGAACCACCAGTGTTTGTCATGCTCATGAATACTGTGTGCACTTGGAAAGCTGAGTCCTCCCCAGAAGAGGACTTCCAAGAGTCCCCTCTTTCTTTTCCTTTTTTTTTCTTCCTTTTTTTTCTTTTCTAAAGCACTGAGTGAATCTAAGGAAGTTCTCGGCAAGGTGTCCCTGTTCCTGGTATCCGACCATTTGATTCTCATCTTGCATATGGGTGCTAGACTTGCAACTTTGCTGTGAGCAATAATTGATCCTGTGATGTGCAGGGGGGAAATTCTGCATTATTCTGCACAATATCCAATGCACCAGAAGGTTTTGTGTACCAGGTGGAAGGCTGAACTTGCTTTTGTTCTACTTGCAGCTCCTTCATGTTTAATTTCCCTTACTACTCAGATGCAAAGTAAAACTGTGACTATAACTTCACATTTGCGATTTGACCTGCTTTAATGAACAGCCCCCGCTTTAATGTACAGCTGCCGCCTCTATTTTTTGTAACACACGCAAAGAAATGCCACATGAGAGACAGAGCAGCCACATATAATTCATTTTATGAGAGCCAGTTCGTTCCTTCAAGCAGAGACTGGGTATTTCTGGCTAGGAGGAGTGCTAGATCTTCCCAGCACTGTTTCTTCTGGATCAGCAACTCTGTATTGCGCCTTGGAAGGCTCCAAGAGTTAGGTGGGTTTCAGAGCTGGGCACTGGAGCTGGAGAGAGAAGCTACCTTTTTTCTTGAGTGAAGGCCTGAGTGACAGATTTTCACACTGGAGGAGAATCATCTCTTCTTGAGTGATTCTTACACTCTCTCTGATCCTCGACTGCCACAGCTGCTTGAACCCCAGGGGCTAGAACAGGATGAAACAAAGAACTGAAATTATTAAGAGACATGAAGAACACTCAGCCCATTCTGTTGACTTCTGTGGGATTGAATCTGACCTTTCTTTCTTGAAAAGTGTTTCATTTATACAAACTAATCTGTTGCCCACACATAAAGAAACATTAAATTCTCCAAGTCTGTAATTCTCAACAAACTTTTTTACAGGGTGTTTATGCTGCCTTCGAAATACAAAAACCTGTGTCTGAGAGAGGACATAGTAGTTAAGAGAATTGCAGCTGGAATTGCTTATACAGTCATTCTTTAGAATTCTAGATTGTTTCATCACACGTAGATATCATGTCCTAAACTGTAACTGAGTGTGGCAGAGAATCAGGGCCCCTACAAGGCATGTCCACAACTCTTATGGTCAATTCTAAGTATTACTTATGTATTTTGGTGAGTTGATTTACATCTACACATGGATTATAACTACAGTCAATTTTTCATCAACAATGTTCCATCAATATCTAATAAGAGAACAATTGTGCTTTTGCAACCATATAAAAAATTACTTTGCATAGACCAGGAAAGATAATAATTATCATAAAGCTTACTTGACTGTGTTCAGAAAATTAGCAACTGCTCAGGGAGGACTGGCAGTGGCAAGATGTCATGTAAAAGGAAATTATAAAAATAAGACAATTGGAGTTTCTGAGCAGAAAATTTTTGAAAAATATGTTTTTGAGAAATAAGAAAACACCAAAATAGTACTTCTTGCAGAAGCAATACAAATGTGCAGCACTGTCACACTCAATGATTGCTATGGCTCCCTGAATAATTACAGCAAATTAAGTTCTATCATTTTCTTTAATTCATACACAGCTAAAATAAAATTTCTCAGTTGAAAAAAACAAACTGGTGTTTTGTTGACAAAAGAGCTACACTTTGAATGGAAAAAAGGATCAAACAGCTGACTGAGAACACACTATTTTTGTATCTAATTATGCAGCAAACCATGGAAATACAAAAATGTTGCTGCTGTTTTCCAGTGTTACGCTTCCCTCATCAATGTGGTTACTCTGAGATGGGAAAGAACAGTGTCAGAAATACCTGAAATATGAAAAGGGAAAATTAAATTATTTCAATTTTGACAACGTACCAGTTTGTGATAGTACTAGGAACATTTATATGCAACTTAACACAAAATGAGAATGACATTTTTCCTCCAGTATTAGTCTTGTGATATAATTTGTAACCTGACAAAGTAAGCCAGAAGAAAGTCAGAATTTGATCCTAGATGTTGCAATCAAAGTTTCTTCCCTTCCAAAGGAATTTAAAAACATGATACTTCAGCTGATATCCAGATCCCATGTAAATACCGAGGCACGCCTGTACCGATGGTTGTTGCTATAACCTTGCGGTTTCAAGAAGCTTCACTCGCTCTTGCTGTCAAAGCCAGTTTTAGGTTTTCACAAAACTTACTCTTTTTCTTTCAGGCTGTGAGTTTGAAAAATGTGTAGGGAATAAACATGCAGAAAACTATGGTGAAGAACAACCTCCTTGGGAGCACGTTACCTTTTGCACTCCAAGGCTTGGAACTCACAGGAAGGGAATTTGCTGATCTGATTTAAACTCAGTACCCCTGTATGTATGCATTATAAAATAGTATTTAATTACAGAAACTTCACATCTGTGCTCCTACAAAACTCATCCTTATTCCATGTGTGAAACAGATGTCTGTTCCTGAGTGGGTAGATATACCTTCTTCTCTTTACACCAAATCATGTCGTTACTTTAAGAATATTTTTACATAATGCATTAGTTTTAGAGAAACTCCTTACTGCATACAGACAACTAAGTGAAACAGATAATGTTCTTCACAGCTAATACTATGTATTTACATGCAAATACTGTATTTAAAGACCTGCAATGATAACTCCGTTTCTTACAGATTAGGATACTACTTGAGACAACTGGAATGAGAGTCCTTGCAGAGAAATCCTAATGCAGAAGCAATCAAATGCCAGGAGAAGGTTTGCCTCAACTTTTCACAACTAGGACCAAACATGAAATCATAGTAGACAGACAGAGAACATCCAAGTTAAAGCCCATCCCTAGTCAGTAGATATTTGAGCTACCAGATTTGCTAGGCAGAATACCTTCACAACTGGGGACAAGAAAGAAAAGGAGATGGGACAAGTAAGGAGTTAATAATCTCCAATCTTGTCTGTCATCTCTCCCTACGAAATTTCAAAGTTCAGTTATAAGCCTTGTACTCATGCAGCCAGGAAGGTAAACATCATCAGCATGATTTAAAGGGCTTTCATCATACCCCTCATGATCATTCAAGTAGATAAGGAAAAACAAAACAAACAGAACAAAGCCATGTAGAAAATACTTCACTTTGTCAGTTGAAAAACAAACACGTTTTACAGAGTTGCAGATTAACCTAAGGTAGATTCATGAGCTTCTCTCCTGCTCTACTCGATTCCACACCATTGGGTTGTTGATCTGTGATAGCTACTGACCTTTTTCCTAAGGACATCCCTGTCCCTGCCTTAGGAACGCTTCCTGCTAATAATGTTCACGTACCTTTCCCATATCACTTTTGACATATAATTTTGCTGTGTTTTTCACACCAAGGGCACTACCATATAAGTTCTCTGCCCCTGCTGTTTCCAGTATTGTCACTTACAGCCTTGAGCCTTCTTTTCTGACGCAGCTGGAGGATGGCAGCCGAGTGCAGAAACCTCTCTGCAGAGGTTTACATGGGTAATGTTGATTCTCTAGGCAGCTGCAGTGCTATGCAGCAAGCTTTAGAGCTCCTTTTTATAGATGCTCTTATCAGTATGCTTTGACTCCTGGGGCCACAGTCATACCAAGAATAATCAAAATACTGGCAGTTCCCAGACTACACGTGGATGTAACTTGTCCTAGCAGCTAGTAACCTTCATAGACATTAAGCTGTGAAGCCTTTAGGGAATAGTGGAAATTAAGTTTTTTAAGTACATTTCTATCCTTGCTGTGTAGCCTGTTCTGAAGTTCAGTGAATGCTGATGGAACAGTTCACATGAACAGGTTTAATCAGGCCTGCAGACAACAATTATGTAAGCATGATGCAATTTTCTGGGACAAAAACATGGAGCAAGTTCAGCATTTCATTACATTTCATTATGGATTGAGAGCCTTAATCCATATGTAGGTAAGGATTGACTAAACTTGGTAGGTAGCTGGTTGTAACAGGAAGTAAAGGTGTCTGGATATGATGGTTGCATTCCTCAGCTTCATTAGCTGGATGAGTTGTCTGGTCCTGGAGCACATTATGTCTAGGTTAGAATATAGACAAGCAGTGACATATAGATACATATTTATACATAAGTGTATGTTTACTTCTTACTGGATGTTCTGTACTGCCAAATTTACTTCACCTTAACTGTTTTCCCCAAGTATGGAGCAGTAGATTCACTTCAGGTCACGGGAAAGTAGCTCAAGCTAAATGATGCAGAGTAGAGCTCCAAGGAAGCAGAGTACTCTTGTGTGGTGTGGTTAACGAAATACAGACACAAAGGTGAGTGGCTGTATGGAAAATCACATGAGCTAGGGAAGCCACGTATGCTGTGGGAATTTCATCCCTTACTTAGGATACCACAGCACCCAGTCAGTAGTGAGAACTATCTTTTTATCTCTTCTCCAATGCTGCTGCTTTCTTATTTTTTAAACAGGGGCTATTAAACCATTTTGTGAGAAGTTAAGGTTTTTTAAAAAGTTTAAACTCCTGTCTGGATCTGAAAAAGCAGAGCTGCTACCTTTGCTGGAAATGGTGTTTCTCACTGGTATTTCTTATGAACAGATTCAGCCATCCTGTTTCAAAAATATTAGGCACACTATATCCATGTACACTTATATTCACACCTCATTGTTTCTTGGTCTTATAGTGCTTTTCTTTCCCCTAACAATTTATATTCTTTGGCCTCCCTGAAGCCAGCAAAAAAGAACCTCAGGGGAAAAAACCCCAGACACATTTCTGATATATAAAATAATAGATATATTTCTTCCATTCTTGGATGGATAAAGAATCCTTATGGTCCCCACAGGCAGTCAAAAAATACTTCCAGCACAAATATTATTAAGGAATTTCTCCTGATGCCCCTTCTCCCTGTCTGGCCTAAAGAGTAACAGTGGCTGTGGGATGTTAAGTGAGAAGCTGGACCACATTTCAGCACTGCTGATACACCAAACGTGGGTGATGTAGCACACATTTCACAGCCTTAGGAAGCATAAAGCCACTCCAGACTAATTCCTGATAAGGCTGAGAATCATCTGTCAGTGATTGAATGACTGACCCAGACCCGCAGGGAATCTGAATCATTTATTCAAAGGAGTGAGTTGGTTTTATACACTTCTCTAAGGCACAGTTATTTCTTTATATGGTGTGACCTATCCCAGGGTGCCACATCAGCAACACACTTTCTCAGTGTCCTTCTATGGGATGATCACTCACTGTTCACCCATCCATCCGTCAGTTCCCGGCAGGCTCCTCTCTGTAGGTGTCTGCCCTGTGACACCTCCTCCCCCCAGGGTCTGGTGGAGACAAGCCTCTCTGTGCCACCATGTGCTCCTTTGTGCTGCCATGTGCCTCTGCAGGCAGGTTTTACAGCTCACAACTCCATTCTACCTTATAATTCCCCATAATCATCCTGGTATTGTTATTTAGCAACTGCTCTGCAAACACAAGCAGGGAAGCCTTGCTCACTTAAAATGCAGGGTATGAGACAAGCAAAGCTTTGAACGTCTCAGCCTGTGAAACATTCATCTGCTGTCTCCATCTGCCTTTGCAGGGAGCACATCTAAATGCCTACCCTTAAAGGGAAGTCACTATTTTAAGGACTTACTCTGGCAGCAGAACAATGAGAATTTCTACCAAACACATTCACCATAACATAAAAACTTCAGGAATAAGGTTCAGATGCAAAAACGGGGTGTGGGAGAAGTTATATAAAGTATATTTCCTTTTGCACCAGGTGGCAGATAGGAAGGCTGTGAGCTTCACTGGTCTGAACGTTAACTAAGCCTGCCCTTTTGCACTCTGCCACTGTCACCAGCTCCTTCAGAAGTAAAGGATCAAAAGTAAATAGTATCCTTTTCTGCTGATCACACCACCAAGCACATGCAGTTTTCAGATTCGAGGGGTTGTGCATTAGTTTCTTTGAATGCCTTTAAAAGCAACCTGATGTCATCTGCCCAGAAGAGAGCAGCATTGATACCCTAGGAAGGACAACCAAGGTATTATCTCTTGCCAGACAGTGAGCTAGCTCATATTATCAGACAAAATATAGGGATCCAATTATTGTGCTGAAATTTAGGAATTATTTCTATTAATCAATTAATAACCTAAGCATTCTTAATGGGAGCTTTTGTGTGTAACAGGCATAAACCTGAATCACCCACACAGTTGTGTTTGTGTTAAGGCAGCAGATACTGTTCATAACATTTGAGGCTTGAGTAAAAGTACACTGTGCTATAGACAAGGCTACCCTTGATGCACTGCAGATGTACCTTAATTAATCACAGAAACAATCTGCTGTTTGCAGGGAATTTTTGATGGATCCATTTTGAAGGGCATATGCACTTAAGAGCCTGATGTTGACAGATGAAGCGTAACTCTGTTACCTAAAAAGCCTGTGGCTTCAAAATTTAGAGAAGACGATATTCTGCCTAACCGAGGCTTCCTTCTTTTCTCCCGTGGGACAACATTGCCTCCTATTCACACCTCTGCCAAGGATTTTCCGTGAGACTGTGACCATCTCGCTGGGGCAGAGCTGTTTGCTGAGCGTGCCTCTGCCTACGCTCTGCCAAGGCAACGCTGGCGGCGAGTCAAGCGCAGCTTGGCACGGGCCCCGGCCGGCTCTCCCCGGGCTGGGCTGCAATCACGCTCCAGTTCTGCCAGTACCCGAGCGCGTTCGTGATGCCGCACAGTAATTCGGGCAGGACCCTGCTCCTGCAGGAGAAGCCCTATGAGCGGTGAAGCACAGAATTCCCTCCCCCAGCGCACAAAAACGTAATAGTTATATTTTGCTGAACAATCACAAATTTTCACAGCACTGCAATGGCAATCAAATCAAGTACAAACCTCTTTATTTTTTTTCCTTGCCATTGGAGCCGAACTACTTTTACGTTTCTGTGTGGGTGACTGCCTGTGATCCCGCAGAGGGGAGGTAGCTTTCTTGAAGAGTGTGCTGGGGCAACTGTTGATCTCCCTTGTGAAATCCCATCTGTTGTCTGCAGCAACTCTTACTTGCTGGCTGAACAAGATAATGTTTCCCAAGCAGTAGCTGTAATTTTCCAAGCACTTTGCTGGGTGCAAAGTCAGAACTTGATTCAAAAAAGGACAAGCAGGGATATAATTTTGCACTCTCCCTTCTGTTTTGCAGTGTGTTATGAATTAAGCTGCTGGCAGTCAGGTAGGGCTGAGTCCTTGTGGGCTTCAGGCTTTTTTCGAGACCACTAAAGATGAAGAACAGTGGGGCTAATTTTAGAGGTGGATTCTGGAAATGGGGAAGCCAATTTTTTGGGGGGATAATTTTGTGTATTATTAATCCACATTTTTTACAATCTGCCATTTATTATTTAAATAATATCTAAATGAATGTTAGTTTATGGTGAAAACTAATCAGCAGGAGCTAAAGCTGGCAATATTGCAGTGTATTAGAAAAAGGTTCTTCACCCAGAGGGGTGGCTGGGCATTTTAACAGGCTGCCCAGGGAAGCGGTCACAGCACCAAGCCTGACAGAGTTCAAGAAGCATTTGGACAATGGTCTTGGGCACGTGGTGTGACCCTTGGGGTGTCCTCTGCAGGGTCAGGAGCTGGGCTTTGATGATCCTTGAGGGTCCATTTCAACTCAGAATATTCTGTGATTCTGACCGTAATGAATAATTTTAGGAAATTAAAAAGAAGATTGTGACGATTTGGGGGAAAACCCCATAAATAATAACCACCTCTTCTTCGTGGTTATGGGGAAATTCCTTCGGTTTGAAGAGCTGTACCTGAAATCACTCTCCCCCCGTATTAGTGAGACATATCCCTCGTGCTGAAACATTTGAATTTGTTTTCTCCAAGATGTGAGCGAAGTGTGAAATACACATCTAAATCGCGATCGGCAGCAGACGCGCCTCTCCCTGACGGGCCGGCCGGCGAGGGGAGGCGGCCCGGCCCCGCGGGCGCGGAGCTGCCCTGCCCTGCCCTGCCCTGCCCTGCCCGGCTCGGCGGCGGCCCGGGCACGGGGCGGGCCCGGCGGCCGCCCCCGCCCCTCGCAGGGCGGCTGAGAGTTGCGCTGGGGAGCCGGAGCTCCGCGCTGGGCTGCGGCCGCGGCGCTGCTCGGCCTGGGGAGCGCCCGCCCGCCGGGCGCCAGCGGGGTGGCCGATGGCGAGGCGAGAGGACGGGCGGGAATGGGCGTACAGGTAGGGCTGCCGACAGGGCTGGGCTCGGACCGCGCCAGCCGTGCAGGGAGGGCGAGCTGTGCCTCCCCGAGCACTCGGAGCCGGCCCTGCCGGGGTGCTGCGGCCGGGGGAAGCCCCACGGACCGGCCCAGGCGCGGCTGGTGGCTGAGGGCACCGAGCGGCCGCCGCAGCCTTCCCTGCCCGAGGGCAGCCGGGGAAGGTGGCTTCCCTGAAACCCTGCGTCCTCACTCTTTGTTTTCCCTTTCTGCCTTAGGAATGGAGTGGAGCATGAAATTAATCTGTACTTGCTGCCTGGGCAGTCGCAGTCGTAAATAAGAGATGTGTGTTCATGGACGTGTGAGGGGTTTTTTTGTATGTGTGTGTTTTCGTGTTCTGTGTCTTCAGAGCAATCTGTGTCGGGGGTCTCGGTGCTTTTTACACCTTTGGTTTTTGTGTCAGATTTGAGGAGTACCTGAATATTAAGGTGACTCTTCTAAGCAGCCAACAATGTAGTAACAATCTGAGGTCTGAATATTTAATTGTTCCTCATCTGATTCATGCTTTACTACCTGTGACGCTCCCGTGAGCCAGTTTTCCCAAGGCTGTTCCAGTGCTGCTCCGTGGCCAAATTCCTACACCATGAATGAAACAGGCAGTGTTTTGGGAAGTTAAACCCTCAAGTCTATCTTGAAACCTTGTCTGACTGGACAGATCCCTCTCCCTGTTTAACTTCTGTGGAGCCCATTAATGTCCTGTACTCAGGTGGTAATTGGCAGGTATAGAGCACCCTGGGAAGTTGCCATAAATATAATTTAGCAAGGTGAGTTGATATATTAAAACAAAATCAGCCATTCAGTTCTGATACTCTGTCAGTATTGTGCTGCCTGAGATAATGTGCTGAACACTGAACAACTGTAAAAGATAATAAAATAAGTATTTTGGTACTACATATAAAGAAGGTGGGTTGACACAAGGATTTGTCTTTTTCCAAGTTGTATATTTTCATGAAGATAATTTCAGAAATTACCTATTTAAAAAATAATCTTTGTAACCTGGTACACTTGTACTTTCTGTTGTCATTTTTGGGCACAGAACTGTGTGGAAAGAGAGTTCAAGTCATATTTGAACTTTTGTGCTATAGCTTATACTTTTCAACTGTTTGCCTGTATTGTGGTGAAAAATACCTCCCAGACTTTTATGTGGCCATAATTTTGTGTCGGTTTTGCACTCAATGGGTCCTTTGCTCCACAAACTCCGTACTTAAAAAAACTGTGAAATCTGTAAAACTGACTGAACAGTGCATGTTTAAATTAATTTACTTAAACAGTAAGTTTAAATGCTAAATGGAGTGTAACAGTTTGTGTAAAGTAGGTTTTTGTTGGGAGGAGGGAGTCTTGAGCTGCTTTTAGAAATAGCAACTGGAAGTTATTTAAAGCATACTTGCCTTTTTCTTTTTTTTTTTTTTTTTTTTTCTCCAGCTGTAGGTATGTAGAAACATTATTACAGGAATTCTTTTTTTATTTTGCAGGGTTGATCCATATGGGTTTGAAAGGCCAGAAGACTTTGATTATGCATCCTATGAAGCATTCTTTTCCAGATACCTAGTGGTACTCACTAGAAGAGCAATAAAATGGTCCAAGCTCCTAAAGGGGAATAACAGTATACAGAAGGGTTTAAAAGGTGAGCTTCATGTCTTTTTATAGGTAAATGTGCATTATGTTGGGATCAACAGAAATGGTATTCAGTGGGTTTGTGTTTTTGAATGTTGAATACTATTTCTGTCTTCAAATGAAAACCAGTAGTATAAACAGTAATAGTGCATAAGCAAGTATGCTGTTGTTAGAGGGATTTGATTTAAACCTTCCAAAGGAGTAATCCTTCTTCAGCACATTAATATCTTGTTACATCTGTAACCCAGATATTATGGCCACTGGCACTGCAAGATACCGTTTTGCAGCTGTTTGCTGTATTGTACTCTGTACTCTCTTTAAAAAGACATGAGATTATGTAGAAGATGCTGTCTTGAACCCCAGGGATCGGGATGTTAGGGTTCTCAGTTGCTGTCTCTTTGACAGTTCTTTAGGCTGCTGAGATTTTGCAGCTCTCCTTATCCTCCTTTTGTAAAATAACATTGAGCATGCAGCTAAAAAGGTGTGTACTAAGAACTGACGATGAATGCCTGAGGAAGCGAAGAAAGTAAGATTAATGCAGGGGCTGATGCAACACTGGATAAAATGCTGATGGAAGTGTTAATGTCTGCTTCAAAGAGCATGAAAACCTCTAGCAATGTTTTATCTTGCAAGAGATACAGGTGGAAATACAGAGAGAGAGTCAGAAGGTGTCAGGGAATCCTGTGAAACTAAAGGGTGGGGTTTCCTCCCACTCTCTCCCTGGGTTATGTTTTCAAATAAGCGTCTAAATTTTCCTGTTTGCTCTTAATGGTGATATTCAGGTTGCTTTCTCCTTGGGTGTCTTTTGGAGTTGGGCAGAGTTCTCTGTAAGTATGTTAAAGAAAAAGTGAGTGAAATTAAGCAGAAGTTAATCAGACATTGACTGTAACACAGCTGAAGTATTCAGAGCTGTGCTCCAGGTACAGACTTTGGCTGGTGATTCTGATGGTTTTGTTGTTGTGGGGTTGTTTTTTTTTTTTTTTTTCCCTTGGCACCAGAAATGGGATGATAACTAGTGAGACATTTTAAATATAACAGTGTATTTTGTGTACAGATGTCTATTTCAGTGGTGAGAAATTCCAGGAAATGTAGGCTTGAGCTGTAAAGATGCTTTTGTTTGGGGTGTCAAGTTTGAATGTAGTGATAACTTTGTGCCATTTTGAATTGGTGAGGATTTTGAGATTCTGCAGAACTTAGTCTTCTAGTTGTGGAAAAATAATCTCAGTTTCAATTCATACCCTTCTCTTAATGTGTGAGTGGTAACATTGGCAGCTTTTAGCAATTTCTGTGTGTTCATTTCATTTCTCTTTCTTTGTGTTCCCAGTTCTAGCATTTTAGAAACAGAATGTTACTGTGATTGTACTAGAGGTGTGAATGCCTTTGGTCTTATTTTGGAGCCAAAACTTTGACCAAATATCTCAACTTGTCCACCAGGCTTCAGAATCAATGGTCATGCTGCCCCACTGGGCACATAATGGCAGCAGCCTTTAACGTGGCTTTAATTGTCCCCAGCAGGCTGCTCTTTGTGAAAACGGGGATTTTATAAATCCACTGAGGGGACGCAGGCAATGGCTCTGGACTGCGCAAGTCCTTGTGGGCTGGTGCCTCATCTTTGACATTACTGACTTTTGCTAAAGATACTTGGATTTGTAGGCTATGGATTCTCACATACACATGTAATTCCAGGGAGAGTGACAGGAGTAACTAATACTGAGGAAATGTAGTCTTAGTGTAGATCCAGAGTTGTTACAAAAAGCTTCCTGCATTATCCTCAGCTGATACCTCAGAGGAGGAGAGTGAAAAGTTAACCTGTGCAATTACTGATTTTTAAATACTTTCCTTCTCATATCGTTATTAAGATTGAAGTCTGTGACATGCACATGGAATTGTGTAAGCAGGTGTGTGCTTTATCCTGCAAGATGATTATGCAGTGATTTCCTTGCAGGCAAATAGCAGAAGCTCTGCAGGTTATCCACTGAATTCCCCTCCTCCAGGACCTGACTTCATTGCTATGAAGCTTTGCTCAGGGCTGCTGGCTCTGCCATAAGCTAGAACTGCCGCTTACCTCCCCGAACGCAGTAGCTGTGAAACCACTGTTGTGTGTCCTGCTGTGAGTAGACATGTGAGAGGCAGTGTATGTGTGATAGCTCAGTTGTTCCACACCCATTTGTCTACACATAGAGAAGCTCATAATTCCTGCCCAGGCAAACAGGAAGAAGTGATGACTTGTGTTAATTTTCCAGTTTGGAAATGTGGCATGTTCACATGCTACTGAGTTTCCCTCATATCCAGGGTGGTTTGAATGGATGTAATTCTGTTCCACTATAAAGAAAAATAATTAGACTACATTTTAATAATGGTAATTAAGCAGTGTATCCTGTTGTTCTGTATTGCAGCCTGCTGGCAGGGTGGGTCGTGGGGCTTTTGGATGACAGTTCCTTTCACTCATTCTCCAGTCTCTTCCTTTTTGTTATTTTTCTGCTATTTTGTTTCTCCCCCTACCCTTATCTTCACCTTGTTTCCACTGCACATGAGAGTTTATAGTCACTGTTTGTCACTTGCCTTCTTTCTCTCTCCCTCTGCCACTATTGAGATCCTCTTAATTTTTTTCCTTGCTTCATTCAGCTCTGTCTTTATGGGACCAAAATACAGGTTTCTGCTCTGTTTTGTTTACAGGTGGGCAACAAACTGTCTGACATAATTGCTCAAAGTATCCTAATTCTGACCAAATTCATGCTACACAAAACAATTTGGCTCTTAGTGAATTTGTCAAAAGTGACCAGTAGCAGAAGACACTTTCTGGTCTTTGATAAAATACAGTGAAAGGGAAAAGTAAATTTATTAAACAATGGTTATAACAGGGGCATTTCTGTTCCAGCCCAGGGCTTAGTGGAAGGAAAGTCAGTTTGACTGGAACTTGAACATTTACAGCACTGATCTGCTCTGTTTCTTCTGTTATGTATTCATGAAATAAAGCTTTCAGTTCCTCGTATGCTGTTTGCAGCTCTTTTGTAGAATTTTTCTTCTAGGGCCCAAGTTTATTTCCTATTTCCTCAACATTCAACAGTAATTGTTAGTAACTGAAAAAGTAAAAGTGCAGATGCTTCTCAAAATCACGCTCTTCTAATATTTTTAAGATGAGATAATTTTTGATTTTAGATGTTGGTGGTTTTGGCTTTTTTTTTTTTTTGCTACATAAACTGAGTCTATGATGTAGAGTGAAACATGTTAATGGGGGAAAAAGGTAATACAACACTTATCTTGAAGCATAAGTCTCCAAAACTCTCATATTCTACCATCAAACAAGGACAGGCAGGTTTAAGTGATTTGTTTTTACATCTTGTTACTATAAGTAGTGTACAGTATTAGAAAAATGTTATTTTCTTTGTACTTTTCTCTTGAAGTTACTTTGGGTATTTATCATCACTTTTAGACTCCTACCCTATCAGGTAGCTGTTTTTTCTTGTAACAAGGAAAACACATTCATAAAGTGTGACTCTAAACTTGTGAAACTGGCAGTAAGTGTCAGAGGAAATTGAATTATTAAGAGTGGGGGAGGGTTTCGTAAAAATTGATGTTTAATATTTTGTTAATGAACAGAGGCAAAAATTTTACATAAAGATATTTCTTACCTATGTATGTTCTAGAATTTTACTCGGGGCTTGGGGGTATTCAACAGTTCTACTTTTGAGGTCAAGCAACTGGCATTGGATGTGTGGGTGGAGACCCATGCATGATCTGGCTTCTTCTGGGAAAGCTTCTTAGATGTTACAGTGGGAGGATATTCTGCAGTGTCAACTGTTGTTGTGGGTTTCTTCGTTCCCAAGGATAATGTGGAAGAGAGCCTATACTTACATATTTGTATGAACATAATTCTGTGTATAGAAGATGATATATCTGTATCTATATATATATATATAAGTGATATGTATTAAATTGCGACTGTCCTTCTTTTCAAAACTACTTTGCTGCTTCTGAATGCCAGTTTGCAGATCCTAGCAAGTATTTTTAATGGTGTGAGGAGAAAAAGCACAATGTAAAGGGCTTTTGCATTCCTCAGGGAATGAGGGAGCTGGGTCAGTAGTCACTTGGGGTGATACAAGCCCCTGGCTGTCTATTGCCATGCAAATGATGACACTGAGGAATGATGAGTGTGTGCTGTGCTGCAGGCTGCTTTCCCCTTTTGCCACTGTCAAAGGCTTGTCCATGCTTCTCTTGGATTTAATGTGTATTGTTGGATATCGATGTTGGCTATGCTTCCAGAATTTAAAATTGTTCCAGAAAAAAATCCCATTTGGATTATGTGTTAAAATATGATAATCCAGTATTTTAGCCAGTAAGTTTGTTTCTAGGCTCATCTGAATGTCTCTTGTTAACCTAAATGGGACTGGTTCTTGATGCTCATTCCTGTATTTGCTATGTCAATTTATAGGATTTCTTGAGCATTAGAGTTCAAAACTTCATAAAAAGATGAAGCAGAGATTTTTAAACCACCATGGAAACAAGTAAATTATTTCCAGTCTAAAAGAAGATTGTAATTAAGGTGCTTTACAGCTAGAACTGTAGAGACTGTAGCCTGTAGTATAAATCCTCATTGAAAAGTGAAACAAAAACTGTACTCTAAAGACCAGGTATTTATTACAAATATGTTTCTTTGAGAGAAAACACCAGATTTTAGGTGGGTGAAATAGTCATTATATGTGCATGTTTATGTTGGGTGATGCTGGGGAAGCAGCTTTGGGTCCTAAAGGATAGCAGTTCTAATTAGGTGGAATGTATTTAGAAGGTGCCTGGCTGAGTTGTACAACCTTGCTTCACTCTGCTGTTTTTAAGGCCTTTAATTTAGGCAGTATTTATTACAGAACTGTGTGATTGAATACAACCTGGCTAGGTAGTGATAGTGTGTGTGGTAGTGTGTGGGTGGAATAAAATTCTCCACTTGGATTTGAGTCCCATAAAATGTAGAGAGGAGAAGTTGATGCTTTTATTGATACAACCTGATTCATTTAGTAAGAAATGTCTGTTTCATTTGTCAGTTTCTTCTCCCCCCAAAAAGGAGAAGAATCTCAAACATTCAGCTGTCTTTTTGGGTCAGGAAAGGTAAGCTGATTTAGGATTATATACCCATAAACAGCATTGACTCCTTATTAATATTTTTCATACCATTTCCAGGAGGAAGCTGCTTTCATTGTCAGTAGCCTGATGCTTCTTCCTGTAATCTTGCATCATAGTTATTTACATTGAATCGTCTGCTTAAAAAAAACCATAAAGCACACCCTAATGATGAAAATTATGTAGGGGATAAGAGCTACTTTAGATTGGAAAAGACTTCCCCGGTTATTCTAGGGAAAATCATCTGCTGTTCGCTCACATCTCCAGTTCTTCCAGGGCTCATTTAGATAGGAGGCACGTATTTAATATTCCTCAGTTTCTGCTGTATTTCAGTGGTCAGGTGCTAAGCTGAAGCCCTAGAGTTATGTTAACATGGCCATTGATGTTAGAGCTGAATGGGCAGAGCCATCATGTCAGAGGCCACTGGTGATGTAGGAAAAGTCAAGTCAGTGCTTATCTGAATGAAAAAGGACAAAGATCAAGGGGGAGCTTTGCTGTTTGTATCTCCATCCAGAAAGGCAGAAGAAGAGGAAAGGATTCAAAATTCTAACAAGGGAGGAGAGGAGGGAGGAAAACCTGAGTCTGGAGATCTGGCGGGGAGTCTGAATGACAAGAACTTCGGAGTGAATCTAAAATATACTATGCGGCTGAGAAGTAAATGCTTATCCTAAATGGTAGCATAGGAGAGAAAACAATCTCTAGTCAAGAGTTTTCCTATGACTTCTTAACTTTAGGTTGCTCATTTAAAAAAGAGTTATACAGCTGGATATTTTTCATTTATTTAAAAATGAACAAGCAAAACCAAACTTCTTGTCTTGCAGTGAAGAGATATATCAGGAAAGGCATCCCCAATGAACACCGTGCATTGATCTGGATGATTGTGAGTGGGGCCCAAGCCAACATGGAACAAAACCCTGGGTATTACCAGAGACTGCTTGAAGGAGAGAAGAATGACAAGCTGCTTGAAGCAATCAAAACAGGTTATTCTCTTGATAATGCTGTTTATCTGTATTTATCCATCCTATGTCCTTAAGTGTTAGAGATAAAGTTATGTCATGGAAAACTTAGTATTTCTGTAGTAGTGGTTTAAGTGCTGAATTAACACTTAAATTGGATTAGTCGTAAGCTCTTCAGCAGCACAGATCTTTCCAGGTTCATCATGTGGTTAAAAGCATTAAGGAATGTTTTTAAGAAAGATGAGAAATTATTTGAGAAGGAATAAACTAGAAAACATTATAGTGTCATCTAAGTGAACAGTTGTATCTTTGAGCCATGACGCCTACCTTTGAGTCTGTTTCTCCTTAGTTCTGTCCCACAGGCCACTGGAGAAGCAGCAGGGGTGGTTGAAGATGTGGTATAGAGGTCTATATGAGGCAGGTGAAGTATGCTAGGATTTCAGGTTGAGTAAAAAGACTGCTAAGAAAGAGCTGTTGATAGATTTATATGAATTATAAATGGTGCAAAGATGGTGAATGAGGAACAATTGTTATTTGTTTCTTGTAACATAAGAACCAAGGACACTAAATGAAATGTGCCATGCTGCAGGTTTAGAAGAGTTGTGGCACTTGTTATTGTGCTGCAGAGTTTAGAAGTATGAACTGGTTTAAAAAGGAATTTGCTAAACTGACAGGTGAGGGAATCCACTTGATGCATGAAATATTAAACACTAAATGTAAATCCCTGGGAGAAGTGTACCCCTCCTCTACTGATCCATTTTCATGTGTGCTTTCTGTGAGCATTGATCAGTGGTCAATACTGATGACTGATGACAGGGTATAAGGGCAGTGAGACCTTGGGCTGGCCCACTGGGAGAAAAAAGAGGCAGTAGGTGAGGACAAACAAGTAGGAGTTTGGTGTAACTGATACTTGTCCTGAAACCTGCTACAGCAGAGCCTTTGTGGTGAAGCTGATATTGGCTGAATTGCTCAATTAAAAAGTCAAGAGGTTGGGCTCTGCTCTGGAACAATGCTGAGGTTATTTGGTTAGAAAGGTAGGTTGTCTTTTTCCTCTTGCAAAAAACTCAGGTACCTAAAGTTTAGGCTTTATGGATTTTTATTCGAGTTGGATAAGCATCTAAACACTTGGTTTATGCAGAGTTTCTTCTTTGCCTTTCCCCTCAACAGCAGTACTTTGGGCTTTTGGGACTACATGCCTTAGTAAGGTGTGTTGGAGCATAAACTTCATGTTCCTATGAATATGGAGACTAGCCAGAAATCTGCAGGCTTATATCCTGCTCAGAACTTGAAACAGTAGAGCTCTTACTATGAATAAAGAGGGAGCTAGTAAGATGACTTTCTAAAGCCTGCCTTGGTAAGGGTCTGGAGAAGCATCAAACTATTCAACTGGGGTAAAATTTCTGCAAGAGAGTTGAAAACAACTTTTTTCCAGTACTAGACAAAGACATGAAGGGTCAGTAGGTGGCTTTCCACACAGGTTAAAATGAAATAAAAATATTTTTCTGGGGGAAGGAAAAATACTGGGTAATGATAAAGATCTCTTTGTGAACTATGGACAAAATAAAGTTTTGGAAGGGCTACTGCACTGATTGGAAAACTGTAGAAGAGAAAATTAACATGGAGCAAGTGAGGGAAAAGAAAAATGGCTTGGAAGACTTTATTGGAGGGGAAAAAATGAAATTAAGACCTCAGACACTTCAATGGTAGATTTTCCTTCAGAAAGGAAGAACTAGTGTGGCCATAGGAGAGATGAAAGGAACAAAGTACTTAAGGTGAATGTAAACTTTGTGGTTAGTGTGTTTAATGAACTCGTGCTCCTGTTCACTGCACATATTATAGTGGGCTTTGGCTGAGCACTCTTTCAGTGTGAATTGGTGCCTTTCATTATGTTTTTTCAAGTGTTGTTTTCCCATTACTGTAGTTTTTTTTAATAGTAGACCAAGGTAAGATGTGGAATCATACTACTGTTGCTTTCATGTTTGCAGTTTCCAGAATTTTCAGGCAACTGTGCTGTGTTCATTGCCACAGTCTAGCTGTAAAGTTACAGCCCAGCACAATGCTGGGGTTTATAAACAAGAGAACAGCAATCACACTTTTTTCTTTTTTCCAGGGGGAGGGGCAGGAGGACAAGGCCAACCAAAGACTTTATTTCAAATTCAATTTAAAATGTGTATGAGTCTCTGGGTCCTCTTTCTTTTACATGCCCAGAAGCTGCAAACAATTTTTAAGTATGGAACTTTTTTTCATATAGGAAAGTCTTTAATGGGTATAATCAGGTTAAAAAGGGCAGGTAGACTGTGTCAAGAAATGGTCTAATCTTTAAAGAAAAATCTGACTAGTAATAGCAACAGAATTCTTTCAGCTAATTAAATCTGTAATCTGTTCTTTCACCATTTTTGCCCTTTAATTTCCTGATTCTGAACTGATGAACTTTATTGCTGACTTTATTTAATATGCTATTTGCGGTTTGAACTTTTTTTTTAAGAAAAATGTCGGAGAGAACAGGCTTCTTACTCTAACCATTAAAAAAAGAGCTTAAAGAATCCAGGTCTCTAAATTTTCGTGTCTTAGTTTACGTACACATTTAGAAGGGCATGCATTCCAACTACACTTTGTTTTTCATGCCCTATTATAGTCAAGTTTAGTAGCACAAATGATGATGTAAGATAAAAAGTGGCTGTCCTCCTAATGCAGAGGCTACATGCTGGATAAGGAAAGACTGGAGTATAAGTTGTAGCTTCCTTGGAGTAAGCTCCCCTTAGGCTGGCTATTGAATTTTGGAGTATGCCTGCAAGTCCTCAGGCACGTACATGTAGCTAATCCGTGCTTACACTCTTGTATTTTATGAGGAGGAGTTGTAGGTGCTGTGAAACCCAGGGTCTGATCTTTATCAGTCAGTCCCAGAGCCTGTGCTGTGCCATGTGACAGCTGGCATAAGGATCTGACTGAGGATTGGATGGTGGCTGTAGGATCTTAATTGAGTTTATGATGGGTTCAGAAAAGTAATTCAAACAATGGTCATTGTCATTTCACTGGAGACAGGGAATATTTTACTATCAAAGCACTAAGAAGCTTCTCTGAATGTTAAACTGTTAGTGGAAGTTGGGAATTTTCAGGTGAGTTTAAAGCATTTAACCATTCGAGAGGAAGGGGAAGAGCAGTGCCAGCTCTTGTGGCTCTCTGTAAGAGGAGCCCTATCAGGTCATATTCAAACTGCTGCCTCATCTGGTCTTTGGTCTACCAGAACAGCTAAAGGGAGAACTGGAGGACTTCCTCAGAATGTTTTTCCTAGTCTCCAGTCATCTGAGGTTTGGAGAGTTGCCAAGACATATGCTGCATGTTTGTACCTAGTAATGCTGGATGGGAAAAAATTCACAAAAACCCTTCTGGTTGCTCCTTTTTCATGTTGTTTACTTTGGTTATGATTTTGCAGATTTGTGCTGTCTCAATGCTGTTAAGCATCTCCCTCCAAACTAAGGAGCTCTAATCCACCTGGGTTTGTGCTATATATGGTAGCCATTTTGTATCTGTGGTCTTCCTTGCTGCCATTCTTTCCTGCAATTTCTCTAATTCTAGTGTCATCTTTTGGGGATGAAGGGGACTGGAATTTATGCACGTGCTTTTCGGATTTATACAGTGGCAATATTGTAAAAAACCCTAACTCTGTTGGCTTTCTTGATTGCTGAAAGCTCTTGAGCTGTTACTTGTTAGTGGGGGTTGTCAGGCTCAATTTTTCTGACTTTAGTTAATAACAAACTTGGCCTTAACTTAAAACAAGCAAACCCCCCAAGCCTCCAAAATAATTTATAGTTCCAGGTGTTGCAGGGGAAAGCTTGAACTTTTGAATTCTGGATATGCAGTGGAGTTTTTGAATGCTTGTAGTTGGCAGTTGAGGTGAATTTTTGCTCTGCTCTCTACTATGTAAAAAAAGAAAAAATTACCTGCCTTGAAGCTTTTCAGAGCAGATGCACATCACAGATGTAGGAGTAGCAAAGAAGTGGCCATAAGTGGAGTAGAATATATTAGTTATAAAAATACTTGTGTAATCTACTGACCACCTGTGTCTCATAGTGAGAAGCACCTGGATATGAAAGTAAAAGTGCCATGGTTTAGGAAATGTATTCTTCAATTTAGCACTCCCTCTAAAACCACATGCTGGTCCCTCTCCCCCCTCCAGTTGGAGGGACAAAAGGCGAAGATCATGGGTTGAGATAAGAACAATTTACTGGAAACAGCAGTGAGATACGAAAACAAACAGTAACAGCAACGATATTAATAACAAAAGGTATACAAAACAATTCACACAGAAAGAAAGCACACGATAATAGACAATACCTCTGCTACTTTCTCAACTGAATGGGAACCCCTTCTCCCTGGAAGAGAGTCCCTTTCCCACCCCCTGGCAGTGATGAGGTGGTATAGAACAACCTCCAGGCCCTATAGCCACACCCCCTCCCAGCTACTGCAGAAATTAACCCTATCGTGGCTAGAATCAGGACAAAAAGGAAGGATGAGATAGCAAGGTGAAGAAGGTTGTCCTGTAGATGCCTGACCTTTGAAGTACCCTGAGCAGGAAAAGCACGAGACTGGTTCCAAAAGCATTGGTTTTCTGGACTGCGCTTTCAAATCTCTTTGCTCCAGAAATAACATCAGTGACTCTGATTCTTGGTACCGAAATAGACATCTGTTTTATAAACTGAGGCTAATGTGTTCTGCCTTTGGTTGTGTTACTGAGTGAGGTAGAAATACTG
The DNA here is from genome assembly GCF_965178545.1 of Coloeus monedula. NCBI lineage: Eukaryota > Metazoa > Chordata > Aves > Passeriformes > Corvidae > Coloeus > Coloeus monedula. Next base: position 93,528,989 of record NC_138783.1, read on the forward strand.
CAGACCCATGAGAGGGAAGAAAGAAGCCAATGGTCTTCTCATGGTTCCTGCACAGAGATGAATCAGCAGGAAAGCTTTTGGTTGGTTTTGTTTCACAGCAGCATAAAACTGCCACCTCTGAGTGCTGAAAGATTGTCTAAAAAAATTCTATTGGGATTTAATCTAAATTTACTACAAAAGAGTAGTTAATCTTTTCATTGTGGCCTTCTTCCTGATTCTGTGCTCCCATACCTAGTTTATTTATAAGCAGCAGATCTGCACATAATGACAAGATAGTCATAATTTTGGGATTTATTTAGCAGTGTAAGATTCTAATGTTCATTTTGCTGCTTGAAAAGAATCCCGATTTTTTTTTTTTCCCCCCAAACTGGACCAGTTTGAAGCTGTGTTCCTTTGGACAGTAATGTCCATTAAGAACGAAGCAGATTAATGGACAGTAGGTCAGAGGGTAGGCTGTGCAGAGCATGAGAAGGAAGTATTTGGATGTCTCCCCTGGAATAGATGTATTAAAGTGGATATAAGTGGTGAAGCCAAATGAACAGCTTTTGCCTGCTCCTGCCATTTGCCTCAAGTAATCTCTGACCCTCATCTTTTAGTATGATAAAATGTATTGGCTTGTGTGTGCCTGTGGAGTGGGTTGAGTTCCCTCACCTTGAGCTAGACGAGCCTTAGAACTGGAGAAAGAGGGAGAGCATGCAAATGGAGCAGAAAGGGTAGGATGGAGAGGGAATGGGACCCTCTGCTCTTGGGCTCAAAGTAATAGTCTGGCACAAGGAGACCTGCGAGACCATGCCCTATATCTTCTATTAAGAGTAAAGTCTTTTAGCTCTTGTATCTTGTTTTTTCTCTCCATCCCCTTCCCCTAAACTAAAATACTGCTACTAAATATAAAGGAAAGTTTAAAATCCTTCATAAAACTAGGGAAGGCTTCCACCAGTCCTTGTAGGAAAAAAGTGCTCTCCAATCAGAAAACAAGTTGCAGCTGATTCTCTCAATTTCAGGTTGTGAAGTTACAGATGAGTTCAGTGTGAGTAGTCCCTGCTTTGTATGTGATGGACTTTTCTTACTCCCCCCTCACCTTTGCATAGCTGAGAAGAGCCATGGCCAAAATTCAGCATTAATCTTTTCTGTAACATTCAGCATATACTTTAATAAAGAATAAATTTTGATTATGCAAATACTATGCTGCATTCCTACCAAGAAGAAACAAAAGAAATTTGTTTATCCTGTAACTGTCTGTTGTTCAGGTCCTCTTTTTCCTTGTGGTTTTTTTCCATTCACATGAGAGGTGAAGTGAAATATTTTCCTGGTAATGATTTGTTCACTTTAAAAGGAAGAAATAGTGATTAGTATGATAACTTCTTAATGCATGTGACTTCCACTACACTGCTCGTGATTTTGGGGAGCTTTCTTCCTTTGGTTGCTTACAGCTGAACTTTGTGTCAAAGCTGTAACAGACTTCTTCCTTTGTGCCGGAAAAGGCTGATAAAAAGTGATAATTCTTAGGACATGAAGATCTGTACAGAGGTGCTGTTATTGAAGTTTGTTTTTAACTTTAACCCAATTTGTTGTTGTTAAATATAACCCAAGAAACTACTCATATTTTATTAATAACTCTTGGGTTTGGAAAATCTGCAAAGTTACTTTTAGACATTTAAGTTGGAGAGAAAAATTCTGTTTAAAAATCAGATGCACAAGTCTGGACTAGTGACCTTGGGTTCTTTTTTATGGAGTGAAGCAGGCCAAAAATTAACTCTGCCAGTTTCTTTCCAACAACTATGGGCTGGTTTGGGGTGACTAGATCAAACTTGCATGACTAATTTTTAGACCTTTGTAAGGAGAGATGAGTCCTACTATTAGTGTTTGGTCTGAAAGAATTTGATGGTTGGAAATGTCAGTAATTGCATATTCCTTACTTGGTTAAGGATTGAGCTTGAAGCATGTGGGAATGTGCTCTGCTGCTTGGTTTTCAGAAATCACTCCCACTCTCAATGATCTTGCACCAGTGAAGACACAACTCCTCTCATGATCACATCATGGAGAAACTTAATTTTTTAAAAGTGATTTTTAAGTGGAAGTTGGCAGCTGCGTGAACAGGTCTGGGTTTTTTTGGCTGTTACTGTTTGGTAGAAGTTCACTGAGTAAAGTCAATTGAAAGTTCATCTGATTTGTTATGAGAATATGCTTTTCCTAGAGGCACAACTCATTTCATGCCGCTTGACTTGATACATTTGGCATGTCTTGTGTCTGTCAGTCTAAATACCTGGTTTGCTTTCATTTAAGCCTTTGCAGTCAGACATGGAGGGAGTCCAATCTGCAGGAAAATTTCTTTAGGCCTGCTTGAAATTGGTTTCTGTATACTAATGTCTTGGTTTGAAAGACAGGTGTCTGCCAAGGAAGGCAGGAGTCTCCCTTGAAATGGAAGAGAAAAAGAAATTAAAACCCCCTTCCCTCCAAATTATTACAATTTTGAAATTAAGTGGCTTTCAGGCAAAGATATGAGGAACAGGAATATCAGTTCTTTACTATTATATATCTATGTGTGTATAACCAGTCAAATAAACAACAATAACTATGGCAGTAACAGCAAACAATCACAAACCCAGTCCCAGCCTTCTCGGCTGTCGGGCCCTTTCCCCTCGGGTGCAGTTCCGCTCGCAGCCGGCAGGGGCGCTGGCGGCTCCCGGTGAGCAGGGCAGGTGCGATGGTTCCCCCGCGGCTGCAGGGGGCGCTCCGGAGCGAGCTCGGGGAGCACGCGGCACTGGCGGCCTGGGATCCCGGGAAGGGATGGGACAAAGGCTTCACAAACCCCTGGGCAGCCGATCCCGGTGTCCGGCCGGACCCTGGGGAACAGCAGGCTGGAACAGCAGGGACGAACACAAATCCCGGGTGGCAGATGAGATGTATCAAACTCCGGAGCTGCTGTGGGAGCCCCTGGAGGTCTGAGCAGGCAGGGCGTGCGGGGCTACAGAGTAGCGAAGGCTCAAAGCAATGGCGGGGGCAGGGCGGCCACAGCCCTGCTCCCAGCGGGGCAGGGAAGGCGGGCTTGGGAATCCCGGGGTTTCTCTGGTAGAAGGAAGGCAGCTGAAAAAGCAGAGTCTCCAGTGCTGACGAATTCCTTCCAGCCTCTCTGTCCAAACGCGGGAACTAACAGCTCACAAGCCCAGGTGAAAGAGAGTAGCCAGGTGGACCCCTCCTCCTGTGGCCAGGTCTTGTTTTTCTTAAGCACCCAGTAATTTGTCCCCCTGGCAACATGTATGGGGAAAATTCTTTAAGAGAAAAAGAAAACAGAAGGAGAACTCCTAAAACCCCAACAACTAATAGGATTATTCTTTCTAGGAAGAGATTATCCTTGAATGCAAGTGCCCTTTTAGCCAAAACTGAGGTAAAGCTGTTTCTTAAGATCAATCCACCAAAACAACAGTTCAGTGAACCATAGTGAAGCTTCATTTGTACTTCAGAAGACCTGTAAAAGTTTGTTTGGAAAGTGAGAGGGAACGGCTCTTAATTTTGGTCTTTTTCCCTTTTGTCTAGACATGAACAGAACATTTCCAGATAATGTAAAATTCCGCAAAACCGCTGATCCGTGTTTGCAGCACGCACTCTACAATGTATTGGTAGCATATGGGCATCATAATAAAGCAGTAGGATATTGTCAGGTAGGTAATCATTGTTTTGTAAACAATGCTGCATTTCATGAGTGGTAACTGTTCTTGTCCATTTGAATGTGTGTTTTTAGAAGCGCACCCACAAACTATTTCTGTTTTTAAACTGGCCCCAGGAGGGGAGGGAAGGGGGGGCTGTATGAATTGCTTCAGGCAAGTTCATATGTCCTTCTGAGTTTCTCAGTGGCTGTTCTCATATGCTAGCTTGATCACTTTGGTTCCATTTGTCAGCTGCAACAGAAGTATTTTATTACACATGGTTGTATTAAGAGTAGTTGCTTTGGAGAGCAAGAGAAAGCAAGCCTGCCTTTCCCTCTTCCTCCCTCCTGCCATCTTCCCCCAAACAGTCCTTGGTATGTAGAAGGCATCATGAGATCTCAATTTCCTTTGTTTTCACTGTCACATTTTCCAAAGTACAGAGAGACCAGCATTAATGTGACATCATGTACTTTGGGGCTGGTAGCATTTATTTAGTGCCATCTCCCAATATAGATAACACAAGTAGGAAGAAAATTTCTTTGAAATTCGACCTGATACTGCTTTGATGGCAGCTCAGGAAAGCTTCTGTTGTCACTGTCAAGTACTGTAAAATTTCCTGTGGGACACAAAGAAGATAAGTTGATTTCATGACAGTCTGACAGTCAAGAAAAAAAGCAGCTGTCCTTAAGGATCTTAAAGAAGCAGGAACTGTCATGAGCAAAATGTGTTTTCAGTTCACTAATTAAGTCCTCTCCTGTCTTGTCCCCTTCCTCAGCAAGAATATGTGTACTAACATATAGCTTGTGTTAGTTGAGAAAGTTAGTGCAGTAAGTACAACTATTCCAAAGTTGAAAGAATATGAACAGTATTTATTTAAATCTGGAGAGGAGAAGACTTAAAGGGACTTAAACCTACACTGAAGTCTCTAAAAAAAATTTTTTTTTCTTGTGTATCCCAACCAGTTTTAGTACAGAAATTATTTGCTCCCATTCCTCAAAAGATGAGTGATATTTATGATTTTCAGTAATAGTATTTATTAAAATATAATTTTAATGTTTTGATAATAACAGAAGGGGTAGAATTACGAATAGTCACTTTTGCCAGGTGTCAGGTTTCTGTATAGAGGCAGTTATACACAACATAACACAACTTCTAAACCATAGTAGCTTCTACATGTCCAATTGTTAATAAAATGTTTTGGTACCTTTACTGTTTAATGGACTAACGAAAGAAGAACACTTAAAAAAACTTTTGTGTGGATTCTTTGCACATCTGGTCTCCTCACAGGATCAGTGCTATTATATGTGTATATGGAGTACTGGAGATATTACGGAAGAAATATGTTTGTATGCAGCGTTTGGATGAGTTAAGCAGCAAAAACTTGTAAAAGCTGATGGAACTGCAATGTTTTACTTAGTGTGTTTGGGTCAGACATTCTCCTCCTGCAGCCTCACTGTCTACCTGCAGGCGTGTTGTGTTGGTAGTGCTCATCTAATACAGCTGTGGCTGGGTTCTGATCAAAGCAGCTTTCAGTTGCACTGGGCTTTGGAATTTAAAAACAAAAAGGAATTGAAAGTATAGACTGCTAAGCTTTTTCTTTTAATTTTCTTCCCCTTGATCTTTGTTAATAATTCTTTTTAGCTGTTGTCATGCAGGTTTAGCAGGTTACTCAACCGATGGCATTCATTACTAGAGTTGATTTAGTATGCACACTTTGTAGAGCTGTAGTAATTTAGCCCTTAATCAAAAGAAGTAAACTAGAAACTCTTAAGATAAGTGTATGCATCTCAAAACCCTTCTTTCTGTTTCAGGGCATGAACTTCATTGCTGGATACCTGATTCTTATAACAAAGAATGAAGAGGAGTCCTTTTGGTTGCTAGATGCTCTTATTGGAAGAATATTGCCTGGTATGTTAAAAATATAGTTTTATTCATATATTGGAGCTTGGCTTTTATCTTTGCATTCTTCTCCAGTTTCAGAGGCTTTAGATGTTAAAATGGGCTTGCCTGGACTAAAGGTTTTTTAGGTCCCAGAATCACAGGACAAAGACACAGCACACAGGCAAAATTTGTCAATGTTTCATAGTCAGATTCCATCTTGAGGCAGTGGTTTATATGTATGTTAATATGTAGTCTTTCTTCTCACTCCCTACTTACACCTGTTATCTAGGTGTCTTCCTCTGTCACTGTGATGCTGGGGAACAGGGCTTGGGAAGGTGTCTGGGATTTGGCGCTTCTGGCTGCAGGGATGTCGCACAAAGCACAGATGAAGCAGTGATTGCAGAGCAGAGCAAAGGTGGGAGATGTGCCCAGTTTGAGCACTGAGCCTGGAGCAGGAATTCCCAGTGGCTTGGCAGGACACAACATGAGCTTTCTGCAGAGCTTTTTGACAAGGTGGTGGTAGTTCCTGCTGTGTCCCTACTTCTGAGTGTCAACTTCTTGGACACTTTACACATTGTGATTTTGCAACAAAGCAGACAAATGTCAAAATCTGTGTCTGTATGGAAAGTTCTTGTTAAAGCTCAGTTACAATCCACAGTGATCTAGCCAGGCTAGTCAATAGAGTCCAGAGAGATATTCAGCTATTAAATTAGGAGAAATTAAGCTGTAGACAATATCTGCATCTGGTCTGTTCACTAGCTCTCTGACTTCCCTTGCCTGGTTCCCTGGGTTTGCAGGAGGTGTTTACACAATCAGTTTTGCCCTATGTATAAGCTGAACCTCACTGGACATGTGAGGTAGTTTAAAGCCAGAAGCAGACACCAGGCACATTTTTTACTCCTGTGAAATGCATTTAGGAATGTTTTTTCTTGGGATTTAATTATAGAAGGAGAATGGTTTCATCATGAATGCCCAGTAGCATTGCACAGGACTAACTACAGATACACCTTTAATTTAGGTGGAAAGTCTAACTGGAAGACCAATGGAGGACTAATTCCTTATTGGCCTAGTTTTGCTTTTGCACAGATCTTTATCTCAAATGGTTGGAGGTGGAATTCAGTATTACACTGTCAGCTAGGTACCGGTCAACGACATCGAGGTTCATTGATACTTTAATTTTTCCTTCTGTCTGTTCTTGTTTAAGATTAAACAAAAAATATATATAATTTTTGGTTCCCTATTGAATAGAAAGGAAAGACCTTGAGAAATAAAGAAGAATAGCTGGAAGATTCTTTTCATGCTTTTGAATGTCTGTAAGAAATTATTTTACATGGAATACATCATATAGGAACTTGGATTTTCCTTGTGTGGAAAGGGTGGTTGGACTTTGTTTCCAGACTGAAAGAGTAGAGACAGGCAGGGAATGTTATGAATTGTTGAATCCGTCTGCAAATATTTGCCATTATGCAGCCTTGAAGTTTACTTTTAAGCTATAAAAATAGTCTAAAGAAATCAACTGTCTGTTGCTTTTGTTCAGCCTTGAGAACTCTAAGCTGTGCAAACAGGTAGGAGACAGGGCTGCTGTCTGCCATGTGACCTGCCAATACCCGGCATGGATGGATGTCTGCCTTGACATCACTGTGTCAGGGATAAGGCACTCAGTACAAGGCAGGTTTATTGTGAAATGCTGTGTGGAAACTCTTACTGTTAATCCTTTCAATAGTCTTCGACACTTTTATTTGAGGCAAAGGAGGTAGAGTCAGAATTTTGTGTTGTTGTTTTTGGTAGGGAACTTAATTCACTTTGTCATAAAACCTTCAGTTCTTGTGTATCCTTTTACACTTCACTGATACTTGTGGCAAAAGTTGTTCTTATTTCTCCCTCTTGGTTGTTGTGTTGTTAGACAGGTAGCTTTGGTGATGAGAAGAAACTCACAACATGAAATGCAATTACTATGTATAAAGGAGGTGTGTATATTTCCTCAAGTTACAGATATATTTTTACTTTCCCGTAACGTTGTTACTGACTTTAGCCTGGGTCCAACTGGGCAGTATGGATCTTCTATATAGTATAAATATTTGTATTGAATAATACAAGGCTTTATTGACAGAAAACTTGTTGCTGGTGCTTTTTCCCCCAAAATTCTAAAAAATATTTTTATCCCTTCTATTCCCACCACTCTTCTATATCATGTTTGATTTGTATATTTATAAAATTCAAAGCATGACAGATAGAATAATTGGGGTAATTTCAGTGAAATACTGTGTGTACATATGTGAGAGAAAGAGAATCAGACCATATTCACAAAGGAACTCAAGTAAATAATTACTACTTTTCTGTTAACAGTGCAATGTACAGCACATTTCAGTTTTAAGCCCTACAGTTATTTGTTAGGGAAGCAGAAAAGCACTGTACCTCTCAAGATCTTCTAGATCTTGAATGTTTTCCAGGTCTTCTGAGGGAAGACTAGGAATCAGTTTTGTTGGATGCTAACAGTTTGATTAGCCAACATTTTTTCCATTAGTTTGGTTGCTGATGTGCTTTTCTTGATTTGTTTGCATTATAATCTACATGTTTTTCCCCTACCATGTCATCAAATACGCCTCCAGCTCATGTCCTCATTTTCGAGTGAGTCCTGTCGCTGCCAGTTAAATCAGTGGTGCTTTAGGACAATTTAGAAATCCATTCTCTGCCCTCTCCCGTGTCCCTGTGAGTGCTCCCTCCCCTGCCCACACGCGTTTAATTACATTAAGCAGCCGCTCCAGTACCATCATGCTGACAGTGCTTTTCTTGGTCAGCAGGTGAACTAAGGCAGCCGCAGATCAATGTCATTGATTGAAAAATGTACAGTGTGACAGATGGGAGCATTCTGGGGAAGTGACAGAAAAATGGGACTCCATCAGTAAAGGTTTTCAGGCTGAGTTGTTCTGTTACATCCAAATGGAGATAACACAGCTGGAGGAGAGAGCCAGTAAATTAGGATTTGGTTGATTGATAGGAGGAGTTCTGTGCATGCCTTTCATTTGGCTGAACATAGGCACTGCTGAGTACATCTGGGGGAGGCTTCTGCTGAAGGCAAGCCCATGCATTTCTGCCCGTTGTGTCTGTCAGCTGCTCAACCAGGGATTTGGAGGGATTATAATTTAAACACAGCAAGGGGGAAGAGAATTATTTGTTTAACTGAAGTTTTGGGTGTTACCAAGTGTTTTTTTATTGCCAGGCTCATTCAAACAGATGACTGGAGCAGACAGCATTGCCCACAAGAAGCAGTATAGATTCAATTCAAACTCAAAGTGGATGTGACTGCAGTGTGTACTCACCATAGCTCCGATGTTTCTGTTCTGTTCATCACTCTGATCCTTGTTGAGAAGTTTTGGGGCTTTTTTTGTTCTGCTAAGGAAATAGTTGGGAGATTGCTTTAGAAAGCATTGGGTAGGTAGGACCTTTTGACTGTCATACCTCAGTATGTAAGTTAAGGTGTGTATTTGTCATATTTTACATATTTGTGATTAAGTCGTGAGTTTATGAGAAGAAAAATTCAACAATTTGGTCTGACTTAAGCATGACAGTTATGCTTATATATAGGAGAATAATCCCCCTCCTGCCTTCAGTGGTTCTCAGTCTGGAAGCAATTGTGTATATCAAGCTATACTCTAATTAGTCTACTGGACTACTATACTGGAGTTACGCTTACTGAAAACTAGTTGTAGAGTACTTCTCCTGTGGTTAAGAGAGTTCTCATGAGTTCTGCACTGCCCTGTTCATGGCCAGTTTTACATCCTTTTATTGTAGTGTCAATGCCGACTTCTGGGGGTGAGAAAAGTCCCCCTCTCTTTTGTGCTCACTTTTCATGCATTTGTAGGATGCAGTCAATTAATTTTGGAGGTTTTTTGTATGGCTGTGCTGCTTCAGTCAAACTCTTCTCTTGCATGAAACTTTTCTGTGTTCCTGTTTTAGCCTAGTAATTATTCTGTGTGTTGTTCCAGTTCAAACTGATTTTTCAATTTTTTTTTTTTTAAACTTGATCACAGTGGCACGCTTTTATTTTCCACTGGAGAATCAGCTAATGCCTTGTGCAGTGGCTCTTTTCACAGTGGAAAGTGTTTTGCTTAAGAGAGAAAAACTGTCGGCTTTCCCTTGCCTTTTTTCCTTAGTGGTGCTCTGGTTTTGATTTGTTATCTCCATCATAATGCATGTGCTGTTCCTCCTCTCTCATTGTCAACAGATTTTTTTCCACAGCATTTAGGAATTCATAACACCTTTTTGCTGAACTTTACTTGCACGTTCTTGTTATTTTAAATGTCATCATGTCTCTTACTCCAGTCTCTACACTGTTACTTTGTTGTGCCTTGTGTACTGACGTGGGTCGGTATCTCTTAATTTAGGATTGTCAACAAATACCGTCTTTTTCTTTCTCTCCAATGTTCTTAATAAAAATATTACATGAGGTGTAGGATTCTTCAAGAATCAGTCTAACAATCTTCCTTCAATCTCGTTACTTTTTAGCAGCTTCTTTTAAATTTTTTTTTTACCAATGTGTACTGCCTCTTTGTTTATAAAAAATTAAAAGAGCAGAGTTTTAAATGATGAAATAGTCACCAAAGTAGTAGATTGCACTGAAGTAACTGGCATTAGCTGCAAGGACACAAGGTGCAAAGCAAGGTGCCAGTTTGGTGTCTAACATAGTGACTGCTGGTTAAGGCAAGTGCCTGCATGCTGAGATAACAGATATCTCCCATGTTTGTTCAGCTCTCTCTGGCTTGCAGTTGTATCAGCCAGAGACTTGCAGGTTGCACAAGAAGTTAGGCACAGTAAGAGACATGAATATTTGAACTGAATGGCATCATAGCTACCTCTCAAACTCTTGTATATCCTTCTCTTTTGAGTGACTTGTGTTGTAACATTCTTTCAAGTCCCATCATACAGACTTCCAGCTGTGAAGGGAAGGACCACTTGGGAAATGCAGAAGGCTGTACTAAGCTGTAAAGTATTGCTATTTAGACTGTTTGCTTTTAATTGCAGTTAAGTCTGTATTTATTTCCTTATTCTGGCTGAATTTATTTAAATACCCTAACTGGGTATAGCCAGGGAACCTCTGAATGCAGAACTGGCTTGGCAGCTGCATCTTTTCAGACCTGCATCTCTAAAGGGAGTGGAACTGTTTCACAGGAAGCATTTTATTTAGCTCTGCAGGTAAAAAACACTGCTAGACCTAAACCGAGCTGAATTTGCAGCCTAAGATGGGGACTGTTATGATGAAAAGTGTTTCCTTTCAGAGAGAAGACTTGAGCACCTCAGGCATGTGCTTTTGGTGTGGAAAGCTCCTCTCAAGGCTATGCATGACACCATGTTTGCAAGTAGTTTTTGATAACTGAGCTTTTTTTACAGCACCATCAACCCAGAAAATTTCAGCAGATTGATCAGTTCTGGGCTGCTTCTTCTTCCTCTGGCAGCATTCAGCTGCAGGTCTGTGAGTTGGCAGAATTCTCACTCATCCATGGAGCTCGTCTGTGATTGCATTTGATGCTGTAGTGGTGTGCATCTCTGGACTACAGCATCATATCTGCTACTCGGACACAGGAGTGTTTTGCTGGTCAGCTGAACAATTAAGAGTTCTGAAATAGGGACTCCATCATGTTATACTGTTAACCCCCAGCCACAATTAAAGCATTAATCTTTGAGCATTAGAGATCAGTTGAATTTACCTGTGAATTAAGCATGCAGTGTCCTGTTAAGCTAAAGGTGGAATGAAGGAGTCATGTGCCTGTATTTAGAAACTATGATAAGCCTTAAATCTTCATTACTTACAAATCTGAACTGCTAGGGGATTTGTGAGACTTGAGCAAGCAGGAAACGAGTAACTGTTGGGGTTTTTTCTATAAAATTATACAGATATTTATACTTTTGAAATAATTTATTTACTTTCTGTATCATATCTCCTTCCCCCACAGTCACATACCTCATCAATAAAAGAAGAATCTCGTTATTTAGTAGGTGTGTTTTAGTTGGCTGGGTAGAGCTCTTACACTTTTGTCTGAAACAGAAGCTTGCTGTATGTGACAAGAATATACATGCTGTCAGCCATACTTTTGTGAGGAAACATGCTGAGTTTCAGCTGTGCAGCAAAAGCACCCATAGCGTTTAGAAACGCTACAGAATGTTGTGTTCCTTAACATGATTGTATTTACACTGGAAGCAAGACCTGTTCCACCAAGAAAAAGTCAAGAATGCCTCCTTTGTTCTGACAAGCAAGCCTTTTATTGATACAATTTGATTATGTTGAACTTGAAGTATCTTCAGTAGGCCATCCATGGTACTGCTCTGTGTGGGACTGCAGCCTTTGTCTTTCTGTGCAGACAGTGCTATTTGCCTGTTTATCTCCCCAGTTAATCAAAGTTTCATCCCTTTCAAAAGCCATAACTTGTCAAATGAAATCTTAATTCAGCTAGGGCTGATCAAAAGCAGAATTCCCTGGCTGCATGCAAAGGAGGAAGGTAGGTACTTAGGAGGAAGGTAGGAACTGTGGGTTCAGGGCTTACTTAGTTTGTGTTTTGTATTTTATTGGAATAGCCATGTTAGAGGGATGTTCTATTTTTTTTTTTTTTTTGTGATGGTGGTGGGGTTTTTTTGTTGTTGCTGGGGTTTGGTTTGTTTGGGGTTTTTTTTTTAGTTTTATCTAATGGCTTGAGCTGTGAAAGCACTAATGTGCACATGTGGTATAGAAACTATACTTTTGACAGAGCCATCTCCATGCTAAAGGGACTGTGCTGTTCTACCTGCGGCATTAACACAGCAAAGGCACAGCAGCTTTTTTGGTTTTTTGTTACTTTCTGATGGTCAGCCAGGGCTCTGTATGTTCAGTTACAATTTTAATAAAGGAACCTTCCTGAATATGTCTCTGACAGTTAGAAGCATAACATATCAGCTGACAAATGTATGATGGGTTATACATGCTCAAACAAATCCCAGTATAGAGTTTTGTATTTTAACTTGTAAATCCCCATAAAATGTACTAATATGCTTGACATTATCTGTGTATGAAATACCAAGACTCATAAAACTGGAAGTGTAACTGGATTTTCCATACAAAAAGCCAGGTGAGGAAATAGTAGTAATTCCTCCCATTGTGGCCTTTCAGTACTTAAAGAGAGCTTCAAAAAAAGATGGAGAGCAGCTTCTTGCAGGAGCAGATTGTGATAGGACAAGGGGGAATGGTTTTAAACTAAAATAGGGGACACTTAGATTAGATGTCAGGAGGAAATTCATTACTCGGAGGATAGTGAGGCAGTGGAACAGGCTGCCCAGAGAAGTTGTGGGTGCCACGTCCCTGTAAGTGTTTGAGGCCAGGTCAAGATATCCGAGAGGTCCCAGACTTGGTTTGAAAGAGTGACCCTGCCACCACTGCTAGTAGTGTATTCAAACTGTAAATCAGTCTTATTAAAAACACTTGCGATATTTTTTTATTGGAATTTGCCTTGTCCTAATTTGCAAGTATTACTTCTTTTTAAGACTTTCTCCTACTACATTGAAAAGCCCACAATGCCTAGTGTGTTTTCTCTGTGGTTAACTTTGCTTTTCATTTTTCTTGCATAAATGCTACAAATAAAGAGCTTCCTTACAGAACTCAATTTTTCTAAGTAGCATTCATAACCTTTTCTTTCATTCCTTTCCAGTTCTTTAACTTCCTGCCTGAATTGTAAATATCAGAGCTGGGTGCAGTTTTCTAACCTCAGTTTTGCTAATGTCATAATCAGAGATGATACACTCTATTTTCAGTAGTAAATATATCCAAGGATTGCTTTGGCTTTTTTCTGAGCTGTGTTTACTCTGGATTTACTGTGTTTGCAACTTAAGATACTGCAAAATTGAGGGTTTTTTTCAAAAGTTCAATTCTATGTTCAAATATGTCATAGTAGAAAGAAGCACTGACAGCATGCTTTGATACAGTTTCAAAATATAGTATAATGCAAATGCAGCAGAGGTGGCAACATAAAGAATGTGTTGGTGTAAGGAGATGTGCTTTGGGAGTAAAGGAATTAAATTAAAAAGATGTACAGTGGTAACTTTTGTCTACCTAAGTGTACAAGACGTGAGTGTTCAGTTTGAGAGAGATGGTTGGAAAATGCAACCTTGGTTGAATTTCATGTGTTCATGTTCAGAAGACCTGGAGTACTTTACTAAGCTGTCAGTTTATGGCTAGTGGAGAAGTCTTGTTCCTCTTACAGTTTTAAAAACTGTTGCTTCAAGAATAAAATTAATTGTCTCGTTAGCTTCTTCAAGCTTGAAGTAAGAGGATTGTGGCTTTAACTGCCCTTCTATTTAGAGCGAAGTGTTGGATTGGTTTCCTTTTTCCAGTGCCAGACTAGAACCATACGTGTTGGTTCAGCTCTGTTTTAAGGTGCCTGCTTCTGTCCTAGTCTCAGGTAATGTCCTCAATGGTCCCTATGGTGTGACTGTAGCATTCTTGTGTAGAGCTGATGAAAATGTAACACTGGGGTTCTTCTTAAGCATGGCAGGATATCACTGCTGTGTTTTGTGCTGAAGTGTTCAGAATAATCTTGTCAGTATGGTCAACTGATAAAATACCTATTCTTCCTAATCCTGTGGAGGAGTTAAAAAACACAGACCCAAGAATCCTTATTCAGCTGAAGTCATCAGTCATTCAGACTCACTATAGAGCTGTAAGTTGTTTGTTTTTAAAAGAAAAGTTTGTTTCCTCAACAAGCAGGATAAGCAGTTGCAGTTTTCAATGAATTTCCTCTTGGTTTGAGGAAATTGGTGATAAAAGTCTGTCAAAGTGTTTTGTGAGTTAAAAGCCTTGGCTCCTGGGACCATCCTCAGCTCCATAAGCTGCAGACTTCTCCAAAGCATGCAACTCTTTAGACAGGCACAATTCATAGGGTGCAATGACTGCAGTCAGGCCAGGCTGTTTGGAAACAGCTGAGTGGGGAATATGCTCTGTCTGTTGGTGTCTGTCGGCTCAGTGATACTGTGAGAAAACCACTGTCCACAGAAGGAGCCATTCCAATGGTACTGGATATGAAGAGGGAAGAGAGGAGAGCTGGCCAACAGTACTTGCCTCAGCTATATCTAAGCTATAAGAGAGTGTTTTGGTAGCTACAGCTTTAAGCTGGACTAGTTTTAAATGATGCAAATGTCTCTACTGAGCAGCACATAACAGAGCTGGTGTGTAAATAAATAATTAACATAGCCAGTTTCATTCTCTGTAACTAGAATGTCTGAAAGTTGCATTTGTGTTTTCCAACATGCTGCTAACTTCAGTTTGTTTCTCTAAGGGGTTACACATGAAGTCTTTGTTCCTTTGTATTTCATCTCTGCCTTCCGTAATGTCTGGAAGGATGGCATCTTTGCCTGCCTTTCCATTGTCATTCTAATTAACAAGCATGCTTCTTCAGTTTCCAAATGGCAGGTAGCTACTGCATCTGCTCAGAATCCCCCCGGTGCTCTGTGAAGTGCTAACGGGAAACCAAAGGGCTCTTTCAGCTCCCTGGGATCTATTTTCCAAGTCTGGGACCAGAAGCAAAAGTTGAATACAGGTGATGGCATTATGTAGAAACAAACACTGCCTTTTTGTGCTTGCTGGAAAGGTGTTAATAGTAAGTAATTTCTCAAGATACATTACTCTAGATTTTGTATAATCGCAGTATCAACCAATAAGGTTCCATAAAATGCTTGCATTCCCATTTTTTTAAGGTAGTTCTACCATCCAAAATAAAACTGGTTTCCTTAAAGCTAATGTTGAATTGTGAATGATACAGCTAATGCTGGCTGTGGTGCGAGTTCAGTACCCCAGGACAGAAATTCTCAATCAGTTTAGTTTGAAGGAAGAGATAAAATATGGCTTGAGCCTGTTTAGGGTTGCTTGGTTTGTTAGATTTTTCTTTTTTCTGTTCCCTGGAAAATTAGGAACTTGTGTTTTAAAAATACTGTAGTTAAGAGTTTTTAGCTTGCCATTTAACCGCATATCTGCAGGATATCACTCTGGCCAGGACACCTGCAGGGGTCACTCTGGCCTGATATTGCAAAAAGAATTGGCAGTACTTTTGAGTTTCCTCCTTTTCCTGTTGTGGCTTTCTGATTTCTTCCCAGATTTAGGCTGTTCAGCTTTTAATGTAAGGCTCATGATGTAGATACTTAGAAGACACAAAAATTGGTATGTTTTAAATGTTTCTTTTTTTCCCCTACAAATGCACGTGATGGCATCTGTTTTGGTTTTGACTTGAAATGTAGGACTCAGTGCTTTTCATGAAATTCTGTTCATGGATACCTCTGATTTTTCCTGCCATTCCTTAGGCCTGCTCTGTTTCTCTCCTGGATTCCAGTGAGGTCTGGTAGCATATGGTATCTCCAGCAAGAGACATTCTTGAATGTTGTTTGTTGGTATAAAAATGAACTATTTCTGCTACTATGGGAGGAGAGAGAACATTATTATTATCACACACACCCCCACCCCCACCCCCCCAGTTCTCATGGACATTATAAACATATTCTTGTGAATAAAATATTTTGCATTGCTTAGACTGTGAGAAAAGTTAAACCACCCAGTTTTTAACTTTTCAGCTGGTTTGGATCTCCAAGACAAATAGTTCTGTCCCAGGCTGGGCTATGTAGGCTCTTGAAATAATAGTCAGAAATGCTGGAAGGTAAGCAGCAGAGCTGAGGTCTTGTTTTGGGCATTTTTGTAACACTTAAGAATTTTGTTCTGCTAGGAATGTGTGTATTTAACGTGACATATGCACAACAGACTGGAAGGTTGTTTTTTTTTTTTTTAACTTCTGTAGCTCTGACCCGTAGAGGTAATTTAAGGCTGTAAGAGTATTGCTTCTTAAACTTATTTTTGGAACCTCTTAATCTATTTGTAACAGAGAACAAGGTCATACAGTCCCTACAAGCTTTATCCTTACTTCCTACAAATCTTATTACTGTTCTGGATCACAAGCAGCCAGTTACATTTTAGTCCTGGACATTCTGGTAAGATTCAGAGGTGCTAACTGTTGTGATAGGGAGACAATGAGAGGGAGGTGTTAGGAATGCATCTTTGCCAGAACAGGTTTCCAGCTCAGTGAGTGCATGCCACAGGCAGTGCAGTGTTAGTAACAAAAAGCCCTTTGAACAAGGGAAAAAGTGCCTTCATGTGGTCACCTGTGTTGTACAGTAGCAATAAAGTACCTGGCAGCTGGTGAAGCTGGCTTTTCCTGTTTGCTGCTGGACTTCAAGAGGAAGACACTGATGATCCCAGCAGAGCCACAGGGCTACACTGCTGTTCAGGGTCAGGACTTTGATGAGGAAGGGGCACTTGGCAGGATGAATCCATGTGGGATGCTGCCCACATTGCCCTCTGTTATGCTCTCGGGCAATCCTAAACTTAGCAAGGCATCCAAAATCCATAGGCAGTTACTCGGAACAAAAGAGTAGGCAAAGCAGGTCCACATGGGCAAGCAACAGAGGGAGAGCTGGGAGGAAAGTACAGAAAGCCTAGGATCAGTTTCCAAAAGCACTTGAAAATGCCAGGTTGCATGTCGAGGAACTTGATTTTCATTTAGATACTTTTCTGGAATTTAGCAAGTAATTAATAATACAATAATAATTTATAATACAATATTTCATTTGTTGCCTTCCAGAAAATGTGTTTAAAAATAATGTAGTTTCTGATCACCTAAAAATTATCACTTCCATTTGACCATTTGGAGGATAAAAGGAAACAACCTGGCTATGTGGTTTTTTTCCAGGGGAATGGTGTTTTGTGAGAGGACACTCCCATAAACCACCTAGATCAACAGATACACAATATAATTGGCCTACCTTTTTTTTTTTTTTTAATTAGTAAGTGGCAGATTGGGAGCAGTTACTGACTCAGGTCTGTTCTGGGTCATCAGCTGCTCAGTATCTTGCCAGATTATTGAGAGGGGGAAAAATAATTAAGATGCTAATTAAATGTGGATCATGCAAATCTAGAAATTTCAAATAATTTGTAAGATATAAGATATGGAAGGGACATGAAGCTAATGTGTTTCAATGGTAGATGAGTAAGAATAATTGTGCTGTATTTAATTAAAAACAGCTTTGTGGTGTGGGGGAGAGGTAGGCTTGTGTAGACTTGGTTATAAAAAGGATATTTTGACTTCTGGGCAGAGCAGCCAATTACAAAATACTAGGAAAGTAGGGCACACAGTGAAGCATTTGCAGCAAGGGAGAGCTGCAGGATTTTTGCTGAGGGCACATTTCCAGAAGGCTTAATGACTGGGAATCCCTAGTAAAAAAGAAGGGAATAGAAGGGCCATGTAAGTTAAATGTTACTAAGCACTTAGGCACTGAACCAAGTTACAAAATTATTTTCCCTAGTGAAACCAGATGTGGACTGTGAAAGGTGTTCCTTGTAACTGATCTGTGGGTAAGTTTTGCACAAATATGAGGTCCTCCAGGAATGTTTCTGAAGGATTTGGAAATGTGGCTTTCCTAACTTGAAGAGCTAATTTTATATACATACATTTATGTATAAAAGTATATATACAGGAAAAATAAATAGAAAATGATAATTACATATTAATTATCTGTAATAATTATAATTAATATCCACATGAACTATAATGTATCATAATTACATGTAAAAATGTCTTGAGTGCAGATTCTTTAACCTAACTTCTGTTGTGAACTGGCACCTAATATCCTGAAAACCCCTGCTACTCAGTTATTGGTATTTGCATAAATCGTTAGTCACTCCTCCCACTTGTCCTGCAGCAGCGCTGGGCTGAACATTGCAGTGCTGTGTACCAGGGCACATGGGAGCTGCTCCTGCTCCGAGGAACAGCAGGAGGCTGCCCCAGATAGATGAATAGTTCCTTTTTTCCTTTCTGTCCAGCAGTACAGTCTTAACAGACTTGAATGAAATTTTAATTTACACCAAAGCTTCCTGGCTGCTTCAGTAATTTGTGGAGTGACGTATCCATGTTGCTTGTCTGTTAACTTTTTGCTTGCCAGCTCTCAAAGAGCTGGGTAGGTGTCCAGTTGTGTTCTTGAGATCCTGACATTTACTTTGCTGTACAGATTAAAAATAGCAGCTGCTGTTGGTTTCAGCATATCAGATTATTGCAGCAGAGCAAGTGGGCTGCTGTCCTTCCTCCTGAGGACATTTGTCGGTGGTAACTTGAAGTTTTCAGTACTCACATGTTTCAGGAGCACAAAAGAAACGGTTTGTGGATGTGTAAGAGGAGGAGGAAGGATAGGAAAGAGAAAAGGCTTGTTCTGTTACTTGCTATTTGAGATGTGATTAGATTTCACTTGCATTAAAGCAGCATTTTAAAAAAGATCTACTCAGCTAATTAATGTTACTGTTACCTGCATTCCAGTTCAAAAATGAGAACACCACCAATACAACATACGGAGAAAGAGAGGTTTTTGTGTTGGCTCTGAGGTTATGGTGTATTTTCAGTACACTTTTTCATGGGATTACTTGTGTTTTAGCTGTTTGAGCTTTCCCTACAAGCAATTGAAAGGCAGATGGTTAAAGAAATACATAGAGTGGCAGTGACTCTTAGGTCTGTAGAGGAGTTTTGTTTCACTCTTCAGTGGGAACAAAGAAAAAGATCCCATACGGAAAGCTAGATTCCTAAAGATTGAATGTGATGTAGTACCATTAAAAACTCCTGTAAATGTTCTAGAGTTTGGACAGGACAAATACAGAGCAAATAGCTCATGGGTGGGAAGTCTGTTCAGGAAAACCACTGGCACGGGAAAGTGGAATATGAAACTGCTCTTGTGAAATTGCAGAAATTAAAGTGGTTATACATGTACTGCATAGTTCGGACATATTTTCAAACTTACCTGCAGCACTGGGAGGTTTTATTAGAATTACTGCAGGCAAATAGACTTTGCTCTTATTCCTTCACCTTTTTATGAAGTGTGTGTCTGGGGACCTTGGCAGAAACCAGTTAAGAGAGAGAAACCTGAATTGCAGCTTTCCCAAATCAGTGAAGGAAAGAAAGGCATAGAAAGGTGTTTGTGTTACCACTGGTTTCTTTCCATAAACAAAGTTAATTACATAGGTCTTGTCAGCAAAGCACTCATGAACCATCAAAGGTTGCTTCCCATGATGGACTGGAGCAGCCAAGTCCAGCTTAAATGTTTCTGTCAATATATAAACCCAAAATACGAATTTCTTAAACATCTGTGTAATTCTCTTCCCTTACTGGGGCATTTGAATACTAATGAATTGAAACAACGTATTTTTCTTTCCTTAAATATACCCAAAACTACTCGTTTATAGAGCTGAGATGCTCGTTGTTCAGCCTGCACCTTGGTAATGAAAATGCTTATTACTGACAAACAGGCTGTGGACTGACGGCCAGAGGGCCCTCTGTGGTTCTTAACTGTGAATTTACCAGTTTACTGCAGTGACCAGAAGTGCAGGAGATACAGGTCTTATTTCAATCCCTTTCTTGCAGGTAAATTCAGTAGAAAGACATGTTGCCTGAGGGATGTGTCATTCACTTCCTTTCAGAATTATTCTATGGAAAGTGGGATTTTTTTGGCTCAGAGAAAGGAGAGAAAAACGCCTACCTTAATGGCTAGGTCACACCTTAGGAGATGGGGAGAATCTGGCCTCCAGCACCCCTGCACAGCTGACAGTGGGGAATTTGCATTTCCAGTTTGACTGGACGTGGTCTAAGGGCTGCAGGTTACTGTGGTGGTTTGAGTTTTTTGTTACCTGTCTGGGTGTTGTGTGGACTGGGAGTTGTGCAGCCCCCACACCCAGGAAGGAGGTGGTAGTTATATTGAACTGTTTAAATATTAGTTACACTTTCATAGTTTAGGCTAGCAGTTAAAAACCACCTAGACTATCCTTCCTTGGGAAGGAAGAATGAATTGCCAAAAAACATCAGAGAGAAAGAAGATACTTAGTAGGCATGAATGAAGTGTTTGTGCAGAGGGATCAGCCTTGGCTGAAAGAGCAGCACTGTATGACCACAGTGCAGAGATCTTCGTGCTGTGGGTTAACTTACTTCACCTTGGAATTCATAGGCTCACCGTGCCTTTGCACATTCAGCTGCAGAGGACATTCTCTTCAATTTCATGAAAAGATCATGTCCACAGATTCCTCAGTTTTGATTTCTTCTCTCCAAGATTATTACAGTCCTGCAATGTTGGGCCTCAAAACTGATCAGGAAGTCCTTGGTGAACTTGTGAAAATGAAAGTTCCAGCTGTGGCAGAGCTGATGGAAAGACATGGAGTCATGTGGACCCTAGTGGTGTCACGCTGGTTTATATGCCTGTTCATTGACATTCTTCCCGTGGAGGTAATCGGTAACATAAAGTTCTCTTACTACACCCATAATTATTTTGTTTGTACTGCTTTAGTAATAATTGCTTACTGGAAATCAAGGTTAATCTGAATTCTTTCCTGCAGACTGTGCTCCGAATATGGGATTGTTTATTCTACGAAGGGTCAAAGATCATCTTCCGCGTGGCCTTAACATTGATTAAGCAAAACCAAGCTTTTATTTTGGAAGCCACGAATTTTCCTGACATCTGTGATAAATTTAAGCAGATCACCAAAGGAACATTTGTAACAGAGTGTCACAGCTTCATGCAGGTAAATTCTCTGCAGCTTTTAGTCATTCCAGATTAAAACCAAGACTGACTTAGAAATGTTTTTCACTGAGCAAAAGATGGATACAGTTAAGAGAAATGTAGCTGTCAGGATTGTTTTTTAAAGTAAGAAACTCCAACCTTTCTAAGAAATATATTAATATATTGAATAATTTATATTTATTAATTATTATCAATTAAATAATATGTTTAATAATTATTATCTAGTTCCATATATAGCAATCCATCTGCATTATCTGTCATACAGGGAAGAAAATTCTTTTTGCCCTTTTTACCAGTTAAGGCAGGAAGTCTGATGAGAAAATAATTTTAGTGCATTTTTCCAGTGAACTATGGATATCGATCCTGTGCTTTTTTTCAGATTAATTGTAATACAGTATTGTAGAATAAGCACAAAGTGAACTTCAAGCTTGCACTGATAAATGACTAGTGCCAGAACACACAGCATTCTGTTTAGAACAAGAAAAGTAGCAGCAGGTTCTCATTTCCAGACAAAAACCCATGAAGTTGAGTGTCCAAGTGCTATGACAATATGTAATCTAAGAATTATTCTTGTAAATTATTAATACAGTGGGTGCCACATCAGTATAAAACATGAGACTCAGGGCTTTATCTCGGAAGATGGAAACATAAAAGGTGGTAACTACAAAACAAGTAACAGGAGCACATCTGTCATAAATCACCTGGCCAACTCCACTATCATTGTTTGCTCAGGGTGCACAAAACCATCTCCTGGATGGTGACATTTACCCCCCAAAGAGTTTCATGCTCATGGCAGATCTCTGTGCATAGGTCAGTCACAGTAGGATGTCATTTATACTAACTTTTGGTTTTGCTCATAGGGAAGAAAAATTAGCTTAACTTACTGACACTTTTAAGTCTTTAATTAAAAGGAGTAAGAGAAAAATCACAGGTACAGCTTTAATTTAGAAGGGAGATGTTTGAGGGGTCCATTCCATAAACAGTTTAGAATAAGAATTTTATTAAATGTTAACTGCCTTAAGAACACCTCTTCAGAGGCTGATGCTAACACTTGTCCTTGAAGGACTTCCATCCCCCCTCTTTAATTGTGTTAAATTTTACACCAGCTATTTTTAGAAAATCAACCACCTTTTTCTTGCAGTTACCCTGAGAATTTTAACTTACTTACTGTAGTAATGGGGTTTTGAAGGCAGTTAGATAAACAATTAAGGTTAGGTTCTTCTGTAACTTTGAAACATGTGCTTTTGTGTTTGGATTTATTTGTTGGGTTGAGGTTTTTTTCAACAGTACAGGTATTAGTACCAGTAGAGGTGATGACACATATCTTTATGCCTCCTCCCCCAGAAGAGAACCTTAGTGTTTAAGCTGTTCTGAACTGGTTCAATTACAGTCTCATCTCTAGAGCTGTTAAATAACAGCTCCAGAGAACTGAGGTACCCGCACACCTTAACTGTAGATTAAAGTGCATAAACTTGTAGCTTGCTTCACAGTTTTGTTCACTCAGAAGTTCTAGGTGAAGTAGTGGAAACAAATGTATTGTTCTTGAACAACAAGTGGAAACAAAAGAAAAAAAGTAATTGAAAATGTGTGATGGCATTCAGAACGCATCAAGTTCTTACATCCGTATTCATTACTCCCCTGTTAAGCCTGGTAGAGAAGAGGAGCAAAGGTAGTGTAGTGAGGGATTAGAACTGATTTTTTGCAGTAGGAAGACAGTGGTTTGTGTGTTCCAGAGCCTGAACCACCTCTGCTAGCATCACACAAAAAGTACACTGGTGCTTTGTCACATTACCCAGGACGGCTTAATATGTTCCAAATATTCCACTTTCCACCACCTGCCATCTAAAATAATCTCAACTGGACACACATTCAGAAGAGATTTTCTAGTGCTGCTTTTGTGTAACTTACTGCACTTGTTATGAGCCGCAGGTTTACTGCATGTTTACAGCACAGTAGATGATGATGTTGCCCTGTTACAGGAAGGCCAAAAAGCAGTGAGCAATGTCACAGCATGGACATCAAAGCAGGGATTTCACACAACAGAAAACTACGTGAGAACTCTAGCATGCTGTCCCAAGGCTAGCATTTTAACTAAGAATTTTCTTCTTTTGCCCTCAGAAAATATTCACAGATCCTGGAAGCTTATCCATGGCAACAATCAACAAACTCCGAGAGACTTGTAGGGAGAAGTTGCTTTCTCAGGGATAACCTGCCAGATATAACCAGGTGGTCAGATACTACAGCAATTGACACATTCCTCTATTTGCACTGATTAAAGCACACTTTAAGCTTTCCATGAATTAAATGACACTTGACCAATTTTTCCTGCCTTTCAAGTAAGTGTGTTAACACTTTGTACTGTATGTCAGATTTGATAACTGGAACTGGTGGCTCTGTTATTGTTTGGTGGTGGTGTGTTGTTTTTATTTTTAAGGATTAAGGTATTTTCAGACTAGAATGTGATCAATGTCAGGCCCCTCCTTTTAAAAAAACAGTCCCAGGGAATTTTGTAATATTAAAAGAAAACTGATGTATAAAATTATGTATTACTTTAATAACTGTGACACTATTACCGTTTGTACAAAATAAATTAATTTAATTTGTCAGAACCTGTTTCTTGGTGTAGAGAGTAAAATATGTGATCTGAGTCCTGCCTGGCAGTCAGTGGCTAGAATACAGGCATCTTTTTCCTCACTGCTTTCAAGGAACTCAAATACAGCAAAGTGTGGGGCAAGAGAGCAGTCGCAGTGATCTTCACTAGCAGTTGATCTATGCAGTGTGAGATAGAGCAACTGTAGTACAATTGCACACACCTGTGTCCCTAAAAATTTGAGGAGAAACACTTGTAAAGACATCCATGAACAGACTTCTTTGACAGGGGAAGATACTGTGTAGTTCTAAAGTCTGTACTGGCACCGGGCCACTTCCAGCCCTGCTGGGGCCAGGAGTCTGGGAACTGCTTTCTTGTCCATACAGAGCCCTCTTGTGGCCAAATCCTCTCCTTCCAGCTGGCGAAAGGAGGAAAGACGACTGGAGGGAGATCAGCACGTTGTGGAGGTTTATGGTCCCTGTGCAAGTTATTCCTGTGGAAAGCCTCACCTTTTAGCAGCACCGCCCTTTTCAAACTTTACTCCAAGCTGTCTTTGTTCCTTGTGAAGCACAGCTTCCCCCTACCCTGCAAATTGGGATTTTTTCATTCCTCAGTAGGGGGGGAAAAAAAAAAATCAGCTTTTTCAGAGGAAGTAGATGAGTGCTCTTCTAGACAACTAGAGACTGCTACTCAACAGTGATTGAGCTATCCTATCCTTTTTCCTCAAGTACTGAATTACAAGGACAGTAGCACTACCATACTTGTAATATGTCAGCAGGTATTAGGAAACACTATTCACCACTAGCAAAATTCATAGCTTCCAGGTACATTCAAGGGCACAGGGCACTGGTCCAAAGTACACCAGCCTTGCTGCCCCGCATTAGGTTCTCATGGTCAGGAGTGTTCTGGGCAATGTTTTGGTGTGCCCCAGTTCCTGCCCTGCAGAGCTGGTACTGTTAACACCAAAGCCTTGCTGCAGGAAGGAGTCAGGGAAGCACTAAACACCAAGGTTCATTTCCAGCACGTTAAAAGGCACACAACCCGCAGCCGATGTGCATTTCCTACTTTGTGGTAAGAGGCCAACTTCAAAATCAAACACGAAACATCATTTACACAGGCCTTAGACTGAGAAGCTCAGCAGCACTGTCAGAAAGTGATGCTTAGCCAGGCAGACTGGAGTACTGACATGTCTCAGCAAGTAGCAGTTTAATAGAAGAGGTACCTTCTCCAGGTCTCAGGTTACCAACAGGTAGCCTTCCTTGTTTCCAAACACAAAGTGCAAAACAGGAGTGCAATTCCAACAGACACACACATTAAGGTTTGCCTTTGTGCCACAAAGAAAAAACTTAAGCACTTGTTTAACATAACTCCACACTAAGGATTGTTTGAAGCTTCCCAAGTATAGCCAAACCATTATTTCAGCACTCGATAAATGGTCAACAAATGGTTTTAAGAGTGATCAGCAATACGAAGAAATACAGAAAAAAAAAGTGTCTTTATTAGCATTGTTACAGGCAATGCATACATAAGAACTGATCCTTGAAGTGTACAACCCCCCAGCCAAGTTTAAAGCAAGAGAATCAGCAGATTGAGATCTATATTGTACACATGTGCAGTAACAGGATCTCTCTGAACCTTCCAACAGAATAGACTGAAATCACTTTACAAAAAAACGTAAATAAAAATAACACCCATTTAAAAAAGTACCAGCTCCTAACGAGCTGGCATAGCATCAAAAATATCAAACAGGGGAGTTGTCCAATCATAAAGAGTTCCTGTAAGGTTTGAGTATTGCGTTGTTCACACCCTGCATGTGCCAGGCATTGAGTTGAAAGCTTAGTAAAAAATACACACCTAAGAGACAAGGTGAAGTTCAGATTTTAAATCTCAATTTTGTCAGTTGTTACTAAGTTTTTTTAAATGCATCATCAGTATACTTAACATCATTGCTCAATGGCAGCGGTGCAAATAATGAACCTTTTCCCTTTGTTAAGAGTTCTGAAATTGAGTCAGTTAGCAACATCGCTCTCTGGAATCCATAGCTGACATGGTCTTATGCCAATTCAAAAAACGCACCCTTAAAAAGTTTCAGCTTGTTTCTAAGTGGGTAAATATTAAAACTAGTTAGCAAAATTAAACACCAGAATCTTCGGAAGTTATTTTTGTGCATAGTTAAATGCTGCAAGATGATTTCACATTTAATAAAGCAGACTTTAAAGAAGCAATTTGCAAGAAAAGATGTTACCTTACAATATCAACTGGTTCAAGGGAAATGTGGGGCAATTTTTTTCCCCCAGCCTCTTGCAATTGCTTTTCATCTACACTGAATTTTAGTGCAAGTAATTAAATTGTTTGATATCCAGCATGGCTCCTCTTTCTGCCAATCAGGTAAGCAATCAAGACAATTAGAACAAGACCAGCAAGGGCTGCACCAACTATTATAGGGATCAGCATGTTATTTTCATCCAGTTGACATTCTTCCACTGAAGAGAGAGAAAAACATCCATGTTAGGTACTAGTGCACCAACAGATGGCTACATCCAGAACTTCAGCATTCTGCTCTCAGCAAAGATAAAACTGGCTCAGCTAGCTTACCAACAAGAAAAAGGAAGCCAAGTCCACTAACTATGACCATTCAGGATGAAGTCTTTCTAGTACCAGGTGTGTACACAATAAGGAGGTTATACTGATTGTTTCCTCCTCAAGAGCCATCAAAATATCCACACGACTCTTCCCACAATCATTTTGCTTTCACCATAGTCACAAGGTACAGGTTTGCCCCTTTCACACAACTGTCTGCACGCAGTTTGGAGGGAAAGGTAGCACCCTTCCTTCATTCTTCTCTGGACCATCAGGAACAAGTTCCAAGTTGTTTCAAAGCTTTTTACATACCTCTCACACTAGCCTCAACTCGGACACCTTAATCAGCCCCCACATCATCTGTAGTGGGGCATGCAGAGACTAAGCATAGCACCCACAAGCTGACACTTGACTACAGAATGTTATATTAAAGTATACTTCACAAGTCTTGGGTTTGGCAGGGGCTGCCAAATGCAAACCTCTTACCTGGCCCAAATTTGTCTCCATCAATCTTGAAAACCTGGATCTGAACATTAAATACATTGACAAGGGCTTGGTCCGTGACCTGCAGATTCTCCTTGGAACTGCACTTGTAGGAGTTCCCAACTGAAGCTCTCAGCTCATTTATGCTGTTGTTTGATGCTTCAAATTTTGGATCTGTGTAAGAGAAAGTCTTATTATATAAACCTGAAGAGCAGGAGCTGTAAGCTCATAGAGCTGAAATTTGATACATTCATCCCCAACATTTCTCATACATTATTTAATGCAGGCTACCCTTAATATTTATAGAAGTAATCTCAGAGAATAGATTTCTTAGAAGTCCTTACTTTTTGCT
Source organism: Coloeus monedula (assembly GCF_965178545.1). NCBI lineage: Eukaryota > Metazoa > Chordata > Aves > Passeriformes > Corvidae > Coloeus > Coloeus monedula. The sequence continues at coordinate 93,556,128 of NC_138783.1, forward strand.
TCAGAAGGCAGAGTCGTGCTTACACTCACACCTTGCAGGAAGAATTTTTCAGCACTTGCATTCTTTAAAAAAAAAACAACCAAAACCCAACAAATCAGTAGTTGTCATTTAAGCTGATGATGTACAACACAAGCTGTTCAGGTTCCATTCTGCATGCATTTTGACAAAGGTTTTCAAAGCATAGACCACAAGTGGGATTAGCATCCCGAGGTGGTGCTTAGTTGGACTTTAGGAGAGAAAAGTTTCACAAAGTATGCACCTTAAGGAAGATTATTTTGTAGGAGGGCACAGAGGCAGAGAAAGGGGGCCTTGTCACCCCCAAACTGTTGACTTGACTTCCACACTGCAGGCATAGTCCCACCCATTCCTTAAGCAGCCTACATGCAGTGATCTTGGTACCCCCCCCCAGAACTGCAGAGAGTCATTTAACAGCAACAGCTCAAGGTGATCAGCATTAAAAGGAGCATGAAGCTCTGACAAACACAGTGGATTCAGTCCTCAAAGGTATGCAGCTCCAATACAACACCTGGGGCAGGGCTGTGGGAAACAGGATTCCCAACCATCACAGAAGACCAGAAAACAAGCACACTTGGCCTTTGGGCTGTACACAGAATATTAATGAGGACTTAAATCTAGCTCCAGGCTTAAAATTAGATGAGATGCCCACTTGTCACAGGCTCTTCCCAGTTTCAACAAGAAGCATTAATGAATAAGCAACACAATCTTCAAGGAAGTTCCCATTCCAAACAAAATACTTTTCTGTGTACACATATGTAGGTGTGCGTATATACATAAACATTCTTTTCTCACAGTGGTTACCAAGCATAAAACCCACTAATGCCTAGGATTAAAACCAAAGGAATTAGTTACTTCCCTTCCTGTAGCTGTGTCTTTTTCCCTCTTGCACTTGCCCCAGTAAGTTTTCCCACATGGAAAGTCCTGCAGGCCCTACATGCTTGGTGCAGAGACTCTTACCAATGCAAACTGGAAGATAACCCTCGTTTTCTCAAAAGTCAGATTCAACAAGGCAGATGTATTGTTGCATGTCCCAGAAGAAGTTGTATTCCGTGGTATGAGATTCAGCAAATACAAATCCATCTGTCAGAGAAGAGGATCAATTATGACACTTGAAGAGACTTAACACATCACCTGACACTCAGTCGAGGTGTAGCTGACTTGTGCCACATGCCTGCAGTGTTGCGTCTGCCCTATGTCACAGACACCAGGGCAGATAAGTGTGCACATTACAGACCCATGCAGGCTGCACTTGAATTACCAGGCTGCCAGACAACTAAGGGCACATCTAACAAAGCTTTCTGCAGCCCTGGCTGGCTGCAGCCAAGAGCCCACTGCTTTCTCCACACAAACTCTTTGGTCCTTGCAGCATAAGGAAAAATATCAAGAACCACCACACTACACAGAGGGCATTTTTTATGCTATAAAATACTGCTTTGACATAAGGTAGAAGCAATTAAGGGAACCACCTGTCAGCACAATAATCTTGCATGTCATTTCAGTTCGAAATGCTTTAGTTGTGCCCACGGTTCATGATTTTTTACGGTCTTGCATCTGCAGAAGGCTGTGGGTTAAATGCACTTGCCAAACAATTAAATAGAAACCTTTCACAGTTGCTCTTAGCTGATCCTCATGTGACTTTGGAAAACCTACTTGCCACTTCCTCACCTGTCATTACACTAGAAATCAGCTGTTCCACCAGAACCAGAACACCAGCATCATGGAATTTCACACAAGTAAGGTGGCTAAAACACAGCTGTCATCATAAAAAGACACTACAGCCACAGATCAGCTATAAGTGCGCATAATTTTACCTCTCAGTCATCATCAACATCACAAATAAATGCAGTAGTTTCTTTTGCAACACTATTGTTTCCTATTGGGGATCTTCAACAGTCCCTTTGGGACTTTGGGTTTGTCCACAGCACTGGCAAGCTGGGCTCTGCCCAATTGTGGAGGGAAAGAACCTGTGCTAGGGCTGGATCTTACATAAACCATGGTTTATTCTTTTTTTTTTTTTTTTTTTTTACTATTAAAATCAGCTGTTAAGTAGCTTTTAAGTATCAAAGTCAAACCCAAACATCTTCAGTGCTGGCTGGAAGGTAATTAAGTCACAAGCTTGTTTCAGAGTACAGTTTTACAGTAGTAAACTGTAAACTACAGTTTTACAGGAGTAATTTTCCCTTCTACTAGTCATTTACTATTTCTATGCCTCAGGCCAAATTTATGTATTTTATTGAACAGTTTAAAAATCTTGTTTCAGTTGCAACTTTGGTAACAGGATTCCCCATCTCATATCTTGATAATTGTTACTACTTCTCTTAAATGACCATATACACTTCCTGGATTCAACAGTTTAATAAAACAGTTTAATACTGCTTTTAGTGAGTGGAAAAATCCTTAAGAAGCACTTTCAGTAGAAGTGTTTGAAATGTCACTAGTCTAGACCAAGTTAAGCAATTCAAATAGAGGAAAATGATGGATGAACAAAAATACCTGGGCTTTTTAAGGAAAAAGTTTAGTTTATAATAATTTACCAAGTCTTCCCCAAAGAAGAAATTTGAAGGCTTTGAAGAAACAAAAATCAAAATGTACCTTTTCATCTTTTTTTGGATAGGTGATATTAAGCTGTAAGCCCATGTAAGCAAGTACACAGGTTCCATTTGGACCAGTCACATTGTATTTACCAACTGCAGGATTTGGGGGTGATGAGGTTGGTGCTGGGCCAGTTGTTGGAACCTGGATAGTAGTCTGCTTAGGAGTTGTAGGCACTATAGTAGTAGTAGAGACCATATCTTCAGCACATTCCGTCGCTGCAGAGAAAGGAAAACAGTCATTACCAAACAAAATGAAGCTGTGGGATGATCTACCTTTTCAATCCTCAAGGGAAAGGAAGATACAATTTCAAGTAGCTTTTTTCCTAATAAAAGATAATAAAAGCTCAGAAACATAATGCTAAAGTATTACCTAAATTATTTTTGCAAAGTTTGACACCGTTTTAAAGCCTGGCATGTGAAAACGACAACTCTGCTGGTAATTTACTGAAGTTCATGGTGACCACTTTCCACTTTCATTCACATCTGTCATTCTGCTTTGCTCTTGGGTCAGGATAAACCTGACAGAGCCAGCGCTCCTGCTGTCTGTTCACGGCCAGGCTGGGATCCCTATCACTCAAGGAAAAGCAGAGGAACAGTTCTCCTGTCTACTGTTAAAAGCAGGATGTGTGATCCCAGGAGATGTGTTCTCCTTCCCCTCAATCTCATTATTCTGGCAATACCCACACAGCCTTAAAATATTGCTGTGGCTCTTCTCTCCTTAACAAGGGGATTCTAAAACACTGCTTCTGATGGCAAGTTTTCTGCTGGATCCTCTCACATCCATCCTCCCTTCAGTCCTGCACAAGGAGCCAACCTCCATAGGGTCAACAAGGCTGTGAAGGTGTGGAAGTTCACCTTCTCTTTTCATCCAGTCCAGCAGCAACTTCCAAGGGAACAGTGACTCTGATTTATTTGCCAGAGCAGTTGGAAACATGTGGCAGCAAGATCTTAACTTGATCTGGGAGCCAAGAAGATTCCTGCATTGAACATCTAAGCCAAAACCAAAGGTCATAACAAAGACATTACTAAAGTAGAGGCTTCCATGTTCCAAGCCGAGGTCATCTCCACATGCCAGGGATAACAACTTGCAACTTTTTAAGGACAACAACAACTGCAGCAACAATCAACTCTGACTCAAAGGGCCTACTTCTAAAATTTAATGCATACATATCTTGCAGATACCAGACACCTAATAATAGCCTTAAACAGCAGCCTGACTTTCAATTACAGCTCAGAAAGAGGAACTCTAATCACACCATCTGAAGTCACACACACTCTAACATAGCTTGCTTTCCTATTTCTACTCCACTGCTGGAAAGTCAAAGAGCAGAAGGAAGGCGGATGAAGGAGGAATGATCCTGTATTTTGTAGACGGATACTGGTCTGATCCCAAAATGCAGTCATTTCCTAACAAACCAAAAAGCAACCTTCTGGGTACTTCAGTGGAGAATTACCCTCTATCTGCAAGACCTCAACACATAGAGGTTCTTATTTAAGTTGGCAGAGATAGAAACAACCAAATCACATCAAGTGGAAGTTTAGCCTACATGGAGTTTTGATACATTATTTTTACTGAACTGATTTAGAGCAGTTTCTAGTAGCTCTTCAGGACAGATCAGAAGATGAAACAGATTCTTTCATCTTTTCTCAACAGTTACAGGAACTCAGCTGGCAAAACTACCAACAGAGAGAAAATCAAAGCCTCCCTTTTAGAGCTCCAGATAAGCACTACCATCCCCTTAGTCATTAACTTCTAGTACACTGACAGAAGTCACCATTTCTAGTTATGGAGATGCACTGAATATTGACTCTTCTTCCCTTCAGTGAGCCTTGTACAGATCACCAGCAGAAATATCCTGTCATTAAAGATTTGCAGAGAAAGAAAATATTAAGGGAAAATTGCAGATCTAAAGATTATCAATAACTAGCTGCCTAAGGGACAGGGGAAGGCTCAAGCCAATGAGAATGGAGGGAAAGAACAGATCTGGAGGGCACAATATTATTTTCAGGTCAAGAAGACTAAGAAAAAGTATAAAAAAAAAGGATTGAAAAAAAACCAAGAAAGAGCTAACTCATTGTGCACTAGGAATGGAAAAGTCAAATCCAACACTGTTATAAAAACTTAGGGAAGATAATAATTTAAAGAAAAAACTGCACATGGCAGTATGAATAACAAGAACGTGGAAGTAACAAAACCACAAAGTAACATCCCCCTCCATCCCTGAACTCAGACTAGTGTCAGATCACAATCACAGAACTTCACATCTTTTTTCTAAGAATCAGTAGTTTCATCAAATCAGTGATATTACAGGATGGAAAAAAGCAATTTAGAGAATATGACTGTGACAAGTTTAAAGAATTTATGTTTATCTAAAAAAGAGAAGGAAGCATAGGAATAGAAAATAAAGCAAATGCTGACAAATTTGCATTCCACAAGAAACACTCTCCAGAAATAATGCAATACTGACTTTTTTTAACTAGAGGACTATATAAGAGCAGATCTTAAGGTCTTAAAGAAAAGTATTACATAGGGAGATTTTATTGAAGTTTTGTAGAAGTTAAAAATCAGCTTTTCCCAGTAATCATGTCTTATGTTTGAGCCTGCTGATAAATGATCACTTATCATACTTACCTGGTAAAACAACCAGGTCAAAGTTTCATAATTTTAAAAAAATAGAGTTCTGAAGATTGCAGTAATAGAAATCTGGGTTTGGTGTGGGTTTTTTTAAGCATTAATGTAGGTCCACATCTTTACTGCAAACTAGTTCACTGAATGGAAGAGTTTGTTCAAGGAAATGATACGCACAAGTCTGAGCCAGTCATGTGAAGCAGCCATAAAAGAAGTCAATGCCTCTACTATCATGCATCAGGCAAGGTATTTTTCACAGAAACAGGACAAGGTAGAGATACTCCAGTAGAAGGCACTTGTTCATTGCATCCATTCCATGCTAGCATGGGCTACCCTAGTTTCTAGTATTTGTTTCAACTTAGCAGGTGCATAAATGGGATTAACAGCTAAAGAAAAATTCTACATTTCCCAGGGAAGATGAAGACTCTAAAAGTAAGGCAAAGACTTATCACTCCTTAAGATATTATGGGTGATCAGCTTATACAGCTCTCTTGTGTTTGTGGAGTGCTGCCACAAAAGCAAAGGACATGAACACATCAAGAAGTAATTGGCCTTTAATAATTTGAAGTAAAATTCCACACTGTTTTTCAGTACAAGCAATCAGGATAAAAGTATCACTTCGTGATCGTGCCTGAAAGAGAAAAACCTGACTGTTAGAGCTGACATAAAATCTCCTGTAGGAAGATGTACATTTCTGCTCCCTAAAGATCAGTTCTCTACTGTCTGCCATTATTTCACTAATTTTCTCCAGAGCACACAGTAACTCGATCAAATTATTTCGGTAGAGGCCATAATGCCTGGAAGTTACCAGATACTTCTTAAACTAGGATTTTGGCCATGTGACCACTCAACCTACTGCAGCATGTGTTTAACACCCACACTCATGAACAGCCCAGTACAATACCCATGGGAACCCAGGGCACTATCTCCTAATCACGGATTCCAACATCCTACAGAGAAAACCTGATGCAAGTCCATTCATTTCAAAAGATGCTGTTACCAGATCCGGTTTGTACCCGCTTTAGTATGATTAGTCAGGACTTAAAAAGAAATAACCTGTTATTGGAAATATTATCTCATCAAGTACATTTTCTGTTACAAGATACTTACTGTTCACACTGAAAGTGCCATTTGTGAGATAGGCTTCCAAAGTGACATTGCTGAAAGTAACATTCACAGCCTTCATATTGATGTGCTTGGAGTTGGTGCATCTGTATTTTGTGCCCCTATGTGCCTGAATAATACTTTTATGTGATACAGTCTTCACAACTCCTGTAAAAAGATACATTGCATTAGTATGTACCAGTATTTAAAGAAATGACTCAGTATTACATCTGGAAGGGTTACACAACAACAACAGGAAGTTTTCATTTTACCTGCAGTTGAATTTGGGAATAAAGTTGCATCTGACAGATTGTAGTGGAAAACTAACTCTTCAACTTGGTACTTGTCTGCAGATTCCGAGAAATTCAGGCTTAACGAATGTCCTGCTCCAAAATCCAGTATCAAAACTGGATGAGATGCGTTATCTTTACCACATGAGCTCTGTGAGTCTACTGAAGCATTTTGCGGAAGAAAAAAGTGTACAAACTGCGGGGTAGAAAAGAAAACACATGTAAGCTTTTCCTAAGAGCTTTTAAAATATCCTATGAAACTGTTACAAACATATAGCAGACATTAATATGTACTATAAGATGTCTACTTATATACCAGTATATAGCAAGCAGCATGTTACTGGCATTCAAATTTAAGAATCTTGCTCTCTGAAAGTGGAGTACAAAACAGTACATACTCACAGCACCTCTTAAGACTTTTTTTCCTCCTAAACTGGCAATATGAATTTGCAGGTACTTCTGTACTACAAGAATCAAATCTGGCAAACTCTGGACATGTGAAAATGGGAGAATTTAAGCTCTGCTTCTTGTAGTACAGCTGAGCAAGAACAAAAGTGAATGGTACATCCTTACATAGCTTGACTGTAATACTTGGAATTTATTACACATTGTGAAGAAATGCAGTATCTGAAGACCAATACAACATTTACTTGGAAGTTTTGAGCTTACTGTTTACAAGAAGAAACAGACAAAAGCATGTTATGAAAGATGTCAGTTCTGCGTGCCAGCATCACCATTGAAAACGTGGATTATACAATATAAGGCTCAGCTCAAATCACACATAGCAAGTGAACCACTGGCAAAGTAGTAGGATTTTTTTAACCTTGTATTACACTGATGCCTAGGAAAAAAAAATCTACTTCAACAACCCAAAACTGCAATAAGATTATAAATAATCCACAATTCCTATTCAGTAGTGAAGATACAAAAAAATCACAAAACCTACTTGTTAAACCAAATTCTTAATTTTCCATTAACAAGCTTTTGCTGTTAATATGGAACAGTCTGTAAGCACTGCACTAGTCTGTAGATACACTGAAATCTAGAGATTTGCTAAGTAGGAAGGTCACAGACTTCCGGAGTTTAAAAAGTTTAAAAGTTACGTGCCAACAGCCATTTCAGTTCAGATTTAGTCCATGTGAGTGTGACCAAGTTACCAAAAGAGAATTCATAGTATTTTTGCCTTTACAGTTCCAGTGAAAACCATTTTAGTCATCAATAGGACTGGTGTGGAATTTCAGGCACAAAAGTAATTTCAAATGTTTTGTTTGTGATTGTTCCAGGCAGCCTTAACCTTGCCATTTAATTAGAAGAAGCATCTGTAATAAAGAAAAGCTGATGCGACATGATTGGGAGGGTAAAAATCTTTGTTGAAGCAGTTTATCATGCATAAAAATACTCACTGAAAGTTTAAATACTGCACATGTGCAGAAATACCACACATTTTAAAAATACTAAAAATGCTAATAAGTGACAAGCAGTAAGATACTCACTGCCCTTACCTGTTTTTGCCCATTGTTTTTGTATTCCACTGAGAAGGCTACTGTCAAATCAGCAATTATGCAGACCTTACCACTTGAATCTTTCACTTCAAATGAAGAGGAAGCCTGTAAAAAGCCTGATAAAAATAAAAAGCCGTTAACTTGGTGTCATATAAATTTGCATTTTTGATCCCAAAGAGACAAATATGTACCACTGTATATTTTGGGAGTACAACCTAAGCAACTGAGTTTGGAAACTTGGGCATTAACAGTCTCTACCTTCAACATCACTAACAAACAGAAGACAAATTTAACACCTCATCTATAAAAATGCAAAGCCACCCAAAACAAAACTGTTGACTTGCTGGGTCCTAAGAGATAAGAAAAATATGCAACAAACACCAGTCATAGCGTTCAAGGCAGCCTCAGCGTTCACCCTATACAGCAACAATTTTACCATCTTCAGCCAGACCTGACTTAGCTTATTTGATGCTGCATGCCCTACAACACTCCACTTTCCCCCCACAGCACACCATGCAGCCGTCACTCCTGCTGTACCAGGACACTCAGCTGTACGTGCACTCAATGCAGCATTTAGAAAGCTTGGATTGACTGCAGATGTTTTGAAGGCACTGCCAAAAATAGCATGATAGAGCATGCTACCCTTGCCAGGAGAACTTCTCTTTACTGTCACCATGCTCTCCACACTTGAGAGGAGGAGGAGGCTAAGATCTTGACACAGACTGAGGTTATGTTTTCCTGACTGGTTTAAGCTAAACTCAGACTGAGCTGCTGAGAAAAGCAGAGAAAAACTTTTCTGCCCCTTGTTCTGCTCCAGCCTCAACGCTCAGAGCATGCTGAGTACAAATGCCCAAAGTATCGACTTAACAGGGCAAGAACACACAGCAAGGGGAGCACACAATCATCCTTTCTGATGGCAGCATGGACTGGGACCAGGGTCACCAGGGTCCACTGCCAACAAAGCTTCACACAGGAGACAGACACATTGTGGCAGGCTGCAAACAGCTGGAAAGCTGGTTATCTCCTACTTCATTTGTGGCACGGGATACCTGACAGTGCTCCTGCACCTGACCAGTTCTTTATTTTAGAGCCTTTTATTTTTCAGATTCCCAATTTGTCACCACCACCACCCCCAAGCGAACCTCACAGCAATAAGCCTGCACTATTTCCATGCTAGCACTTCACCAGTTTGCATTTGCAACAACTTCAGTCTTGCAGAAAACCTGATAAACAGCTACAAGACATAAACCATTATCACAAGCAAATAAGCCTTAACGAGTCACACATGCTAATCCATTCAACTGTTGATGATAGCAAAGAGATCCAGATGAGGGATTATCCATTAGCTAGCTTCCCTCCTCAAGAAGTTTTTAAGAAACAAATCCTAATTTTAAAACTTTCCACTGTAGAACTATGGTGTGTACAATTGTATTAAGACAATTATTAGGAAAATTTGGACTTTTGTCAGCTGGACTTCAGTAGAAAGCACATCAGTCACAGGAACACACTGGAAACTATTTCTCTGGCACCCAGCAAGCATTTTCCCTTGTTGCCTTCCCCTTAGCAACATCACATCCTCCCCCCTCACCAAAGAGGGCAGAGCTTAAACTGGAATTCATTCAACTTTACCCAGTTTTTGAAGAGTCTAGACTTGAGATCAGAGATAGACAGAAGAAAGAAAATGCTTAAAAACAGATAGTGTAGAAAACCTATTTCAAACCAAAACTGTCCTACCTTTGCCTTTATGTCCAGCAATTCAGAAACAGGTTCTTCCACATGGAAGTTTCAATTTGCAAAGTTTCCTTCGATTTGCATTTACATCTGGAACTTGTTTACATTTTATGCAAGCACTAGTTTTCTCAAAAGCAAGCTGCTTACACTTTCCTCAAGATTTCTAGCAGAGCGTAAAAAAAGTGTAGAGGCAGGGAATAAGAATCCACTGCTCCTTGAACTAACACTATGACTAAAGAATGTGCTAGAATGAAAACCTTCAGTGTGCATGCAGACTCCTTTGTTTGATAGCTATTAAAAGTCTTGGCAATTTTAGAGCTAAAAAAAATCAAGTAACAGGTAGTAAAAGAATGAAAGAAAAATAATTTTTAAAAGAAATGCAGGGAAAAGAAAAGACTGAAAAACAATTAAGAAAAATGTTGCTGACCTAAATGAAAACGTGAGAGATCTGTCCATTACAGATGATTCAGAGAACAACAGACAATGCACAGGTACCAGAAAGCACCAAATGGAAGACAAATTCTGGTAATGAAGAGCTGATAAATCACCCTCAGCAAGTTTAAGTAATACAGAATGAGGGGCATGAATAAACATTAAATAGTAACACCTGCATAACTACTAGATTTTTGTAAGGTTAAATTCACATCATTATATGAATCCTGATTTCATTAGTGTGGAACAAATGCTATAAAACCCCAGTCCATCTTAAGAAATATTCAGCAGCTGCTGGATTTGCAGTGTCAGTAATGAGACAGATGCAACCAGCACGAGACCCTGAGCTGTCCTCAATGGAGTGGTGAGAACTGTTTCACTGCAAGTAAGGCAATACTTACAGGGATGGTGATCAGAGAAAACTCTGCTGCAGCATCATCTGCTCCCAAGGTCTTGAAGGAATGCAGATGAAACCAAGTGAAATGTGTAGGACATAGGAGCAAAGAAAAATTAGAAAAAAACCACTGAAGAACAAATCAAGACACTGAAGGAAAGAAGGTCCTGCCTATTCTCTGCTCCAGCCAGTTTAAGGCAGAGGAACAGCTCGCTGGGTCTCTCGCAGGAAAGCAGCTGTTGAGTTTTGTGAAGGCAGTTCCAGTGTCAAGCAGTGATTAATGCATGAATCATCACCAGCCCACAATCACTGCGAGCCTACAGTCAAAATGTCAAGACTACAGAAAAGCAAACTGATGTTGAATCAAGCTATCCCAGGAATACTTCTAATTAAGTTACATAATGTATTGCTTAATTCTATCAGGGCATACCTACAAGTTGAGAATATTGTTTGTACATCTCATAACAATATCATTCTTTGCTAATTAACACAAAAACTGATACAACCCTCCAATTCTTAACTTTAGGCTTTAAGTGTTCCTCTTAATAAACTGCAGAGCCCTATGACAACTACTTGTGGCACAGCAAGTGCAGTACTTCAGATTTAAATGCAGTGGTCCAAAACTTCTCAATAGCAAAAAGTAAGTTTCATTGGGTTCCTTATTCACTTGGCTGGAAACACTACATTATGGATATCTAGCAAAGAAATGACCAAAAATGTACTAACATCAAAGAAATTTCACTTGGTTCAGATGCTTCCTTTGTATTTCAGTAAGTTCCAAAAAAAGGCTGCTTATATATTTATTCTAGCTGCATCTTTTCAATTGAAAATCGTAAGACAATCTCTCCCTTTATACCTCCTTTCTGCAATTACAGTCTCATGCAAGAAAACACTTAAGGTAACTGTTAAAGCAACAACTAGAGATGTTGCTTGAATTAAATCCAGCATCCTTCTTTATCTAACATACCTACCTCAAAAAACCTCCAAGTATATTAATACTCTGAGATAAAATAAGTAAGTCAAACAAAATAAAAACTTCCCTGATTGTGTAACACTTTATCTTAAAGAAATCCACCTCATCAAGTTGTTTGTTTTAAGCTGAAAGGTACAAAGCTAACGAAACAATCTAGCACATGCTTTCAGGTTTCAACCTTCTTATAATTGAAATCCTGTTAGTCAAACACAGCTACCCTTGATTTACTGTCCCATATAATGGAAACCTACTAAGGGAGAGAGATGAATGGTTGTTGTGTGCTAGAAAACCAAGCATATTTAACGGCAATTGTGTACACCATCTGCTTGCAAAGAGGACTTCAGTTACTAGAGTTAATGATTTACTTTGCCTCCAATTTTTATTAGAAACATGGAACATTGACAATAACGAAATACAAAAGCTATTTCTGTATAATCTGGGGTTTATTACTGTAGTCATGTTTCCTGTGTAAGTAAAAACTTCTTTAGCATTTTTCTTCCTCCCTCTTGGAATAAAGGGCAGCAAGCCATCCAAACCCACCTGGGCACATATTCCATATCATCAATACTTTAAGCCATACAGATACAGATGGGAGGGACTGTTCGCAGTTATATCAACTGCCTACGGTGCTTGGGAGGAAAAGCATGGCTGCAGCACAGCGCAGCTGCTGGCTCCTGGGACGTGCTCTGACGGGCTTCAGAGTATCCCACAGCCTGGTCACATTCACAGACTCTCCTCGGCTCCAGCCCACCCTGGAATTACTGTGCAGCAGCACTCCGGGGGTAAGGGATGCCAGCCCTATATAATCATTCTGTACCTAAGTTGCAGTACTGATGTGTTGCCCTGCACCTTTGCCCAGGTGTTCTGATGGCAAACACAGTGAAGACTGCTATCTGTGGGGCATTAATCCAAGCAGATAAGAAAGGCAGGTTATTATCTAAAGATTTTCTATTGTATATGTGAACCAAGCTGCCCAGTAATTTACTCATTCTGATGGTTCAGAATGATCCTGTCATCTCAGTGCCATTTTGTGAACAGGGGTTACCTTAGTTACCACTTTAGACTCCTAAATCTATGCCAGAGAAGAGAATGGAAAAATCCCAGAAGAGTTACGCTCTCCTCTAATGCTCTGTCTTCTAATGTACGCACCACTCCCAGAGGGACAGCTGGTGCAAGTCCTTTATCAGAAGACCAAGTCAAGATCACTTCCTTAGGATTCAGAATCTATACTGCCTTGGGATAATACAGAAAGAAAAAGACAGGAACAACTGAAAGCAGGAAAATCCCTTGACAGGCTTGATGTACAAAACACTTTGCAAGGGGTGAGATGGTCTCCATAAAATTATGAGTTATACTTACCTTTCACCAATGGACATGCAAGACTGAATGCTGGCTACCTGGAAAGCTGGCAGGAGAAGACAAGGCTGGACTCGAGGGCACAGTGGTGGGGGGAAGGGAGAACAGAGCTTAATTCAATGCATGAGAGTACTTCAGGGCATAAGAGAACCAGCTGCAATTGTGCAGGTGCAGCACCTGATTATATCGCATTCCCGGTCCAGCCCAGAATATGTATCTTTGCCAACCAAGAGACAAATTCATGCAATCTCAGATTATGGTTTTGATATTGTTGACTTCCATTATGGCAGCAAACACTTTGTTTCTCACTTCAAGTTTGCAGATGAATAATTTCTGTCTTTATAAACGAATTTATACAAGTACAAAACCATTAAAAGGAAGGGCTATCTAGTAGCCATACACTTGCAACTGACCAGAAAATTGCACAATTGCATCAAGTTTAGTCACATGAAACTTCTTTATGGCTTCCTATCTAGAAGGAAGTCTTGGGATAGCTCTACAGCAAATGATTACATGAGTGCACTGGGAGAGCTAAACTCCCCTGGCCAGACCCTTTTCAGCATTCACACAAGTCCATTTTGTACTTGCTCTGGTTAGTGCTGCTGTATCACACCACACAACTAACACACATTCTTCAAGGCAGCTGCGAGACCCAAACAATGTTTTGAAGAAAGGAGCACTGTGTGACAATTTAAAGAGAAAGCTTCCCCAGAGGAGAGGATACTGGAAATAAGGTAATAAACTAACTGCCTGAGTAAAACCACTCTCCCAGTCCTACAGAGTAGATCTTAATCCTGCCAAGGAAAGTAAACATACAGGTGTTTGCATATCATATGGAATGAATTCTTGTTAAGAAAACAGATGCCATCAGAAGTTTAATACAAGAAAACCAAATGTATTAACTGTGAACCTCTGTGCTCAAGGCTGAACACTGGAGAAGGACCAAGTACCCACTGCACAGAGCTGAAGCACATTTAAAACTCTGTACTCTTACGGCCAGGGTGCTCCTAAGACTCTCACACCTGGAATTAACAGTAGAAAAAGTAGTACTGATAGTCAGTGGTGCTGGCAAGGGACAGAGAAGGTTAAGAAACTGTTATACTAAGACTGAAAGGGATGCCAATCCATCCTGAAGTCAGATGCCCAAAACCCATGGAATCCTGATTTACCAAAACATAAGGTACATTTAAAAGTATGTAATATAGAATCAAGATAATGTATGGGAGTGTTCAAGTAACTGTTGTAATTACCACCACTCACATGCCCAAAAGTGTCTTCTGCCAAGCTTAAGAGAACACATACCAAGAAATCCATTTCAGCACCAAGCTTTCTCAAGGAACTTCCAAATAATCATGGCTGACTTTGAAAGCAAAGACAAACTGTTGAAGTTGCAACAAGCAAAGGTAAGGTGTGCCTTTTGCTAGAAATAAGCTTTTATCTTGGAGACCTACAAAGGCTTATCAGAGATAACAACAGCAGTTAATGTTGCAATAGAGTATCAATCTTTTGAGTCAGGTTCCTCTGCACTTAGAGGCAATTCTTCACTTTGTTGTCTGCTACTGATTAGAAAACATTCTAATAGCCACAGAAAAATCTAGAAGCAGGTTACACAAAAAATTAAACTCTTCAGTCAGCCTGACCAGAAACCTTGGAAACACATCTCAAAAGTGGCGTGTCAGGGAACCTGCAGAGTTCTCAGCAAGTAAGAAGTTACTTCACAAGTCAGAAAAGCTGCTGAAGTCAAAGCCAAGTAACCTATCACATGATGACTGACACACTAATTCAGATGCTTAGAGACTGTGTCAACACACTTCTAGCAGCAATCAAGCAAACACTATGTCAAGGGCAGCATTTGACAAAACAGTGTTTCAAAGTTGCTCAACATTAAAGTAGTTCGTTTTTGTGAAAACCAAGTTACACTGGTTTTAGTTCCAAACACCCGATAATGCCAAACCTCAGAAAAACAATTCAGCACCAAATTGCTCACTGGCTGGAATTCATTATCAAGTTTCTCTCACGTATCTTACATGGGTAGCAAGGTTTGGAATTCCTCTTTGGACTAGAGTTGTGCAATAGAAACATGTGGATTATGTGTCAATGCCTCTAAAAAGGCATCACACTGCCTTGAAAAACGAATTTTTCCTTCCCTAAATCTCAAATACTTAATTACTTACTGCACTGAATCCGTGTCTGATTCTAATCTTAAATTTTCAGGAAAGTGTTCTCTGATGTGTCTGAGTTTCAGTAATGAAAAAATCTATGGGTGCTCTAGATCTCAGAGAGCACGAGCAGCTCTGTTGGGTTTGGCACACAACCCAACTGACTCATCGTGCTCAACAACAGACAAGCACCATCTTAATCAGTATTTCAAAAAGCAGCAGCTAAGTTTAGGGGAGGTGCTTCCATTTCCCACAGCCCCCTCTCCTTACATTTACCACTATACTACCTGTTTTCTTATTTCCCTATGTATGTTTGATATTAATGAGGAAATTAATTGCAAAATGCTCAATGCTGACACATGAAACATTCAGCTTAGTGCTTGCTGCTCTATCTGAAAAGAAAACTGAAACAGTGTGTGAGACTGGGAGAGGTAAAAAAAAAAAATCTACTGTCCCAAAGTCAAGGCATCACCAAACAAATTTTTACATCTGCCCCACCCATGCTAATCTTTCACTCTCCTGTGACCATTACCTTACCCTTATCAGTGTTCGCTCAGATGACTAAAAGGCTGCAAATGAGCTAAAATATCTGAAGACTTCAGCTCATATATTATCATTATCTCTTATTCTTCTCCCCTCACCTTACAACCCAAACCCCACACTCTGGCAAGGAGGGGGTCTCTATTTGCACCATAAAATCTTCCCCCAAGACTGCAGTATAAAGTTACGCAGAAACACCCCGCTACTAAGCTACTAGACACTGGTACAAAGTCCCGACTACCAGTAAATAGTTACTCTCTAGTAAAATAAACTATTCTGTTGCCTCAGCTGCAAAAACCTGACACATTTGATAAGCCAGAAATTGACAAAGATAATGCACCGAATGATACTCATAACTGCTAATTAAGCAGAGGAAGACTACTGCAGTGGCAGAAAGTATTAACTATGGTACCACATAAAAATCACAAAAACTGATTCGAAAGCAAACTGTAAAGCAGATCTTCATTTAAGCCACAACTATATCAAATGAACTATACAAGTAATTCCCACTATAACACCAGTTCAACGACACTTCAGCTGCCAACCCTAAAAAGCAAGTCAAGGAGCACTGTAAGTCACTGTGCTCACTACACTGGCTCACAAGGGCTAGATATCTGAACCGCTCAGTGCCCTTTGCGAGTGGCATCTTCTGGGCTCAGTGAAACTGAAGTACGGGCAATGGTGATAACGACATTTACTACCAAAGAGACCTTAGAGGAGTCGCAAAGACCGTCATATCCCAAAAATGATGGCAGATAAGCATTCTCAACTGCTGCTTTAATTGGGAAATATTTTGGCCAGCTGCTGAACAAGTCTCCTTTGCTGCCAAAGCCACATCTCAGAAACCTGGTAAGTGTTGTGTGATGTGGCTTTCAAGACAAGAAACCAAAAGCAAGAAGGTAGTTATCAGTAAACAAGCAAGACACACTTCCTCGCAAAACAGCCTTGCTGCCCTAACAAACCTTCTCATCAAGGCACTGAAATCTCTCTATTCCAGACACGTTTCGTATTTTACTCAAGATACGGCAGGAAGAAAGCCATTAAGCAAGGGAGCATTACATGCCTTATAGAAAATGCTGCTTCCTAGCAATGACATCAGTAGCTCCCGCGTCTCCACGCCTCGTGCTCCAGGCGTGTTTCCAGGTTCTTCCCGGAGCGCGGTCCCTACATCCAACGCAGGTGCTCAGACCAGCGTTCCCGGGCACTAGGCGGTTCAGCGCGCCGAGCCCGGCAGCCGCCGCCTCCCGTCCATCGTTGCCCTCGTACCTCGGCGGCCCTCAGAGGCTCCCGGGCGCCGCAGGGGCCCGGCGCGGGGAGGGGACGGGATGGCCCCCCAAGAGCCCCGAGACCCCGCGGGTCACTCAGCACCCGGGAACGCCGACAGCAGGTGGCAGCGGGCGGGAGGGCGGGTCTCCAGTTACAGGTGCCGCGTCCAGCGCCGCCGGCCCCAGGGCCGCCTCAGGCCGCTGCGACCCCCCCCCCCCTCCGCCACCCCGCCGAGCGCACAGGCAGCCCGCGTCCGCCCCTTACCGAGCAGGGCGGCCGCCGCCAGCAGCCGCCGGGCCATGTCGGGGCGCAGGGACGGGGCTCGGCGGGAGCGGGCAGGCGGGGGGCGGCAGCTCCGCGCTCGGGGCGCTCTGGCGACGGCCCCGACCGGTCATCTGACCGCTGACGTCACACGCCCCGCCTAGCCGTCACGTGACCCGGCTGGGCGCTGCGGGTGCCCAGGGCCACAGAGGGAGGGGAAGATCTCGCGAGAGCGGGGAGGATCTCGCGAGAGCGGGGCGGGGCCGGGGCCAGGTGTGCGGGCGCTCGTCTGGGGGAAGGGGCGCTGAGGGAACTGAAGGAGGAACTGCTTTGGTGAGCAAGTCAGCCACCTGAGTTCCGAACTGCCTCCAGAATATGCTTCATGCCACTGCACCTAAAGGCAGGCTAAGGCGAGTACGGTCGTTTCGCACAGAATCAATTCAGTTCCAGCTGTGTAAAACCAGTGGAAGGTGATGGTCTGTTACTTCTGAAGTGTTGTATCTATATACTCAGGTCTACATATAAGTCCCATGTGTTCCAAGACAAAACAGGGACTGCTAAGGATGTGTGTTTGCATGGGTAAAAATTGCCATTTCACATAGCAGGTGTCGGATGGTTTTTAAGGAATCCCTTTTCTTTTATTGAGAAAACCTGAAAAGAAGGTGAAGTTAGTTTGTAAATATTGTCAGATGTAATGGAGATGGGAAGCCCAGGCCATTTGATCACTTTGTAATCCAATGGTCTGTCTTATCTACACTGTTAGGGATATGCTTACTTCATCTGAAACCTCAGAAGCATAGATCTTGCTCCTGAAATCCTGCTTCTGGTACTATTGGAATGTGTCCTAATGTTAGCATGCCTCTGCTTTCTCACAATGACTGCCATATAGTCCCCTCTTCTCACTACAGGCTGCTCCAGATTAATCAGCTCTGAGGCAGAATCATTTCTGCTCCCAAGCTGCCTTCATACATTTTTACTTTCAACCCATTTCAAATGCAATTTACCTACTCCCAGGTGCTAAAGTCAAGTTCAGCTACTGTGAACTTGACCTTTCCTTAGTGTTTGTCTCAGTACATTCACAGTTCCTGTTTCCCCAAAATATCCTGGATAAGTTTAGTTGCTCCTTAGGGGGGCCTGGGGATCTACCTTTAATTTTTAGTGCTATTGCTATAAACATGCATTTCTTTTTTAATGCTGCAGTTTAAGCTGTGCATTTTTAGACACAGTAATACATTAGTTTGTTTTTCCCTGCAACACTTCTAGCAATCTTTATTCTTGCCATGCTTTGCCAAAAGCAGAAGTTAGTCAGTTTGAAAAAGGACATAACAAGCAGCTCTGGTCAAGTGTTTGAATGAGTCATCTGCAGAGGAGTTGAGGGAAATGGTGGTGGGACAGGGGCTGTTCTCATTTTGGATCACTGTTTTTGGAACCTGCACTGGGACTGGAGGAAGGTCTGTGGAACACAAAATCTCCCACAAGACAAATGGAGAGGGAGGCCCAAGGTCAGGTTTAAACTTGGTGTGCAGTGTTCTGCCTCCCTGCTGAAAAATTGGTAGGCGTCTATGAACGGAAAAGTGACATATGCTTGGATTACTACCAAAAAAAGATCAATATATATATATAAAAGTTGCATAAAGCAATAATATTGTGGCAAAATATGGTAAATAAAGAACATAAGGTTATCAGCAGAGAATGATGTTGACCTTCCATGCTGTGGATCATTAGCTCATTAGGCGTTTAATAATGGTGCAGAGATGGCACAATACCAATTTCCACCTCCTTTCAGTACAAGTATTACCAGGGTGTTTGTTAGATGAATGCATCAAGGCTTGCACAACCATGTTGGCCATCAGCCCCACTGCTTGGTAACTTGTTGGCTGACATCAATCAAACTTGATAGCAGGGTGAGACAAACAAAGTTACAGCTTCTGTAAAAGCTGCTATATACACAGCCTGGAGGTCCAAATTAGTGCTGTCACTGAGGGAAGTGAAATGTAGTCCATACCTAGCCCCTACACATTTCATTTGACAGAGCTGCTGGCCAACCAACAGGCTCACAGGCCCAGACACAAACCATGATGCACTGCCTGGCCTTTCTTCAGAGCTGTGGATGCAGAAGGGGCTGCTCATGGGAAACACCCAGGAGATGTAGGAGCCATTACTACAATAAAAGCTCTCCTCTGATGTCCAGGCAGACTACAAGCAAGGGAGACAAAATACAGGCTAGGAATTTTTACCAAGAAACAATTTCTGCATAACATGACTCTATTTTCCCACAGCCTTTTGCTGAGTATTACCTGACTTCACACAGTTACTTCCTTTCCAAAGAGACTTGCTAGGAATGGCTAACCAACTTTATGGTACTCTCCTGAACATACCTGCCAAAGATAATAAACCTACAAACAGAATGGAACCATTTAGGTTGGAAAAGACCTCAAACGTTACTGAGCTCAACTGGTAGCCCAGCACTGCCTAGTGTACCACTAAACTAATGTCACTAAGCACCACATCTATAGTCTTTTAAATACCTCCAGGGATAGTGACTTCATCAATTCCCTGGACAGCTTGATCCAGTGATTGACAACTCTTCCAGTAAAGAAATTTTTCCTAACAAAAATTTTTGCTAAACCTCTCCTGGCACAGCTTGAGGTCTTTCCCTCTCATCCTGTCACTTGTTACCTGGGAGAAGAGACCAACCCCCATCTGGCTACAGCCTCCTTTCAGGCAGTTGTAGAGAGCAATAAGGCCCCCTCCCCGAGCCTTGTTTTTTCCAGCCTTAACAACCCCAGCTCCCAAGCTGCTCCTTATGACTTGAGCTCCAGACCCATCACCAGCTCCACTGCCCTTCTCTGGACACTCTCCAGAATGTCACTGTCATGTACTGAGGGGCCCAGAATCTGAGATGTGGCCTCTCCAGTGCTGAGTACAGGAGAGACAATCACTGCCCTGGTGGTCCTGCTGGCCACACACTATTGCTGATGCAGGCCAGGATGCCACTGGCCTTCTTGGCCACACTCTGGGGCTCCTGTTCAGCCACTGTCAACCAGCACCCCCAGCTGCTTTTCCACTGGGCAGCTTTCCAGCCACTCCGCGTCCCTGCCTAGAGCAATGCATAGGTAGATCTGCATAACAAGCTGAGACACTGAAGTTACCTGACAGGTGTGTAAGTTTTGGGTTTTTTTGTCCCAAAGCTGTATAACAGAAAGGAAGGATGAAAAAAGCTGCAGCAGATCAAGGGAGTTAAATGATAAACCCAGGTTCAGATACAGGAATCCAGGAGAAGCCAAAATACAGAACCAAGAAAAAAAAGACCCAATGAGGGGGGAGGAAGGAGGCTGGTAAGGAGAGCTGTAACTGCCAGGCTTAGGAAGCACGTTTAAGTCAGCTCTCAGCCTACATTCCCACACTTGCTTTCCCTCAGGAAATGTTGGGCTATAGAACAGTGTGTCACACTTAGGAAAATTGCTTCTAAAATGCATATAATATATGTTTGGATAAGTTAGAGCCCCCAGCTGTATCCAGACTCCTGCTGTTATTTTTGTCATTCCATAGAAGCGGCTATACAGTTTGTTCTAAGGACACTGAATTGCCAAGACCCAGGTTTCCCAGACATACCTGAACATAGATGCTCTACACAGGACATCTGTTACTTTTGCTACTGGCCAACATCTTCAACTCTGGGTGATCTTCCAGGAAGAAATGTTTAACCTCACCCCTGTGGGTACAGGTACACTCAGGGCAATATGACACCAAAGAACCAAGTGATTGAGGCACGCTGCTCAGCCAAATTCCAACACCAACTACAGAAAAGCAATCAAATGCAGCTATTTCACTTTAGAGAAGTGATTTCCATGCTGACTCAAAGCAACTGCTTACTTGTTTGGTTCAGCACATAAAAAATCCCAGTAAGAAAAATTTGAGGAAATCAAATTAAAAATGAGGACCTGAGAAAAAGAGTCACAATTACCTGGCCTGTCAGTCTGTCCCAAAGCTTTGAACCTCTGAAGCCACTTGCAGACTAATCTGGAAGAGTAAAAGTCTTCAGGGATCATTACATTCTCTGTAGGTTCAAGGGGTAAGGGGATGGGTAGAGATCAGCAGCTGGATGAAGGACAAAACCCCCGCTCCCACAAGTAGAAAGGCAGAACCAAGGAGAACCCCTCTGAGTACTGCTGCTTGAGGTTATTTGTAGGGGAAGATACAGTCAGGGACCAAGGGCATACAGCACAGAAAGACACTGTTCATAATTTCCACTGCTGTGGAACAACTAATTTTTAATTGCTAGACCAGAAAAACATGGCAGAAGTTGTCTGTGGCAATTAAGAAAAACGGCACATCTCAGCACTTTTAATTAACACTGCTGCTTGAGGCAGAACCATTTCAGTCATTGTCAGGATAACACCACTGCCTTAAGCTGTTGTTGAAAACCACTGAACCAGAACATTTGGGTTCGGAAGGTGCAGGCAGTACATTCTCACTGCTTCAGAACAGCTACTGCACACTACTGCCAGCTCTCAGTGGGGATAAAGCCTCTCTGGCCATCACATTTCTGTCAGGCACATATTCTGTGAGGCACAAAGTCTGCTAAGATAGAGTTCATTGGTTTCCATACACATAAAAAGTGAACTACAAAGTGAATGGTGTACTAAAGAACCAACCACACAAACTGAAGTGCCACATTCTCAAAAAGGCTAAGAAATGAATACTTAATATGCATCAAAGATTTTATTTGCATTAACTGAAGATTCAAATATTAAAATAAGTCTATATTAAATTATAATATTAAATATGCTTTAAATACAATAAACTAAACGTGTTTAGTTTTGAAACAAAGGGAACAAAAATGATTCAGAATGCAATACAATTAATGACACCAGAGGACAGAATAAGGACTTTTAATATGTAGTTCCACAAGATGTCAACTCAGCACTGTTTACTTTAAGAAGAGGTGGCCTTTTAATTGATGCACAAACCCCATGTTACATAAACTTAGTAAGGTATCTCTCAAGAAGCTCAGTTAAATCCTCATTTATGTAGTGATCAAAACTCCTTTGGTAGCTCTTTTTCAGAATGAAACACACCAGCAGACAGATGAGGAAAATAAACAGTCTTGCAAGTATTACCAGAAAAGGTGTCTTCCTTATAGTTACAATTATCTAACAGACCTACAGTGTCTTTCACTCTAATTCAAATCAACTTACATATGTACAATATGTAACAAAGTACTCACAAAATCCTTAGTCTTTCAAGACAAAAAGCTATGCTTTCCCAATATTGAGACCATAAAAGTATTTTTTTAAAAAAAGGTTTTGTTTTCTTAAAGTGGAGCACGCTGTACAGTAGGTTCCCTGGATGTTATTTTCAAGGCAGAATTGAATGTTACAGCAATTACAGAAACAGTGAAATACACCTGCTGCCCTAAAATGAGGTAGGGCCTCTGACTCAGATCTAATCTTTGCCACCCAAGCCAGCAGAAGTAGTAGTAATAGAACAATCCATATTTTAGCTAAATAATCCAACAGCTCAGTACACACATGAATGCAGTTGTCCTCTTGGCACTTCAAGGATCTCACTTCAAAACCTGATTTATCCAAACCAGACTGAAGTTTGCAATAACTTGGAAGAAAATTAACTGAACACAAGTTTAAGGGTTTTCATGGTGCAAAACTTCCAAACTTCAGTGTATTTCAACAACACTGCTTACACATACATGTTCATCAATGAAGGGTTTTAAAAAAGTTACCCAAGTTGTCACTGTAGCTAAAGAATGCAGCATTTAGGGACTTCATGGATGCAGTTAGGAACACCTAAATGAAGAAACCAGACTTGCATCCATCGCAGAAGTATTTCTCACACAGGTGATTTTACCTTTCCATCCAACTCCAATGACATTGTTAAACAAAACTGTAAAACTAAATTCTGAAGAACCCAAGAGAACAAAAGATTAACTAAAGGGTAAAAAAACCCCAGGACATTTAAAATTAGTAAGAAGTCTTGACAAAGGCGATCAATTAACATGTCATTTTGCTGCTTTTCCACAGCAGTGCATGCAGCTGGTTGAATAATATACATCAACCTGAAATCTGCCAAAACAAAAGTCTGGAACAGCATAGGTATTTGGTGTCCTGAAGATATATGTGGATGATTTTGGTTTTTATTTTTTTGCCTTTTAATTTTTTAAAAATAAAACTATTTCTTCTTTATGCAACATAGTGGTACTGATTGGGGTTGTCTTTGTCTCTCTCCATATAGTCTCTGTCAATGAGAGATTCAATTCTCTTTTTCAAGTCTCCAGGCTACAAGAAAAGATGAGATTAGTGTAACAGTTAGTAATATAAAGGCAAATATATTTTTTAAAAATACTGCTAAAAACTACGTAAGAAATGCATCACAGTATATAATTAATGTACTATGGATACTCTGGCTTCTTTCTCTTCACATAATACCTTAATCTTTATGTTTAATTCTATGATATTTCACATTTCTTGCTCTTATGGACAAGCTGAATAGAAAAATATATTACATATATTTGGATAAATCTAGGATGGTTTGACAAACAAAAACATAAGTTACCTTTACAGGAAATTTCAGCTGATTATACAATTCAGAAACAAGAAGATTATGACCAAGAGTCTTTCTCATCTTCATTATTCGTACAATAGCAGCATCAATCTGGTATTGCCTGTCCTGAAATACTCTTTCAGTTGTGCTGACCTGTTCCTCAACCTGAAGAACAATACAACACCACAAATCATATCACCTTCTGCTACTACTTTTTATTAATTACATGTCTATAGTTAACCTTTGCAGTAAAATGAAATTCATGCATTCTTACTCATTCTTGAGACAGATGCACGCATTACTGCATTCTAAGAGCTAAGTGATTCTGAAGTACTGCTAAAGCAAATAAAAGAGAAAATTAACAATAATGTAAAGGAAAAAATAATGTGTCTTATTTTACATTATTTGGTAAGTTAAAGTAAGTATTAAAAACTCCCTTCAGACTTCTGAGAGAACACAACAGTTTGACAACTCAAATACAGCAGCATTTTGTGTCAAACTCCAGTGTGACTTTTACGGAATTCAATACACAAAGACAAAAAAGAAACAAGCCAATGTTAATTAAAATATGTCACCTTGTGTCAAGAATGGGGATTCAGATACAACAAAGACATCCACTGCAGAATCAGGGACTACCCTGACTTTTATAGCCCTCTTACCTGCTAAATATAGAAGTGACATGGTGACATTTGATTCATGAGTTCAATATAGTACCAACACTTCAGCAATACCACAGAAACTTCTAAGATGGACTGAAACATCTACATCCTTTTAGTTTAATATATAGGCATTTAAATTTGCAAGTGCAAGAAGCAACCTAAGTCGTTTTCAATTTCAGTGATTTTAAAGTCTTTATTGCCTCTCTGAGTCATCTTGACTACTCTAAAAATTAAATCGCCTTTAAAATTAAATATTCCTTTCTTTATATGCAAAAATTACAAGAGATTATGTCTTTCCATATGGGACATGTAGGTAAACAGTTAATACACAAACTGAATGAATGCAAAAAGTACGTACTGTTTCTTTCATTTGAATCTGGTTGATCTTTATTCTAAACAATTTATGCTTGAAATCACCATTAAAGATGAATTTATCTCCATCTTCTACCTCCTTGCCCTTTGGATTTTTAATCAATACTCGTGCTTTCCCACAAGCTAAAGACTGCAAGGTTCTTCTTAATTCACTGTCCTCTGTGAAGGAGTTCAAATATGGGAGAAAGCAGAACAAAACATTTACATGAAGTGTTCTATGTGATTAATCTAGAAATAAAATTGAAAAGCTAGTGGCTTTATGTTAATACTTTCTTCCAACTAAGTTCCAATTAGAAAGTAGCTCACAGCCTTCATACTTCATCTCATCTTTCACAGGTTAAGTGCTGAGAGCACACACAGGATTATATACATCATAAAAGACAGACTTAAGCTCATATCAGTGAGTTTTCCATCCAAAATAGTTTCAGAAAAGACTTCACATTAACACAAACTTAGTTCTATTGCTTTAGTTGTGTGGTAGTAACAGAACTTTATACCAGAAAAGGTCAGTATGACAAGAAACTCAAGCCCCTTATTTTAGTGTTTTTGTCACACAGCAGAAAACATATAATAGAATAAAATTACAGACATCTAAATTGACAGGAAGATTTTTGTGGGAGGGTAGAGCTGACAGCTGTTATAGTCAAACTTCCCCCAAAACAGGAAAGTAGAGACACAAGTGTGTGAGGAAAACTTTTCCTAGTAATATTTAAGGCTTAAAAGCATTTAGAGAAGAAGATAAAATGAAGTCTTAAACATTCTAATAATTATGTAGCAAAGTCTTGTATCAAGATTTTGCATTGAAACAGCCTCTGCAGTCTCTATAATACTTTATTCACAGAATAAAACTATCACTAAATGTGTTGGATCTCCTGAACAGTTTTAGTCTAAAAACTGAAAGAAAGGTTTTGCAATCTAGTGCTGAAGTACAGCTGAGTAAAAGATTAACACTACTGCTATTTTTAAAATACTTAAGCTTTCACACAGAGCAACCTTTTATTTTTTTTTAAGCTTCCAACTGTTCTATGATTTCTAAAAAAACCCGTTTAAACCATGTGGGCTAAACAGGCATTTATATTGTTTGAGACATTTTGTGTGTTTCAACCTCAGTAAATGCAGATTGTTGTGTTTTTGTCCAAACACAAGGATGCTGTTAAAACACTATGGAGCTTTGCAGGTCAAGTCACAGGTTACAGTATGCCCAAGGGAAGGAATTTACAATTACCTATCAATCCCTGAAGTAAAAGTAAAAGCTACTACAGCTCCTAGCGGCTTCCTTGATAATAAGGCAAGTAAGAACATGGAGTATATTTGGACAACACATCTCAAAGCAGCACAATTAGCAGAGAGAAGGTGAACATTATTTCTCTGAGTAACAGTTTATGCATTTTCTCACTGTCCTAATGTACCAGGGACAATCTCATTAAAGAGACTGAAGGTAGTTTATTTTAACAGTGACTGGAAAACACAAGTTCCAACCATGGCCAGTTAATCCCTACAAGAAAAATGGAGAGGGACTTGTAAATTTACAAGACCATGTAGTGACGTGGACAAGGGGGAATGGCTTCAAACTGAAACAGAATAGATTAGGTATTAGAAAGAAATTATTGTTGAGGGTGGTCAGGCATTAGAACAGGTCGTCCAGAGAAGTCCTGGATGCACCTTCCCTGGAATTGTTCAAAGCCAGGCTGGGTGGAGCTCTGAGCAACCTGGTGTAATGGAAGGTATCCCTGCCCAGGGCAGAGGGCTGGAACTAGATTATCTTTAAGATCCCTTCCAAGCCATTCTGTGACTCTAAGCCACTCATCCTGGCCTTCCAGAAATCCTGTGGACCATGAACTGTCCTTACTACCTAAGTCTCTATACCTAAATTCTCCATAGGGGAGAGAAATACAGACATGGTACTCAGTGCAGTGACATATAGGTAGGTCCCAACTATCAATTCCAGCCAGGTGCCTTAAGAACAGTCTACTGAATTCCTTATTCTGTGCTATAATGGAACAGATTTCCATGCAGCAGCTTTATCAGTTGCTGTCAGGCAGCCAGAACGCAAGCTCCAAGGGACAGCAATCCAAGATGAGAAAGCAGGACCTGGATCAGGGCTTGCATGAACCTGTGTTTGTACTGTAAACATTGTACTCCGACCTATTGAGCCTCTCCAGACTATCCTGATGATTACTATCACTGGCATGGATTTTCTTCAGCTCCCTTACCACTAATGGAGAGGATGACTAAGCAACTTGAAGCACTGACACTGAGACAATGGAGCACCCAGGCTGTACTTCCTTCTGCAGTGCATCATTCTGAACTGCAAGGATTCTTGGTATCTCCATTTTACAGTATTTTAGTAAATATATTACAATATTTTAGTACTTGTATGGGCTCAAATTCTCTCAGATACTGCTGTATTAGGTTGATCTTAAGTTTCACATGTGAGGGACTATTGGGTATAAGCTGCTGATTGATGCAGAACTTTCAGAGAGTAGTGATGACAGTGTTTTGGCTAACTATTTCAAGAAAGTGTAAGAATTTGGGGGGAAAAACCCATCCAAGAACATAAAAACACAGAAGACAGATACTGCAGATGGTTAAAAGGGAAACTGTACTCTTCCTCAGTTTTCTTGGTCCTTCAGGTTCAAAAGTACAGGGGCAGGCAGCTATGAAGTACACACCCAGCACGTACTGCTGCTCTGAACACATCAGACCTGCTGTGAAGGGGCACCCCAGCAACAGTAATGGGCAACAGGCAGGTGAGCTCTCACAACTGAAAATACTCTCTTGAATCACCCCAACTGAAAGGGAGCAAAACTAATCTGTACACAGAACAGTCTATCACCATTTAAATTTTAAGAATTGCAATGATATATTTTGTAAATCTAATAGGTTGTTAGGAGTATCACATGCCACACAGCTCTTACTAATAATTTTGTGAAGCATACATTTTACACACTAAGAAAATATACTAAGAAATACCTGCAGTATGTTTTCCTCATCTTTTGTTGTGCATATGCTATTGGAGCATAAAGTTAGGCCTAACAACCATGACAAATTTCTTTAAATTAGGCCTTTACATACCAAATCATAATTGGCAATCACTTGACAAATAAATTTAAGAATCAGAAAGTATTCTTCTTACCTACACCAGTGGCCATTTTAATTTCTTCAAAACTGAATTCATCTCCTTCATTAAACATAAGCAATACTAATGTCTGAAAGAGCGATACTTGAAACTCCTTCTTCCCCTAAAAGAGAAACAACAAATAATAGTAATATTCAGAGAATTTTCAGTTGTACCCCCTACATTTGACAATTACAGAAAGTATACACGAATTTTTCTATTTCTACAAGAATGGATATGCATTTTAGAATGCCTGGCACACAGAAGAATCAGACTGAATGTAGTATTGAGGAAACAGGATATTTTTAAAACCTCTTTTTTTTTTGCTCTTCTAACAGTAACAATACAGTACACAGCAGAAGCTCGTTAGAATGGCCTGGTATTTACTTCACATCCTTTATTTTAGTTGCAATACATGAAATTTTGGCGTTGCCACCATCAATAGTGAATTTCTCTGTACTTTATATTCACAACAAGTTAGTAAAAGAATTCAAGGGTTGTTCTGTCTTTGCTGTGGCTCACTGAAGCTGCACTATTACAAGGCAAGATACTGCATGAGACAAAACAAAACCACATGAACAAACAATGCAGTTATTTAACAGTTAAATAATTCAACAAGCATTTAAATTTTAACCACAGCCATCACATGACTAACACCCTTCAGTCTCTTTTTGTATGTCAAGCATACTAAAAGCATCACCAGGATTTCTACAATCAAAACAATTCCAGATTAAAGATAAAAAATGCTGTGCTCTTTTTCTTGCTTTATTACAACCGAATTTATTTGAATGAGCAACAATTCCTATCAAATCAATATTACCAAAAGGTATCACTGTTGTCTTGTTAGCTAGGTAGTGTTTCAGTTTAATTATAGAAAGCCTACTTTCTGTACAATATAATAGTATTGACTTGTGATTGTTCCTCCACAAAAATGTTACTACCTTTATAAAAAAATACAATACATTACTAGATTCCAAATAATTGACTTAAATTTTAACCCAACAGGCAAAGCATTATACAAGCAAACTTACTTCCTTAAATTCTGCCTTTAGGACAGCATGTCCTAAAGTGGTCTGCCACTGAAGTTTTCGACCACTGTGTTTTCCCAGGTAAAAGGTTTTAAATACCTCTTGAAGTTTTATCATCTGTAAAGAAAAGAGAGAAAAACATTAGCATTATACCAGTGCAGTGATACCAAATGACTTCACACATATAATTCCTTTATTTTCCTCAACCACGTTGAAGAAAAAAAAAGCCACAGAAAATAATAGGCTCTTTTGTGGGAAAAACTTAATCCAAAGAGGAAAATTCTGCTCTCAAGTACATTGGTACTATTATACACATAAGAAAGCCTCAGTTCAAAAATAACTGAATTTTCCTTGGGTTTTTAACTTGCTTTTGTTTTAAATAACAGTAAAATAAACTCCCTGTAAAGGGTTTTAAACCTCAGAAATAGATACTGGTTTTGTCCTGGACTTTGAATCCGACCTAGAAATCATGGGACAAAAAGCACACATCTCACACCTTTACACTGGCTAGTACCATCTGCTCTTAAGTTCTTCCTGTAAGTTGTGGATGGAATGGAACTCCAGTCCAATTCCACTACTTTATGCCCTCTTACTTCCAAGTAAGGGGCTTCTACCCCTCCATTTTCATCACAGATTGCTCAGGCTGGATCTTTCAGAAGTAGTCTGCCATGGAGGAAAAGATACCTCAGAAGCAAGAGCACAAGACCTTCCGTATCTTCCAAACTGAGTGGGAACCCCATTATCACCTCTGGCCCCTGAAGCACTTCCCACACCTACAATCAAGCAAGGCATTGTAGGGAATAGGGACTCCAAATACACATTTCAACTTAAATCACTACTGACAGGAGCTTTGCAAAAATCTCTCAACTTGGAAACAATCATTTTGCAGGCAAATACTATTTAAATGCAGGGGCTATTTTTTGTGTGACACATTGCAGGAAACAGGCAGGATCTTCAAAAAAAGGAACGTGCAATAACATAACCATTGACTAGTTCAAAGTGCCTAACCAATGTAGTTAAAGATTGACTAAACTATGGTGAACAGACCAATTACAAACTTTTAAGTGATTGACTACAATGCTAAGTGAGGCAATTTTATTCCTATTAATATAAATTATTATAAAAAACCCCACACTAAGTGAAATAATCATCTGAATAAGGTGGATTTTATCCACTGCATTTTATTTTTTGCAGTTCTGGAATCTTTAAAACTACATAAACCCCTTAAATATCTAGCAGAAAAATGTAAAATGAAGGACATTATTTCACCCTGTGACAATGATTCCATTCTGTAAAGTGCATTTAGAAGAAGAATTCAAACACTAACCTCAGAATTTAGGTGGACTTCCATAGGTGTATAAGTTGGCCAATATCCCATAGTTAAAATATTTACTGTCAGGTCTATATTTCCTGGGTCACTTTGGTTCTGCATATACTAAAATACAAGAGACAAAAGTTATTCAAGCATACTATCTACATACTAAATTAGAAAATGTATACACTTAAATTAGAAATTTAGGGTTAGTGTAACAATAAAAAAATTCTTACAGGCCACATGCTTGTTTGGACATGCTCTACTAGGATTTTGAGTAACTTTCTAATGACCCAACTTCAAAACACAGCAAGCAGGTGGGAGTCCAAAGAAAAGATCAACATGCCTTGAAATATCCTAGACCACTGTCTATACAGGGTACTAAGGTCAAAGAAACTTTAATTACATGCAAATAAAGAAGAAAAGCTTTTGATCAGAAGCCATGGCAAGGACTACAAGATGAAAACGATCTCTTTGGATTTCTACATCTGCTAGACAAAACTTTTTCATATAATTGGGGTAGAGCATCAGTCAAGCCAGACTGCAAAATCTGGGAGAGAAGAGTCTCTACAGTATTTTATTACAGGCGTTGTCCTGGGTCAGATCTCTAACCCAGCACCCTGACTTCAGTAGGGCCCCAAAACAAGTACCCAGGGAGAAATGCAACAACACAGTGAGCATATACAGTATTTCCTGAAAGCATTCCCTCGGTCACCAACAGGTTGGAAACTTTGGGGCTGAGACATACACTGTTTCTGTGCACTTAACGATCTTCAGGGAGTTTCTCTGGTGTGGGCCAATCACAAAAAATTCATTAGAGCAGCAGCAGTTTACAGAATGAAGGATACAGACTTTCACAGATGTCAGTCAACTAAATTACCACATGGTATTTAGACCGATTTACTTAAAAAGGAATCAAAACTGTAAAATTATTGTATACAATAAATAAATTCTGTTGTATAAACAGAACTGTAAGTAGACATTATTATTATTACTAGGACCTGCTCAAAAGCTGTTTTGTTTAATTTTAGCTTAATCCAAAGTATAACAATTAAATGCCTCCCCGTGACTGTGAAAAATTTAGTATACAAACAAAAGCTAAACGTACCTGCTTAAACTGTACCATGACATCTTTGGACAGTTCCATGTCCTTGAACATGCCCTCCAGTTTGCTGGTAAAAGCAGCACCACATTCTGTCTCACAAAAAAAAGCAAAGATCCCACAATTACAAAGAAGCACCGAACAAGTGATAAACATTTAACCTGAGACAGCTGAGCCACATTTACCAGGTAACAGAGCACCCACAAATAGGTACATGTTTTCAGGATTTTGCTCCTCTGTAGGTATATTAAATAAACCAGTCTCATACCAAGGAAGTCTGCCCAATAGTTCTTGCTGAGCATAATGAAAGCTGTTATAAATATATACAAACATACATATACACACACACCCCCCTAAGTATTTAAGTAAGAACTG
Organism: Coloeus monedula; assembly: GCF_965178545.1. NCBI lineage: Eukaryota > Metazoa > Chordata > Aves > Passeriformes > Corvidae > Coloeus > Coloeus monedula. The sequence continues at coordinate 93,587,904 of NC_138783.1, forward strand.
TTCAGGTATTACTTAAAATCTGGCTTATCACTTCCTAAAAGCATGAGAAAATAGGGATTCCAAGTTGCATGCCAAAAAGTAATATAACATTAATACATCTGAAGACACCTACCATGCTTAAGCTTTGACAACATGGACTTCTCAGCATCTACTGATGCGCTTTTCCCAACCAGCAGTCTTTTGGCCAAGTCTTTCTTATAAAATGCCTCAAACACATCTTTCCCTGTAAGGAAATTGAAACAAAAATTAAAATAAAATTAAATGATACATTCTCTCCACATCACTGCCCTTCAGGTTTGTGACATGAGCCTTTCTCATGAAAAGCTGATAAGCAGAACAATATTAACTATGCAGCAGTGAAGAAAAACACGTAGACAACTTGTTCTTTTTATATTTTAATAATTTTTAACATATTTTGCAAAATATTTACTTCTTTCTTTCTTATTTCTCCCCCAGGAACTTGGGCTGCCTTGTATTTCCCATTGGAGCAGCTGCAAAACACAATAAATTACTCTGGAGTCCAGAAGAACATTCTCCCTCCATTGGTCTGATTTATTAAGGGGGGGCAGGGCAGGGGGAGCTTTTCTATGTATTAAAGAATATACTTTAAAAGCCTAACATGAAAAAAAATTTAACCGAAGTCTTCTTGATTTGCCAATAGACTTGAAAATGAAGGAGTCATACAGATACCCACAAACTTTCACACCTTAAACCCAAGCTTCTCCCTATTGACAGTGCAAAGATATCAGCAAGGTGTTTCCCTTTTAAGAGGAACAAATTCACTGTAACTCAAGCTACTGTTTGTGTTGCCTGCAATAGCCACTTGCAATTCCTTGCAAACACCTTCCAATTTAGCGCTTCTTATGACAGTCTTCTTCCTTCCCCATCCTGTCCTGGTGAAGTGATGTTTCATGAACCAGCTCCATCAAGATATTATCAAAAAGGCCAGTGCTCAGAAACTACCTAATTATCATCTGCTTTTAAAAGAGCTCTTATGTACTAGACAGTTCAAAAAAAATTTGCGCTTTTAGCTCAGTACTACAAAAAATATGAAAAGTTGGTGAAAGTTTCAGATTAACAGAAATTCATCTCTTAGGCTGACAAGCTGCCAGTACAACTGTTTTCATTCACCATCTCCATCTGACAAAAATGATGCAATTATGATTCAATTATGCAAATGACACTACTTTATGACTTGACTTTCCCATTATATTGTACTTGTTGGGGGTTTTTTATGAGGAGAGAACCCCACAGATCTCAGACAAACTAATACCGAATTGGGTAGTTCCTGCTATTCCACCCCCGCCCAGGACACACATTCCACTTCCCTCAGAACAGTGACCATGTATCTGTATTGGACTGGACCACTGGTTTTTAGGGTATCTAGAAAAAAAAAAATCTTCTAACACATTCAAGGATTTTGCTCAGATAGAGACATACATGAGGGAAGTGCATTTCAAACGCAGTGAAACCTCAGCAGTTAACACTTTTTGCTACTATTCTGAGCCCTTCTCTGTGTTCCTTCTTAGCCATGATGAGAAAAGTCAAAAGAGAAGTTGCGGGGTTTTCATGCTTTGTACCTACAATATACATAAATGGATAGGAAAGAGGAAGTCTGTACTGTCATTAGAGGAAAGGTTGTGGTTATAGACATGGTTAATTTATGTAAAAAACTTCCAGCAACACCTCTAACTCTTAGGTCTCCACTCACAAGACTCTGAAAGGTCTGTAACTTGCCAATCTCCACAGAACTATTTGTCCTCCCTGGTATATTTATTGTGCTGCTTCAGGTGTAAAGCAACCTGAATTAAAGACCAAGTTGAGCAGAAACTGTTGCTAAAAAAGATCTCTTACATTCAGAGGAAAGCAGCCCTGCTAGTAGCAAGGGGAACAGTTTTAATTGCATCAACAGTGAAGCACTATTTCTTACCATGAATGAATCTAAATATGATCATGATTTTGTCAAGGATTCTTTCCAGTTCTTCATCTGTTGCTTCTTTATTACCAGCTCTTAATTTGGAATCCACATATTTTGCTACAAATAAATAAAATTATGTAACAGCTTAAAAAAAGATCAAAAATTACCAACTTAAGCAACTCCTGCTTGAAATATTACTGTGTTAAATACTACTGTATGTTAAAATATAGGATAAGTGCTAAATTTTCTGTTTTCCCTTTTCCCATCCCTATGTTCAGTGGAATGACAGAGCCCTCCTGTATTAGTGGGATAATGGAAAAGTACTGCAAAAAGGAATAGTCCAAGGCAAAAAATGAGCAGAGTATAATAATTAAAATTAATGCATTTGAAATATTTGTGTTATAGTCATAACAAGCACATTATTTGTTGAAAGACAATGTTCTGGAAGCGTACAATGTATATGAATGTATTTTATGAGAAACAAACAAACAACAAAGAGGACTATATTTCTGTAGACCTTTACCATGTCTCTCATGCTCTTTGGTAGGAGCACATTAAAATTTAAACAAAAGCAATGCTTTCCAGTTAGTAGTTTCAGAATGCCAGAAATAAGGTTAAGCCTTGAGTTTAGCTAAGTATTCATTAAGCCACATTAGTATCCTTATACAACCTTCTGTGTAAGAAGAAAACCTTTGTGGGAGCTGGAACACCATGATCCACAAATGACAACAGCCCATATCATGGCTTTAAACCTGTATCACTATGTTGTGCAATCTGTCCTACATAAAGCTGATTTTAGAAGGAAGACACAAAATAAGCCAAATAAAGGCAAAAGAAAGTACAGAGGAAAAACAAACAAGCAAGGAGCAGGATCCTCTCCTGATGTAAAATGCCACAGCTCCAGTTTTTCAGTAGGCAATACTGTCAGGACAGCTTTTGCCAGATGAGGGATAAACAAAATAATAGTATTTTTAAAGTATTTGTTATTATCTTTCCCCTTAATAACCACTAGTTCTCCTGTCAAGATAGTGGGTTTTTCTCCCCTCTATTAAAACTCCTTATATCTGAAGGCTTTAAAATTGTCATCCCAACTTCAGATATCAAGGCAGATGGATGGGCTGCACTTACTCCTTTTGGAGGGATCCAGAACATCCACAGAACTCCCCTACTATCACAATTAAAGCCAGTTCCCCTCTACTTGCCACAGCTGCTCTTTCCCCATGACCATTTACTCCCGTGGCAGCGCCAGAGCTCCAGTGAGCAGTTGTTAGCAGCAGGCCCCGTGCAAGCGGCAGAGCGCAGGGACAGGAGGGTGACGCGCTGCGCCAGACCCCCTAACAGCACACCCAAGCTCTCGGGCCCACCACGCACCCGGGTTAACGCTCGCCTCGGATCCCAAAACCAGTGCCTAAAGCAGGATGCGACTGCACCGCCGTTGCACTGGCACACTCAGCTGCATTATCATGCCTTCTACAGAGTTTCGAAATATTTTACAGAAAAATATTTGTGTACCTATCAATTCTGCAGGCTTATTTGGTCTCTTGTTGATAAATGTTTCAAAGGACTCCTTCATCAAGTTTATAAATTTTTCATTTTTCTGAAAGCACACTTCTATGATATGGTCCACTTTATCCTTAAAATCTAGTAGCTCTTGCACCATATCCTTGTCTTTTTCAGGATTAACCACTATTGTTGTCCCAAAGTTCTGTAAAACAAACACTTTTGATAGTAAAATACTTCAGAGTGCTACCTATCTCCCCCAACAGACATTTACCCTCATAAAATTTATCATTAGAAAAAGTAATTTTTTTACAGAACTACTTATGACTTCAAGTTTTTAAAAAATGAGATGCATTGAAATTTAAAATAAAAACTAGACACATTAATGGATTTCAAACATTAGTGTTTGATTCAAAGATTATTTACACTTAAGACAAAAGTAAAAAAATAATTAAATAAATACACAGTAGACATGACTATGACATGCAGGTTTACAGTGAGATACAGAACTATGATTCATGTAAAATAAATTAAATGGAAACTGCCTCAGAAATGTTAAGTATAAAGGAAAACTGCACTGTTTTTATTAAACCCTCTAGAGAGCTTACTTGATTAAACAGGTAGCAACACTTTAACTGCTGCTTAGCACTCAAAGATTCTCTTTCATCAAGGGCTCTAAACCAAAAAAATCCTAGCTGACTTGCAAGGAAACAAAACTTTCTCATGCACAAGAAACAGTCACAGACCTGACTTCCTCTTCCTGTTCCTACATTTATTATCTTAGAGATAGAACACCATTTGTTTAATGAACCAAAATATCCTGTAAGGGAGGATTTTCACCTACTGGACAACTTACATTTGCTTAGTAACACCGATCAGTGCTCTGGACAGAATGATCAGTTTTCCGAGGTGAGAAAAAGGAACATCAGCACAGCAAAAGCAAAACAGTATTCAATTGGTATATTTTCACCAACTGAAGTATGTCAGCCAAAAACATTAAAAGAGATAGGGGAAAATCTTTCTCCAGCCTCAGAATTTCCACTGCGTTATCTAATTAGCCACTGTCATCTTTCATGGAGATCTCTCTCAAGTTCCCTTTCAGAGTAAAGCTGAACACAAGGCTCCCAAGGCCCTTAGATTCAACAAGTGTATCACGGAATCACAGAATGGTTTGGGCTGGAAGAGACCTCTGATGATCACCTAGCCCATCAGATCTTTCACTTGTCACAATTTCTCCTTCATTAACACAGTATTTGGGCATCTCACAGTTTCCATCAGGTACATTTATATATTGCAGCGCTTTCTCCCCCATTCTGCAAACTGCAAACCAAGATACAGAAGGCCAAATGGCACCTCTGAAATCACAAAAAGGTGACTACAATGGAGCACAGACCTTTACCACAGTAACTTGGCTCATAAGATACACGTTAGGAGTCCTTGAAGCCTCTCTTCACTGTCACACAATGTTTGCAAGGAGGAGATTTATTGACACTACAGAAAAGGTCTTCTATGTTTTTGAGTATGTACAAAACCATCTTAAAGCTGTAAGAAGTCTGATTCTGTCAGATACAGGGTATGATAAGCCAATTTAACAACTTCCTGTTGTGAAAGGACAGGTTCCTTTCCTGATTTTCTACCTGTCTTAAAACTCCTGCTTCTTTCTTTTGACCAGCACATGGACTTTTCTCTGAGTCTCTTTAGCTCACTAAACCTGGGATGGAACTGACCTTGCCCAGGTATTGTGATAAAACAGATCACAGAAGATCCCATGGAGTAGCAGGCAGCACTAGGATTAAGAGAGGAGCCTGATCTGGGAGAAAGGAAGAAGAAAGATGATGCTCCTCAGCCACAGCAAACCATTCAACTGGGCAACACCCTAAGGTGTTAACACCACCTGAGTTCTGGAGGCAAATGGCAATCACGTTCCACTCCCATGAGCTTCAACACTGGTGGGTCATGCTGAACTCCAGACATAGGTGTGCAGAAAAGGCACCTCTGGAATTAACTGATGTTGTACACTTAGTCCTGAAGGTTGATGAACACGTGGGCAATCCAAAGGAGAGCCACTCCATCAGGAATTATCAACTCCAGGGAGAAAAATCTTCTGTGAAGCTTTCCTGCCTTCTTGGAAGGGCACTAGAGTACAAGCTCTCTGGGCCAGCATACTACATGGATATCATGCCTAACAAACAAACCCAAAGCATCTAAATGTGACCAATGACGGATTATTTTCAATAGGAGCATTCCCTTCCCAATAGCTTTGACACTCATCAGCACTGCTGTAGGCTGGTTACAAGTAGCACTGCTAACCTGCAGAGGAATAGCGACATCTGATGTTTCACTGGTTTTGCAGGTATGTAAACAGCTCTTGAGTGTATTTGCAGCAAAACACACAGTACAGTCTAGCACACTCTGAACACATGTGCATGTGGCTGTATTTAACAGCAAAGCAACCAAAAACATCCTGTATAACATTCGAACTTACAAGGAAAGCAATTTCCAAGTAGAAATTTAAAACCAAAGCAGGTGTTGCTGTTTCTCATCATGTGATTGTTACTGAGGGGGGAAGCATTAACATCCCTCCCATATTTACTTAGAACAGAAGTTTGGTGATACACCTACATGTTATTCTTGGCTCTGACAGAAGAAATTTCTAACAGCACAAGATTTTTATGTTAGTGATAGATCTTTGAAATACCTTGATGTATTCACTCCAATGCTGCAAAAGGATCTGCTGCCCACCTTTTACCCGGCTGAACAGCTGGTACGTCTGGGTCAAGTCTGATATTCTATTTTCATCAAGCAGGTTATCAAGTCCTAAAAAAAATTAAATTAGAAGAAAGAGCAAATTTGAATACAGTTGCATAAATACAGTTAGAGGAATGTCTATGAAATATAACAAAAGACAAGACCCTCCCTCTGGTGGCCTTAAAACATACAAATGTTGTAAGGTTAAATTTCTGAAAGCAACTGGTAAGTCCCCTTGTTTAAACTGGATGAAATTATTTACTGTATACTATTTCAAAAAATATTTCAACTGAAATACTTTCCCAACAAGGTGATGATCGTAAGCCTTTTGCAGAATGGTTATGAAGAGAGCTTGACTTCAAGGGTACAGTTTTATCAAGAACCTCTAAAAAACCCAGAAAGCTAAGTAAACTTCCCTAAATTTAAACTAATGAGAAATACTCTGCAAGATTTTTTTTCTGTGGCACATGGGGAGCCATGTCTTTAGATCAAGAATGTGCTGGGAACAGCCTATGCTCCTACCAATGGAATGACAAAAGATTACAAATTCCTTTCAAGCAACTTTTGCTTTGTTGATTCACCCTACAATTTGGACTAACAAATGGAGAAGTGAAGCTCAAGGAATGTAACAAGCAAATAACTTCATGCACATTTTTCCATTTGAGAGTATGATGAATGGTAGTTCCAGTGTAATCAGAAGTACACTGTCTGGTGTCAGTTACAGAGGCTTTAGTAATACCGGAGCATAGCATCAAAGATTTATGACATCTTTTTTTAAAAAACAAAAAGGCTGATTTTACACACATTGACAAATCATACCATCAGCGTAGCTGACACTGTACAACTGTCCTACTTCACCAAATATGTGTCATTAATGCTAATTTTAAAATGATATTAAAAACTGATTTGCAAATCACTACCAAATTAACCCATATTCTACTATATTCTTCAGCTTAAAAATACTTTCACTATATTGTAACTTACTTACATGTTCAGAAAGGCAAGCAATGTTCAAGAATGAAGTCAGGTAAACTTTTGTCTACTATTTTGAGATTTCCTAAACTTTTGAGATATCAGAAGAACAGACATACTTTAAATGTAAGATAACAGACTATACAGTCTCAAATACAGGGTTTTAGGGCTCTTTTGTCATTGAACACAGAATTAGAATCCTGGAAATCAAAGAATCATAGAAAGGCTTGGATTGGAAGGGACCTTCAAGATCATCTTGTTAAAAGCCCTGGCTGTGGGCAGGGACACCTTCCACTAGACCAGGTTGCTCAAAGCCCCATCCAACCTGGCCTTGAACACTTCCAGGGATGGGGCATCCTGAACTGGGCAACCTGTTCCAGTGCCTCACCACCCTCATAGTAGAGAATTTCTTCCTAACATCTCGTCTTGGATCTCTCATTTCTTAGTTTAAAACCATTCCACCTTGACCTATCACTATCTGCCCCCTCTTTTTTATAAGCCCTCTTTAAGTACTGGGAGGTCACGGTGAGGTGTCCCCAGAGCCTTCTCTTTTCCATGCTGAATAACCCCAGCTCTCTTAATTAAGAGATGCCCATCCCAGTCAAGCATTACCTCCTATGCATTTAAAGACACCAATACACTAACTGCTTTATTATAACCTAGATCATAAAACTTAGCCTTCCCGCTAACTTCAGCTGTGTGACTGAAAAAACAGTCCCACATTTGTCAAATGAAAACAAGATACAGCAAAGTCCTCTGACAAAAGGTTTCAGAGAGCTTCCAGAAAGCACTGCCACAGCCTTGGAAAAATCTACTGTACTCACAAAAAAACCCCCCACCAATATCTAGTCAACAGCAGTTATACTAATGTAAGGAAAAAAAGGTTTCTTATACAGACTCCACATTTTTAAGCTTTTTTCTTCCTGTATCAAACTCACTACTGTTGCAAAGTATTTGAACCTTGATAGTGCGTCCCAGCCAAACCATTTTTAGTTATTTTTACCAGAGCCCTCAGAGTGGGACCAGGCTGGAATTACCCTCACTGGCTTCACCTGACTTTTCCACCTTCAGCTGCAGCACATCAGCCCCAAGAGGGGGTTTTAAGCTCCAGTCTGAAGGTTCAAGAAGCAAGAGGTGGGGTGGGCATATATCTGCTTCCTGTCCTTTGCTGTTTTGTTGTTTGGATTTCCTGGACTAACTTGGCTGCTGATCACTGGATGGGTGTTGTTGCTGTTATCTCGATGCTGCTTGCCTGGATCAGGAGCCCCACCTGCTAGAGCCCTCAGGAATTCATCAAGGACTGAAAGGTAAACTGTGCTAAAGTGGAAAAGAATTGGGAAAGAAGAAGATGAAAAGCTAAATACCAAGACATCAAGGAATAGATAAAAAAGGACTGTGCCGCACTAGATTAAAACCAATCATGTTATCAGAAAAGTGCGTGTGGAGCTCATGGACAAAATAGAGAAACCAATCAAGCAATGTGAGATCTCATGCACAGCAGCTGCAAAATGTGTAAGTACTGTCTTATGTAAAAGCTGCAAAATGTATAAGTAGAGTATCATGTAAAGGCTGTAAGATGCAAGAGTAACATGTATAAGTAAAATAGTATAAGTAGTGTATTAGGTAGAAGTTGTAAAAAGTGTAAGTAAGAAAGCGTATAAGTAGAGTGATATGTGTAAGCAGTACAAGATAAGTAGGTAGAATGTATAAGTAAGCAAAGTATATAAACAGGGTATGATTTCAAAGTTGTGAGATGTGTGAGTGGAGTGTATTTTAAACGACAAGCAGCTTCTGCAAAATCATATTGATTTGTTGATCAGAAGGCATGAGTTCCTGCAGACTACTTCACATGCCTCATCTTAATGAAGAAGACCTACAAAAGGCAGTATCATCTTCTACTTGCAGAGAATACTAAAATGTTATAAGCAAATTAAAACGTGTCCTAGATTAAATGAATACAGAAAATTATGCAATGATAGAAGATTTTTAAACTTTTTTTCCAGTGGAGACATACAACACAAGCTGATCCAACAATACTTGAGTCCTAATGCACAGTAACCAGAAAGATAAAAAAATGTAAAAATCTCTGTATTTACATGGATGGTTCATATAGATTGTAAACCAAGAAAAAGTTTAGTTTTAAACAAGACCACATACTCCCTGTTTAAGCCACCTGATAAACAAGCTTATCACTGGAAAAGTTACTTAAAAATCATACTTGAATTAAAGAGTAAGCAAAATTGACATGTATCAGCAGGATGTAATTATTCTTACCTTCTGTTTATGATAAGTTTAAGAATAGCTAAGATGAAGTGACCAAGCTCATTTTTATAAATGAGTGAAAAAACAGTGAAACAACCTATCCCCAGGCTAGTTGAGAGAAACTGTGACTGTAAGTCATCTTTAAAGGGGACAAAGGAAGACATGGGAAAGGGTATGTGTAACAACATGAAAGTGTTAACAAACATGGATGTGATGGAGCTTGAAGATACCAGACTACCAGGGACATCTGTTTTGCAACATAAAACACAGATGTAAGGAGAATTTGCTAGAAGATCTAAAACCTAAAATATGGCTACAGCAAGAGAACGAAAAGATCATTTAAAGTATTAAAAGATCAGGGAATACTGAACAAACCCAGAAATTCAGTGAAAAATGAGAGATTAAAATTTAACAGGAACAAAGAAATAGCAGTTTGAAGACACTAATGTCTGAATAAGAACTAAGAAAGCTGCAGCTCTTATCTGAAATTGCCAGACAAAACGTAAAGTACAGACAAAGGCATATGAAAGTTCATTGCCTTGAATGCTAACAGTTCCAATAACTCATGATTCTTAAACTACACAATCACAAGAGTAAGTGAAACTATTGCACTTGAGCTGTGTGATTATCACATGAAAGAAGCTACAACAGTAACTGCAGCTCCCATTTAGTAGTTTACATAATTCTAGGAAATAAGCAGTTCCAAAGGTTTAATTCCTAAGCCACTGCAAGTCAAAGGAGATTTAGAGGCTTAGCAACCTCTACATATATGGAACTAGATTTTAGACATTTTTTTTCCAAATAAACTTGTCACAGTGGGTGTAACAATCACAGGGTTGGCTTTCTGTGTCTGTGGAAGTTTTTCCCATGGCTGATGTACCTCCTAAAGTAAAAGCTGTGGAATTTATAGCTATTGCAGAGTATGAGAATCCATTGCTAATCAAAGATTACATTAATTAAAAAAAAATACCTTTTTGCAAAATAGCTGATAAGTGTTCTCCTAGCAGCTGCTTCTCCACACAAGCAATCAGTGGTTTCCTGAATTAGGCAAGAAAAATATATTAGAAGCATTAGAGCATAAAGGAGTTGCCCTCTGTCACAGTGTATCTGTGTATAACTCACATTATAATGCAAAGAACCCCAACAATTTTCTACTTAAAATAGAGACTATAAATTAGGACAAAAACATCACATGATATAAGAAAGACAACAATAAACTACGTAATTAAAAAATAAATTCAGGGTTGAATACTAAAAAGAGAGTCCTTATACAGTAGAAGAGATGCTTACATTGCGAAAGTCAATACAAAAGTATTACTGGAAAAAAGTCATATTGAATTTTGGAAACAAACAAACAAGAAACTCCAAGGGCTTGAACTCCAAACCGAAACAACACACACAAACGATCTTCAAAATTCAAACTTTCCAAGCATAAACTGAGCTAGAGCCACAAGACAAATTTGCAAAACATTTTAAATTTGTCCTTGAATATCCCATACCTTTTACTTTTATACATTCATTTTAGACAGAACTGAAAAATAATGGAAAATTTTTCCTTATGTCTTTCATTGACTAAAAGATGAAGTAAATGCCTGAAGTGCAAAGGGATAATTAATTTTAATGTTTAAACTTCCACCTGCTTACAATGGGACAACAAAAGACCAACGATTTCTTTATGAGTTAAGTTTTATAAAACTGGTTCTCAGAACTTTGATTGAGATTTCCTAGAAAAGAGATGCTCAACCTGGATTAATGGAAGCCTTTCCTGTAGCAGCATACAAGTTTGCTAAAACAGAAAAGTACCTTTGCTAACCCACTCTCTTTCCTGAAACAGCCCATCAGTGACATGCCTGACCTTCCATACAAAACAACAGCTTAGGCCCTCCATTTGGAAAGGCTCAGAGAAGGGAGCAGTGATGATCAAAATATGCAGCAGCAGCTACACAAGAGACAACTGCACTTGTCAAGACTTCTTTTATGGGAAGGAGATGACTTAGGGATACCATTAACAGGCAGGAAAAGGGTGAAGGGAAACTGACCGATCACTTTTCTTTCCAGTGCATGAACTGGGGTCATCAGCAATGGTACTGGGTACCAGAGTTACAAGGAGATACTTTATCTCCTGGTGGCTGTGCACTGGTGGAATGCTTTGCCAAAGCCTGGCACAGACAGAAAAGTTGATGTGAATCCCCATGAGAAACTGCAAGTATTTCAGAGATACAAAGAGACAAACCACAGCAGGTTCAGAAAATACACTGAGCTGAAAACAGGCAGACACTAGGAGAGTACCAAGGTATCACACACTTTCTCTATTCGTTTCCCTCAGTGGTCATGAGTGAACATGAAATACTGCTTAGATAGACCCTTGTTATTAACACATGGCCATTTTTATGGTAATTTCCATATCCTCTGCCATTTCCAACTACTGCTATCTGCAGCTGCTGGCCGTTTCCAACAGCAGGAGTCAGGGGTGTATGAAACACCATCCTTTGCCCTGGAAGACCTACTCTGAGTACAGGAGAAGCAGGGACAAGCTTGAGGCCAAGAGGCAAAGCACTACAGCCTAGCAAGCAAACAAAATGAGTATCTATCTTGACTGCTAGCTAAGGAAGGTGCAAGAAGGTACCTTCTGCATGACCTCAAAGCCATGTACCTTGGTCATCTACTGACTAAGAAGGAGATATGCTTAATCTGGTCAGCTGTCTAGAACAGCATGTACTGCTGGGCTGAAGGAATCCCTCTGTGGGCTGCAAAAACACTTCCCATGTGTTGTTTGAAGGACATGGAATGGTGTTTCAGATGATGGTTTTGTCCTGCAAGTATCATTTCCATCTCAAGATCAAACCCAGTTACTAAATAGCATCCTTTCTGCTTTTTTCATGCACACACATAGAAAGAGTATGACCACAGGAAAACTCAAGTGCTCTAATTTCAAGAGCTGCTCTTTCTTAATGCAAGGAAAGGAAATTAGTGTGAAGCCTTTTAAAAGTAGGTTTTTAAGCCTTTAACTACGGGTGAAATTCAACACGCATACTCGATGTCTATCTAGACTGAAAATGTAATGGTATCAATCTACTTTTTAACCTAAACAGTAAATAAATGCATATGTTTGCTATAACTTTATAAACAGAAATAGTTCCATATATTTCAATGTGAGTGGTTTCACCAGAAAAAGCTAGTCACCCTGCAATCAGCATTTACAGGAAGAAGATCCAAGTTCAAATATGTGCCATGACACAAAACACACATACGAATGTATATGTGCATATACATATTTTTTAAAACATCTGAAGAATATAAAATGTTAAAAAGATAATTTGTATTCAGTTATCCCTTTGCCATCAAATGAAATGCCAATGAACCATCCAGAAGACTAAAACCCAATAAATTTAATGTTATGTTCTTAACTAAAGAAAAAAAGCAACAGCTTACTACAGGACAAATTATGTATGGATTTATGTAGTGTGTCAGTTCCTGCAGCAATGTGCTAACCCAACAACACACAAACTATTACTTAAAACCCAAGTGAAAAAAGGACAAGCTACCTCACACAGTACACTGGCAGCAGCCTATCTATTGTTAAGCTCACACCTTGGACTTTTTACAAATGATACTCATGTCCTCTGTCCTTCTGGGTTTTTTCGGGTTTTGTTTGTTTTTGGTTTTTGTGGGGGTTTTTTTTTGTGGTTTTGCTTGTTTGGTTGGGTTTTTTTCTAACAAGCCTTTCCTTCCCTCAAGGCACTTGTGGTTAAAGATGTTATCAGTACATAAATGGCTAAAATCAGCTACTATTTTGACAATGGAAATTTGAGTTCTTATGCAAATGTTATTTTAGGTGCAGTATACAGAATTAATATTTCTGAACAAATTTCTTCTTTCTTACTGAAAATATTCTTTTAAAGTAGTAACTTTTGATAAAAATGAAGTCTAAAAAAACAAGCTATTTCACAAGCACTGTCAACAAGATAGTATCTGTAAGACAATGAAGAAATAATCTGTATCTCTATGATCATGGATAATCATACTGATTTATGACGAATGGTTGACTCACACTGAAAATCATAAAATTTGTACTCACTGTGTGCTGTGATCTAAGTATGTTATTACTCTATCTCCTTCTTCTTCCAAACGTTTATTAACATGGTGAAGATATTCTGGGACCTAACAAGACGAGAACAACAGGTTCAACTACAATGGTATGAAAGGCAGCTAGCTAATCTTGTTCCATGACAATTATTTTAAACTACATTTTTGTCTTGGGGTGACTTTATGATGTGGATCCCATATCACTGCCCCATGCCCAGAAATTAATTTTTTGTGCCTTTCTATGCCTTTAAACTGAGCCTGAGAGGGGTAGGAAAAACTGAGCAGAACTTTTTCAAAGCAGTTTGCAGCTTGTTCAGGGTCACACAGAGATAGAGACTTTTTCTCAGCTGTGGCAGGAGAGCAGGGGAGCACCCAGCTTGCTGCTTTCCAGCCAGCTTTAGGCAGTTTCTTCCTCAGCTATTTTTTTCCTTCGGAGAGTTGAACTTTCATTTTCCTGGGACTTCGGTGGTTTGGTTTTTTTTCCCCTTTTCTCTCTGATGGATGGTTTCAACATCAGAATACAATGGGAGAACTTTCCACCAAGGCCTCGGCCCTGGAGGTGGGCCCACCACCCCGTCCCAGCTCCAAGGAGGGAGAGAGAGATCGACAGAAGGACTCTGAAATTTTCCCAGGTTTCTCTCAGCAGATTGAGAGGTTTTATTATTTAGCATCATTATCCTTTTCCTGTGTGTTTGTTAAATAAATAGTTTTTATCTCTTTCACTTTCTTCAAGGAAAATTTATTTTTCCCGAACCTGGTGGGGAAGGGTGGTTGTGCCTTCTCTCAGAGAATATATTTCTAAATTGGACCAAACCAGCACAATTTTTTTAAAGAGAATATGAATCAGAAAGGACTACTCCACCAGAATGCTGTTATGTACTACATAACCTGTATTTTTATTAATAAATATTATTTCATATTCAATGTATTATAGCTGTACAACTTCAGCTACAAAAAAAATGTCACTGGGTTACTACATAGTTTTATCTATCAAGTTCCATGGCAACCTGGGGTCTGCTCTCCCTGTTGATATCACACCGTGGTCCACATCAAAACACATGAATACCTGTGTGCCAGTAAATTTTACTAGACATTAAGACACCATAGTACAACCAAAGTTCTCATGTAATCCCACAGTCGATAAAACTATCATAAAAGCAGTCATCTACCACATGCACCTACCTCTCTTTCTTGCATTAATCTTTGGCCTTCAGCAGCATATAAACAATTTGTCTCTTCCAGAAACCTCTGTTCAAATGATTCCTTGTAAACCTGCTCAAGAAATCAGTTTAGTTACTTACATTAATCTCATAGTAACAGTAGCATATTTTGTTTGTCAGGCTTAAGAGGGCAGGGAAAATCCGATGGATGCACACAGCTGCGAGAAGTGCCAATGTAACATTACATTAACAAATTCTATTTTCCCACTGGTTTTAGAAAGACAGATCAGAACTGACTTTGCAGAGCAGCAATGCTTTGTCTCAGTCATCAGTACTCCAACACTCTAAATTAATAGGCTTCTGTTTAAGGCACACAGCCCAACACCAGTACCCAACATCACAGCACAGCAATGACATCCAATCCACCTGAGATCTGAACTCCTGCTGCTATTTCTGTGGCAAACAAACCCCTTTCAAAGTAGTGAAACACTGGCACAAAACAGGTAACTCTCATCAGTAAAACAGTAATACGCTCAGTAATACAGCTTCAGATCTACCAGGTTTCTCTCAGTGGCCCAGGAAAAATAAATTGTATCAAATAAGGTGAACTCTTTCTCCAGGGAACAAATAAGGTATGTAAAAAATAGCATCAACAACAGAAGCATTAAAAACTTTTGCATAATGACTAACAGCTTATTATAGAAAGGAAGTAAGTCAGAAAGGGCAACTACATAAAGTTGTAACAGTCTGAAGAAGGTAACTAGGGCTTAATATGTAAACAGAGGGACAGTGAAAAGTAAAAGGGAAAATTCTCAAGTGTGGTGGAAGAACAGAAGAAAATTTTCTTCCAAAACATGTAACAGACCTGTAAAACTCATTACATTCTGACCACTTTTTATCTCTTAAGGACTTCTGGTTGAAGGTTCCCTGCCCAATGCCGGGGGCTGGGAGCTAGATGATCTTTAAGGCCCCTTCCAACCCAAACCATTCTATTATTCTATCACTTTCAAAACATTAATTTTTTTAATGGCTTTCCTCTCAAACAGAATAATTTTTCTGGGATGCTAGAGGAAGCTACATATTAAAGTCAAGAGGATTCACATGAAAGGCAGAAAACCAGGTAAGCTGCCTAACCAGAAAGGACTTTTTAATGTAGTCTGGCTCTTCAAACCTTCAGCCAGTTTCGTAATGCTGTATGCCACTTTGAAATGGAGCAACCTCAACACGTTTTGAGAATGAAAGACAGCCCCAAAGTTTCACTGTACATCACGCAAGGCTGCAACATCAACTCAAGGACAACCTATGTGCAAGCCAGAAACACAGCACTCATCAGTCTCCTTGGTTACTTACTATCCTTGCTCATGGAAAGTTCTGGTGAAGTTGCAGCTTGACATGATCTATCTGAAAACCTTGGCCTTAATACGGCATCCTATTCTATCCTCAGCATTTCTAAGAAGTTGCCAGTAGAGTGATGTTTTTATGATACAGACCCAAGATCTGGACTTCAAAAAGTGACACCTTTTTACAGTTACCGAGAGGGATTTTTCTGTTCCTACATTTCACTGGCACTAGGATGAGACAATGAGTGATTAAGACAGACAAAATACTGCACATACTAAAAGACCTGTAAATCTATTAAGATCCGAGGCCATTACCTCTGCTAAGAAAAACAGGCAAAGAGGTCTCGTTTAAAAACAATGTAAGATTGCACACAGGGTTAAGAAGAGGCAATCATACCAATGTAATAGCTAGATTTTAAGCACATTTACTAGATGAACTGAATAATTTTTGCACAAAACATGACTTAGGCAGTCCAAACCGTGTTTCTAAACAAAGCTGGTACTAGTGAATTTGGCTGTACTCACCTGCAAATCTGAGAGCATGCTCAACAAACTCCGCAGCAAACTTCTGTCCACAGCTTCACCATTTCGTTCTCGTTCAATCAGCAGGAGAATTCCATCAATAGTCTTGGTTTGAACTTGCTTGTCACTAATGATATGGTTTCTAAATAACTCTAGCCCCATATCCCTATGTGAATATTGAAAATTAGTAAATCACACTGTGTATTCTTTCAAAAAAATCATAGATACATTTAAAAAATATACACTGTATATATATTATACAGAAAGAATATATGAATGGTGTGTATACTCTTTTTGACACTGTCCTCTAACAAAACTGTAACAAGAATTATCCTAAAAATACCAGATCATGTGCTACCACAGGCATACACTTCAGCAGAGAACTGTGATGAGCCTATCCAACTTTCACATAATAAGACTATAAATTTCTCTGCTTAAAGAATTAAATCTGATCATATACCTTAACATAAGATTCCCTGGATCAGATATTGCATGTATAATTTACAAGTTTTGTTCCAAAGCATGAATTCTTTGTATCTTTAGGATCTTATCACCTCTATCAAATTCTTGTTTCATTCTAAGACGATGAGGAATGGCACCTCTATGCCATGAAGCAGCTAATTGTTAAACACTGAAAATTGAGCAATCTTAGATAAAACTTGTTACCTCTGACTTCTTCACATGCATCAGGTTTTCAATAAAAGGAACTTTCCCAGTAGGAAGAAAAATAAGACAAAGTATGAACAGACCTCATCAACAATATTTAGTAAAAGGAAGCCTAACACGGAGTTGGAGGAAAACTCCTGAAGCTGGGAACAAAAGATGTCCACTGGACAAGCAAGAGGCTGGAGAAACATGCCAGGCTCCTCAGCCAGCCTGAGGAACTCACAAGAACACGGCAGCCAGCTAGGCCAAGAAAAAACAGGCTCTTATTCCAGTACTTTATCTACTTTTTTTGAGGGGAGCCTTTAGATGAAGTAACAACCCCAGAAATTTTTGGCAAAGCTTGGGTTTGTTCACTTGGTAAATGATGTAAAATGCCCCTCAGGAGGGATGCTTTAAAGCAGAATGCCCAAAGATGTGACCATGGTGGGCTGAAAGTACAAAAGCAACATCAAGTGGCCAGTGCTGGAAAGAATCTGCACCTTGTCACTGTATCTGACTTACTTTAAAAACAGAACAAGAAGGTGAATGTTGAATTTTGTCAAAACCAGGAGCACCTACTATAATGCTGGGCCAGTGCTAAGGTGAGAGGCAGCAGTCAAGAGCAGGTTCCCACAGAGCCAGCCTCACCCAGGCTCTGACAGCTACACACATGCCTTGACTTTTAAGCCTGTGTTCACAGACCTCCTTTTACCCTCACTTGACAATGAATACTCCTGGGGAAGGAGGAAATGACACATGCATATGCTGACACATGTATTTCCATAAACTGACACAAAATTTTAGAGATCTATTATATAGCTCAAATATAATGTGAAATATTTATTTTCAATCCTTGCAAATCTAACAGCATGTCAACACTAAAGGTTATAGGAATGCTTACATGGATACCTACCATATAGAAGGAAGCATTGAATTCTGAAGCACATATGTACGATCCAAAAATAAGAAAATGCTTCTGATCATGATCTGAAAATATATAAAGAAAATCTTTTTCTCTTCACCACCACGTGATATTTTAAATTATAAAACAACTTCTGAAAAACTACATCACAGGCACACACCTGAATTACTGATGTAAGTATTTTAAACTTTTATGGTGACTTGTACAGGTATGCAATTTATTGAAGTTATTACTATTACTTTATGGTATTCCCAAGTACATCCAAGACAGTTTTCAAATTCATAACCATTAACTAAATAGTTTTATTAGTCTGTTAGGAGTTTTATACCACTGATATACATAAGCTATTCAAACAGTACCTCTAATACAGTAACACCCTGAAATAGCATGCTGCTATGTTTTTTGCTTTAAAATAAAAAAAAAACCCAAAAAACAAAAACACAAGGGAGCTTTAAGCAGAGACAGTAATAAGCTGTGCAACAGATCTTTTCATAATACAACTTAGCTGCCAAAATTCATGAGAAAAATAGAGATACATGAAATCCAATAGGAGAAGGGAGGTAGAAAAATATATTATCTCTTTATTGAATTTAAAAAGTGGGAGGAGGAGGTGGCTTTTTAGCTTACTAGTCTCTTACATTCAAACTCCATTTTTAACTTTGCTCATAAGAAGGCTGCCCAACTCCCAGTTTAGCATTAGCGTAACTCCGGATGTCAGTAACTCAGCCCCAGGCCAGATAGAGATTTCTATTCCCAGCTGTCCACCTACTGCTTCCCTAAAAGATTTCACTGCCTCTGAAGCAATTCTCAAACTGACATAGCTTCTGGCCATGCATATTAAAGTAAAACAGCAGTAAGGCTGACCTTTTTTTCTTAAATAGCCCAAGTGCTAACCCAGCACATGGGCAAGAAAGCCACTTGCTACAGGTTGTTGCTTTAAGGCAGAGAAAAAAAATGAATGCTTACAAGTAATTAAAGCAAACAGTGTTCACAGCGAAAGTCTTTTTATGAAAACACAGGTTCTACATGTAAACTACATTTTCAAGGCAGTATCTTCAACTCTGTTTTCATCAGACTGCTGAATTCAAAGAGTTTCCCTAACACCTTCAATTTTAAATTCAGATAAAAATCACATACCTCTGCCCAACCCTCACAGGAAAGGAGAGAACAGTGGATTTGGGAATGAAAATAGAAATTCAACCACATGGGGCATCTGCAGCCAAAGCTAAGTGCAGTGCAATAAAAACTCATTTTAAAATGTTGGTTTGGAATTATAATGCCGCCTTCTTAAAGGCACAGTTCTCACAGAGTGTGTTTCAGAGACGACTTTTTCTGTAACGTAAGTCACCATGGAGGTAGAAGACAAGAAAGGTAGACAGAATGCAAGTTCCATTTCTTTATCCTTTGTTTCTTAGCTCTATAGTCAGGATAATTATCTCTGCTTTGAAAAAGAAGTCACAAGCTAACCTAGCTCTTGGAGCTATCTAAAAGTGAAGATTCTAAAGATTCTCCAATTTCTTAAAATTACGAACAGCAAACAACTTCAGCATTCCTCAGTTACTTTTTCTTTCCACCCACAGAAAAAAAAGGTGTCAATTTATTTCTGAGTGCTGTTCAAACCTGGTATGAAGTCTACGTGAGTCAGAGTTAATAGAATCTACATTTCAACAACAAAAGGTCACCCAGCCAGCAAAGGGGAAAGTGAAAAGCAATGCTGAAACTTGGAGAAGATGCAGTGCAGTCCCAAGTTAAGCTCTGACAAACTCATTTTAGCCAGATTTCACACCTCAATGATATGCACTCTGAACAAACATTCAACTTACCATTTGTCTGCAATGATCTTGCCAGCATTTATTTATCTTCTTTAAAAATAAAAGACTATCCAGAGAATCTGTACAGCACCCATTAAGGAAAACTAGTTTGCCAGTATCTTTAGAGGCCAGATTCTGGAGATGATCTTTGCCAGCCATTAGGCAAAGCTGCTCCATGGATATTCCAATGCTACTGTGCCTGCCAGGGATAAACCGTTAATTGCGGAGCTGCCCAGCAGAGCAGCTGGCAGTTCTCCAAAAGGCCTCCCTGTGTTTTCAAGGAATAACATTCACAGCTCTTCAGTAATACCATCTAGTGGCTGTACTATGTAACCTTAATATAGATTTAAACAAGAAATCCCACCAGCATCAAACATGTATTTGTCACCAACTGAGGTGAGAGGGATGGAAAGGTTTTGTTTGTTTAATGAGTTCACACTGTGCACAACAGGAGTGACCCTAATCTCTTAAAAGCAGTTACAGTTCTAAATAATCCTCAACAAATCCAAATACCACTCTTTTCATATACATCTCCAGGTCACCCTAAGTAATCTACAGAATTTTCTTCATTACACAACAGATCAAACTGTTATTTACAAATAACAGAGTTCTCATGTATCTCACAAGTAAATCTAAATGAGGCTTTACTCTCCTCTTCCGCACATTTATCATCTCCAACTCATTCTGGCCAAATCTGATTAATCTGATCTCATGTCCTTGGGATACAAAGTGGTACACCTGTAAAATACTAAATTTTCAACTCTCCAATCCACCATTACCCTATCAAGATGGCAAGGTGAAAGCAAAGTTTGAAAACACTAGTTTTAAACCATTATTTTCATAACATCATGTAAAGTCCGAAAAAGCATGCAAAAGATGGCTGTACACTGCTTTAAAGAAGACTAAGATTTGGTTCTCAAAGACCAGGTATGCTTACAACTGCTGTACTAATGTGCTATGTAGAAGCCAGATGTCTTAAATGGGACTCAAAAAAAAAAAAACCAAAATCATACCAAACCCCCAACAAAAACCAAAACTGCACAGCCCAAAACCATGCTGGTGCTACATAACATTAAAAACCCCAAATTATTCTGAGTGTAGGCACCTACCTGGAGAATGCAGTGAACCAAGAAACTGAGTGTCACAATCCACAGCACATTTAAAGCATTCACCTGGAAAGGAGGTTCTTTATTGGCCCTAGCCCTCGCTTCTTTCTACATTATCCTGTCATTTTCTGCCAATAAAATCCATACAGAGAGCTGGGAAACAATGCCAGCAGCCACAGTGCTATAATACCTGTTTAATATGGCACTCTTCATCCAGCACCTGCTTGCTAAGGCACTTTCCAGGAATATGCGGACAGCAAGGTGGACATAGACTATTCATCTGCTGCTCCAGCAAGTGCAACCCCATGGCTACTACACAAAAGACACCTATCATATAAAGCACCTTCTCAGCATGCAAAGCTTGACTGGATTCAGGAAACAGGGCTGGCTACAGCCAAGTGTCCACAGAAGATCTACAGGCACTTCTGTGACCCATTCAGAGAGAAGTCCAGCAATGTAACTTCAGTAAACCATGGGGAAACTTACCATAAAACTTCATCTTTCTGTGCATCCCAAGACAGCCAAATGATCTCCTCAACTCAGAGCTCTCTCCCAAGAGCCTCCCAAGGTACACATAATATACCTGAAGGCGTGTTGATTGCCTCTGAGACACATCACTGTTGACCAGTAGTTATTTTTGGTCAAACAGGTGCACTATGTTTGAAAATTTTTTTACTGTTATTGACAATCACCGTGATTTTTTTTTTTTTAAGCTATTGCTGCCATAAGCATCTCCACTACTCACCTGTCACAGAAATTAACACCTGCTGAGAAATCTCATAGTGATATTGACATTTCCTACATTATGTGTAAAATTTGCATCCCTATTAAAATGATATATAAATTCTTATTAGCATGCTAGACATCAATACACAAAAATCATTCACCCAGACGACTAAAGTTGCCTGTGACTGATTTAAAAACATAAGTGGTCAAAAAACCTCTTTAACACATTGACAATTACTGGTGTAATTTTTGCAAAGTGTTGTTTTAAAAAATAATGATTAAAACTAACCATTCTAACCACTTCTGTGCATGACAAAAGGATATTCTCTAAACTGAAGGATTTGTGCCTTCACATGTTCTTCACAGACTTGTCGCAACTGTTTGTACAGTGTAGCAGAGACTTTGTAGGAGCAGAGATTTTCAACGGCCTAAAAACCAAAAAAGGATTATTAATGAGACAAAAAAACCTTAAATTTTTGTGTTTGTGCAATTAAGGCTGACAACAAAGGAAAAAAAAAAAATCAGCATTATATGGTCAAGCTGTGCACAAAACCAAAACATCAAAATGAAGTTATGTAGAAAAATTAAGACTTCAGGAGTCCTTTTTGATTTTGATCCCTTCTTATTCTTCTAGATCTTGTGTACAAACAAGACCCACCATCACAATCTGGGTCATATTTCTGATGTGCTGTTAAACACTACCAGAATTCTGCCTCCCTCAATACTGCTCAGCAGTAGAACTCCTCCGAAAGGTCCATTTTGTACATCCTTCAGTATGCACACGTGCTTTTTTGGGGCAGGAACACAATCATACCAAATATTTTAATTTCTTAGTAACTTTAAGGTAGACATTTCAACCAGTCTGTCTAAATGGTAAGTGAGTACAGCTACTTTCCTGCCTTTTTATCAACTTACTTCTTCCCAAGCATTTCCACTGATTCATGCAATGATGCTAAGGTACATAAACTGAGAGGAAAAAATAATTAAGAAAAAGCCTGAACAATAACAAAAAAAGCCCCCCAAACCAACCCCAGACTAACCATTACATAAAGACTTGAACTGATTTATTGGGAGCTCATAGGATTTAGTTTTTATCCTTAGTTAACTAAGGAGACCAATTCTGCCCAAAACCAAATGTTCTGGTGGTCACTATATTAATATCAACTGCCTTTATATTATGAGGCAATACTGCAGAGAACTGCCAAGGATTTAAAGCACTATGTCACCTGGGCAACTAAAACTGACCCAAGTATGTTTTCCTCTGCTCCACAGGATTCTAACCTACTTAACCTAATTTTATTTCAATGCACATAAAAATGGCCTCCACAATTTTGATACAACATTAAGGCATACAATCAAACAAACAAAATTATAACACAGTGCCTATGTTTTTCATCTGGTCTTAAAAAAGTAAAATGGTAACTTACAGCAAACAGTATTCAGACAATCACTTTGCAGACAGTTTGTTATGTTACCTCAAACACAGCCACTCCTATCCACGCATACAAATATAAATCTAGTCAGGACTCTCATAATTTTTTCCTTCACTGCTCTACTGTCTTTCCTTTGCTACTACACTGTCCCGTTCTACATTCTCCACAAGGGCAGCACTGCCCCATTTCAGGTTATTTAGGACCTGGTTGAAAAGGTGATTTTCTTCTTCCATTACTTTTATCACTCACTCCTCATTCAGCAATTCTTTGTACTGCCCCACTTTCTCTATCCCATCAAGTATAAGCTACTTCTATCAAAATCTGTGCAATCTACCACCAATCCCAGACATCATTTCTATTTTAGTCACAAAAAATTGGCTGCCACCCTCCCATTGCTCACTGACTACATCTCTGCCAAGCACCTTCATGCCTTATTCTGTGCTGCCACCAATGCCTGGAAAGGAGTATCCTTCAGGCTTCCCACACAGCCTCATCATTGTTCTTCAGTTTCTTCTCAGCCACTGTGCCAAATTAAATAAATAAATCAGAAGGTTCAACTGCAGGCTGCTACACCAGCCCGCTCAGTGCACTGAACTCTAGCAGGCCTCGCACTTCCTATCAAAACGTCAGACAAAGACTCAAAAAATCACCAAAAAGGCCTGATAATAAGAACTGATGCACCCAGAGATATTTTCCCCTGTGGATGACTCGGTGCTCATCAACAGGCAGTTAAAATGATCTGTAAATACATATCAGGTTTCCAATGGATGCTGAACCTCATCTCTTATTCCTCCAGCAGGAGAGTAGTACCTGTCTTTGCACAGGCACACTGAGCACCACCACCCACCATGCAGAAATCCTCCTGATTCACTGTGTTACGGACTATCCGACCAACCTTGCACAGTTTTTACAAATAAGCAGACAAAGAGAAAAAGCAAGAAGTACAGTTCTCCCTTCACAGTTTATCTGAAATCTCTCTCCTCTTCTGCCAAAACTCAAGTGTGTACCCTAGTGATTTCATAGCCATATTACTATAATCTCATTTCTGAGCCTCTGAAAACAAGTTAGGTAACACTCAAAGCATCTGTGGGCTGTTTTGGTTTTTTTTTTTTTTGCTAGACATTTGCATTAGAAAAAGCAGGGTTTTTCAAATGCTGAATTTAAAACAATAAAACACATTATGTCATTCAAATGCTGCAAGTATTAGTAGATGAATATATTACAAGTTTTCTATTTAAAGGAAATCATTATATTAAGTCAATATACATTTACATAGCCAGCCATTTTAGACCCATATATTACATACCCTAGCTAAAGAGACAAGTATAGTCAGTTCTGAAATCCATACTGATTTTCTTGAACATGGACTCAGCATGGACTATCAGCCTTCTCCTTTCTCACAGTCTGCCCTTTGCCCCTCAAGTAAACATTTAGAAAATTTTAGGTGTGCATAATAATGTTTTCAGTCCTGATCTGGCAAGGACATCAATCTGCAGATCAAATGCCTGCACCTACAGAAAACTCATAACTAACTTATGCTATGTAGCACATCATTAATTTTTTATAACATGATCACTGTAAAAAGTTACTACTTCAGTTAAATACCTCAAAGCACACATATCTAAATTAACTTAGAACTAAACCACATATAATTGGAGAAAGTAGAGAGAAATGGCTCAGGACTCCCATCTCTCTTTTGCCCTCCCTAGCCCCTGCTCCAGTAGTGCAGGTGTACCAGAAATTCTTTTTCACCACTTGAATAGAAAAATTAAGATCCTGATTGTAATGAAAATGCAATAGTAATCTGAAATGTGGGTAAGGTGACAGTTTGTTGCCTGCTCAATCAAGATTCTTTTTTAATTCCTCAAAAGGTATAGAAGTGTAATGTTATGATCTAACAACATCAAATACTTCAACATTACTATTTACAAGAGACCATAGCATGTACAAAAATCATCATAAAAGATATAACTTCTTAACCCCATTAGAGCAACATCCTGTTCTCAGCATGTTGAGTGGGCACAGTATTGAAGATATTAAGACTTAGATCTCAGCCCTGCCCAGGAATAGCTTTTTGTGCCTCCCAACATAAACTGCTTTTTCATAGGCCCAGATCCTGGTAGCTCTCCAAGGAACTGATACGTAGAACTGCAAACTGCCTAGAAACAGAGTATGTTGCAAAGTATTCGATCAGCTTTTAACAAATCAAAATACATTATGTTGTATGTTGCCAAAGCAGTTTATTTGCAAAAAATGAAACCAAAACCCTATGTGGCTTACCTGGTAGAGCTCTTCAAGGTTGTATTTAATAGAAATACTACTCTGTATTGCTCCCACCGCTTCATGAAGTTTCTGCCAGGTGTCCTGAGTATAATTATCTGGTAATTTGGGTCTTTCTGTGAAGTAAGACACAGGAAGTTTAAAAACAGCCACCCAACGGGACTCTGCAGCAATCTCTCTATCCCTGCTGCTCCATCAAGTTCTGCCAAGCCACTCTGCGCTTAGCCATGTAACTCTGGCACACTCAGAGGGGTCACTAATTCCACCCGAGCTTTTGCACGACGCGTTTCACCCCCCGGCTGCTGTGTCTGACACCCGTGTTACTTTTAGTGAAGCAACCTGGCTTTAATCAGCGTTAATACTAAGGTGGCTTTCTGCCCGCTCCCTACGGGCGCTGCCCCCGCGCACGGAGCCCCACGCGTGTCCCCGGGAGCCCTTACACGGCCACGGTGCCGGCAGCCTTATCAGCCCGGCGGCGTTATCAGCCCGCCAGCAGCCGCCCCTCGCCCCGATACGGCGGCGGGGCGGGTGACAGCGGCGGGGCCCGGCCGCGGGCAAGGGGCGGGGAGCGGCCGGGGCCGCAGTAAACAAAGATCGGCCCGGGCGCACCTGCCAGGACAGAGGGCCCGGGCTGCCCCGTACCCACCTCTGAAGTTCTTGATCACGAGTTTCTTGGAGGAGGCGGTCGCGCCTCCGCCTCCTCCTCCCGCGGCGCGGGTGGCGGTGGCGGCCAGCGAGGCGGGCTTGGTGAGCCCGTTCGTGTGTCCCACTAAGGCCGACAAGTGCGGCTTCTTCTGCGGCTCGTCCGCCATCTCCGCCCCGGGCGCCGTGTCCGGCCGGGGCAACGCGCTGGGCTGGGCCGTGCCTGGGCCGGCTGGTCCCCGCCTCCGCTCCCCTCCTCCTCCGCCGCCACCACCCAACCGCCCTCCCCCACTGCCCGCGGGCAGCTGCCAAGTGCCGCTGGGCCGGGAGGCACCGATCGCCGCCCGCCCGCCTCCGCCCGCCCCGCGGCCGGCTCGGGGGCGGGCCCGGGTTCGAGTCCCAGGTCCGGGCGGCTCGCGGCGCTCGGGCAGCGCCAGCCCCGCTCACAAGATGGCTCCCGGGCCGGGGCAGCCTCCCGCGGCCGGCAGCAGCCCCGGTGTCCCCCACTTGCCCCGTCTCTGCTGGTACCCGCCGAAGGGCGGCCAGAGCCGAAGCCAAGGAGCAGCCACGCTTCCCGCCCGGAAAAGCCACGAGCCCGAGGCCGCCCGCGCCCTGCTCACCGGCACCCCCCAAACCCAACCGAGCCCAGCCTGCACGAGCATGGAACGTGTCCTTGTCTCACGCATCTCCCTAGCGTGAGCGCCTTTAGGAGTCAACCTGTTCGGCAGTTTAATGCTCGATTCAACTTTTTCGACCCAAGTTCACCGAGACCCCTCTCCAGCGCTCCCCGAGGGCAGAGCAGATAGAGAGAAGGGAGAGGAGGCAGGCGTCCAGCACTCTCCCGAGAAAATTCCTGGGCCACCCCGCCACTGGGGTCTTGCCACAGGATGGCTGTGCCGCCCGCCTTCTTTACAAGCCGAGGGCTTTACGAACAGCAGCACCAGCCACAAACGAGCAGCACCCCCAACTGCGGGCCGCGCCCCAGCGCACGCGGCTTACCGCTGACGCGCGCCCCCTGCCCCGCCCATCGCTCACTCCCATTGGCTACCCGGGCTAAGCCACGCCCCCAGCCCGCGGTGGGCGGGGCAGAGGCGAGGCGGACCCGGTTGGAGGCTGTCACGTGACTCTCGGGGCTGTTCCCGCCGCCGTCGGATGCGCCGGGATCCGGAAACGCTGAGGGAGTTCCGGGAGTGTCGGGGCTCGCAGGGCGGGACGGGTGTGGGGCTCCCGCCTCATCTCCTTACCCTTTAATGGCGCACATCACCATAAATCAGTACTTGCAGCAAGTAAGCAAGATTTTTTATTAATTTTTTTTTATTAATCTGTGGGCCCTGTTTGAGTATGCGCGTGTGTTTTTTGCTGTAAATATGCTGCCTTGGTTAAGAGTTACAGCAACGTAGGATAAGTGATGTGGTGGAAAAATATATTTCTTCAGCGTGTGTGAAACACACCGTCTGAGTGCCAAGGATGTACACCTGGAATGCCTGAAAAGTGTGGAGGTTTCTGAGAAAACTTATCTGTTAGAGCCTCCACGGGAGGTTGTGTGTGTGTCCAGGAACAAGGGCAGCTCAGGGATTCGAGAAATACAGGGGTCTGAGATGTCCAGAAGTGCGGACACACACTTTGACATGGAGGGTGGAGGGGCAGGAGCGGAGCCCCGGGCACACCGGCTGGACGGAGCTGCCAGTGACAAGCTTTTTGTGTGTCCACTCTGGAGGGTTCTTGCTGGACCATCGTAATCTCATCACTGTTACCATCTTACTCACTTCATCTGGCATCAGTTAAGCCAATTAAGAGAAGGCACAAGAAGGGAGTAATTGTTTGGGTTTTAGTCTCCAAAAATGGAGCATCTGAGATCTCCTAGGATAGCGGTCTGTTCTAAAAAGTCCACCACATCTTGTTCGGTTGACAGTCCATTGAACATTTAATATGAAAAACTATCTACAAACATCAAATTATCTCTTCTTTTTCCTGCAATAAAAACTGAACACAAATTTCTGAAGAAGTTTAAGCAGTTGATTTTCCATCTTTTGTTGCTGTTTTAGTCTATGGCGTTTTTTCCCATTTGGTATGAGCTTTCCATACATCAAAAAGATTTTTTTTTTTCATATTGGGACACAAAAATATGACAAATAAAGCACAAGCAGTAGGAAAGAAACTCTTAAGAAGCAATACCTAAAGCTACTTCAAGTGAAGAAATTTCCACCTTGATTCACAATAATCTGTCCAGGCAGACTGTTTTTAACAAAGAGTTATCTTTAGCAGGAAGCAGAATTAAACCATTCTCCCACAGAATATAGTATTTACAGTCTTAGCAAGTTTCAAAAACATTTTATGTTTTTGATGATATAAGACTATCAATCTTATAGCAGACATTGCCTTTGAAGTGATATCTACATGTTAAGTCTTCATTTTAAATGTCTTCGTTTTAAAGCATTACTCAAAGATTGTGCCTTCACATACATGTTTGATGCCTATAGCTCCAACTGGAATTTTAGAAAGCTTCAAATCTGGCTGTTGGCTGCTGTTTTACAATCCTAAACCCATGTACATACGTATGCTTGCATCCTACGAATAAGGATAAAACCACAATGGTGTTCTCTCTACTTTCTCCCTGAGACCTTTTTGAAAAACAGGTGTATTGGAAATACAAAATTATTTATTCCGTTTTAAACCTTTAAAATCTCACATTTGTTTGATGTCAATATATATGAACAGTGGTAACTAGATGGTGGCTTCTGTAGTTGTATAAATATGTTGTGTGCCTGTTACTGGGTTTTATTCTGTAATGTGACTGGTTACTTTGGTAGGTACAAGAAGCCATTGAGACCAGAGACGGAACATTTTGTGCAGAATTAGTATCATTTAAACATCCACATGTTGCAAACCCAAGGCTACAGGTGAGAATCTGGTTTTTGACCTTTTGTTTTACTTTCAGTTTTCCTAGTTCTGTGTGTGGGTTCCTTTCCATTGGAGAGGAACCTCAGAAATCTGTTTCACAGGCCGAGGCAGGATCCCCTTGTAGGTTTGCTTCCCTTTTCTTCTTACAAGGATACTATATATAATTTTTGTTTTCTGGTTGGCTCTTTGTGTTCCACTTTGAATTGTTTTCTGGATAAATACAGTTTTGAATGTCCTTTCTGACCAGGTCTGCATTAGTTACTAGCATAGCACAGTGGAAGGCACTATGGAGAAAAAAGCAGTGAGTAGTAAGGACCTGGTGTTTGTGTGTTTTGGATGCTTTTATTTAAGGCTGGCTCTGTTCAGGTTCTGGAGACAGAATGCACACTAGCAATTCATTACTCTGGATATGATTGTTAATGTAATTTAAGTTCTGGGAGGTGCATACTAGATGATCTCCAGAGGTCCCTTCCAACCCTAACA
The DNA here is from genome assembly GCF_965178545.1 of Coloeus monedula. Taxonomy (NCBI): domain Eukaryota; kingdom Metazoa; phylum Chordata; class Aves; order Passeriformes; family Corvidae; genus Coloeus; species Coloeus monedula. Next base: position 93,617,361 of record NC_138783.1, read on the forward strand.
AATCCGTGAGAAATGTCATGACAAAATATACATATGATGTTCTGTTTCTGGTGCATTGGATGTTCCTTTAATGTTTTATTCCTTTATTGTACACTTAGCTTCCATCTCCAGAGGAGAAGTGTCAACAAGTTTTGGAATCACCATATGATGAGATGTTTGCAGCCCATTTAAGGTAAAGATGCGCCTGGAATGTAAAGTCAGTTGTGAGGTGTAGAGCAGGGATGGGGAAGCATATCCTTAAGTTTACTTGCCTGTTTTAAAGGGCTTACACCTGAAAACTTGGTATTTATTACTCTTACAAATAATGCTAGAATTGCAGAAAATACTTACTTTTTCCTCTCCACCTAAAGTTTGCTCTATGTACCTGGCTGTCATCTGTGTATGGCCATCAGCACAGCTTTGGTGTCAGTGCCTGCTGTTTCCCTTGCTCTGCCTACTAGCTACACAAGAATTTAGAGTGAAATAAGTAAGGGAAATAAATATTTTTTAAAGGGAATTATAATCATAAAAGTACTCTTAAGAGAGCTTAGCATCTAAGCAAATCTGTGAGGTTTTACTTAATAATTTTCTGCACCTAGTCTTTTTCAACGATCTTGGATTTTTTTAGTTTCATCTTGGTGACAGTTTCAACAAGCATTAGCTTATACAAAATAAATACCTACTGTTCTCTAGGATCTGTTTTCTACAATTATCAAGCTTAGTGCTTTATTAAAATACTTGTGCTAGTTTTCTAGGAATGTTTCTAATCATATTTCTTTGTGCCTTAAATAAACTGTAAAACTTCATGCCTGGTAGGACACAAAAATAAATATTTTATGTTTATGTATATTTTCTGATGCACTAATGCATCTTTTGTTTGACAGGTGTACTTATGCTGTTGCAAACCATGACTTCATAGAAGCATACAAATGCCAAACAGTTATTGTCCAATATCCTTTTCCATAAATCTTGTATATTGTTTTCAGATTAAGTTCTTGTAGACTAGATTCTCTTTATGGTTTTTAAAAATCTAATAGAATGTGGTCTGCTTCCAAATACACTTCAGCTGTTCAGGTTTCTGAGCAAGGAAATGCAGATACACTCCTCTTCCAGCTTTCTGTAGGGCTAAGAAGGAGTTTGGCACTTGTCTCTAAACTAGAAAATTAATTTCTCCCAGAACATAGGAGAGTCTCAAATCATTATAATACCTTGCAGTTAGTACTTGGCTAGAGGGGAAGATAAAGAAGCTTCTATCTTATCTCTGGTCAGTGTTTCTTGCTGCTGCTGCCACTCAAAGTGGCTGTGCTCACCTTCTTCCATACTGCAACTCAACTCCTCAACTTCTTGATGGTTTTTTGTTTTCTCGTCTTTCATGAAGTCATATATGGTACCATTGAACAGCTATTTCTCAAATCTGTGCTTCATTTCATGGCATTTTAAATTTTCCTAAATACAATACATCTTTCCTGCGAGCATTTCAGGCGCATAAAGAAGAAAATTGGTGAGTACATCATAGAAAGCTGCTACAAAATAGACTCATCTTTTCCTAGTATAATACCATAGTAGTGAAACTAAAATTATACCTATCGTTTTTATTTATCCCCAGTGATGCTAAAATCAAGCCTAATTGGCTTTGTTGCCTGGTTGAGTTTTTATGTCCCAAAGTGTGAAAACTAAATGTTTGAAGAGAAGTGGTATTTTATTAAATCCACAGTAAAAAAGACTTTAGAAATAATTATTGTAGTGTAGGATTTCTGAAATGCTGAGATCTTGAAGAGCTGTCCTTTTAAGTGCATCCTTCTTTATTTAAAGATTAACGTATACTTTCCTAATTGTATGACCAACTAGCAAAAAAAAGATAAATTGCTTGTTTCTCATGTCTTACATATTGCTTGATTTGCACCTACTAAGTATACTATGGTTTTCTTTTCCAGGGCCTTACCTATTATGTATTCTGTAGCCCTTGATCTTCGAATTTTTGCTAATAATGTAAGTAGATCTGATTAACAACCTCATTACTTTTGTCTGTTTGGTATTTCCACAATAGAAATATTTTTAGACTTTATTACACAGCCTAATTTTGCTCAGTTCTCTTTAACTCATTGTTTAGGATTTTGTTGACACACTAAATTCATCCAGTTCTGTTGAAAAATTAGTTGCTCAGTCTGCCCACCTCCCATTTGCAGATGGAACTAGAGGGGTTCTGAGGACCTGAATGCAACTCCCAGCAGTTGCTTAGAATTTATGAAGGGATAAGTATTTTCTTTATTGAGTAGCACATGGCTTAAGTCGCTATTTCCATGTTATCCCAAGGATTTGGTGGAAATTGGAGGTATCACAGACAACCAAGCTGATCTAACCATTCAAGACATCTGAAGACAGAAGTTTCTGCTCCCCTTTTCCAAATATTTGCACCACTTTTGATGCTCTTTGGAGCCTTTGGTGAGCCCATACAACTGCTGACGTGCAAATAATCCCCAAATTTACATTATTTTTCTCAGATCCCTATACAAGCTACTTCAATTCACCAGCCTGTTGAGAACTGTTAGGCCAAGGCAAGTGGCAGAGTTGTTCCTAGTCACTTTACCTGAAGAGTTGAAGCTGGAGTTCAAGTTGGGTTAGAGTTTGACAATATCCAGTATTTTCAGCGTTCATCCCCTCGTCACTCTCTGGTGCCCACTTACCCACAAAACCACACATGTGGAATGCTTGCACAGGGAGTATTTTTCATGTGTGTGACTGCTCTGTAACAAGTCTCAATTCTCACTCTGGATGAGGGAAATCTGTATCTCTGAGATGCATGAGAAAGGGAAGTGTTGAATCAGTCAATGCTGGAAGTGTTTGAACTCTGTCTTCTAACCTTAGTGTATTCAGAGGATTTGGATGCAGAGAAGACTTCTGCAGCAGGATGCATTTCCATTTGTTTTCTTCACATTTCAGCTAGTGAGAATGCAAACACTGTAATAACACCTTCTAGAAAGCACGTAATAAATATCTACTTGATATATTTTTTCTGTTGAAGTTCTGCATTAATCAGTGCATGGATCTTTCCCATATGTTGACACCTGAATTCTTTTATTCTCCTGCTGTAACATATGTTTTATCTTTCTTCTGGAAGTCTCAAGTCCCAACAGTGTGTCTTATTACTGGAAAGTATTGAATATGGGTTAGAAATAAAATCTAGTATTTGTGACTGTGGAGAAAAACTAAGTTATAAATGCTAAGACTCAAAACTCCATAATTTTTGCAGGCTCTTGGTCTTTTTACACTTGAGTTGAAGTGTTAATGCTCCAATTCAGGTATTAAACCTGAATTTAGGTTTCTGAGACCTGCATTAAGCTGAGTGATACCAAAGGCAATAGTGATCAGTGCTGTTTTCAAAGGACTGTCCTTCTGTACGTTGGGCTTGGTACATGTCCAGGAGCCTCTCTGAGTGTTTTGTTCTGTGAGTTTGACTGCCTTCTAGATTTGGGAGATAGCAGCCATGGCTGATGTCTTGCTATAATACTTTATAAAATGCTGTATTAAAGAACTAAACTTCGCAGCCTAGTAAACCATGTTGTTGAATTGCATATTGTTTCTTGCTGTGTAATGCTAGGCAGATCAACAGCTTGTGAAGAAAGGGAAGAGCAAAGTTGGTGACATGTTGGAAAAAGCAGCAGAACTGCTGATGGGCTGCTTTCGAGTCTGTGCCAGTGACACGTAAGTGAAAGATCCTCTATTGAGCTTGCACTGTTAAATTGTTAAGAACTTAATGAACTTTGCTTTAAATTTTCCAGCTTACTTAGACCATATATGGGTCTTTGAATGAACACTTCTGAGGCTTGTCTTCTTATTTATAGTCTGTTCTCTCTTGACTATTAACTACAGAGGGAGAGCCCTCGCTTCAGGTTTAGCATTTCTAGCAGGTATTGTTGGGAGGAACTGATTATGTGTCTGTTTCTCAGGAAACATGATTAATGTTTCTGTGCTCTGTTAGTTGTGAAGTTTGCTCCATTAGAATTAGATGGAAAAGAGGTGACTGGTTTGCAGTGTTAGCAATTTTAACACTTCAGAAGTGGAAAAAGTGGTTTTTTTCTGGTGTTTCTTTCACCTTGAGTATTATAAGCCACCACTGTGCTTGTGTATGTGTTATCTGCAAACTGGAGTGAGGACCCTGATGCAGATGAATAATATTTTGCATGACATCTTTTCATTACGTTGAGAAAATATATAGCAGTGGTACACCTGTGTTTACCCTAAAAATGCTATGGAGTGAATATCTATGGAATGAATTTACTGTAAGGAAAAAGTCATTATTTTCTTACAATGTTCAGTACTAGCAGGTTTTTTCTTTTTTCTTGTGACAGTCGAGCAGGCATCGAAGACTCAAAAAAGTGGGGCATGTTGTTTCTCGTGAATCAGCTGTTTAAAATTTATTTTAAGGTAGGGTGCAAGTCTGGTAAGCTGTGTTTTGTACTTCATATTCTAAGTCAAACCCACCCTGCTTGTATATGATACTGTCTATCTACACTCTGATTAAAATGCAATTTTTTTTTAACAGATCAACAAGCTCCATCTCTGTAAGCCCTTAATAAGAGCAATTGACAGCTCAAATCTGAAGGATGAGTATAGTATGGCACAGAGAGTTACATACAAATACTATGTTGGACGCAAGGCCATGTTTGACAGTGACTTTAAGCAAGGTACTGTGTGCCAGTAAGACACGTTTAGAATCTTGCTGCTTGGCCTGAAACCTGGCTGAAGGTGTGTGTTTGTGTGACTCAAAGTGTGAGTAGCAGGTGCAATTGTAATTGCATTGAGCAAAGGAAGATTCATGCTGAAAGGTCCAAAACCCACAGGCTGACACAAAACAGGGATGACATTATATCACACTTCTAATTGTAGTATATGCCCAGCTTTAAAATATTTGTGTCAGTGAAGTTCCCTGCAGTCTTATGCATTGTGTGTGTGCATTACAAAATGTATAAGCATCCAAAACAATAGGTTTGTAAAAGTTTCACAGAGGATCCTTCAACTCTTCAGGTTGCTGTGTGCCACGTAGGAAATCTTCAGCGAACTGTAATGTAGAATTAGTTTCTTGAGGGATTGATTTTGGAAGATGTAGAAACTGCATTCCCCAGATTTCTAATAGATTTCACTAACAGAAATGCATCTAGAGCTAAGGTGTATGTACAGCTTCATCACTAACTGAAACCCCTGACCAACATCTATTCTGGTGCTGGTTCTGTTACTTCAAACAGTGTGTTCTGCCTGTCAGGCTTACCATTTTTTCTCCATCAGTGGAAGCTGCTGAGAGATCTTCATGCTATATGCTGTGTGGTCTTACTGGCACGTTTCTGCAGCTCAGGGGATGTGTGCATTGCATTCAGCTTTCATCTCTTGAAGAACCTAATCTGAATTTAGGAAATAGAGTATATTACCAGCACTTTTTGAGATTTTCTGCTTCTGTAATAGGAGCACAATACTATTACTGAAATGAGCTGAAAACTCCAGTATTACTTGTAACTGTAATGTCTGACATCAAGACCTTGACAAGTTTTCTGTGACTTTCTGAAAGAGAACTTATCTTTCTGGTAATACTTTGTATTTTGTGTGAATCTCCAATTTTCCTTTATGTGTTTTGAGTAGTATGATGCTTTTTTATACAATTTCAAATGTCATGTGTTCAAGCTGGAGATGGATATTGAGCACAGAATTTGGGTTACAGCTTTAATCCGTTTTTGTTGTTGATTCATGTTACTTGTGTTTGCAGCTGAAGAGTATCTGTCATTTGCCTTTGAGCACTGTCACCGATCAAGCCAGAAGAACAAAAGAATGATTTTGATCTACCTGCTGCCGGTAAAAATGTTGTTGGTGAGTAGATACTACTTTCCTAGATAAGGGGAAGGGGTTACACATGCAGATAGTAAAACTGATGCTCAGTATTTTCTTGATTTTTCCTTACTGGAATTCAGAGGCTATTTTACCCCTGTAAGAGCCAGCATATGCTCACCTTGTTGTGGGAGGGCAAAAAGTGTTGAGTTGTCATTTATAGCAACACAGAAGGGAAAAAACACAGCCAAACGAGAAAACTCCACCTCAAACAAAACCAACCCATCCCTCCTTTCCCCCTGCTTTCTCCCACGCCTTCTAAGGGTGCAACCTGATATTACTATAATAAAGATATACTTGAATTCTTTGGTGAAGCACTCAACAGTGTAACTTCTGTCTTACAGCAGAGTGCCTCTCTGCTGATCAACTGCACACAAAAGCCAGGGAAGATGCAGATTCACTAGAACAAATTTGTCTGCTTCTTTCACCTGGTGGAAGAAAGAAGGATGTGCAAACAGATGGCTAAGGACTGTTGAGAGGGGTTTGCCACAGCTGCAGCCTGTCTTTGGGTTTTCTATTTGTATCTCATGCATTTTCCCATTTGAGGCATCTCAGAAGGGTCATGAGGCAGAGTGTTTTGGTTTTGAAAAAATCAGTGAAGACTTGTTACTATTTTATCATTTCGTATTTCTGTTAAAAGAATTAAGCACATCTGTTTCTTGTTCCTGTCCATTCCCATGTGCTGTGCTAACATTTGTGTATCCCTGAATTAGTGGATTATGCTGAGTATTAATTCATTGTAACTGAGGGGACAGGAACTAGATTTTAGAGTTTCCTGTTCTGGCCCTGTTACCAAAATTACCCGTGGAGAATGCTGTTATGACCTGCCTCTACTGAGTTGCCTTTTTCCACCTTCCCCCTGACCTGTTTGTGACCTCCCTGCCTTTTCCATTCAGTGCTCCCTTTCCAGTCCCTTGCTATGTCAAGTGGGTAAAGGGGCAGTATAGTGAGTATGATAATTGGCGTTTTCCTTTTTTAATTTGTTGACTTTCTTAGTGGTTGTTTTCAGATCAATTGTGGTAGGGTTGGTAAAGGAAAACTTACTAATAGTCTTCCTAAAAACTTTGTCCCAGTCCTGACTGGCTGCCTTAAACTGGTGTGTCTGTTAGTGCCTAGAATTACTGTGGCTTTTCTGGACCAGTTTTAGTGTACAAGAGGCATTAGAGAAACTAGATAAAGGTCATTGTATTTACAGTTGCTTTTTTAAAATCAGAGTCCAAACATTAACACTAACTTCAAACTGTACTAAAATAGCTTGTATATTGTTCTTTTGTTCCTAACAGCTCTCAGTAAACCTGCAGCTCAGTTCTGCTCTCAGCTAATCCTCCATTCAGGAAAGGAGTTAGCAACAGCATAGCATGATATAACTAAAGTCTGACCAAGTCAATGTGCATTCTGATCTTTGCTGTGCGGGGGATGAAAAACAACGTTTCTTCTTGATTCTGTAGATGGTTCAATCTTACCTGATCTTACAATAAGAATTAATTTTGTTTCTTTAAATTTAACCTTTCTCTTTCTTTTTTTGGAGGGGAGGGGCGTGGTGGTGGTGTTTTTTTTTGAGAGAACATTTTTATTTCTGCATGGAGGCATAGAAAAGAAAAGATCTATTACAGACTGAGATAGCACTTGACAGGGCTGAGGTACTGCTTGTATTCCTGTGGAAATGCTTGGGATTCCCACAGTTCTTCTGTTTGTAGGTTAGATCATACAGCCGTGACATAAAATTCCAATCTGCCAAGGCCTCATGTCACAGAATCTTGATTCTACAAGTTTGATAGCTGCTCCCTAACGTTGAGTATTAATAGTCCCTAAATCATGATAAATCAGTAGTTACTGTGAGTTGTGCTATGAGGTGTTCGAGAGGGACAAGGAGGTTGTCTTACAAATAACTTTCATTCACTTCTTATTCTGTAGCACAAAAAAGTGGTTAAATACTCCTCTTTTTCTCTTAACAATTTTTTTTTATAGCTTAGCAGATTCTATTTAAAATGCATTTGACTTTACCCTGGAAAACTTGGACACCATTTATTTTTCAGGGCCATATGCCAACAGTTCAGCTCTTAAAAAAGTATGACCTTATGCAGTTTGCTGAAGTAACAAAGTCTGTGAGGTACGATGCTTGTTTTGCTGCTTTGTGTTCAAAAAATATTAAGTAAAAAGTGTTTCTTCGGGGTGGTTGAGGAAGGCAGGGGAGGCATATTCCTACCAAGTCAGGTAATTTTTTTTCTCATTGGGGTAAGACCTTCTCATTTTTTCTTTTCTTTATCCTTGCAGTGAAGGAAATCTTCTCCTACTGAATGATGCTCTGACAAAGCATGAGACCTTCTTTATTCGATGTGGAATCTTTCTTATCCTTGAGAAGCTGAAAATCATCACATACAGGAATCTCTTCAAGAAAGTGTAAGCATAAGAAAAACCTACATTTTTGCAAAAGCAGATTTAATATGGTTTCACCTGGGACTGGGGTAGAATTGTATATGCTCCTTAGTTGTCTCTGAGAGAGCTGACTTCCTGTTAAGGTAAATTTATTGTAGAAAGGCCATTTTTCTAAGAAACAGAATTTTTAAATGATTATTTCTCAATAACACTTTTTTTTCCTGTTGTTTCTTTCAGATATTTACTACTCAAAACCCATCAGCTATCTCTAGATGCTTTTCTGATTGCTCTGAAGTTCATGCAAGTAGATGATGTTGATATTGATGAAGTCCAGTGTATTTTAGCTAACCTTATATATTTGGTACGTCCTGACCACTCATTGTCTGGTGCTTCCAGACTTCCAACAGTAAAAAATATTAGATAGAGAATAACAGTTTATGACAAAAAACACATCAGTAGTCCCAGGTTTTCATGTGGTTTTTTGGAGGGACTTGTGCTCAAAGGGAAATATTTTCATTTGCTCTGAGGACTTCCTCTAGTTCTTGCAGGAATCAGTTAAAATTGAAGTTGAATTTCACATTATGAGTTCAATACTGACATATCTATATATGCATAAACATTGATTTAAAAATACAAACCTTTTAAGTGGCGCCAAAAAGATTTGTTCTGCATTTGAAGTAGGAGACTCTTGATCTTCCCAAATTAGAAAAAAATAGAGCCAGATTTCTTTGGTTTTGTTCCACATTTGTCTTTTACTCTGAATGAATCTCAACTACTTATGAACAGATAAAAGCTTGAAATCTAAATATTTGTATTAAGACAGGTTTTGAAGCATCATTGCAGTGTCAGCCAGAAAGTTAACCACTTCTCTGTTTCTGAAACATTATTTGGTGTGGTCTAGGTCACTGGGAGATTTCTTTCACTGTTACAACAGCATGTCTGAAAAGGGAGTACTATGTCATTTAGTTTATTAGTTATGGATACTAATTGATTAAAATCCTCATTTTAAAGTGAACAAGAGTGAATTTAGAAACACATCTGTAGAGCTCTGTCTCTTCAAGGCAGTGTAAGCAGATGCGTAGGGGGCCCTGGCAAGCAGCTCTGTGTCTGACAGCACCCTTAGTATACAAACGTGATGGTGGCTCCAGCTTTCTGCTTACTCTCTAAGACCCACTTATATAAATTGGACCATTATGGATATTTAAGTACAGTAGTGCAGTGGTGATTGAGCATACACAGCTTTGCTGTGGTTAGCTTGTAAGTGTTTGGGTTGTGGGGACTGTGTTACCAGCTCCAAGTACTAACACTGCCTTTTTCTCCTTCTGCCAGGGTCACATTAAAGGCTACATATCCCATCAGCATCAGAAGCTTGTGGTCAGCAAGCAGAACCCATTTCCTCCATTGTCAACAGTGTGTTGTTGAGTATTGCATCTTAGCTATTCAAGTACTCTTCAGATACTCGGCTTGCCCAGTGGAACTGCTCCCTCTCACCCCAAAAACACTGTAAATGACCTGGTTCTTGTCCAGGACTGAAATACCGGGAACTGTTTGTGGCTCCTTTCCCAGAATGACCAAGGCTGCCAGTGTTACAAAGTGCATTGAGATGAAATGCTGACTTTTAAATGGTAGTTTCCACAGGCTTTCTAGATCATTCAAAGTACTTCATGAAGAAATAAAGCAAAGCATTCCGAATTCCTTCTGAACTACTTAAAAGCATTTATAAAGTACTTTGTGTTACTATTTCTGTGTTTATCTTTCAGGAAGAAGTATCAGCCTTTGTTACTTGTGTTAATCCATTCTTCAGAATGGAAATAATGGGTTTTTTTATGGTTTCCAATTTTTTTTAAGTCTCAGTAATCTTGCTGGTATTAAATACTCTCTTCAAACTTTCTCTAAAAGCTAGAGAAGTGTTTGACACCAAAAGCTTTACTGTGTCAGTAATACTTACGGGTTCAAGTACATGTGGTAGGTGCCCACAGATGGCTTTGGGATTTTTTTAAAATTCTGGTCATATTTTGTTTAATTTTTATTATGATGAACAAAAGCTGATGTAGCTAAATTATCCAAACTCTGTTTTATTTTGCTTCTGGGGAAAACACTGGATCCAGTATTTTAAGTGTTACTACCCTGGGGGTTGGTTGGTTTGTTTGGGGGTGGTACAATATAACTTTGTCCAGACTGATGAGATTGTAGTTTTGGGGGTTTAAAATTATTTTTAAAATAAATTAAACATTTTTTTCTTTTCTGTCTTAGACAGGTTTTATTTTACCCTCTAACTGACATGGACATCATTCACAAGGGAAAACATAGATTCCATGTATGAGGGGAAGCATTTTTTAGCATGATGAAAGTGTCAAGTCCTACCTCAACATAGACATTTAAAAGCTTGACATTCCCCATATCTTTGTAAGTTTTACTTGTATGGATCCTGAAATAAAAATACGACTTTGCTGAATCAAACCTCAGGGTACTAGCAACATTTAAAATCACAGAAAAATATTCAACATGTTTTGAGGTTTAGGATGAACAGTTCTAGGAAATTTGAAGTTAAATCAGTTTTTAGTTAAACAACTAGGTTTACTGCATCATGACTTTCACAGTACTGTAGTGTGTTAGCAGAAGGAAAGACAAACAGGCTTTTCTGTATAAACTGGAGTTAAATACATGCCATTGTTGCAACTTCCATTGCTGCAAGATGTAGTAGAGTCTAAGGGGGGTACTGGCTGCATCCGAATGTTTCCTTGCAATGATTGGTAGGGGCTCGGTGCTTGAGAGTTAGTTGGTTGTGTTTGTGTCTTACTTTACTTTGTGTTTAACCCATATCATATACCTTGCAGTGTTGGTGAAAAGCAATGTTTCCCAGTCAGCATCTTGTAGTGGCCAGGATCCCAGGATACCAGTCAGAAACCATGTGCCCTTATACTCAGTAGCCAAAAAGCTTCCTCCAGCCAGGCGTTTGCCTACGGCCTCCTGAAGGTGCCCACAAAACTGCCTGTTTGTGAGGCTGATGTTGAGTATTTGTTTGCAGTCCTCAGCAGGAAGGTAGGAAACCTGCAGCTCTTCACCTTGAAGTTCGTCACCTTCCATTCTCCAGCCACTGACTGTCCCAGCCAGTTTTGGAATTAAAACATGTTCTGCAAAGTCTCTTTCAGGGATGCACACAGGGAGGTGGTAGTTGTCACACTCAACGTGCTCTTGAAGCTGTAGTAATGCAATGTTGTTCTCACCAGTGTCTTCGTCATACCGGATATGTACGTGCTTCTCGCTAACTTGCATTATCTTTCCAGTTCCACTTGTTCCATTAGGCCCTGTGAAGCAATGACATTTCACTGCTCTTAGGAATAGTTTATCAGAGACCTGAAAGCTGCATGCAAGCTGCCTGGTTGTGCTGAGAAACACTTGCAGCAGAGTAACTAAAGGCGCTCTTCATCGAAACTGCTGCAATAAAGGGAAATGAGGAATAATACACTGGCAGCTTTTTAATGCTGTGTAGGAGTATGCATAATTTCAGCAGTAAGGATGAATACCCAACGTTGATGTGAATTTTGGCATGAAACTAAAGCCACCACCAAATCCACCATGTTTAGCAGGTCCCTGGGTGCTGAGTTCTGAACTGTGCTTGAGAGGCGGTTGCCTCTGCTTGCCTTGTATAGGGGAGCATGGGGCAGCAGTAGTTCTAGCTCAGATACTTTACTGAGGTGCATACATGAAATGACAGCATATTTGTTTCCTTTAACAATATTTTTATGCAGCAAGAAGTTTAGTAAGGTGTTTTAAAATTTAGCTTGTCAATACTGAAATGCCCTGCAGCAAGAGAAAATGTGTTGAATCACCTACCAGCACCAACCCTGATTTCAAAATAGGAGTGCAGAAGGGCACACTCCGCTGTGGTCAACACGAAGTTACTTTTTAGCAACACTCCTCCACAGAAGCCTTTCCCTTCTGAGTTTAGCAGTAGTACCTAAGAAAATGCAAAAAAGACAATAGACAGCACTGTGCATATGGGGGTAAGTGATAGGTTTCATGGATTGCTAGGAATACCTGCCAAGGAAATCTTTCATCACTTTTCTTCCTGGTTTCATGTATAAGGTTATCACTGTCTTGAAGTCTGCCACATGCACATGCATCTACCAAATGAATTAAAAAAAAAAATCAAAACTTCAGGCTGTATCATTTCAAGATAGCTAATACCTGCAAATGCCGTCTTGTTCCACCTTGGTTTTTTTTACTTTGGGGTTCTGTTTTTGCAGAAAGAAAAAGGAGAATGACAATTTCTAAGCTGATGAAAAGTGGAGTAATTTGTTTGGCAATTGTAGTCATAATAGTTTAGCAATGGGCTGAACATTTTGGGTCACTGCGTTAGGCTTGTAGTGACCAGGTGTCACTGTGCCTGTCACTAATGAAATGAGGCTTCCTCTCCAGCCAACCATCAGCACAGCTTGCTTTTTCATCTTTGTGTCCTGTATTCAAATTGTGTCAAATACTTAATGGCTGTGGCCCAGTCTAGACGTGGTGCGTCCTGGCTGGTCCTTGTTACTCTTGGGGCATACGTGTCTTTCTCATCTGGTTCAAACAACACACACGCTTTTCAGTTGGATCACCCAAACAAATCTGCATTTGTCACACTTCCAGTTGCTTTGGGCTTGGGTCCCACAGACTGGGTTCTGTTCAGGTGAAGCTAAACCACAGGACACCTTCCAGGAGCACACATGACCTGTTCTCAAAGCTGTCGTGTGCTTAGTCCGCAGGATTGAACTAAGCCACTTTGATGTGAAGCACTGAAGTGTGCACAGTGTGGACATCAGTCCATCACCACCAAAAGCATGGCTCTACAGCTGAACTCTGATTTGGCTGCCCCACCTGTGCTAATACAGATACAGGTCTAAGTATACTTCTGTGTTTTTAGTAGACCTACTTTGTAAGGGGATGAGATTGAGTGAGATACCTAGTAGGAGACTGGAGAGATGAAAAGGACTACTGCTTCAAGCTAATTAATATGGCAGCAAATGTTTCCCTTCATTTATCAGACTGTTGGTTGCCTGATGGGAATCAACTGAATCTAATTCCTAAGCAAACAGGTGTTCAGCAGAATTACTCTTTACCAAACATGGGAGTGGAAAATGTGGTCCAGTGAGAGAAAAGTAGAGTGAAGCAAATCCTTTCTGCTGATTTTTATTTAATTACTCCAATCAAATAGTGCTTCTTTTACCATTTGGCATCTTGGGTGGTGATCCCTAGATTCCTTCTTTTTCTACCCAGCAATATTCTCATCACTTTAGGCTTGAAGCAGGCTGATCACATGTGGATGTCAGACGGTGGCCTGCCCACCCCAGCCCTGAAGAGATGCCCCCTGTACTTCCATGCTCACACCTACCTAATGCGATGCACTGTTTTTTATCCTTCCCAAGCTCATAGCCATCAGCACAGGAACAGTGATAGGAATTACTTCCTGGGTAGCAGAAGTGATCACATCCTACCTTTGCTTGGTGGTGACATTCATTTTTAGCTAAACAGAACAAGCAGAGGAAAAACATTGGCAACAGTTCACCTGGAGTATTCTTTCACAGCACGAGTCCTCTGGTTTTTTTCTTATTCACTTTGTGTGGAGGAGGGTAGGGACTCTGGCTTGGTAGCATTTACCACTGGGTGGGGTTTTTTTCCCTTGTTATGCAGAAATTGGAGAGAGCTGATTCTCTGCAGCATTCACAGACTCACTGCAAACTCTGCTCCCCCCTCCCCCTCCTTGCGCCAAACATTGCACCTCTGACTTCTGGAGAGCATCAGCCCATGGGTCAAACTGGGCTTTCCATGTGAGTCCATGGAAGGATTCCATGGGTTTTTAAGCAAAACACCAAGTACCTGCAGCGAAGGGAGCTGTTGCACATGTTAAGAAGACAAGTTTTGCTTGAGGAAGAAGGCAACTAAAGTTTCTAGTTTTGAGAAATAAAAAACGCAGAGCTCTCATTTTGCACACTCGTTTAAATGATCAGCCACCAAAGATTTGGGAAAAAAAGGGAGTATGAACTTTGAAACATGCACAATTTTCCATAGCTCGGCAAACACCTAAATCTTTAGCACAAAACAATAGCTATTTGATCTAGCTCATAGGTAGCAAAAAATCTCATATAACATGGCTGCCTAAGGCTCACACTGAGATGATCTAGTTCCCAGCACTGGTCCAAGCTGTGTCACCTTCTGTACTCCCACAGAAGCTGGTCACAGTCACACCCCTTATACAGAAAATGACCCTGCCTTGCTGCAGCCAGGGTGTCTCCCATCCCAGGGGACCTCTGAACCAGCAGAAATACTGATGTAAGGGCTGGAAAGAAGAACCTGGCAGATGTAAAAATGTAGTATCTGGCCCAGGGTTTTCCTGTGCCAGAAAGCATCTGTTTTACTTAATGCTTCTCACTTCCATTGGAAACCGTTTGTTTTCTGGAGTCCTTCTGTCCTGAGGGACTGTCTTGAGGGTGTGTGTGGCCTCAGAGGCCCCAGGGTGCCTGGGAAGCCACTCTGGCACTGCAGCTTTGGTCCTTCAGGCTGCACACCAGGGACTCCAGCAGGACAAGCAGTCAGGCAGTGCAGGTGGCAGTGGCTGGGCTGGCTTTGGGGTCTACCCGTGAGGTGGTTTGGTTTCAGCCCTTTTGCCGCATCCCCAGAGAAGGGAGGCTCAGGACACGGGGACAGCCTGTGTAACCTCAGGATGCCATGATGTTCTGTGGACAGGCAGCACACATCACCCCTGCTCTGCCAAGAACTGTGTGTTCTAACCACAAACATGGCAACTGGCATAATGGGGTAGCTGCGTATGGTTTCATGGGGACACCCTGCGGCAGGAGGAGATGGGGCTTTTCAGAAGGGGGGCAATGCCTTACCAAAAGCACAGTTCTCTCCCTCGTAGCCCTCGGCACAGGTGCAGGTGTAGCCACGGATGCTGTCCTCACACACGCCGTTGTGCTGGCAGGGGCTCGAGGAGCACCTCCTGCCACCTGAAGAAATGGAGAGGGAGGAGTCACCACCACCACTGATCCCAAATTACACAGCCCCCTTTTTGGCACATGAGCTGCTCAGAGAAGTGTCGTGAGAGCAGTTTGGAAGGAAATGGGCTAAGTGTCACTGAACTGCTCCTCGGGGGTTATTTTAGCTCAAGTCTGCTTCCACAGACACTCTCGGAGCCCCTGTCAGAGAGGCTGGGAGCTGCCCAGAGGCAAAGTCTTCTTCTGGACAATGGATGCTCTGAGGATTCAGAGAAAAGGACTGAGTTACAGTTCCTATTTTGTTACAAATGTGATATGAGACAGGTGTTTTAGGTCTCCCATGTTAGATTGATATGCACTGGATAGAAAAATCTGGCATCAAAATTATGTAGCAAGAGTACAGCAAACAACATCAAAATAGGAGGAAATGTAACTTTTATATATCTGCACAATTATTATACAGCAGCTCAGACACTAGCAAGTCTAATCTTTCTGATGAACTGAACATTGAAATGAGAGGGTGTCCTCATTATGAGTGAAGCACCAGGCAGAGCTGCCAGTTTCCCTTCAAGCTGCCCACAGGAATGACTCCTAAACAATTTGAAAACATGCTCCAAGTAACAACTACTTATTGTAGGCATAGGCTATCAGTAAGCAAGCCAGAAAAGCCTAACCTGGGACATGTTGTCCAACCTTTCTAAAAATTAACACTGTCACAGAGGTTAACTCAGTCAGCAAGCTGCCCTAGCTGATTTCAGGGATGGAAAAGTGAAAACTGTGCCTGCTACTGGGAAAAAAACACCAATCCCTATCTGATTAGGCTGTGGGCACACATATCTATGAGTGTTAGATGTACTAAAATACTGGCTGAAAGAGTTACCACCTTCAACCCATCTGCAGTCAGATGCCACCAGCATATCCAAGGACAATGTAGGCCTCCAGGGAGGCGTTTTGGGTGAATTAGGGGGATCTCACCTACACAGTGAGCAGGCAGAATTGAGGAGCTGGAGCTAGGGAAGGGTTACCCCTGCAGCCTGAAGCAGCTAGATGGATTCAAGCCTCTGAAATGCATGCTGGGAAGAAAATAAATCCAGCACCTATCTTTATTAAAGGAGGAAAGAGAAGATTCAAGGAAGTACAGAGAAAATGGCCTGATTTCTGTTATTGAAAGGCTACTGGAATTATTAAACTGTAAGCACCCAGCAGTACAAAAAGGTGGTAAGTAAAAACCAACATACATTTTTCAAGATCAAATAATTCAAACCCTTTAAATCTAATCATATTATAGGATAAGGGACCTAGGGGGAATCAGTGAACATCACAGAATAGAAATGTCTCCAATGACATTGTCATTAAGTGAGCAGACTGTTATAAGACATGCACAAGACTTTTGGAAAATGATGTTTAAAGAGAGTGATGTCAATGGCTAAGTTTCTACTGTTGATAGAAGAGGATCAGGGACCCTCTACAGGAACAGCTGTAACAAGTGTGACCTCAAAGTGCCCCGACAGCAGACATCCAGCAGATGCCACCACATCAGTTTTGACTTGAAGGGACAAAGGTGGAGCAGTATGAGACAGAGCTTGTGGGTTTCCCAGCAGTTAGGTGGGTGCTCAGCCTTTCTCCCCAGCCCTCTTTTACTCACAATGAAGATTTATCCACTGCACTCTGGACTTTTGGGGGAAAGCAACATGCATACCAGAGGTCTAGAAAATGAGGTTGTTGGAAGACAGGATGAAAAATTGTGGTTGATTAGTGAGGAGGAAAGAAGCCACTCTTCAAAATGTTAGAGAAACATCACAAAGAAGGAAACACACACTGCTGTTCTTTAGGAAGAAGACAGAAAACATGGCTTTTAATTACAGCAAGAAAGCCACCCCTGAGGCTGAAATGGGTAAGGTATCCTGATTGTGGCTAAGATTGTTTGCAGGGACCATTCTGAACTGGTTGCCTTTCTCTCCTCCTGGGCTAGAGAGGAAGCCTGCATGACATGCTTAGTCCAAATATCCAATGACTCAAATTAGAAATTAATCCCTCCCTCACAGAAGTAATAAAATGCCAGATATTTAGCATCATTCTTCATAACATTTATAGCACTGATGGGATTCTTCTATGCAATGATTCCCAGGACTCAGTGGTTTAGTGGTTTGTGCAGAAAATTATTACTGACTGCTGGTTTTGCCACCTCCTTATCCACTCTTTAAACCTAAGATTGGAAATTAATAATAGCTAAGTTAAAATCAAGAGAAAAACTTTGGATGAAGCATACAGAAAAAAGGGAGGGAATAGGGCATAGTCACCATAAGCTGGTGCCACAGGCTCCTTGTTCAGCTGACATTAATTACATCAGGCTCTCAGCTTCTACAGATTTGTTTCTCACCTTGGCACCTGACAGGGAATGATGCAATCCCAGTGTGCAGAGGTTTTAGACAACTCAGTAGCTTTTAATACCTATTTATCTCGCTCAGATTTAAGTGCTAATTCTGTATTTGGGAGATTTTGCTGGTAAAACTGTGCTGCTCTGTTGTATCAGCAAAACATACTGTCTCATGTTTCAGAACAGCTTTAGATTCAGGAAAAGAAGTAGCCTATTTACTGGGATAACCTTTATTCACCTTCCACTTCTATTATTTTTGCAGCTTTAAATAGTTTTTCCTATATATTACTTTTTAAAAATCATTTTACATCAAGAATTTTCCTTCTGCTTTACTGCAGACATGATAAACAGAGACTGTTCATTTCTCATAGAACAAACTCATAGAAAACCAGTATTAGACTGAATCATAATGTTCATAATGTGACAGTACTTTGAAGGAGAGAAAGCAAGAGGCCAGCTTACCATAGTAGATATCCCAAAACATTTTCTGGATAAAAAAAAATAAAGAAGGAAATTAGATTTTAATTCTCAAGTAATGTAATATGCCATATATATTTTGCTAAACCAAAAACATGTAATGAGAGAATACAACGGTTTAATGTTTACAAAGTTGCACACCTATGATTTCTGCCCTGCTAGCAAAATATGCATGAGAAGGGAGGGGCTTTGCCTTCTGCTTATTTTATTGTTTCTTAAGAAGCTGTAAAGGAAAAGAAGCACTTCACAGGCGAGAGAGGAACAGCTGGATCCTTTAACAATACAGTTTCCTGAAAAAACTGGCTGGCTATTGTCTCTCTGGTGTGCAGCAGCATGGGAAGTGACCCCATCCTGTCCCACCCCACTTGGCCCCCACAGGTGCTGCTGGAGGCAGAGCGATCAGCACAGAGCAGAGCTGCAGGGCACCACCACTGGTCACCACCACCATGTGCCCTGCATTTCCCTGGCTACTGCAGCTGGACCTGATGCTTTCCCCAAAGGGACACCTCTGCCCAGCCCTTCCTTCCCCAAAGAACCATGGCTACCCATAGGCAGCCCTACAGCTGCTTCCTCTACTTTCCCTGCAAACAAAACTCCACCCAGAGTCCCATTTAAGAGCACAGCATCCATCTGTACATGTCCAGAGAGCCTCTTGTGCAAGGGAATTTGCAGCTACTCTCCAAGTGAGCCTCTATCTATAGGTCCCACTACTTGCTGGTGCATTGATTCCCTCTGTCCCAGTCATAAAATCACAGAATGGTTTGGGTTGGAAGGGACCTTAAAAATCATCTAGTTCCAATCTCCTGCCGTGAGCAGGGACACCTTCCACTAGACCAGGTTGCTCAAAGCCCCATCCAGCTGGCCTTGAACACTCCCAGGGATGGGGCATCCACACCTTCTCTGGGCAACCTGTTCCAGTGACTCACACAACTCTAACTCCTCTCATTTATTCCCCATACTGCATGCACTTGCACAGAGGCGTTTGAGATGGGCCCTGATGAAGCCAATTTACTAGCTGGAGTGGCTGGAATTCCTTTGTGCTGCCCTTCAGATGCTCTTCTGCTGACCAACACCCCTTTGCCCCTCCTGGTCCCTAAGGGATACTGAAGCTGCATTTCTATGTGTGGTCAGCATGGGACAACAACCATGTGATTTAGTAACATAAGGAGCATGACACATCATTTTCAGGAGAGGACTTGAAAAATATCAGAGCTGACCTCCTCACTTCCATTTTGACCATGGAAGACACCTGCTTGCCACCTGCTGAGATGGCAAATGCAAAGATTTCACATGGAGAGAAATCCAAAGAAATGAAGCAGTCTTGTGTTTCTTAAGTAAAGGATCAAGGCAGTAGTTTTTATTGTGCATGCAGGAAAACAAAATACTTACAAGCATTTCATCATTTTCAAATACTTCTCTTGCTTCTTCCTGTGTACATCTCTCTTCCAGGCATTCTCTTTCCAAGCTGCCTTGAAGGACCTCCTCCAGAAATAGGGAGCTGGCACGCCTCTGTCTCTTGATAACACTGTTTGCATCATTAGCTGATATAAACACTGGAACATGGTATGACAAAACACCTATGTAAGTACTTAGATTCATTTCCTTAAATACATTGACCTTCTCTTTTAAGACAAATAATTTTGGTTGATTTGGAGTTTCTGACACATAGAACTTCCATAGAACTTAAAGAGCTCTTCTGTCTTAGCCCAAATTCAGCTGAGGAGTTGTGACCTTTTACTTTTGGGGAATGCCTGACTTCCCCCCAAGCAGGGTGAATTTGAAGTCCTTCCTGGCACATTACTTTACGACATGAGACATACAGAGCAGAGTGCAGTGGCACAGCCAGGGAAAGGGGAAAAACATTATTATAAAATGTTTTGGGAGACTGCATAGGGGTTTCAGACTCATTGGTAGAAGTGACTATTAGTTGTATTAAGTTATGATGGTGGATCCAAACTGATGCTCTTCAGTCTTAGTTCATGGCAATTTATTTTTGCTGAGCAGCAGAGCCATGACATGGCTGAGTTCTCAATAAATTCTCTCTCAAAGAGAATAAATAAAAGCTACCCCTCAGCAATGCTGGTAGTTAAGAGAGCTATATCACATACCACTGCTTATGTGGAAGACACTGCAATATTTTGGATTTGAGTAAAGAGGAGGAGAGACCAGAGACATGAGAGTTAACAGATCCTAAAACGCTTCTTTGAAAATGATACCTCCATCAGAAATTGCCTGCCAGCTGGGCAGCTGGTGCTTCCACATGAATCAATACGTGACCATGTGTGCCAGCACGTGTTTGTCAGTTCTTCTGTGCTTGGAAAGTAAATGTGTTGGGGCAGGGAATATTTGGGGGTTTTGTCTCTTTTATACAGTTTGGGGGGGGGGGGGGGGGAGGCAACACTGCTGGTTGAAACAATCAATAATCACAGATCTGGAAAAAGTGACAGGAATAGCAAAATTATTCTGAAACTGTGTACAGATGTTTAGTTACCTTTTTGAAGGACACCCCATAAGCAACAAATTTGCACATGATATTAAAAAAGGAAAAGCTTCATGACTCTGTTCTGCACTTTAAATGCTATCTGACCCCCAGCATACATTTCTGCTGTGCAGTGATTCTGCCACATCCAGCACAGCTGGCAGTGAACTTCTGCAAGGTGCTCTGACCTTCTTAAGAGATCACCACCTTTTTCTTCCTTGCCTGGCTCCTCCTTATTTTTGACAAACCATGGAGGATTGATACAGAAACATAAATTTCTTCAAGCTATAACAAGCATAGGACCTCTTATTTTTATTTCTCTTTCATAGGCCTCTTTCATAGGACTCTCTTATTTTTATTTCAGCAGCAACTAGAAATATAAAATAAAATTCTCTTTAATATCTGGTTCACTCTAAAAATTGTAAGGAGAGACAAAATATTACCCTGGCATAAATGATGGTACTTCAAAACTACATTACCCCATTAGCCTACAGCAGTTTTCACTTAGCTGCATGAAATAAACAGCAGAAATGTAAAGAAAATAAGGAATGGACTGTTTTCAGTGATGTCACCCTGTGCTACAAAGTAAACATTATATGAGGTACAAAATTACTGGTGTTTTTAGAAAAGCAGAAGCACAAATCAGAATTAAAGGTCCAACAAACCAAAACCCATACCTGTCTGCTCTGTCTGAAGGAAAAGGGCAGAGAGAAGGAAGAATATTATCCAAGAGCACCTTGCCATTGTTACCCTCTGAGCCTAATGGTGCCTGCCTGCATTCCTGCAGCTCTTGTGGGAAATGGCTACAGGAGAGATGTTGAAGTTTAAAGTCCAGCTGTTCATGAGAAAACAAAACCTCTAAGGGCAAATCCTGGCTGCAATGTCAACACATGGGGAAAAAAAACCAAAAAGCAAACCCAAACCAAAAACTTCAACCCTCAGCTCAGTAGTGCAACAGTGCCCCGTCTCTCCGTGCCCTGGCTGACTATGGGGCCTTTTGCCAGTGCCCCTGAGAGCTGCTCCAAGATTTGGGTGTTCCTCCCATGCCCCAGCATTCACTTACTGTAACACAGCATGGGTGGAGATGAACAGCATGAACATTTCTTTGTACCATAGCAAAGCACAGGCTGGACAATGACCTTAGGGACCAATTATATGACGTGGTTCTTTTATACGTTGTCTCCACAAAACATGTACCAAGGCTTAGCTGCAATGGGCAAATCCCACCAGCTTTTCGAGCAACC
Organism: Coloeus monedula; assembly: GCF_965178545.1. NCBI lineage: Eukaryota > Metazoa > Chordata > Aves > Passeriformes > Corvidae > Coloeus > Coloeus monedula. The sequence goes on from NC_138783.1 coordinate 93,639,144, forward strand.
AACCCCCCAAATGTAATTTTCCCCCTAGGGATGCATCTGAAGGGATATGGCATTTTTCTTTTTCACTCCTAGGTTTGTAATGCTCAACCATGAAGGAGAGCATGGAAAATTTCTCCTGACGTCAGGATTCCAGTCACAGAGATGCACAGACAGACAGAGTCCATGAAAGGAGGTATAGGTACAGAGAGGACATAAACATTCCCTGGGCTGCTGAGCTGTGCACTCGGTGGATGGGGTGACCCTGCTTCCCAGCCCTGGACAAGAGGAAGGATAAACCCATTGGCGTGCAATGGCAATGGTGCTGCAGGGCTCCCAGCACAGGCAGCCTCACGGGAAGACAGGAAACCATTTCTACACTCAGAGCAACAACCAGTGAGAGGAAGAGTGGTTTTTTATTTAATTTGACTCATGAACAGAGATTATTCTGTGTTTTCATGTCATAAATCCCCAGCTATTATTTGAGTATGCAGTTCTTTTAATAAAGCATGGTTGATCTGAACATCCGTGGGTAAATCCCTGAATAAAACTTCACTTGCCATCAAGTGCACCTTTGAAAGCAAGCTTCAGCAAATATTGAGGCTGATGAGAGAAAGAGACCACATCCCTCACCAAGGCCAGTCCTTACCAAGCCAGGGCTGATGTTACAGCTCACATCATGGGCCCTAATACCTGCTGCAAATAACCAACCTGCGCTTTGAAACTCCATTGTGGGAGGATTTTCCTGCACAGTTTCCACAAGGCTGTTCTTCCAGAAGTTCACTTGGAGTTAAAACCCTTCTAATACCAAGCTTAATTTTATTCACAGCCAGTTCATGACCTTACATATTTGTTTTGCCCTCCTTGATATTTCTGCAGAACTAATTAATACAGCCTCCCATCCTCTTAGGTTACCTGTGTGTCCAGCTCTCCTTAGTAAATGAGCTCTCCATGCTCTCCTCAGTCACTGAGGCCACCAAGCCCCATTGTACCTGTCTCAGCCAGAGCTTTCTTGGCTAGGAAAGGGAGAGCTGTTGCCAGTGGTCACATTTGGTGGGTGCTGGGGGCTCAGACAGCACCTCCAGGAGTCACTGTGGAGGCTCATGTCACCCTTCTTGCCTTGCACGGCAGTGGCTGTGTTGCTTTTCCACGCTCCTCTGGCTGTCCATCCCCACGGGAGCACCTGCCAGTGAGGCTTCTGCTGTCATCCCCCAGTGGCCTGGGGCTACTTGCTTTTACCTTCCTGTGATAATGAATATCATCCCACACATACACAGCACAGCCAGTCTGGCTCCCTTTGGCATGAGAAATATGTCACCACTTGATGTCAGCACAGGACTTTGCAGAACCCAGCACAAAAATGTGGGTCCGCAGATTTTTTTTTTAAGGAACTGTTTACATTTCGCAAACCTAAACCTATGTCAATTAAGGAACTACTGTAGGTGTAAGTAAGTTACTCGAATTGGTTTAATATTACCAACACAGAGCTTCAGAAGCTATATTCTCACAAGATCTTAGTTTACATGGTCTTTTTTCTCTTACTGTGGGATTTTTTTACAAAATGTATCCCCTGCCTGAGCAGCTGTGTCCTTAGGAACGGGACACGGTGTACTCAGTACATATGGCAGTGACCTTGCTTCTTCTGTATTGACATCAATGCAACAGGTTTACACTTTAACTTTCATATGACTATGAAAAACTTCATAAACAGAGGGGTTTAAAAGGGCAGTCCTTTCCTCATATGTTTCTTTATAGTCACTGGGATTTCTTTTTCCATTCCTTTAATTACCACAGTGGGCACATGGTGACATGTTTCATCATGGAGTCCTGCACCCTATTTCCTGCAGCCCTGTTTAGGGATTGCCTTCCTCTTGGAGGGTTACTCATTCCAGGATGAAGCCTGCAGGCAGTGTCAGGTATGAAGTCAGCAGTTCCTCAGGACGGAGCAGCTGAGGGAGTTAGTCCTGCTTTAGCAACTGGTTTGCATGGAAGTTGTTCCCTGCCCAGTGCAGCAACCCAGGGGAAGTGGGTTTGCAGACCAGCTGCCCAGACAGTGATGGGGCAGTGACGGGGCAGTGATGAGGACATACCAATTCCACCCATCCCATGCTATGGGCTGGCCATCAGCCCTGCTGCAGCATGATAGGCCAAGGGCAGCTGTCCTGAGTAACTCATCACATGCCTTCTTGGAAATGCATAGCTCAGCTAGTGAGCTGCTTTAGTGCAGTTAAAAACGGTCATGATTTCAGCTAAATACCTGGATTGCAATCAGCCAGGTCTGTTCACCACCTGCAGAAAAAAAAAAGTTTTTCTTGCCAAATCCAAAGTGTATCAGCATTTCTAAATGCAGGAGGAACTTGCAGCTGTTTCAAAAGAGCATCAGCACCATCTTTGTGGTTTGTTTACAGATTGCAGGAAACACTGGAGGAGTGAACAGGGGAAGGAATGTAACCCCAGGGAGTTCTGATTTTCTCCTTTTGGTGCCAGGCTCACAACAAGACTGTGAGCCTACCCTCAAGGATGTGCAAGTCTCCGGATGCAGTGAAAACAAAAGCTACCTTGGAACTACTCTGACATTTGCTCCATCCCTGGAAGTGTTCAAGGCCAGGCTGGATGCGGCTTTCAGCAACCTGGTCTAGTGGAAGGTGTTCCTACCCATGGCAGGCAGTGTTGTACAAGGTTATCTTCGAAGGTCCCCTCTGACCAAAACCCTTCTATGATTCTATGATTTCTGCAGATGCAAGCTCTGACATTTTCTGTTTCTGTGCATATATTGTTAAAAATAGCAAATGTTGTTAATATTTCATTTATTAAAATACATTATTTCTTCCACCTTCATTCTTCTTTACCTTTTCCCTCCCTCAACTTTTATATTAAAATTATTTTCCCTACTAAAATTCCAACCAGTAAAACTGGTTATGGAAGAACAAGAAGATGGCAGAGCACATGCACAGACAGCACCACAGCACTTCAGCTCCTAGCTACAGTTCCAATGATGGATAAGGGGGGGTTGGTAAGGTGCTTACTTTTGCCCTGAGATGAGGAGTATTGCCTCATCCCCTGTGAAAAATGAATCAAAATCACTTTAGAATCTATGCCATTTGGATAAAGACTTTTTTCCCTCTGATTTTGACTGGTAACATCTCCCCATTGCCTTAACCTGGAGTTCAGGATAAAAATTATTAAGGATAGCTCTCAGAGAAACCTAAACAGTAGATTTTTCAGGCAAACTCCTGGAACACTGACACAGTCTGAAGTGGACAATGAAGAGATAAGAAAGAATTTGGACTTTACCCAGCATTCAGACTTTTTAATGCAGTTTCCTGTTCCTTTGTCTTTCCTCCTGACTCTCTCCACTGAGGACATGGGGCAGGCAGCAGCCCTGCAGCTTTGTCCAGATGTTATGATTTAGATTGTTCCTTTGACCAACCAGTCACTTCTTTTGCAACAGATGCAGCAGGAAGGAAGTCCTAACCTGACCTGAAGCACCGGTGCAAAGACTGCACCCGACATCTTCCACCCACAGTCCAGACATACGTAACTAGGAGGTGGAAGTGGCTCCTGCCATAAACCTGACTTCCAAGCCATGGGAGACATGGATTCTGTGGACTTGTGCAACTGTCACACTGCTGGACTGCTTTTGGAGATTGACATCTGCATTTATGACAGGAAAAAAAACTCCATCCATATTGAAATAGGATGGCAAAAAAGCTTATTCAAGTTTCAAAGTACATCCTCCAGGATGACTTAAAACTCTGTCTGTGCAGACCCAAAGAGCATTTGGGCAGAGCACTGATGATATGTGCCTGGGTATGTGTTTTGAGTGAGGATTGCAATTCTCTGTGCAATGAAGCAGCTATGGTAAGTGTCCCTGCAGACAGAATTTGTTCTTATCTAGTACTGAACATCTGAGGATGTTGATGATGGTGTTTCATGCCTGGCAATGCAAACTAGGAGGTGAAGGAGGAGAAGCTCAGATGACTGATTCCTCTGAATGCTTGTTGATCTAAAGACAGCAATCAAAGCCCATCAGAGGTGTCTGTGCCCTCTGTAACTGGTTATGAATAAACCGGGAGTGCTGCAGAACTGGGGCAAGCGGTCATGGAGAGCTGGGTGGGAGGAGAGATGGATGGCAATGAGGGAATGAGTCAGCAAGTGCAAGTCCTGTGTTATGGCCTCCCTGTAGTCCCTGGGACACATCCGAGCATGGCCCACAGCTCCATATATCAGGTTTGCCCTCCCTATAGTTTAGGGGTGAACTATAATTAGAGGCTTCAACAGAGGTCCTATGGGAATTCACACAGGGGTATATCCTTTGAAACAGTGATGTCAGGAAGGGATATATACAGCCATCAGGGGATGAACTTCTATCCATGGCTTGAACACCATGACATACAATGCACTGTCACTCCTGAATTGAGTTCATTTAGCAGTCTGAAGTTCAGGATGTTTCAGAGGAAAATGGCAGAGAAATAATACAAATGGGACAGACAGAGTGGGTTTTCTCAGTTTTTTATAGGGAAACCAGACAGTAACCATCGCAGAACAAAGTTAACTGCTCTATTCCTTTCAAACTGATCAACAAGTTCAATTATAAAAAACATCCCAAACTGGTGACTTTCACAATTGAAAACTGGATATGGCGAAGTATTACAGCTGGTGATGGGGTCCAAGGCTGTGACCCAGGAAGAGGTGACCGGTCCGGGGAGATGGTCCCGAAAGGAATCGCCTGCCCGAAGTCTGGTATCTTCCTCTCAGCTGCTGGCAGAGGAGCCCTTGCAGAAGCTGTCAGCTCTTTAGTGATTATCAGCTCGTGATTTCAGCTCAGCTCTGCAGGGCAGCCTCCAGGCCAAGCCAGACCAGAGAGAGAGATGAGAAGGCCCGTATGGCTGGTTCCGCACGAAGGGAGCTTTATTGTGGGTTCCCTCCGGCGAAGGGGTGAGCCGGGGACGAGCTCTCTCTGAGCCACAGGGGCCCATTGATCTTGCTTTTATAGGGATCCAGGGGATCAGCAAGGGGACCAATGGATTACAGAGGGTCTGGGACAGACCAATGGGTTACAGAATGATCTGCATAGGGTCTCCCAAAGGATTGTGGGTCTACCTTTCCTCGCCATGACCCAAGTAGTTGCCTTTCCAGGGAGTCCAGCTGGGAGATTGCTCAATCTCCTTATCTCAGCAGACATCCCTCCAGGGTAGTGGCTGGGTACACCCCACAGTGAAGCTAAGGAATGAGAAAAAATTGCACGTTTTATGTCACAATCCAATTCATAACATCTTCTTCGTGTCTTCCAAAACATGTACTGACGCACTTTTTGAAGTACAAGACAGAGTACTTTTTCTGTAGAGGCTCAAATATCTCAATATATGCTTCACAATTTTTACATACCACTGAACTGGCTGCAAAACAAGTAATTTTTTTCTCTGGATTGAAATAAGGCAGAGGATGTCAGGTTCAGCTGGTAAGAGAGTTAAGCTTTTATTAGTCTTGAAATATTAGTTCCCCTTGTAGAGTTAAAATATTTTCAGTTGTGAATTATTTAAATAATACTTCATATAAATAATAACATATAACAATATTGTCATTTTTAGGGTATGCAATGCATTCACTTTTTTATAGCCAAAATCATTCTATCAATAACACTGGTGAAGAAAGTATCTCAGAAAGAAAGCAAGAAGATATCAGAAGAGCAGTGACTTTGGTGACGATAACCAAGCCTTTCCAATTCAATGAACTTCATCTAACAGCTCATTTCACTCAGTGACATGCACAGTTAAATAGACTCTTGTGGATACATGACTGTGGGGAATCACAAAAGGTGGAAAGGATTTTAGGTGTGAGAAATAGAAGCAGGCCTCAGGAAATAAAGCAAGGGATTTAGAATTCAGCTTTGCCTGGCAAAATTAGAAGAAGATACAGTTATAAGCAGCAAGGACATTAAAAGACAATGGTTAGTTCTTAGGCTTGGCCTAGATGGATGCTGAGGTTGCAAAAAGTATATTTTGTTAGAGAGGTAAGTTTAAGCTTAATAATGGGATGTTGTATGTTATTATATAAGGCATAACAAGTGACTGTTGTGTACAATGGAGGTACTTGTGCTATTATAGATAGGTTAAGACAGATGTCTGTTACTTTTAGAAGCACACTATTGGCCAAAAAGGCTTTTAAGAATGCTTTTCAGCCAGGAAATCAGGGGATGTCTCTGTGACAGCGTGAGCTCTGTACCAACTTTGTCTCAACTCTGTATGTGAGACTGATAAAAGCTCCTGGAACACTTGTCCGGGGCCCCCGTCCCGTTTGCCGGAGATTGCCGGCACATGAGTGGTTTTCACATTTTCTAGGTTTTTTCCTGTATACATGCTTATAGATCTAGAAAATCAGGTAGCCTTTTCAGAGGCTTTTAAAGTGCTGTCCAACTCTGATACTGTCTTGCTTTGATATTATTCTAGTCCAGCTTGTTTCTGTAAAGAATGTACTGCCACAGAAACACTGAAGTAGTTCCAACTTTCATGGCAATGGTCAATTTGAATGAAGGCAAAGTGTAACTAGTTATGAATGTATTTAGGTTGCCACGTGTTAACTGCAGAAAACCTGCAGTTGTTAGAAGAAAAGAGAAAGGCAGATTGTATTTCTTTCAAATTGAACAGGTGATATTTGAGGAGAAACAAGTGAGTTATAACTCAGTCATATTATGTTGCTACCACTGAGATGATGAATCCTTGTGAACTGTGTACTGTAAAGGGAGAAGTTTCTCGGATTTCCACTTATTTGGATCTGTAGGTGTTCAGCATGTCCCAAAGACCTTGAAAATAGACACCAACTTTTATCAATCAAAAATCTAACCTGTTACTTTCTAATAAAATCCTCCATAGCATGAAAGGCCTGTTTCAGTCTTTGGGAGAAGAGGAACCTGAGCCCTGTTGTAATCACTAGTTTCTGATATGGCTTTACCCCTGCTGGGACATGGGTTTTGCAGTCCCCTGAGAGAACACACTCAATTGCACAGAATACTTTCTTGAGCTATTTTTGCTGCCACACATCCCTCACGGCTGCATAATTTGATGTTACTTAGAGTTATGTCCTTTAGCTAAGGTCTTACTAAATTTATTATCAACAGCTTAAGTAAGCCATGTGAGAGGCCTGCACAATTAACATTATTCTTTATGCTACAGTGGCACTGCAACACATCAGCACTTCCCAAACGTGGTACAGATGTGATGTGTCCCATAGAATGAGCTATAAATGTGGCTTTGTACCTGCAGAAACACAGGTTTTGTCATTGCCCAGGGTATAGCCAGCAGCACAAGAATATAAGACTCCATCTTCAGTTTTGCAGATGTGCTCAGAGTTCCCAAGTTGACCTTTCATCACCTGGTATGACTACAAAGGAGACAAAGGCAGGTTACAGATCCATGGTGACTTCATAAAAGGATAAGCAGCTTGTAAAAGCTGGCTCACAAACATCAATCAAACACCCCACCACTTCAGGAAATACAGTACAATTCCTGCAAGAGGCCTTAATAATAACAACAGATGTATTATTATTTTAAAAATGGTAAGGTGTCAACATTAGGTAGACCACTATTATTCTACATCTAATGCTGTGTTTCCCAGCTGTAACTAACAGTCCTTAGAGGACAGTTCAAGCAGCAATCTGTACTTGCCACAGCAGCCATCGTACTAAGGCAAAGATGAATGTGGGTGTGGGTAAGAGGCAAATATTAGCAACAACTAAAGCATCAATAATAAATGAGGTATTGGAGTCTTAGTAGATCCTTGCAATATTCCTTTGTCATCTGTATATGGCTCATGCTACCTCAGCTCAGTCCTGGTATTTCAAGATCACAGAGTGAGAGTGCACTTCCTGGCTCCAACAGTGCAAGAGCAAGTAAACTGGTCCTAACAGATGTTGTCTAACCTGTTCCTACAGATTCATAATGAGATTCCACTGCTCACCCACACAGCTTAACGCACTCCTTAATTAGCCTTACAATGTCTAAAAAGTGTTTCCTAACATCTAATCTCAGTTGTCCTTATAGGGTTGGGATCCCATTACTTTTTGCCCTAGCTGTTCATCCTCATGAAAATGAAGAAGTCTGACTTTTATTATATATTTTACAAATTTCTGTGGTTGTGTGTTGTGGGACCAAAGGTGAAATTTTGGTTCTGTGTTTACATAATTGCCTTCTATCTATGCTGGACCACTGTTTCTGTTTCCCAAGACTGCCTCAATGCTCATCTCCACTTATGGTAGTCCTTCCAGTCCGAAACGAGGGAAAGAAGCAGTGAGTAAACACTCTCTTCTGTCTTGCATGTTACTGTGGAAAACACCAGTGTCAGAGGCCTTCAGGCTTGCCTGTGTGGAGCTTTGCACTCCATATGATCTTTCAACCAAGTGGCACCCTTTCTTGACCAGATTTGCACCAAACTTACAAATGTTTCTCTTTCTGTTGCGATGTCAGATAAAATGATGTTAGAAGCCTCCCTTAAAGGAGAGACCTGAGGTTTACTCCATCTTTTGCAGCCACCCAGCCTGTTATCCTGTCTTTGGAGAAAATTGATGTGATTTTTCTCTTGGAGAAATTTGATGTGATTTTTTCCTGACTAGTGGAATTTGGCAGTTTCTTTCTTCCGTCTTGAGTGCAAGTTATTTGGTACCTTAAGGAAGAAAGACTTCCTTCTCCATTGGGCACAGACTAACATTCTTAGTCTTTCTTCCTTTATTCATATACTTAGATCAGCTCTTGATTTTCACATCATGTTTATCTTATTATATTTACTCCTCAGCTTTTCTGGTTTTATGTCAGGATGTTTACAATTCTTTTATACAAAGCTAGGCACTTTTATACTTCCTTTTGGAGGTCAGGTCACTAAAGATCTCAGAGTTTTAATCAATTGTCCTGTCCTTTCCTGACCTTGGGACAGTTTTGATGTATGCCTTAAACACTTTGGGGTTTTGTGGGGATTTAAAAAGAGACTCTCTTTTAAAAATATATTAATTATATTCTCTTGTTCTTTTTCTTTACTTCATTAGTGAGCTCTGTCATTTTAACAGTTACCTTTATGGAAGTCACCTTCCATCTTTGTTTTGTCAGCAACTTCTAGTCTATATATATTAACAGTAAATGCACATGAGTGCACTCAAAATTGCTTTCTACATGTTTATATGAGAAGATTTTCCCTGAAACATTCTGAAGACTGTCAGGGCACCCTGTATCCCACTAAGTACCTCTCCCATCTCATCTTTGGGATGTCAAAATCTACCTCTAACTCATAGCTCTTATAATGGAGATGACTCAGGTGTTTGTTCAGTTGTCTCCAACCAGAGACAACAGCAAAATTAAAACATAAGGCATGCAACATATCTGCAATATGATTGATAAACTTGGTCTGTAGAGAAGATCTCAGGGTTCAACCTGAAAGAGAGGTGGGATGATTTATCAAGTGGAGATGTGAAAATTTTGTGGAGATTTACAAAAATACAGCGGGTAATGGGGTAGGGTTCTTGTTCCCCTCTGCACAGTTAAATATGGTGGGTATCATTTTGTCCCTCAGCAGCTTACAAATGGAAAGTAAGGATTATTTAATTATCACATTTCTTGAGAATATGAAAAATAGCCCATTACTTGTGCTGTGCTTTTGAGAACACTACATGTTGACATACTGACCCCATAATTTACACTGACACAATTGTCAGTCCAAAATGGTATTCCCCATGTGCCTGAGCCCTGGATCTCATTACACTGCAGCTGGCAAAAAGAACCAAGGTGGGTGAGACAGCAAAGCTACTGGCTGTTCACTCATGCCCCCTGCCTTGCAAAGCAAAAATATTGACAACTACCTGTGTGGTTTAGGCAAAGCAGCACAAAGCCAAGTTAAAGCAAACGTCTCTACCTGTCTGCATCATCTGAAGGAAAAGGAGGACAATGGGAAGAAGCCACATTGTCCCGCGATGACCTGCCATGCCCATCCTCCGAGCTCTCTGCGCATCACCCACCGCTTTCTCGGCAGGGCTCTGGGGCAGCTGCTAAATGAGAAACACCACGGTGCAAAGGTCATTCACTCATGAGAAAACAAAACCTCTAGGAGCAAAGTCTGTGCTCAACGTCACCATGGCACAGTGTTAAGACACAAAAAAAAAAGTGAGTGTGCTGCAGCAGTGCCACCCTGATAGCTTTGTGCTGGCAGAGCACCTCTAGGAGGCTTTCCTCTGGAAATTTTGACAAAGCATCCCTAAGGCAGCTGGACTATTTGGGCAGCGAGGAGCTAGAGTAAGTGATGTGGCTCTTGCCCTTGTCCCAGGGAAGGCAGAACAACCAGAAACAGAGCTTTGTGCCTCCTGCAAGCTGGGCTAAAGCAGGAAGGCACCCAAGAAGAGAGGAGCAGATCAGGGCACAAAGTTTGCAGGCCTTGGCAAGCACATTGCACAGATGTTACCCACCAGCTCCATCACAAGCACCCGGACAGAGCACACTTCCCCAGATTCATCAATTTCCATCTTACTGTGCAAGTTGGGGGGTGGTGGGTTTTATGTGCTGTTTTCTCTTGGTCAAACCACTCCAAGGCGACAGCTCTTGACAGGGCACTGTGCTCTCTGGGAATCAGCCTATGGAAGACAATCCTGCAGGGTGAGTCACCTGTGCCAGGGAGCAGTACACAGGAAGCTTGTTCTTACCATGCTAGTGCAGGTCACAAAGGCATGATCCTAACAGTGACACTTTGCTTGCCTTGCTCACCTGGAAACACAGAAAACAGGGGCTGCAGAGACCTCCAGCGTCACCCAGTCCAGCCTACTGAGACAACAGGGGGTCAAGTTGACCTCTATTATAGTTTGGCATGTTTGCCAAGGCTCCAGGGAAGGAGCTATCTGGGAAGCTGCTTCCCGTTGGACACTGAGCCTGCTGCAGTGTGTTTTTTCTCCCATACTGTAGGATACCCCAACAAAGGGCAGCTTGCCCACATTTGTTCCTTAGGGCAGCCCCCATCGTGCTGCACACCTGACAGCTACTTACATCTCCCACTCTGGAAGACAACTGGCATCAGCGACTTCACTGCCCTCCTGGGAAAATCTACTGCAGGGCTTCTCTAGTCACAGGGCTTACTTACCATCCTTCTTTTCTTCCCTGAAGTCTCAGAACTGGCTTTTCCTGGAAGGCAGAAGAAGCATGAGCACTAGAGGGTAGCTTAGAACCTCTCTGCCTGCTGTCCTTGGTACAGGCATGGAGCACATGTCAGCTTTTGCCTAAGGCAGCTGTGGCTGCTCGTCAGGAAGAATTCTGGTATCTTAAAATCCACCAGTGTACTCAGTGGCTGTGTGCTGTACCCCTTTCCTGGATTTTGCAATCTGTTCAAATTTTGCTATGTGAAATTACTCCCAAATCATTTGTCTACATTAAAAAAAAGTGTGCTTGAATTCCACCTTTTCTTGCAGGCCCTAGGGTTGGTTATGACCTTTAACAGGAGGCCCAGAGGCAAGCAGAGGTTTCACTCATGTCCTCTCAGCATGGCAGAGATGCTGGCACACAAAGAGCTATGGCCATCAAGTGATGCCTTTGGCTGCCTCATCACCACTGCAGCCCAGTCTGTGCTGTGCTTCAGTCCTTAAGCTCCACTGAAGTAGAAGAAAGCCCTCAGCAAGAGTATGTAAACAGGATTTGGGTAGGACCCAGACCTCAGGTTTTCCCTTGAAGAGGGATCTTTCACCCTGATTGAGCACAAGGCAGAATACGAGAGGGACAAAGGATTTGAACAGGAATCCAGGGCACAGAAGAACTCAGGGAACAAACATTGCTGAATAAACACTGAAGCAAGCCCACTGAGGAATTATAGAGGTCAAGACCATCACGCTGGGGTAACTGACCTGCCCACTCACCTTCCTGCCCACAGTTAGTGCTGACTGCAGCAATACTTGCTGTTTGCAGAGTTGTATTTTGAGTTTGTCAGCCTGCTTTGCTCACAGCACCTGCTACATGAAATGAACCAGCACCAGCTCAAACCCTGAGAAAGAAGTAGCAGGTATCTAATGAAGTTCCTCAGAGAAGAGGGGAGCATTAGAGATTGCAGGAGCCTTGGAAAACCCACCAGGATGGTTTGTTATGGGGAGAGCACACAATGGATAGAGGCTGATGGGGCTGGGCTTGTTAGGACAAAAAACCCAAAAAACAAGAACAAAAAAGGAAGAATGTTTTATTTCAAATGCTGGTATACATCAGTATCACACCTAACAGAAACACCTAGAACAATACCTGTGCAAGGAGCTTTCCAAATGTCAGCCATACAAAATCCAGAACAAGATACAGAAAACGGCGACCATGCACATATATTTTTTCTGATGAGCAGAGTGTTCAAATTAAACTGAAGTGAAGCATAATCCTTATAAAGCAAAACCCCTTTATAATGAGCTGGTTGTGATCTGAGCAGGCCATTTTGTGGCACATGTGGTTATTTAGCATCACACTTTGAAAAATTAGTTGTGTCTCAGCTTTTGCCACGCAAGATCCCCCGCTCCCTTAATCTTCTGAACACATCTGAAGGTAGATGCTAAACAACTCCAGCAAGGACGAACTCCCTGCTGAGCCAGGTGGCTGCAGTATGAGGATTAACTGAGTCCTGTCCTTCCTGCTTTCATCACGACTAGTGAATGGTCATAACATGTTTAGGAGCCTCTAGTAGGAGCACTCGTGTCAACAGACAGGCCCCAAAACGGCCATTGAACAATAATTAAAAGAAGCCAAAGACCCCGCTGAGCAGCCATTTGGTTTGGAGGAATTCCCTCATTCAACCAGCTCCAAACGCCACCACAGTCCACAGAGATGTGCTTTAAAGCCAGCAATAATACAAATGGAAGCAGCACCATAACTTTACGGAATCGGAACCCAAAATGGGCTTAGCAGATGCGGGACAAAAAAAGTTTCCATTTCCCATCCTGCACCTTGGCAGCTAACACAAGGATCAAGGGACACACCACCTCTACATGTTCATGACCGTTTTTACCCAACGCAAGAACCGGGACAGCTTGGTATAGACACCATATTTGCCTTTCCTTGCACATCCTTCGCCCCAGCTAACAATCCCAGTAACAAAATAAGTATCCTTATATCTGGTCACATGGGGGCCACCACTGTCTCCTTGGCAAGCATCTTTTTGCTCTGTGTCATAACCAGCACAGAACATGTTCTCAGTTATCACAAAGTTAGTGGATTGCTTGCAAGTGCTCCTATTAACATAGGGGACTTCAAGCACCTTCAGTTTCTTTGGGAGTTGTCCACCATCAAATTCACGCCCAAAGCCGCTAACTCTCCCAGATTTTTGGGTCATCAGAACTTCATTAGCAAAGTCTGCTTTGGGGAGACACGCTGCCACAACGTACTCCGAAAACGTGACAGGCTCCTTCAGCTTTAATAAGGCGATGTCATTATCGTAAGTCTGAGCAACAAATTTAGAGTGAACAAATATTTTGTCCACAGTATGCATTGTTTCAGACTGTTCTTTCTTCTCTCTGTCCACTTCACCTGTAAAAGAGTATTAAAAGGGTCAATAATGTGCAGAAAGTATAAGAATTTAAGAACAACCTTGACAGAGGAAGAGAGTAGCATATTCATTCTGAGCACTTGGCCCAAGGCCTTAGACCACACAAAGAAACTATAAACAGGTATGGCAATATTTCTTAGCGGCAACTGGATTGGCTTTGGTCCTGAGATTTGGTCTATGGAGATTTTTGTACCAGTTCACATAAAAGCACAAGCTGATTCAGCTAGACTAATGCAACTTTGTGTGGAAGCACTTACAGGAGCTTGAGCCTGGCTTAGAGAAGAGCACGTGGTCTGGGTCAAGACTACAACAGTGACAAGATAAGGCTGGGTTGATCCTGTGTCCTGGCTCAAAAGTGAAGCAATGATAAATCTGAGTTTGTTCTTTTGTGCTCTATTCAATGGGTCATAGCTTTCCTGAGTGGTCCTGCAGGAACAAACGTGGATGCTTCAGAAGCACCAGGAATGATAAGCTTCCTGCAGAAGCACTGCTCCGCTGAACACATTGATAGCCAACATTTCTAGAACATTTGACCTTAATCACTTCCACCTAGCTGGCAGAGAAGAACAACAGGCACCACTATCACCTTCCACATCAGCTGCCCCTGTTCTTACAAAGCAGGATGCTCACAATAACAAGACAATCTAAAAAGCAGCAAAAAGGTAACAAACCTTAATGAATCACGAGTGCATCTCATGGGAGGTTTAGAGCACAGAAGGTTAGGCACAACAGATACTCCCACCTCACAGGAGTAAATTAAATAATCGCTTACCAACAACAACTTTGATTTCTTTGGATTGGTTTATGCAATGAGCTGCAGTAAGTATAAAATTTTCATTCAGAATAGTTCCACCACAAAACTCTTCTCCTTCCTCGTTTAACAGAACGGCCTGTGAAGCAAAAAGGGTAAGGGCAGAAGGAAGAAGTGCAGTTGAATGGCAATCAGCTATACAAAGGTAACTGATTTCTCTGTGCACCACAGAGATGCTTCTTACTGCAACATGTACGTGGCCCTCCAGGTCTCCCCTAATATTGCATTCACAGGTGCAGGGGCCACAGATTGACGCCTACTGCTACAGAGTCTCAACTGTCTTCTTGTGAAGTTAACATTTGGCTTCCATGTTACCTCACTTCCAATGCTGAGTAATGTCCCTTAGGGCCCTGACTGACTGAGCAGGCGGAGTGCAGACTCTGGATCACCTCACCCCTTGGACTTACCTCCCCAAAGAATGTCCCAAATACAGGAATTCATTTTGGCTGGTCCAAACTCAAGAGTAAAACTGAGGCTGAGGGTGTATTTGTCAAGCAAAACGCCTGCTTTATCTGCTTTATCATCCCGCTCTTGGGGGTGCTGCCTGAGTGGATGGTCTCAGGCAGAACCAAAATGTAGCCTGCAAAAATGGCCTGGGAGGCCAGCATGACCCCAAAATCCTCTCTGGTCTAAAATGGCACAAAGTCTTTTGTTTTGACACTGCGAGGCTGCAGTTTGCAGAACAGCACATCCAATTGCCCAAGGTCACACAGTTCAGCTACGCCTCGCTGCCACTGGCACGTGACATGGCCAACCAGCTGGAAGGAGCCACTGCTCCCCTTCCCTCAGAGACATGCTCTGACCACATGCAGGGCAAAACCCCCACCATTTACCTGCCACGGGCATTGGCCGGGAAGACACTCATCCCCACCTACTATCCTGGTATCGACATTTGGTTTCCTGCTGTTTGTTCTGTTGTCAGGCTGAGGGGTTGGGCTTTCTGTGGTAATTACAAAGTCCTCCTCTGTGCTTGTTTCATTTGTGGGGAGGCCTTCTTGATCACTCATTCCATTGCTATAGTCAGCGGGTAAAAGAACAGACCTTTTTGTCCTTGTCACAAAAACTTTTCCACAAGGGTATTTTACTGTAAAGAGAAGAACATTAAAATTGGAGATGGAGGGAACACCAGCACAAGAAGAAACTTCTTGGAAATACCATCTCACAACATATACTGCAGCTTCCTTGTTTTCCAAACAATAGCAAAGTCTTGGCACTTGCAACAAAGGAAAAAGACTATATGGTTTGAAAAATGAATGCTATTTTCTCATCATGAAACTTCTCCTTCACCTTCCATCTCATGACAATGTTATGAAAGTACTTAATATGTCAATTATTTACGTTGATATATTCATGTAGTTCCTCTCAATACAGTGTTCTTAATTTGGGAACTGAGTGAAGTGCTTTATTTTAGGAATAATATGGCTAATGACAGCAATTTACTATTAGCTATAAAGGATATAAAACCTGACATGATGTCTAAATGGTTGACTTACCCCTCCCCTGTGGTATTTTGAAATAAAACAAAATTGTCCATATGTACATAGTGCTAATCATAATTACCCAATCTCTTCAGTTACTAGTTGATAAGCTTAACTGCAATCTAAAGTATGAATTTTTTTGCGAGCTGCTCTTTCGTATGGCCTGTAAGTGTTTATGTAAAGGAGATCGTACTGTGATCACTTTTCTCAGTGTGTCTTCACCTTGAGTGCCATGTACAGGTTTTGGTGTTTAAATATATGAAAGATATAAAGCTCTTAGAGAGCGTCCAAAGGAGGGCAACAAAGATGGTGAAGGGCCTTGAGGGGAAGCTGTGTGAGGAGTGGCTGAGGTCACTTGGTCTGTTCAGCCTGGAGAAGAGGAGACTGAGAGGAGGAGACCCCATTGCAGTTACAACTTCCTCCTGAGGGGAAGAGGAGGGGCAGGCACTGATCTCTTCTCTGTGGTGACCAGGGAAAGGACACAGAATCACAGAATCCTTTTGGCTGAAAAAGATCTCCAAGATCATTGAGTCCAGCATTTGACAGATCATTACCTTGTTGCTCAGACTATAGCTCCAAGTGCCATATCCAGTTGTTTCTTGAAAATCTCCAGGGATGGTGACCCCACCACTTCCCTGGGCAGTCCATTCCACTTCTGGACAGCCCTTTCCATGAAGAAACCTGAGAAAATGGCAGGAAGTTGTGTCAGGACAGGTTTAGGTTGGATATTAGAAAAAGGTTCTTCACCCAGAGGGTGGTTGTGCAGTTGAACAGGTTCCTCATGGAAATGGTCAAGGCCCCAAACCTGACAGACTTCAAGAAGTGTTTGGATAACACTTTCAAGCACATGGAGCTATTCTTGGGGCAGTCTAGTAAAAGACCAGGAGCTGGACTTTGATGATCATTGAGGATCCTTTTCAAAGCAGGATATTTTGTGAGTCTAAGAATTTTTGATTCTCTTGTTAACAGCGTAATTTACTCTGAGAGGCCTCACTGAGAGGCACCTTGCAAAGGGTCCAAATCACCTAGATTTTGATCCAATCCAGCACAGCACCTCACAAATGGAAGGCTTTGGAAATACAAATCACTTGGCCTCACTGCTGAGTCTGTGTCATGTAGGATACTGGTGGTTCAAAAGACAATCTTCAGCTGTGAACCAAGACATCCCTCAACACTGAAAGAAGCCTCACCACCATTGCTGTTGGTTTATCTCGTGGCTTCTTACCTTTTGAGACACAGTGTTTGCCATCCTCTGCTAGAACATACCCATCTGCACAGGAACACAATACATCCTTTGGCCCATCTCTTTTGACAGTGCAGAACTGCTCACAGTCTCCGTTGTTTATTCTGCAGAACTTTGGTATGACTATAAAAGAGATGGTGGGAGAAAAGGTGTACATGAACACTGACTTCACAGAAGGTCTGGGAGTTCTCCAAAACAAAACACACTCTTTAAAAGGGATCTTTATCTCCATCTGCCAAGCACCTGAAGCACCTTTCAGGAATAATGTGAGCGCTGAACATCAGCTTGTGCCTTACAAAGCAGCCACCTCCAGCACACAAAAAGTACTTGCCAAGTCCAAGTGGGCTCCGTGGCCATGGCATGGTGAGCTTAGAAAAGCAGAGACAAATTGTCAGGGGAAGAAGGAACAAACCACTAACAGAGAACACAATCGTGTAAATCCTCACACGATTCCTCCCTCCTGCCCTAAAAAACTCAACTCCTCATCACCCACCTTGGTCCTGGGACTGAACTTCAGTTCCACACTCCCACTCTTACTTCTGGGCTAATGATACCCCCTCCAGTGGCAATGTCATGGTGGCAGCTCTATGCCACACAAGCGAGACTCAGGAAGGATCTCCATGCAAAACATGCTTCCTTGTAAAGCTCCCTGGGAAGTTCACTGCCACAGTTCTCTAAAGCAGAAACTTACCAAATTCACAATTCTTGCCTTGATAACCATCCAAGCACGAGCAGGTGTAGGAACCAATTCCATCTTTACAGTGGCCACCATAGTGACAAGGATTTGAGCTGCACTGGTTCCCATCTACAGAAACAAACCAAAACCCAAATTGTTGTAAGTGTGCAAGCATTTTCAGTGAACACGGAAGGGCTGTTAGTTTTCTTAAGCCATCTTTCATCCTTCCTTTTAAAAGATAGGTCCTGTGAGCTGCCACATTCCAGATGGAACAAACAGTATAAATGCAATCATTCCTAACCTGCAAAGATTCATCTACATATCCTCAGTTTTGCAATCTCTTTTTAGTGGCCACTCTATGACGGTGTGTACACAAGCCTTTTTTTGTGGGAAGGTAAAGAGATTAGCTTAGTTGGTTAGAGCATGGTGCTAATATGGACAGGGTTGTGGATTTGATCCCTGTATGGGCCATTCATTTAAGGGTTGGACTCAATGACCTTGTGGGTCCCTCCAAATCAGAATATTCTGTGATAGTGTAATTGTGGGAAGGTAAAGTTATACATAGTGGGTCCCTCCAAATCAGAATATTCTGTGATACTGTAATTGTGGGAAGGTAAAGTTATACATAGTGGTCAGAGTCTACATAATTTACAGTGAATTCTGTAAAACCAGACAGGACATTTCTACATTGCAACTACTGGCTAAAAACCATCAACTTCTGTTTCATTAAAGGTCATCTCAGACCTTGTGCATGTCTTTTGTCTGCAGAGCTGTTCATTTAATGACACACATTATATTAAACAGAAGATAGTAAAGCCCCCAAACTTTACAAAACCCTGCTAAATTCACACAAGGGGGCAAAATTTCTGTTTTGGACTGCTTAGAGCACCACAATTTCCCCACTGTATCCACTGAGGTAGGAGCTTGAGCTTCAAGTTATTACCTCTCACCTCACACTGCCCACATCTGTGCTGGCGTCTCAAGTTCTGCAGCCTTTCTTCCTTTCCCGGCCACAACTGGTTGACCTGACTCCAGGACCCCAGCCACATATATCTCATAAACTCAGTTACATGGAGAACAGGGAGGTAACTCTGCATTTGGAGACACATTTCATGCAGCAGCCTTTCTCCCACCCCATCTCATTCCTTTTCTGATGCTCACTGATTGACATGGTCTTTCCCATTTCGTGCTCTGCTGCAAAAAAGGTGTTCCCCCCTCACACGTGTTCTCTGGGATGCACTGTTTCATAAAAAGTAGGATATCCAGCAAAGTGACCCTTGCTTAATAATTCATTGCTATAGAGAAGACATATTTTAAATTTCTGTATTTTACCACCTGTTCTACCTCTGTTTGGAGCAGGGTCAGAATAGCTGGGACAAATTATTTTATCAAGTACAGCTGTGATGTTTGTGTGGCAATTAAGAATATCAGAGCGAATAATGGGGTAGGGTTCTTGTTCCCCTCTGCACAGTTAAATATGGTGGGTATCATTTTGTCCCTCAGCAGCTTACAAATGGAAAGTAAGGATTATTTAATTATCACATTTCTTGAGAATATGAAAAATAGCCCATTACTTGTGCTGTGCTTTTGAGAACACTACATGTTGACATACTGACCCCATAATTTACACTGACACAATTGTCAGTCCAAAATGGTATTCCCCATGTGCCTGAGCCCTGGATCTCATTACACTGCAGCTGGCAAAAAGAACCAAGGTGGGTGAGACAGCAAAGCTACTGGCTGTTCACTCATGCCCCCTGCCTTGCAAAGCAAAAATATTGACAACTACCTGTGTGGTTTAGGCAAAGCAGCACAAAGCCAAGTTAAAGCAAACGTCTCTACCTGTCTGCATCATCTGAAGGAAAAGGAGGACAATGGGAAGAAGCCACATTGTCCCGCGATGACCTGCCATGCCCATCCTCCGAGCTCTCTGCGCATCACCCACCGCTTTCTCGGCAGGGCTCTGGGGCAGCTGCTAAATGAGAAACACCACGGTGCAAAGGTCATTCACTCATGAGAAAACAAAACCTCTAGGAGCAAAGTCTGTGCTCAACGTCACCATGGCACAGTGTTAAGACACAAAAAAAAGGGAGTGTGCTGCAGCAGTGCCACCCTGATAGCTTTGTGCTGGCAGAGCACCTCTAGGAGGCTTTCCTCTGGAAATTTTGACAAAGCATCCCTGAGGCAGCTGGACTATTTGGGCAGCGAGGAGCTAGAGTAAGTGATGTGGCTCTTGCCCTTGTCCCAGGGAAGGCAGAACAACCAGAAACAGAGCTTTGTGCCTCCTGCAAGCTGGGCTAAAGCAGGAAGGCACCCAAGAAGAGAGGAGCAGATCAGGGCACAAAGTTTGCAGGCCTTGGCAAGCACATTGCACAGATGTTACCCACCAGCTCCATCACAAGCACCCGGACAGAGCACACTTCCCCAGATTCATCAATTTCCATCTTACTGTGCAAGTTGGGGGGTGGTGGGTTTTATGTGCTGTTTTCTCTTGGTCAAACCACTCCAAGGCGACAGCTCTTGACAGGGCACTGTGCTCTCTGGGAATCAGCCTATGGAAGACAATCCTGCAGGGTGAGTCACCTGTGCCAGGGAGCAGTACACAGGAAGCTTGTTCTTACCATGCTAGTGCAGGTCACAAAGGCATGATCCTAACAGTGACACTTTGCTTGCCTTGCTCACCTGGAAACACAGAAAACAGGGGCTGCAGAGACCTCCAGGGTCACCCAGTCCAGCCTACTGAGACAACAGGGGGTCAAGTTGACCTCTATTATAGTTTGGCATGTTTGCCAAGGCTCCAGGGAAGGAGCTATCTGGGAAGCTGCTTCCCGTTGGACACTGAGCCTGCTGCAGTGTGTTTTTTTCTCCCATACTGTAGGATACCCCAACAAAGGGCAGCTTGCCCACATTTGTTCCTTAGGGCAGCCCCCATCGTGCTGCACACCTGACAGCTACTTACATCTCCCCCTCTGGAAGACAACTGGCATCAGCGACTTCACTGCCCTCCTGGGAAAATCTACTGCAGGGCTTCTCTAGTCACAGGGCTTACTTACCATCCTTCTTTTCTTCCCTGAAGTCTCAGAACTGGCTTTTCCTGGAAGGCAGAAGAAGCATGAGCACTAGAGGGTAGCTTAGAACCTCTCTGCCTGCTGTCCTTGGTACAGGCATGGAGCACA
Organism: Coloeus monedula; assembly: GCF_965178545.1. Lineage (NCBI taxonomy): Eukaryota > Metazoa > Chordata > Aves > Passeriformes > Corvidae > Coloeus > Coloeus monedula. Next base: position 93,660,034 of record NC_138783.1, read on the forward strand.
TGTCAGCTTTTGCCTAAGGCAGCTGTGGCTGCTCGTCAGGAAGAATTCTGGTATCTTAAAATCCACCAGTGTACTCAGTGGCTGTGTGCTGTACCCCTTTCCTGGATTTTGCAATCTGTTCAAATTTTGCTATGTGAAATTACTCCCAAAGCATTTGTCTACATTAAAAAAAAGTGTGCTTGAATTCCACCTTTTCTTGCAGGCCCTAGGGTTGGTTATGACCTTTGACAGGAGGCCCAGAGGCAAGCAGAGGTTTCACTCATGTCCTCTCAGCATGGCAGAGATGCTGGCACACAAAGAGCTATGGCCATCAAGTGATGCCTTTGGCTGCCTCAGCACCACTGCAGCCCAGTCTGTGCTGTGCTTCAGTCCTTAAGCTCCACTGAAGTAGAAGAAAGCCCTCAGCAAGAGTATGTAAACAGGATTTGGGTAGGACCCAGACCTCAGGTTTTCCCTTGAAGAGGGATCTTTCACCCTGATTGAGCACAAGGCAGAATACGAGAGGGACAAAGGATTTGAACAGGAATCCAGGGCACAGAAGAACTCAGGGAACAAACACTGCTGAATAAACACTGAAGCAAGCCCACTGAGGAGTTATAGAGGTCAAGACCATCACGCTGGGGTAACTGACCTGCCCACTCACCTTCCTGCCCACAGTTAGTGCTGACTGCAGCAATACTTGCTGTTTGCAGAGTTGTATTTTGAGTTTGTCAGCCTGCTTTGCTCACAGCACCTGCTACATGAAATGAACCAGCACCAGCTCAAACCCTGAGAAAGAAGTAGCAGGTATCTAATGAAGTTCCTCAGAGAAGAGGGGAGCATTAGAGATTGCAGGAGCCTTGGAAAACCCACCAGGATGGTTTGTTATGGGGAGAGCACACAATGGATAGAGGCTGATGGGGCTGGGCTTGTTAGGACAAAAAACCCAAAAAACAAGAACAAAAAAGGAAGAATGTTTTATTTCAAATGCTGGTATACATCAGTATCACACCTAACAGAAACACCTAGAACAATACCTGTGCAAGGAGCTTCCAAATGTCAGCCATACAAAATCCAGAACAAGATACAGAAAACGGCGACCATGCACATATATTTTTTCTGATGAGCAGAGTGTTCAAATTAAACTGAAGTGAAGCACAATCCTTATAAAGCAAAACCCCTTTATAATGAGCTGGTTGTGATCTGAGCAGGCCATTTTGTGGCACATGTGGTTATTTAGCATCACACTTTGAAAAATTAGTTGTGTCTCAGCTTTTGCCACGCAAGATCCTCCGCTCCCTTAATCTTCTGAACACATCTGAAGGTAGATGCTAAACAACTCCAGCAAGGACGAACTCCCTGCTGAGCCAGGTGGCTGCAGTATGAGGATTAACTGAGTCCTGTCCTTCCTGCTTTCATCACGACTAGTGAATGGTCATAACATGTTTAGGAGCCTCTAGTAGGAGCACTCGTGTCAACAGACAGGCCCCAAAACGGCCATTGAACAATAATTAAAAGAAGCCAAAGACCCCGCTGAGCAGCCATTTGGTTTGGAGGAATTCCCTCATTCAACCAGCTCCAAACACCACCACAGTCCACAGAGATGTGCTTTAAAGCCAGCAATAATACAAATGGAAGCAGCACCATAACTTTACGGAATCGGATCCCAAAATGGGCTTAGCAGATGCGGGACAAAAAAAGTTTCCATTTCCCATCCTGCACCTTGGCAGCTAACACAAGGATCAAGGGACACACCACCTCTACATGTTCATGACCGTTTTTACCCAACGCAAGAACCGGGACAGCTTGGTATAGACACCATATTTGCCTTTCCTTGCACATCCTTCGCCCCAGCTAACAATCCCAGTAACAAAATAAGTATCCTTATATCTGGTCACATGGGGGCCACCACTGTCTCCTTGGCAAGCATCTTTTTGCTCTGTGTCATAACCAGCACAGAACATGTTCTCAGTTATCACAAAGTTAGTGGATTGCTTGCAAGTGTTCCTATTAACATAGGGGACTTCAAGCACCTTCAGTTTTTTTGATTTTCGTCCGCCTTCAAATTCACGCCCAAAGCCGCTAACTCTCCCAGATTTTTGGGTCATCAGAACTTCATTAGCAAAGTCTGCTTTGGGGAGACACGCTGCCACGACGTACTCCGAAAACGTGACAGGCTCCTTCAGCTTTAATAAGGCGATGTCATTATCGTAAGTCTGAGCAACAAATTTAGAGTGAACAAATATTTTGTCCACAGTATGCATTGTTTCAGACTGTTCTTTCTTCTCTCTGTCCACTTCACCTGTAAAAGAGTATTAAAAGGGTCAATAATGTGCAGAAAGTATAAGAATTTAAGAACAACCTTGACAGAGGAAGAGAGTAGCATATTCATTCTGAGCACTTGGCCCAAGGCCTTAGACCACATAGAAACTATAAACAGGTATGGCAATATTTCTTAGCGGCAACTGGATTGGCTTTGGTCCTGAGATTTGGTCTATGGAGATTTTTGTACCAGTTCACATAAAAGCACAAGCTGATTCAGCTAGACTAATGCAACTTTGTGTGGAAGCACTTACAGGAGCTTGAGCCTGGCTTAGAGAAGAGCACGTGGTCTGGGTCAAGACTACAACAGTGACAAGATAAGGCTGGGTTGATCCTGTGTCCTGGCTCAAAAGTGAAGCAATGATAAATCTGAGTTTGTTCTTTTGTGCTCTATTCAATGGGTCATAGCTTTCCTGAGTGGTCCTGCAGGAACAAACGTGGATGCTTCAGAAGCACCAGGAATGATAAGCTTCCTGCAGAAGCACTGCTCCGCTGAACACATTGATAGCCAACATTTCTAGAACATTTGACCTTAATCACTTCCACCTAGCTGGCAGAGAAGAACAACAGGCACCACTATCACCTTCCACATCAGCTGCCCCTGTTCTTACAAAGCAGGATGCTCACAATAACAAGACAATCTAAAAAGCAGCAAAAAGGTAACAAACCTTAATGAATCACGAGTGCATCTCATGGGAGGTTTAGAGCACAGAAGGTTAGGCACAACAGATACTCCCACCTCACAGGAGTAAATTAAATAATCGCTTACCAACAACAACTTTGATTTCTTTGGATTGGTTTATGCAATGAGCTGCAGTAAGTATAAAATTTTCATTCAGAATAGTTCCACCACAAAACTCTTCTCCTTCCTCGTTTAACAGAACGGCCTGTGAAGCAAAAAGGGTAAGGGCAGAAGGAAGAAGTGCAGTTGAATGGCGATCAGCTATACAAAGGTAACTGATTTCTCTGTGCACCACAGAGATGCTTCTTACTGCAACATGTACGTGGCCCTCCAGGTCTCCCCTAATATTGCATTCACAGGTGCAGGGCCCACAGATTGACGCCTACTGCTACAGAGTCTCAACTGTCTTCTTGTGAAGTTAACATTTGGCTTCCATGTTACCTCACTTCCAATGCTGAGTAATGTCCCTTAGGGCCCTGACTGACTGAGCAGGCAGAGTGCAGACTCTGGATCACCTCACCCCTTGGACTTACCTCCCCAAAGAATGTCCCAAATACAGGAATTCATTTTGGCTGGTCCAAACTCAAGAGTAAAACTGAGGCTGAGGGTGTATTTGTCAAGCAAAACGCCTGCTTTATCTGCTTTATCATCCCGCTCTTGGGGGTGCTGCCTGAGTGGATGGTCTCAGGCAGAACCAAAATGTAGCCTGCAAAAATGGCCTGGGAGGCCAGCATGACCCCAAAATCCTCTCTGGTCTAAAATGGCACAAAGTCTTTTGTTTTGACACTGCGAGGCTGCAGTTTGCAGAACAGCACATCCAATTGCCCAAGGTCACACAGTTCAGCTACGCCTCGCTGCCACTGGCACGTGACATGGCCAACCAGCTGGAAGGAGCCACTGCTCCCCTTCCCTCAGAGACATGCTCTGACCACATGCAGGGCAAAACCCCCACCATTTACCTGCCACGGGCATTGGCCGGGAAGACACTCATCCCCACCTACTATCCTGGTATCGACATTTGGTTTCCTGCTGTTTGTTCTGTTGTCAGGCTGAGGGGTTGGGCTTTCTGTGGTAATTACAAAGTCCTCCTCTGTGCTTGTTTCATTTGTGGGGAGGCCTTCTTGATCACTCATTCCATTGCTATAGTCAGCAGGTAAAAGAACAGACCTTTTTGTCCTTGTCACAAAAACTTTTCCACAAGGGTATTTTACTGTAAAGAGAAGAACATTAAAATTGGAGATGGAGGGAACACCACCATATGTGAAAACTACTTGGAAACATCAAGGAAAAAGAGTGAAGTAACATGGCTCAAATGAGGAATTTGTTATTTTTATAAAGGATGTAAAGAACAACATCACGAGGCAATGTTTGACATCTCTGATCAGTTTTCTTGTAACTGGGCAAAAATGTGCAGGTGTAAGTAGCACTACTTTTAACTATCTAATGTTGTCAGTTTCTATAATAAGAAAAATTTTGAAAAGAAATGTTCTGCAGGCTGCTATTTTATATGCATGTATGTATTTAAGAAAATGAGTTATTACTGCAAGTAATTTTCTCTTGACAACAGCAGATTTACTCTGGTAATTTGCTTAGAGGCACCTTGCAAAGGGTCCAAATCACCTAGATTTTGATCCAATCCAGCACAGCACCTCACAAATGGAAGGCTTTGGAAATACAAATCACTTGGCCTCACTGCTGAGTCTGTGTCATGTAGGATACTGGTGGTTCAAAAGACAATCTTCAGCTGTGAACCAAGACATCCCTCAACACTGAAAGAAGCCTCACCACCATTGCTGTTGGTTTATCTCGTGGCTTCTTACCTTTTGAGACACAGTGTTTGCCATCCTCTGCTAGAACATACCCATCTGCACAGGAACACAATACATCCTTTGGCCCATCTCTTTTGACAGTGCAGAACTGCTCACAGTCTCCGTTGTTTATTCTGCAGAACTTTGGTATGACTATAAAAGAGATGGTGGGAGAAAAGGTGTACATGAACACTGACTTCACAGAAGGTCTGGGAGTTCTCCAAAACAAAACACACTCTTTAAAAGGGATCTTTATCTCCATCTGCCAAGCACCTGAAGCACCTTTCAGGAATAATGTGAGCGCTGAACATCAGCTTGTGCCTTACAAAGCAGCCACCTCCAGCACACAAAAAGTACTTGCCAAGTCCAAGTGGGCTCAGTGGCCATGGCATGGTGAGCTTAGAAAAGCAGAGACAAATTGTCAGGGGAAGAAGGAACAAACCACTAACAGAGAACACAATCGTGTAAATCCTCACACGATTCCTCCCTCCTGCCCTAAAAAACTCAACTCCTCATCACCCACCTTGGTCCTGGGACTGAACTTCAGTTCCACACTCCCACTCTTACTTCTGGGCTAATGATACCCCCTCCAGTGGCAATGTCATGGTGGCAGCTCTATGCCACACAAGCGAGACTCAGGAAGGATCTCCATGCAAAACATGCTTCCTTGTAAAGCTCCCTGGGAAGTTCACTGCCACAGTTCTCTAAAGCAGAAACTTACCAAATTCACAATTCTTGCCTTGATAACCATCCAAGCACGAGCAGGTGTAGGAACCAATTCCATCTTTACAGTGGCCACCATAGTGACAAGGATTTGAGCTGCACTGGTTCCCATCTACAGAAACAAACCAAAACCCAAATTGTTGTAAGTGTGCAAGCATTTTCAGTGAACACGGAAGGGCTGTTAGTTTTCTTAAGCCATCTTTCATCCTTCCTTTTAAAAGATAGGTCCTGTGAGCTGCCACATTCCAGATGGAACAAACAGTATAAATGCAATCATTCCTAACCTGCAAAGATTCATCTACATATCCTCAGTTTTGCAATCTCTTTTTAGTGGCCACTCTATGACGGTGTGTACACAAGCCTTTTTTTGTGGGAAGGTAAAGAGATTAGCTTAGTTGGTTAGAGCATGGTGCTAATATGGACAGAGTTGTGGATTTGATCCCTGTATGGGCCATTCATTTAAGGGTTGGACTCAATGACCTTGTGGGTCCCTCCAAATCAGAATATTCTGTGATAGTGTAATTGTGGTCAGCATATATATACAGTGAAGCCTGTAAGAGAAGAGGACATTTCTACATTGCAATTACTGCCTAAAGATATTGAACTTCTGGCCTCTTGCATTTCCTTATACTTTCTGCACTGTTTCATACAAAATGCAGGATATCCAGAAAAGTGATGCTTGATAATTTTCTGCTTTAGATAACATTATCTTATCTTCCTATTTCACCACCTGTTCTGCCCCTCTTTGGAGCCCCTGAAACAGCAATGCCCATAGTGGAAACAACATGCAAGAAACTACTCATCCTAAGGATGCAGCACGCTCCCTCTGTGGTATTTCTGGACTGTGATCTCATCTGCTGCAGCTTTGTCTGCCACAGGGAACAATTACCGGGCTTTGTGTCCTGCACCCTTACATTAAGATCCCTTTTCTACCTGCATGTGGCCAAAACCAATAGCTCTCCAAATGCTCCAGCCATGGAGGCTCTGGAAACTGATGTCCCTTCCAGAGGGAAGGCAAGACCAACATTAACCAAAAAAAAGACAGACTCAAGGCCTACATCATAACTTCTGGTTTCTTCCTCCTCTGCAGTGCCATAGCATTCTATTCTGTAGTGATCTTACCTAAGCAGCATCCTAGTGTTAGAAAACACACTTATTTAGTCTTACCCTACACTGTAGCTGCAGCTGTGGTAATGAGTTTTATATCAATATTGCACAAATTGCAGAATCCCCTACAAAAAAGGAAGCAAGAGCAAATTGTTCTAGTAACTTGGCTGAACGTAGCTGTGGTTTTCAATACTTCTGAACACCCATTAAGCATTTGAGGGCTGTGGTTTAAAAGGTATGAAAACTGACATTTTTGCTAAGAGCACTGGCACTGATATTCTGCTGCTTGTATTCTCATGAGAAAATGGTTTGAAATATTCCAGTCCTGTTTACTGTAACACTGACCAGGGTCTGCTTGAAATTTCAGTCTGTAGGTTGCAGAGTTCATCCCCTGCTTAGAGGATTGTGAAAGTCTGTGTCTTCTTCACGGCAACTGTCTTGGTTTTTCTGCAGATTCCATAAGACAAAGCTGAGCTGTCTTTGGTCAACATTTTTGAGGTACTCCTCCTGGGGTGCAAACTGGACATATACTTTCTGGGGAACATGTTATCAAACACTAATACATTAAAAATCTGTTCCCACACAGTACTTACAAATACTAGAATCCTAAAAAATAAAACTCACATATTTAGATAAAAAACCAGAAAAGATTGTTAGGTAGTATTTGCTGATCTACTGGCATATTTTCCTTGAATACCAAACAGTTCTGTAAAAAACACATCCCACAAAATGCTCTATAACACTCTGGCATGGAAGGTGACAGGAAACCGGCAACTGACTGTGCAATGCAATTTAACTTTGTGTTGGTTATGGCATTTAAGAGACATCCTTATCTGTGACTCTTTGCATCTTGAAAACACCCATCTGGGGATGCCCCTCTGAAGGAAAACTATCTGGCAGTCCCACACAGAGTTTCTGCTTCTCACTGTCCTTTGCATGCAAAGGACCACTGTTCTTTTTTTGAGAGGACAAAGGTCAGCCCAGCAACTGGAGACAGCTGAACCTTACCTTCAAATGAAGCAATTGGGTTCAAGTAACAGCAGGCAGTAAATCAGATTCCTTTTTCAGAGGAAACACAATGTGAGGGTGTCCCAGAGGGAAAAGAGAGGAAGCAAGGGAGCAGGAAGGGGTTACTTAAGAGGTGCATCCTTTCAAACCTTGCAATAAGGAAGCTTAATCTTCTAAACAAACACAGATTGTTTCTTACCTACATAGATGTTCCAGAATTCCTCCTACAGGTAAGTGTGGGAAATGGGTAATAAAAGGAAATAGAGTTAGATAAAAATTACTGGAATCCTCAGAAAAAGATTAGACTTTTCATACACAGGATATTTGCAGCTAACAATTATTAAAAGAAATATTTACAATATAGGTACATACAGTGCCTTGCAGCCCACCACTACCATTTAATAACTTAAAATCATATGATCCATATGGTGCCCAGCTTTACAGAAACAAGGCTCATGCATTTTTCAGAAATACCTGAACCTCCTTAGAGATTTCCCAGTGTGACTCACTCAGCATAAGCCACTTGATTTCTTGCATAACTATCATTCCACCAGTTTTGACTGAATTCACTTATATTCCCGTAATGTCAAATTCTCAGCCTCGATCTCCACCCCATACTCCCATCAATCAGGACCTCACAGATCCTGACATTTAAAATATTTTGTCTTATTTGTGTTCTACTTTCTGTCTGCACTGAGGACTGCAGGATGCTGTATGTCCAAGACAGTGCTTTCCAGTGACATCTGGTCACCAGGCAGAACAGGCTATGCCGGTTCTGTTATAGGTAAGTCAACATTCATGATCTGAAGTACACTGGCGATGCATCCGCGACTCCCCACCCAGGACACCTCAGGGCCACTCCAAGAATATTCTGGCCATCAAGTAATGCTAAAGAGAAGTGAATCTGGCCTTAGCTCCAGTTTCAGAGCAGTTCTAAACAGCCACATAGCTACAGTCTATGTTTGCAATATCACCTTTTCTACTGACTCCAGGCCACACAGCTGCCCCATCTCTTTAACTTTCCCTTGAGCTTGGGAACAAATCACATTTCTGTCTAAAGTTAAGCAAGCCATTGGGGTAGGGCAGGTGACACAAGAGTCACACAAACCTCATTCCAATCAACATTGAGGCATTTAAAAACTGTTCACAGTACACATTCTCTCAATTCACATAAAGAGTGCTACAAAATTACAAGCAAAGCTGCTTGAAGTAAGTTCAGTAAAATTCCACCATGAAGTCCCATGTCAGCATTTGCCTTCTTAGACTTCCCATGGACTGCCTTGACCACAATCATGGCACTCAGCTATGTCACACAGATAGGCTGAACGTATTTCCAACACTGGGAGCAATAAAGCCATTGAAGGTCAAACAACTCTCAATGGCAATTAAACAGATCAGAACAGGTAAAAGAATGGAGGCTTTAACACGGGCTGGCCTTGCAAGAGCTAAATTAAGTCTGTTATGGGATGACAATTGCCTTAGCAATTCCACCCACAGTCAGTCACTATTTGTTCTTCATGTTAAGTGATTTGGAACAACTTGTGAGTTTTGATGACTAGCTCAAAGGACTTGAATAGTAATTTTAAAACAGGAAATATATAGACCTATGTTTAATATTAGTTCATCCTTACAGTTTTCTCCTGGTCTTCGAAAGCTTCTCTTGCTTCTTCTTTTGAGCAGCGCTCCTCATTGCACTCTCTTTCAATATTCCCTTTCTTCAATTCCTCTAAGAAAGAGTTAGCACGTTTCGTTCTTTCCAAGAACTTGTCGGCATTTTCTTTCTTGATGAATACTAGATAGCAGAGAAAAATGATACAGGCGGGTAACATTTGGTGGTGCAAAAGAGTCATGACAAATAAGTGAAGTAGAAACAAAGTCAAAACAGACCACAGTATCTGTACACAACATTACCTGTGAGGTTAGTCCTCACACAGGCTGATACATCCCAGGATCTCTCAGAGCAGTCTCTCTCTGAGAATCAGTAGCCTCAGAACAAAATGCAGGCCCCCAAAGTTCTCTCCTACTCTTTTGAATCTTGAAAATAAGAACATGCAGGTTGTCAATGAGGGCTTATATTACTGTTGCTCCTGCTCAAGACTCAGTTTTGAATAGAATGACTTTCACTGAATGCTGGGGAGATTACATTCCTTGATTTGTTTTTAAAGCTGACCGCCAGGCAACACCGCGTTGTATGTGTCTGCTCCATGGGCTTGTGTTGCAGAAACTAAATGCCACTCAAGAGGCAGCAATGAGTCTTCTAACAGATGGAAAAAGGCCATGTATGAGTTCTATGGCTCTTCACCACTCCAAATCCCACTGCACTGCCCTGGGATCTTCGTACCCTCTCGACAGCACCTCCCAATTGCCTGTAGAAATGTACCTGCCTTCCTGATATATGTGCACGGAGAGCTAAGGCAGCTACCTTATAAGATTTTACGAAGAGCAGAAGTAAATGAACATCAGCTTTAGCAAGAAAGTACAGCCTTAAGTCAGTTTGCTGAGTTGTTTTATTTCTGAAAAGCTTGGTGTCACATCAGCCTGAAATCTGCTGCCTTCAAGCACAAGACTCAGGTAGCCGTTGATTTAAACTGGAGGATCAGAGACATTAAACTCATCTCAAGCTCTTGCCTGTGTGAACAACAGCATTACTCTCCAGTGACTTGTGAACAACTTACCAGGCAGGAAGAATAAAAACAGCACTGGAGTCAATAAGTTGCCAATCACGCTGTAGAAAGTATATGTTCTAGGAAAGTGTGAAGAGTTTGCAATCTGGCATTTAATCAAATTCTACCACCTGGAATTTACATTGAAAAAATACTTTCCAATCACAGGCTGGAGTGTGGAACAGTGTCCTACAGATGAGACTTCAAGGACAATGGCTTATGATCATTGGGAGGCTTGCACATACCTTCTGGAGCATTCTTCATACAGTTTAATTCAATGATAAATAAACTTGCTAATAGTAATTATATACCCTAATATCCTCCAAGTGGGCACAGAGGAGACTTATTCTGCTTTCACTGAAATTGGTGGATCATCCACAGGGAGACAAATTCTATTTGTGTTATTTATATTAAGCAATCCCATGCCTAATTTGAAGCCCCACTTACTTTGAAAAGGCTCAAGGAAAGCTTACAGAAAGTGCTTTTAACTTGCAGCTCAGCAACTCTTAGTTCATTCACCCACTATCTTATTTGCCCTTAAATCCCTCTCTTCAGTGACAGGAAAGTGACAGGACACAGCCGGTGGGGTTATCACCTCCATATTCCTTTGCTTTCACGCCACCCGCGTAAGCGGATGTTTTTGAAAACTTGACCTAGACCATTAGTCTTCTGAGGCTGCTCCTTCCTTTTCCCAAGCTCTCTGTCATGCTTCCTTCTTTAGAGACATCAAGGAGCAGCAGGCATTTGTCAGCTGAAGCAGGATTCCAGAAACATGCCAAAGACCTTGTTTTAAACCCCAAGCAGTCTGACTCACTGAAGGAAGAGTTAACAGCTTTGGAAAAGTCGCTTGCTGATGCTGCCTCGGACTTCGGCGTTGACCCTGGTGGCACAGAGGGCAGCGGGACCGGCTCCCCCCTGTGCCCTAGCCCCTCCACGGCCAAATGCATCCAACCAAGACTTGGCCAGATTTCCCCTGACACGCGAGAGCATCTCAGGCTGCGAGGGCAGCTGTCCTCCGATGCGAACGACAGGCAATCCCATTTCCCTACCCCGTCCCCGAGATGCCCGAGCAGCGCCCTGCTCCCGGTGTGCGGGGTCGGCACAGGTGCTGATAAGCCTTCAGCCGTGTGGAAACCGAACCCGCCGGGGAAGACGAGCCGTGGGGTGCCCGCTCCCTTTTCCCGCCGCCGCGGCTCCTGCGACTCTCCCGGTGCGCGCCCCCGGCCCGCAGCATTGACCAGCCACCGGCGTTCACCCGGCAGCCCTTTGCCTCCCCCCGAAGACTGCCGGGAATGGGGAATCCCCCCTCCCGAAAACATGGGACAGGAGCCGCCTTACCGCCTCCCTGAGCGCGGAGCTGGGCGGGCAGCGCGGCGCAGAGCAGGAGGAGCAGCAGGCGCCCGGCCATGGCAGCGCGGCGCGCCCGCGGATGCCGCTCCCGGCACGGACGGACGGGACGGACGGGACGGACGGGAGCCGAAGTCTTCAGCCCCTCGGGCGGGGTGAGACTGAAGCAGCGTTGCTTCACCCTGCCCAGAAATAGCGGAAGCGCCGGGACAGGGTGACAGCCTCGGCGGGATTTCTCAGTCGGGGGGGATGAGTCTCCTCTTCTTTTTGTTCTTTATTTTTTTAAAGCCCAAGGCAGCGTGGGGTTTGTTTTGCTCAGTTTTGAATGGCACCTTTTATTTTGGAGGAAGGGAAGTGAATCTTTCCCTGCATAAGCTGGCGTGGCCCCTGCCCGGCGCTGGGCGAAGCCAGGCTCCCAGCCCACAGCAGCCGCCATCCCTGCTGCTCCCAGCCGTGTCCCACGTCCAGCACCGTAACCCCTGGGCTCCGCGCTTCGGACCAGTGACCTCGGCCGGGCGCTCGCCGGCAGCTGGCCTCTATCTCCCCTTTCTTGCAGGGAGTTCACAGTGCGCTGCGGAGGCCACGACTTCGGTGCTTCCAGAGTCAGCCATCAGGTCTCCTTTATCTTCTCGGCTTGCTTGAGCAAGCTGTTATATTAAAAATATATCTAAAACCCAGATTTGTTTTGAAACGTCGCTTTGTACAGCCATTATTAGTACTGATTTCTTTCAGCGTTTTACCCTTTTTCTACAAGATGATTTGTTCATAAATGTCAGTATTTTCACTGGAATGTTACAGAGGAGAAAGCATCTTGTGAATCATGAAATAACACAAACTGTTCTACCTTGAGGGGTCGTCAGGGATGGATTTACAGTGCCGAGCACTTAATCTAAGTGAAAATGAGGCTTTATTTGCTGGTCACTACTTAAAGCTTTCTCCTTGACAGTGGACTCTCTTTAGGAGTAAGGAGAACCTCTAGTGCAGGTTTGAATACTGTAGCGTCTCTTGTTTTTGAGGTCTCTGAAATTTGCTGCCTTTCCCAGTTCATTTCACTACTTCAATGAACAGTATAACTTTCTTCTCCGCCAGTAAAGTGGGTATAGGATGTTCAGTATTGCATGGTATATGTGCCATACAATGACACTGTTTTCCCCTAATAATAGAGTATGATCAATTGTGTTCTATTTGCTGATAAGCTTTTGTGATTGAGTTGATATTCTGCATTATTTGAACAATCTAGAACATAAATCCTGCATGAGATAGTTAAACTGTTTTCCAATCTTCTAGTTCAGTTTTATCTTCCTCACCTTATCAGTGTTTTCATGCTAAGGTTAGAAAGTACATTTTTTAACTGTATATGTTTTCAGAGAGCTTCAGGTTCTATCATTTTTGCCTTAAGACTTTACTGAAAGGTATTTAGTCAGTGTTTCGCAGAGAGGTAGACAATTACCCTGGTCTGGATTTAGATCTCAGGATAGAGAGTACAATTGAGATTATACTGGACAACTGATAAAAAAACCCCATTCCCTTTCATTTGTGCTGTTTGTATTTACGAGCGTAATACCAAGGCAAACATAAGATTAAATCAGTGGTATTCTTCACCACTTATAAATATAGGGTTAAATATTGCACTTACTAGCCTTACAGCAATAATGCTTGGTGCAACAAGATTTAAATCAAGTTTTCTTAGCAGACCTGTAAATATGGAATCAACCTTTTCCCAGATTTCTTGTCCTGGAGGGTGTCTGCAGTTCCTCCCCCTCAAATCTCCCTGTTGCCACTGCAACTGCGGGAGAAAGCTATTTTAACATAAGCTAAAAGAAACACATTTTCATTTTTTTTTTCTGCTATTTCATCATTATATTACAGGATCCATAGCATAGGAAGTTATGAAAGCCAGAAGCATTAATGTGTTCAAAGGAGATTGCACACAATTACGGACAACACATTCATTCTTGACTGTTCACTCTAATGCAACTTCTGGCTCAGGAAGTCTGTGCTTCACTGATTACCAGAAGTTGAGAGGGTAGCTGGAGGAAGGCTTATGGTCTGCATGATGTGTTGCTGACAGTCTTTCTCTCAGCATCTAGCTCTGTTCTTTAGCAGAAATGGATGCAGAACAGGAGGAACATTGTGTCTGATTTGTTATGGTCATTCTGTGCCTGCTAGACAAGATATAAAGTTTACAAACAACACTGAGAGGGAAATTATTTTATGTATTCAAGTAGGCCTTAGGCTTACTTCAAATCTTTAATAGTGTTGTGGGTATGACATATATCACATATCTAAGATAATGAAGAAATCCTTCAATAGGAAAATAGTACAGAGGGATTGGGGGGCAATAACACAACCTGGAAATGTTCTGGCTCAACATCCTCAGTCCATGTGCTTCTTCAACCAATCAATGTATTTGGATACCCTTGTGTAAACCCCATAGCTGCCTTCAACAGCACAGCCCTTTCCCCAGCTGACAATCCCAGTCAGAAACCAAGTGTTCTTGTACTGTGTAGCATGAGGACCACCGCTGTCTCCTTTGCAGGAGTCCTTAGCCCCAGACAGGTCTCCTGCACAGAACATATTCTCTGTAATATTTAAATTGGTCTCCTTTTCACATTCTTGTGTCTTCACACGTGGCAGATCAACTCTCATCAGAACAGAAGAGGTGGCACCTCCATCTATTAGGCGTCCCCATCCGCTTACTGTGGAGAACTTGATGGTGGACAGTTCATACACAGCAAACCTTTTCTCAGGCAAACATATTGGTACCACATAGTCACTGAGATTCACTGGTGTTTCCAGGTTCAGGAGGGCAATATCGTTATTGACTTGTCCATTCGTGTATCCTTCATGAATGATCATCCTGGTGACTCCACTTTCTTGCTCGGTTTTCTCATCGACATTTATTTTGTGTTCACCTGGAAAAGTTATTAATTGCAAGTCACGTCAGGTAGCTCCTTGATTCCTGAGAAGTTTGAGGATACAGAGTGTTTCTTGTCTGACACCTCTAAGGACAAGTACCTTGTACTACCAAAGCCTTCAAATCTGGTTTTATCAGGATGAGAATCTGCCACCACCTTGATAAAATGAGGAGGGGAAGATACATACCCAGTCTCACCCGAAGCTGTTTAGGGTGCATATACTCCAAACAGTGAGCTGCAGTGACCACCCACTCTGGGGAAAGCAGGGTACCACCACACTTTTCTCTCTGATCCTGTATTATAAGGGCCTGCCAACATAAAGCAAATTTGTCTCATATCAAATGTGCTTGACATAAATCTCAGTAGAGATGGCTTTCATTTTGCTTCTTTCTGTCCCTTTATGCAACTGTGTTTGACAATACCATGCTGACTGCATGGAGAACTTAGCAGGGGAAATCTTCCCATTGACATTTTCTTCATCTTGCAGTATGGACCCTACCTATTATGGCCCAGAGTGTATCCCTGGAAGCTGCAACTAAAATTCTTGCTGGCAGTAAAGTTAAGGACTAAAGAGTCAGGAGATAGAGACAACTGTGCTACCACTCTACTCCTATGCAACCAGGTACTCCAGAACAAGGCTAAAGTGCCTAAATGAAATAGGTGGATCTGCTGCCTATGGATGAAGAAGGAATTTGGTTATCAAGACATGGCACTTTTTATGAATTTTTACATGATAGATTTAAGGCAATGAATTTAAGATAGTGATTCCAAAAGGAAATTAAAAAAATAAAAGCAATTAAAGATTTTTGAAAACTCACTTGCCATGGACATTCACCTGGAGGACAGATTAAACCACCTACTATTCTCCCTTTTGCAGTTGAATTTTTTTTTGCCAGCACTGGTATTTTTCCACATGGGTATTTCACTGGAAAAAAAGACCAAACAAAAACAACAAAAACAAACAAACAAAACCAAAAACCCCCGAACCAAAACAACAAAAGGCAGCAAGTGGGACTGTACTGAACTGAATTCACAGCAAAATGTGTAAGGTCTTCAATGAAGCTATATTAGCTGAAAAACTGAGTTCTAGTCTAGGAGCATGGATTCTCAAAAATAATGTAAAGCAGCTCAGCAGGTGAGTAGACTTTTTTGTTTGGAAACAGCCAGAAATGCTCTTACAATTAGAGTTCAGGCCCTTACAGCATCATTGGCATGTATTCACCTTCCATAGGTCTTTGCAAACAATTAACTTGCTTAAGATACATGTCAACGCAATGAGGTAGGCTGCAGGCTGGAGCACAGAAGTGACCCTGACAAGCTCTGTAGTCCACACATTTTCATTGTCCCTGCTGACTTTAAGTCAGTTGTATCAAGTGCACAGCATCTACGGCAGAGTGAGACAGAAGCTTAATCATGGGGTGTATATCTTGCAATCGTTTATTTGGGCAGAGCCAAAGATGTCCTAAGAGCAGACACTGTCTTCTGGTATGCCTCTCCCAGAATACCTTGTTTTCCTGTGTCCAGAACATGCTGGATTCTTCCAGACTGCACGTCTCTATGTTCTGCCTGAGCCAGCATGTGAAGACTGGCACTAAAGGGAACCAAATCCTGACTGAACTTGCAATAAGCTATAGTGCAGAGGAAGTCTTGGTGTTTTCAGTACATCCTTCACCCAACCAAGTTTTCCTGTAAAGGGGAAGGTGTACCCTTGGGAGTGCCTGTGTGCCATGTGTCTGTGCTGTAACTGACCACACCATCCCTTCTGTCTGGCAGTCACTCTGTGATAATGCTGGGAGTGCTCTTTTTCTACCTCTTTGGGAGCCAGGGTCCTATAGTCTCTGCTGAGCTGCATGCAACATCTCCATGGATCTGTAAGTACTTCAGCTGACATGAAGACAGCATCAGGGTTTTACAGATCCACATGAGGTATGGAGAAACGGGACTAGCTTTTTGGTGGTGGCTGGTGGAAGATTAGAACAGACACAACACATAACACCCACAGTTTCTAATGCTGTGTGTAAGCCAACACAAATCTGGATCACTGTGGGAGATGACGCAGGGGCAGTGAGGGGACTGTCAGCCGGGCAGTTACACAGTTTTCTCTACTTGCAACACATGGTCAGTTCTAAGGCTATTTTGGTTCCCAAGAAGCAAGCAGCAACAAATACATCTTCCTTGCAGGGAAAGATGCACTGAAAAGCCTGTGAGGAATTTTGAATTCTTTGTTCTCAACTTTTAACAAAAGCAGCTTTCCCATCATGTGGTATTGCAGAATCTGTTAATAAGGGATAAGCACATTAGTAGACATTTTTTTCTAATGAAATTTCTGCTGTTGAGAGCTAAGTTGTCATTACCAGCTCTCTGCATGAGTGCTCCATTGAGGTGTGTGTAGGGGGTCATCACCCCTCAGAATTACTTTGCATGCTCCCTGCAGCTCTGTCCATTATATTGTTATATTCATATCCCCAGGGGTCTCCTTTTCCCTCTAATAAAGTACTTCAAGTAAGCGTTTGCAGTAGAGTCAGGTGCCAGCTTATGTATTGGCAAAATGATTAACTTGCACTACCCTAGTCCCAGTTGAAATTTACCTTGCTAGATGAGTGAAAGAAATACCTAGCCATAGTGTCTATAGGGATACCAAAAGTGTATTATTCCTAGCAATTAGGAAAAGAAGAGGAAGAAGAGGAAGAAGAGAGAGAAAGAGAAAGAAAGAAATACAGAAAAAGAAAGAAAGAAAGAAAGACAGAAAGAAAGAGAAAGAAAGAAAGAAAGAAAGAAAGAAAGAAGGAAAGAAAGAGAAAGAAAGAAAGAAAGAAAGAAAAGAAAGAAAAAAAACTAAAAAAGAAAAAGAAAAAGAAAAAAGAAAAATAAAAAAAGAAAAAGAAAAAAAGAAAAAGAAAAAGAAAGAAAAGAGAAAGAAAAGAAAGAAAGAAAATAATGTAACTGTTTTTCTTTGGTTTTAATAGACCTCTTCCTCTCTTGACTCCTGTACTGAAATAAATATAGTAATAAAATCTAGTCACAATTTCAGATTGGAGAGACAACACTAAAACAATTCTGCTCCCAAAATATTTTTCTACTGTGGGTGTAAACTAATACAAAGAAAGGACTTGTGAGCCCCAGAGCCCCTCCACTCACTAGAAACCACTCAACCTGACCCCAAATCCCTGACCACCTGCTGCCCTGCCTTATTTAGATCACCTGGTGAGGAGTTTGTCTCCACTGCTCAGTTCTTTTCTACTTGACTAGTGGTGAGTGTGCTCCCAAAGGAAGAGATGGGTTCAGCTTCCTCCTAGCTCTGAGCAGGTGGGATGGTCAAGCTTCAATTTCCCACATTCCAGAGGAGTGAACCTCTGGAGCCAGGAAGAAGTCCAGAAGGATCTCTGCTTGGTGGGCATGCTGACAATGCTCTTCTGGGGTGGCTAACTTGCACCAGAAGCCAAATGTACAATTTGGGACTCTGCCCACGGAGAAGAGGTGAGGAGCTGGTATCTGAGGGTTATGCATTGCACCTCCTGACACGTACACATTGAAAACTTTTCTTCCAGAGCTGGCTTAGACTTGGCATCAGGTTGGTAGTGTCTTACCTTGAGGGATGCAGGACATGCCATCACTCGCTAAAGTGTAATCATCATCACAGAAGCACAGTCGTCTTTTGGAGTGCCTGTCAGTACAGTACTGTGTGCAGCCACCGTTGTCGAAAATGCACTTCAGTTTGTCATCCACAGCTGAAGTCAGAGAAAGAGCATTTAGGTTTCAAGACCTGGATTTTTGTGCTTGACATTGATAACTTGCAGTTGGAATGTTGTCAGGAAAGCAAGGCAGGAAAAAAAGATTTCTGTGATTAATGCAGAGCAACTTCATCGAAAGTGCCTTCCATCAAAAGCTAGGTAGGCCTGGATCTCCAGGGATTAGGGAAGAATAGGCTTTGCTTAAGAAATATATACCTAAAATTAAATCAGTCAGCATTTATACAGTACCTGAGCTGTCTCAAGAATGGAGATATTGTAATCGTGTGGTAACCATCGTAATATATGACTGATAAATTATAATTCTTTGGTATTTTGCCATTTAGTAGGAGGATGCTCTGGGATGACTGTTGAGACTGCTTTCCTAGACTTGATGAGTGCCTAGCCCATGTCCAGACTCTGCGTGTTTTGAGGATGTAACACTCATTGTGCAGTGTCCTCTGAAATCAGTGGAAAGATGTGTATTCATAAAACACTGGATCCTTCCCTTTGGGCTTTGTACCATGCATATGCTGTGCAGTTCTCACATACTGCATCGAGCTTCTAAATCAAAGTAACTTCGGCACTTGAGTAAGAAATAATTCCTCCTTTCCTCTCAGATGGTACACAAAAGGCAGTTTTAATTTTTTTTTTCCACAAAGTCATTATAGGGGAATAAGTACCTTGCTGCCTTGCAGTGCCTGACTGCTAACTGGTTAGATGCATCATGCAACACCAAAATCAGTATGAACAGTAGCTGTCACAGCTAGAATGATACAGAATCACAGAATCATAGAATATCCCAAGTTGGAAGGGACCAGTGAGGATCAGCAAGTCCAAATCCAGAATTCTAACGATTGCCACTCTTTATCTCAATGCCTTGCATTTGAATTAATAATAGCATTTTTATTTTGTTATGTCACAGCTGACCTTTTTCACAGTTTTTGCCCTCGTATTCGACAGGACAGCGGCAAACATAATCCTGAAACTGGTCATCACAAATCCCGCCATTCTGACAGGGGTTGGAGGCACACTGGTTAGGGTCTGCAAAACATTCAGTGTCAGTCCAGCTCACACAAAGAGCTGCAGCAGTGGGAGTGTTCCACAGCTGTTAGAACATCCTGCATGATCGTACCAGAATAGGAGCGCCAGAACTCTTCCTGGAAGAAAAAGATGTGAGATTTAATTAAAGAAAAATCAACTCAAGTCTTACAGCCCTTGTTGCACAGGATGGTTTACCAACAGTCAGAGTGATGCTGCTTCTGCCTTTATAGTCTGTGACAGTTAATATCCATAAAATATTCTATTTTCTGGATTATACATTATTTTCATATACTAATAGAGAAGGGCCTTGTTTAACACACATGAATGGGTCATCCATAAATAGGCTCTGTATAGTTGAGGTGGGATTGACCGAAAAAGATGTTGCACAATACAATAATTTAAAGTATTGTCAGGGCAGACATTACTGGGGGTTTGGGGAGATGACTTAAAGACCATCCATTTTGCCACCATCCCCTAGATGGGTACTGCCTGGGATTGCCCATGCAGTGTGCTCTCCTGCAGCTCACTGCTGCTGTGCACCCCTGTAAATATAAAAGAAAAATGCAAACAGCAGGACACAAAGTGCTTTTTTAACTCTGGTGGCTTAAAGTGTCAAAGCACACCCTTGAGTAGGGAGAGTCCTTATGACAATGAGTGCTCACCCAGCCCTGTGTTACTTACTGTCCTTTCCACATCATGGTAAATCTCTCTTGCTTCCTCATGGGAACACTTTTCTTCTATGCATTCTCGCTCTAGTGACCCCAGCTTTATCTCTTCAAAGATGCTGTTGGCTCGTCTTTGCCTTTGCAAAACGTTGCTTGCCTCTTCCTGCTTTAGAAAGACTGAAAAACAGCAGCACGTTCAGTTTGTCATACAACGGTGCTTGCCAGACAGAGAGGATGGGGGGGACGGTTCCCCCTGACAGCTTTTCTACTTCCCAAGATTTTTCTGAGACACTTTAGAAAAGAAATGGGCAAATGTGAAAGTGTCTCCTTCCTCTGGCCTGCCTCACAGGTAAAGTGACAACACAGGAATTTTGGAGATCCTGGAGCTTAGGAGAAGATGCTGTGTTACAACAGCGGTGTGTGTGTGTGTATGTTGTATGTCAGTGACTCCTAAGGTACTGTTGCATGTCATGTGCATCTTAACACGTGTAGCAGTTTCTTACAGCTGTAGCAGCTGCAAAGCCTGTGTCACTTTATCTAGCACTGGTGTACGTGGCAAAATCTGATTTTTCTGTACTTGATACAGTCAGTCACAGTGACAGGTGGACTACAGTCGTGCCCTCACCGACAGTCACATGTTATTTCACACCCCTCCACTTACTGGACGTGAAGAAGGGATTTATCCCACCACTAGTAGACCACAATTTAAGAACCACTGCTTTAATATATTATCTTTGGTTTTCTTCTGTGGATAAGGTACACAGGAAGACTAGACAATGCTGATTGCATTTCCTAGTGGAGCCTGTGAAGGCTCCTAGCTCCTGCCATCACCACAGACTACAGCCACGAAAGGGTCTTCTTGTGTGTCTCTACCCATGCTTTGGAAAGACATTGGGTACATAGGTCTGATAGCAGGCATCAGTAGAGCTCATTTCTTAGAACTGCACCAACTTGCAACTGGCAGAAGTGTGCACTGGAAACACTAATGTCATTGTCACCATGCTGACCTGCTCCTCAGCCTCAGAATGTAAGCACATCACACAGCTATGCTCTCCCAGTGTAATTCAGGATAAGGAACAAGAAGTCCGAGTGCTGGCATGTACTTTTGCTCCATGCACTACACAGAAAGTGTCTTGAAATTATTCTTTTTTCTTTTTTTTCCCCTCCTGTATGTCAGTAGGGGAGCTTCTGGAGCTTCATGCCAACAGCTTACATTTCAGCTCTTTAACTATTTCACCTCTGCTTGTGGGTAGATTTGGGGATTGAGGCTGATGCGCATCTCCTGCCTTTCCCCAGGACATTCTCTCTGAAAGAGTGGAAGTTATCTTCTACCTGCTGAAAGGGCCCTGAGAGATGCTGAAGGACAGATTCATGTGTGTCCCCACCAATATACATCCAAACACAGATGCTGAGAGGATTTATTCCAGTCTGAAGTGATGCAAGGTGTCTGCATAAACATTTGTGTCTAATTCAGGATATTTGCATAATCACATGCAGAATAGTGGTAATTTCCCCCTGTATTTCAAAGTTACTTAGAGAAATAAAGTATTGTGTGGCATGAGTTTATCCCTGGGTGCTTCATAAACATTTGGTCATTATAGGAATGTCAGCTGGGTCTTTCTTGATTTCAGTCAGGCTCTATGCCTTTGATATGGCTTTCCTTAAAGGATTTTAATTCACCTTATACTGCAGACACATGGCACATGTATCAGTGCTTGGGCACAGACTCTGACAGAGGAGCAGACCTGAGCACATGGCTGGGGATGAGCACATGGCTGGAGATGTCCAGCCACTCTTATTTTGGCATATCTACTTATTTGTATTGGATCACTTCTGACTTTACTACCTATTTTTTCACCTTTTGTCACTGCAACACAGAAGACCCAGTCAGTGGCTAACTGGGAATCTGAGAGCACTGGATCTGCTTTACTAATATGGGAGCTGGTTTTTGGACACATACTGAGCAACTGAAGAGCTACCTCCTTTCTGCCTTCTACTGCTGCTGAAACAGGGTGGATCCTCCCCTCTTTAGTTACTCATCAGCTGAATGACTGGCTATTGATGCTTTGCTTTGAAAAATGTCCCAGTTCTATATGAAATAACAGTAAATCCTAGTTCCTTTCTTCATGTAGACAGCTGGTGGTTTGTCTGCTGTCTGTGCAGCAAGATAATAAATTAATTTAGCAGTCTAGAGGTGCTTTTCCTTAGTTGGCAGAACAAGTGCATGGAGCCATTGCTGAGAGTAAATAGAGCTTTAGAATAACACACAGGCACAGCAGAAAACAGGATAAACATGCAACAGTGCTCAAAACTTGAAGTGGAAATCATCTCAGTAACAGGAAAGAGGTCCATTGCCAGTAAAGATAATTACAGCCATATCCTACAACATACCTGCATCCAGAGAATGATGAATCAGTAGCAGAAAGCAGAGAAACAAAGCCACACACTGCCTGGAAATCATGATGAACCCTGTGAGCCAGTGTCTCGGTAGTGTATTGACATTTCAGCAAGGATTGTTTGGCCAAAGGGCTCAGCTTCAAATGCTTGGAGCCAGAGGAGGGGCTGGCGAGTCATGGAAGCAGCAAAAGATCCATGACAGCCCGGCGAGCTGAGCAGAGGGGGGCACATGCAAATCGTGCAGTGTGCCCTTTTCACACAAGCAGGGAGCTTGGTTTTGAAGTGTGCTCTCCTGACCTGTGCAAAGGCTATGCTGATTACACAGGCTACTACCCCCGGCCCTGCATTTTCCATTTAATACACCTTTTCCATGAGAAACACGAACGCTGGGACCCTGAATCCATAGGACAGGCATTAACTTGGCCACATAGCACCACATGCAGGGAGCAGTGTTGTGATACTTATCTTGCATCAGCAGTCAAGATACAGCCTTTCAATGCTTTTGAGTATGATTGTACCACTGGCATCTGTCTATTCCCATTTTTCTATCACCAGTTGAAACTCTGCACTTCTGCCTGAATTTGCTTGGAGACACTAATTAACCAGCAAGAGACACCCTACACTGGTTCTCTCCATCTTTGCTGCCAGACCCATGTGACCTGCACAGGTTGTACCAGCTGGAAGTGTCATGGAGCTGATCCACGTTGTACTTCATTAGTAACTACAGGGGCTTGAGGGGGACACTCTGCAGACAGTGTTTTATCTAGAACATAAGCAGTCCCCTGATTTAATGGAAATCAATTGATGGCATCAGACTGGAGAGCTGACAACATTCTTGGGGAAATATTTACTTAAGATAGCAGCAAGGTAAAGAGCATGTTTGTCTGTGAGAAGTGAAGCATTGCCTGAAGGCTGGGGTGTTTTCCTGGCTGTTCTCCCTTTCCTGCATGGAAAGGAAGGAGGGTGAGCCCTGCACCTGAATGCTACAGCAAAGGAAATCAACAGCAGGATTTCTACTTTGCTGCCAATGCTCAGCATAACTCCTTGCAGAAGTTGTGATTGCTTAGGAAAGTCAGGCTCCTGGCTGTTGTTTCCATGCAGTCCTGTTGTCTAGGGGCAGTACACACAGCTGGATATTCTCCTTTGAAATCACTTTCCCAAGAGGCAGTATCCAGGCACTCCTCTGGATCACAGCCTGGCTAATTCCCAGCAGCCCAGTTCCTGGGACAGCTGGGAACAGATGGCATGTCCTGTCCCAGACAGAGGAAGGAAGCCAGTTACTGGCATGCAAAAGAAGATACAGCAGCCCTATGCCGCTTTTCGGGAACCCTCTCCATACCTCACAGCCTGCCAACACAACCCTTACTCCTTTACTTGCCTGTGGCAGTGCGTTGAAAATAGCAAGTGTGTGTTCACATTAGTAAGACCAAACCTAAGCTTGAAAATTTCTTTTTAGCTCATCTTCTTGGAAAAGATCTAGCCCCATCTAGCTGCATGAGTCACACAGATCAGAGAATGAAGTTCTGCCTTCTCTGCCTAAGGCCAGCCTGAGTCTGCACCTATGCCCCCCACTCCCTTTGTTTCCTTGCTGGGTGGGCGTCTCCATGCCAGGCAGGGTGGGGTAGCTGCCACTCCACAGTGGCATTGCAGCAGCTCTGCAACCTCTGCCTTCTTTGTAACGTGCAAATCCTGTAAGAGTCTGATGCAGTATTTTCCTTTTGCCTTCCTTCCTCTGCTGGCAACCCTTAAACCGGAAAGGTTTTGCTTTTATTTCTTGGGAATACAGCCAAACAGTTATTTTTAGAGCCCAGGAAGAAGCCCAAGGGCTGGGAACAAGAGTCAGTTCATATGGGGACCATCCTTCTTCCAAGAAAATTAATGAAATTAGGCTCCATCAGGATAAACCTGAGAAGGGTGACTGAGGATTCTGCACTCCCAGGACCAC
This sequence comes from Coloeus monedula, assembly GCF_965178545.1. Classification (NCBI taxonomy): domain Eukaryota; kingdom Metazoa; phylum Chordata; class Aves; order Passeriformes; family Corvidae; genus Coloeus; species Coloeus monedula. The sequence goes on from NC_138783.1 coordinate 93,684,370, forward strand.
ATTACAGCTCTTTAAGAATTTCATACTGACAGATCTCATCACAAAGGTGCTTCTTAGTAACTTCAGCTGGGTTGAAGTAGTTTCCTACTTTGTTGCTTAAAGAGCTGTGTTTTTAAAGAAGAGCTCCACTTCCTTACAGTCTTAGACCCCAAATGTCCTTGATTTCAGCTGGTATACAGTTAATTTTCTTCTCAGTAGCTTGTACAGTGCTGTGGTTTGGATTCAGTGTGAGGATAATGATAACACACTGATGTTTCAGCTGTTGCTGAACAGTGCTTCTCCTGTCAGGGTCTTTTCAGTGTCTCATCCTCTGCCAGTGTGGAGCTACACAAAAAGCAGTGAGAGAGCATGGCCAGGACAAGTGACCCAAACTGACCAAAGGGATTTTCCATAAAATAGAATCTCATGCTCAGTACATCAACTGGGGGTACTTGGCTGGGAGGGGAAGATCACTGCTTGGAAATCAGGTGGGCATTGGTCAGTCGGTGGTGAGCAATTGTGCATCACTTTTTCTCTTGGGTTTTTTCTTTCTCTCTGTGCCTCTGCTTTTTATACTACTAATATTATTACATTAGTATTATTAATACTATTATATTTTATTTTGCTTCAATTATTACGATGTTCTTATTTTAACCTGTTTTTCCTGATTCTCCTCCTCATCTCCCAGGGAGGTTGGCATTGAGGGAGCAGCTGCCTGGTACTTAGTTGGTGTCTGGGATTAAACCATGACAGTCCCCTTGGTGCTCAATGTAGGGCCTGGAAAGTTGAGATGATGTCTGATCTGACCATAGAGTATTAAAACAAGTTTGTTATAAGCCTTCATTGCATTGGTTTAATAGTCACTGGTCACAGTGCTGATTTATTTGCCACCAGAGTGGTTGTGCTTGTTCTCAGGGTTGTGTTATGCAATACTCGCAGCATTTGTTTGCTGTTTTGGTGCTTGTCGCCTTCGGGTGTTGTACTTCCTAGTATCGGCTTTTGAGCTGATAGAATCCCTGGCTGCGAAACGAACCCGGTGTGTGTCCTCAGCATCGCTGCCCCCCTTTGTATTTGGGGAGCCATCTACTGGGGACTATTAATAATTACACCTAGCCCCAAACCCCATGACAAGCACTGCTACGCGAAGGAGGAGGAAAGGGATTCGATTTCCAGCAACAGGCTCTAAGTTACACCAATTCTGTTAACGAGCATTGGCGCTACTCACACTCCAGCTGATTTCACTCGGGGGGTTGTCCAGCACACCTGAAATTGACTGCCCCAGGGGTGGAAGCACAGCCCCACCATCCACCATGGACAGACCAGCAGGCACCAGAACAGGGTGAAGCTTCATACCACCTGCAGTATGTTGGTGATATCATCGTGTGGGGTGATACAGCAGAAGTTTTGGATAAAGGGAAGAAAATAGTCTAAATCATTCTGAAAGACGGTTTTGCCATAAAACAAAGTAAAGGTCAAGGGACCTGCACAGGAGATTCAGCTTTAGGAAATACAACAGTGAGATAGATGGGTGTTGCCACATCCCAATGGATGTGATCATAAAATAACAGCAGTGTCTCCACCAACTAACAGGAAAGACATACAAGCTTTCTTAGGTGCTCCAGGTTTCTGCAGAATCCACATTCCAAACTGCAGTCTGATTGTCAGCCCTCTCTATCAGGTGACTGGGAAGAATAATTTCAACTGGGGCCCTGAGCAACAAGCCTTTGGACAAGTCAAGCAAATGGTAGTTCTTGATGTAGCGCTTGAGCCAGTTGGAACAGGGCAAGATGTAAAGAATGTGCTTTACACCACGGACAGGGAAGACAGTCCTGCCTGGAGCCTCTGGCAGAAAGTACTGGGGAGACTCAAGATTGATCCATATGCTTTTGGAGCCACATTGACTCCAGAGGATTGAAAGCTACTGTACTGTAACTGATAAAGAGCTCCTGGCAGCTTATGAAGGCATTCAAGTGGCTTTGGAGGTGACTGGTACTGAAGCACATCTCCCCCTAACACCCTGGTTACTGGTGGTGCATTGGATGTTTGAAGGAAAGGTCCCCTCTTCACACCATGCAACTGATGGTTGTGCAGTGATGGAATCAGAACTGTTTTCAGCATGCAACAATCAAACACCAAGTGCCGTATTTCCTGCCCTGAAAAATTATTATGAAAGATGAGGACCAGGGTCATGGATTGAATGAATTCAGTGGACTTCTATAAGGATGGCCTATAGACCAAGAGAATGGCATCTGTGTAGATCTATCAAAAGATGGAAAAGGTGATGGGGTATTTGGAAGTGTGGGACCTGGCATGACACAAGTGGTATGGAATAAGGGTTGGGTACTGTTCTGGTTTCAGCTGGGACAGAATTCATCTTCTTCAATGCAATGCTGGGCTTTTCAGATTCAGTATGAGAATAATGATAACACACTGATGTTTTTGCTGTTTCTCAGTAGTGCTTACCATAAGTGAGGGATTTATTTTTGAGTTTCATGCTCTGCCAGTAAGCAGCTGCACCAGAAACCATGAGTGAGTATGGCCAGGACAGATGACCCAAACTGGCCAAAGGGATATTCCCTTCTTAGAAGTCATGCCCAATATATAAACTGGAAGAGTTAAGTGGAAGGGGATGATTGCTGCTCCAGGGCTGGGCTGGTCACTGGTCACTGGTGCTGAGCAATTGTATAGTCATCACTTGTCCTTTCTTGGGTTTTTTATCTCTCTCCCTCTTACTACTAGGGGTATAATTAGTTTATTATCATTATTATTATTATATTTTACTTTGTTTCATTTATTAAAGTGTTCTTGCCTCAACCCACAAGTTTTACTTTTCTGTTCCTGATTCTCCTCCCCAGTCCACTGGGTGGTGGGAGTGAGCAGCTGCATGATGGTCATCTCCTGTTTGGGGTTAAACCATGTCACCAGCCAGAGGAGGAAACAGTTTGCTTTTCTTCCCCAGAAGATCCCTATGTGTTACTTTGTTTTCCTTCTTGTGTGGTCTTGCTCTAGTTCATGAGATCAGCCCTGTAGTTCTGCTCTATAAATCTCCTTTCCAGTGTGGGCTTCAGCTTTGGCTTATGTTTTCTGAGCAATTCCAAGAAAAATGAACTGCAGTTCAATTGAAAATTAATATATATTAATGCAGACATGTACCCCTAATGCTCATAGGTGCTACTAGAATCAGTCTGGGAACAGCTCTTTAGAAAATATGATTTAGGATATATTTTGATGTGCCGAAGTTTTTTATTTAAAAAAAATAAGAAAGTTAAAAAATTAAACATGAAAAATGTTAACAATATGGAGTAAAATCTAAAGTAGAAACATGAGCCTGAAGACATGATGTTGTCTCAGAACATGTCCTTCTTTATATTTGCTTTGTTTCCTGCTGACATTTTTAAAAGAAGCACTCTAACAACTTTGTTATTTTTAGTTTCATGTTTTAGGTTGAAGAGGAGGTATGTATGGAAGCTATTGGGAACTGGGCAGTTTGATCTGATCCAACAAGTCACTGGTCATTTCAACATGAGTTTTGTTGTCAATACTCAGAACAACTTAAAAAAATAAATCAATATTAATTCCATTTTGAAGAGGCAATCAGAGATCATTTGAGTAAACTGACAAAGCTGTGTCTAGGTAAGAAAGCTTTAGTAACAATCTGCTTCTTGAATTTGCAATAGCAGCTTGCCATCAATCATTTATCAGACTGACTAAAAGCAAAGACTTTGAGCAAGTTAATAATTTCTCATTTCTGTTAGACTAATCTATAAATAGATGAGTTCTATGCTGATAAGCTTTAAAGCAAATTATTTGAGATTTAGACCTCAAAATAGAACCACTTTCCAGGAGAAAATTATCTGCCTGTTTGACAGAGTTCTGTATCCCCATATAGCAATTATTCTCAAAAAGAGGAAAGAGAAGATGGGAAGAAAATTTTTTTGTGTGACAATATCTGAATACAAGTGCTTAACATTGTATTTTTAAATTTTGATGTGGGCTATTTCTTTCTCTCTTCTTTCACTGCTTGAGAAGGATATCTGAAAATAGAGAGAACAAAGGAAGAAAAAGATAATAAAGGCAGTGTGCCTCAAAGTTTGTCTGTTTAATGCCACATATCTCAGTTGGTAATGAGAGATATTAACTCTAGTACAAACCTTTTCTTGACTGTCCTGAGGCCATCACAGCTACAAAAGCACCACTAGCAAATCCATAGTCTTTTAAATGTAGGTGAGGACCTCGCTGCCCTGTCAACGGATGGGGAATGAATAAAAATTTCTCTCCTTTCAAATGAAAGCCCAGAGAAGGTACTTCAGTATCTAAATATCTTATTTTGGTAATACAGTCTCTAAACACAGTTTACACAAAGTCTTATGGAACAACGGAATTTATCTCTTCTATTCCTGCATCCTTAATTAAGGGATTTTATTATTTTTACCTGAATTTACCTGAATACCCCTGAATTTGGGTTGCTTCATTATACCAGGCAGATCTGGTTCTGGCCAAATACATCAAGGGAGGTTTCTAATTCTGGAAACTTGTGTGGACACTCCAAACTTCACAGTGGAGTTCACAGTAACATCTAACATATCACTGAGAAAGGGAATGGGAGTTCCAGTCATTTAGAGTTAAGTGATGGTCCAACTTCCTCATTTTTGCTGAATGACAACATCTGTGCAGGATGGAGAAAATGTTTTATATTCCAACTAGCAAACTGCTTCTGTATCTATGAAACACTGTGCCCCAACTTGGAGACAGTGACCTAAGAAACCAATCATTATTAGGTTTTTATATAGAAAACCCTTTACTTTTACTCTTTACTAAGGTACATTTGGGCTGGAATTCTTTCATTCTTTTGCTCTAACAAGTATGATGTGGGTCCTCTCAAAAAGGTTGGATCTCCTTTTGCTCAGAAAAGTAGGACTGCCTATTACAGAGGGAGCTGTCATGATAACAAGATCAAGAGTAAACAAAAAGCAGTCAAGTTTCAGTAACACCGTAACTGGTTCAAGTAATGCACATGGCCAACAGCTCAGCCCAAATCACTCCAGTCAGTGTTAAATTCACCTCCTACCATGGCATGATGGTCCTTAAAGCCATCAATCAGTGAATGTACAAGTTAAGTTCCTCTTCAGATGCAGCAAGGGTGAACATGGTGTCTGGTTTCTCACCCAGCCGTGGCCAGATGCAGACCTCCAACTTGCTCTGCTAATACCACAGGATCCATGGATACACAGCCTTCTTCGGGAAAACCCAACAGTGATGTGCTTTCTTTCAGAAAAGGGTGTGTGGGAAAAAGGGAATAAATCCAATTACCTGGCAATGGCTTTCATTTTTTATCCTCAGCCTGCAGACAGCCTTTAATTCCCTAGTGCCAGGCAAGTGATTCTAAGTGAGATGTGATCACGAAGGTGAAATGGTGTTTTGCTGAGATGGTCCCAGAATGAGCAGGCTGAGGATTTGAATACACAGATCTGGTTTTCTGTTCCAAATCCTAGAACCTCTCTCTGTTTTAATATGATACCCACAAAAAGGTTTCAAGATTGTGAATAAAATAAACCCCAGAGCATGTCTATATAAAGGCATTCAGCAAGAAGCGCTGAAATTTATTCAAATTAATTACAGTAGAGACCTCTGACTTTGAACTTCTAATTCACAACAGCAGTAAAAAAGGAAATGGTGAAATGGGTTGTATTAAAGTGCAATGATGTGGAAAAAACCATTGAAATAACACAAATGAGGCTGCAGTGAGAAATGAAATGACAGTCTCATCCAAGCAATGACAGCAATATATAAGTAAATTATGTTACAGATAATTTACAAAATAACTTACATAGATGAAGATAAGATGAATCTCATGTTGCTATTCCATTGTTAAATATCAGACTAAATATTCCTGGTCAGCACAGTATTATATGGAATAATAAAAAAAAGATCAGAGGATTTCTGTTTTGAAAAAGATGCCTGAAGTAAAACCCTGATCAGCATTTATATTGAAGTATTGCAAGAAACCTAAGTATTTATGAATTGTAAAGTGACACATTCAGCAGCATGAAGACTATAAATACATCTTTTACATTGATACATTATATCTACACACATATACATATCTACACGTACATATATTATACACACAAGCACATACATGCACATATATATGTGCAGAAATATGTGTGTGTGCATATACATGCTTTAATTTGTGCTGACCATGGTCAGCTGCATTTTGATTGCATATGGGGTAGGGTTGCTTCTGCATCATTCTTAGGAGTGTTTGTCATTTAAGTTTTCTACTCTGCAGCCTCTAAAACATAAAATTCTGGCATAAAGATAGAATTCAGGGCTCAGCCGTCAAAGAATCTGATTATTAACACAGTTCCCATTGACATAATCTGCTGTGCTTAGTGCTTCTGAAAAGTTATGCTCTTTATGTCCCCATTATTTTTAAATAATATGGTGCATGAATCAGTTAAACCTGTTTTCATATAAGCAAAAATATTTGAGAGATGGAAAGGAATGAATACAGTATTCTATACCTGCACTTAGTTTTGTACTGTAAGGTGTGCAAAGAACATCTGACAAAGAGAAAACTTGCAACACTGGCTTACATCATACCCTGAAAACTGACAAGTTTAGCATAACCCTTCCTTTAAAAAAATTTAAAATACTTATCTGTAGCATAAATCTGACTCTTCTCTAAGGTTTTTTTCTCCTGTGCTCCCCTTTCGTAGAAAAGTTATGTCATTGGGGTTTCTTCTCTTTCAATTAATCTGGAACACTATGGACTAAAAATGTGTTGGATTTCCAGCCCTCATAGGTTTGTTTGAAGGAAGGCTCTTGACCCCCAGTGCAGTTACAATACCTTCTTCTGGCTGTAGCTGCACATTAATTGTGAGAGCTGAAAGTAACCATGCAATTACTGTTTATTAAAAAATAATTTAGTGAATAAGAACATTTGTGTTTCATTGTCCACCTGCATAAGGAAAAAGATACTTCTAAATTGCCAAGGCTGTGTAAACACAGTGATCTTGGTAAAGAATTTGGTTGTCTATTCCATTGCACAAGTCACTAAAATGTTGGAAAGGATAAAGTAATAGTTTATTTTGATGTTGTTGTGGTCAGTGAATTGGTCATGTCTGCATCCCTGCCTCTAGGGAGCAGGAGAATATCCTGAAAACCCAAGAGGAAAGGGTGGACCAAACTTCCTTCCTTATTGCCGTAAGAGTCCCATTCGCTGCATTGACCGAGGTATGTCCTTGGAGAAAGGGTTTCTTGGGGAGAAGAAATTGTAAACTTAAATTTATTTTCCTCATACCTATCCTGTACAGTGATTGCTATGCTATTAGTTTACAATGAGCATTTAGCATTGAACACATTTTGTCTGCTCACATTCAGATTCTGGCTGTTACAAAAAGTTCTACAGAAACCTGATTGTGTGTCAAAGAGAAAACGCGCTTTATGCTAACAGCTCTTCAGAGCAGAAACCTCTACAAAATCCTATTTCAAATCATTTTACTTTTATTTACAACTTCACATTCCATGCACTTTTCATTGGGATCTTCTGGGAGAACCTGTGGAAGTCACCACTAAAAATACTCAGAGTTGGCAACACAGAACTTGTGGTTCTCCAATGAAGTCCAAAGTCCAGAACTCTGCAGCAAATGACAATCTCCAGATTTACCTTCCAGGGAGGTTGGATGAACATTTCATATTAGCCCTTAATGTCAGAGAAGCTGGTGCTACTGACATTGCAGCTATCACTGCAACTTGATGATGTGCTCAAAGTGCTGGAGGCAGTGCCTGATTCTGGGAAAGGGAGAAAAAAAAACCCACAAGAAAATATTATATAGTGGTTGTTTTTCATTACTTTCTTTGATAAAAGGAATCTTCAAAGAGACAATAATCTCATTTAAAATAAATAGCCTACCAGAGCTGCTTAAAGATTGAGCTGATTTTGAGTTGCCTATGAGCATCAGCAGGTTGCTTGCTGGAATCCAACCTTCTCTACCACTGCTCAGGTTCTTTACAAACCTAAAAAAAATAGATAAAAATATTAGAAGTCAGATTGCTTCATTTGATGCCTTTGAAAGTTTTGCCCTAAACATCTGCCTTCTAAACACAGTTCTGCGTATAAAAATTTCCAAACACAGATCTGCGTACCAAAGTCCATCCTCCCCTTCACGAATCAGTTGAACTAGATCTCCACTTTTCACTGTAAATTCTTCAGAAACTCCTTTGTCATAATCAGTCACAACTGTATATTTACCAGGAGTCTAAATGCACACAGAGGAAAGAAAACAAATTATTTCTGTTGAGTACTTTAAGGAATGTTGCAGCTTTTGTTATGTAATTATAGTACTTTTCCCTTCTTTCTCATGTACCTACATGCTGAAGATGGTGTAAATACTGAGGCAGTAAAATTCTGCTGATTGATTGCATGCAAATTCAATACATTAATTCTCATACCCTGAAAAACATTCAGTGAAATGTTCCCATTACAACAGCTAATTCATGTGTCTACAGAAAATAAAACCAGAAGAAAAAGAAAACCTGGCAAACCCATGCTATGGTGTCTGTGTGGAAGTCTATTGGCATGGTAGCTGAACTTCTCATCACTTGATTGCTGTACCATGGCACAAGCAGCCACGACTCACTGGGCCGCAGGTGTGCAGAGCCACAGACGGACCTCCCCAAGGTACAAAAATGGGGCTGATTTAAGAGAAGGGGTTCTTCTCCATTGCCCTGGGAATTTTGCCCAGCTGAGCATTTCAAGGCAGACATTTCCCCTCCTGCCAGCTGCAAAAGCATTTCTGTATCCTGGCACACACACTGTACTGGTATCCCTTGCTTAGCTCCATAGGAAAGCTTTTCTGGTTACCAGCTTCATCTCGCCTCCCCCTCCTCCTCCTTCTTCCTCCGCATCCGATGAATTCAGCGGTTCTTCAGCACTAGACCAGCCATCATTTTCTTCGGATGCATCAAGAGAATGGGATGGTTTGGCCCAACCTTGGGGAAGGAACAGCCAACAGTTAACTTCGCAGCAGTGAGCCACTGACTGGGAGAAACATTCTCCCCACTGAAAAGCTCGTAAGTGATCAGCATAAACAGGAGGAAAACTGTACCCAGGGAGGTTATTACAGTCACTGGGTGAAATTCACTGCTGGCAAAAGTTGGCCTGCTTCCATCTGAGTAAGTGGAGTTGTGGCTATGCATGGAAGTGAATTTAGCCCTTTGGATTTATATGAAGGGAAATGAATGGAGAGAATGCAAACTGAAAGGCAAATACATATAAATATTTGTATAATAAATATATATTATACAAAGATGAACGAGAGATAGATACTCTTTTTCCTTGGGAGGAAGCAGAAGACAGGAACATACACTTTTTGGGAAGAGGTTGAACACCCAAAGCCACCTAACTGGCTTGCTAGAATAAGGAATAGATGAGCCTTGCCTCCTTCACACTGTTGACAACTGTCAAAAAATTCCACACAAGCTACAAGCACTCTATACTTCACCTGACAAGGTAGCCCATTACTTATGAATGTTCAGGCTGACACAAGAATACTTAATTACTCTGACTTATCTTGGTGTTACATCACTGCAACAAACACCACAACAATCTCCTGCCTGACTCCTACTGCTTTTTCTCTCTCAGGGTGAAGCATTTAATTTATTCATAAAGCTGAATCATATCCAGAGTGCACAAAATTCTCTTTCAAATAAAATTAAATTAATTTTTATTAGTAGGATGCTTTACACCAAGTTCAGCGGCTACTAATAAATGTGTTGAGCTCATAATGAAAAAAAGTCAAAAGAGACAAGTATTTGTAAGCAAGCTTCCGTTTCAAGCAAAATAGTAACAACAGTGAAACTCAATGAAAAGAATGAAAAGAAGAACAAACTTCCCATTTTATGTAACTATTAGTTAAATTAAGAAAGCACCAGCATTTTTGCTTATCACTGCTCCTGAGGCATTTGTCGCCCAGCTGGTCATGTCAGTGCATTAGGAAAAACCTGAGCAGTGCAGAGTAAAGCCAAAGAAATCATAGAAAGGAATCACACCCAGAGCACACCAAACAGTGGGATTTTTACCTTGCCTATGCTGGTGAGTGACCTGCACAAGATTAGAAGTACTGACCCATTTGGCCCTGTCCAGGGTTAAGAATGAACTTCCATCTGTGAAGAAACTGAGTAATAAATTTCTGCTGTATTCCATGAAAATTTCCTTGGAAGCTTACATCTTGTAGTTGTCTTGTTGGACACAGCTGAAACCACTTCTGTTATTTCCAAGTTAAGAACAATGCAACAAAAGAAAACTTGGTTTCTCCTAACACTCTAAATGCCTGTAACCTCATACTCACTGGCCTGCTCTTCTGGTACATTTTGGGTAACAGCTCTTGTTCTCAGCCTCTTTCTTTTCTTATATTGTGCTGATGTGCTAAGAGCAGACTGGCCTGATCCTGCCATACCAACAATAGTACTCCTCCTCATACAAGCTGGCACTCCACAATTAACAAGTCTATATAAAAGCCCATCTCCTCCTGGGAAGGGAAGTTGTCACCATGGTAGTATTCACATTAGCAAGCTATGGGCACCGAAATTATGTGTGAACATTCAATCTGTGTGTGTGTATTCTGCAGGGTGGGACTAACATCAGAGCTCCCTATAAAGGCAGGAAAGGTAGGAAAAGGGCAGGCAGTCTTGAGAAAAAACAAGGTTATTCAGAAATGAGTTTAGATATAATGACGCCAGGAAAACCAAGAAATTCATTAACTGCTTCTCTTCAGAAATAATCAAACAGGTTTCTTCAAGGTGCTATGATCTGCCTGCAATATGTAATTCTAATTCATATTGCTTGAGCTCACTTCAGCATAAATCACAGAAATACAGCAGCGAAAGGAAATGAATGGGGGCCATGCACCCTGCACTGGGCACTGTGACCATCACCTGCCCCAGTTTCATCCTGAAATGCCTGGGTCAGCTCCCTGCTTATCCCTCTTTGAGTTGGGGAAGGAGAAGAGATAAAGTGTCAGAAAAGGGATTGGAAGATGCAAGACAGAAGGAGAAGTTAATAGATGTTTTAAATTAATTTACTTGGTTTAGCACTTTCATAAAGTAAGATGCTTCTGGGACAGAACAGCAAATCAGATAAGCCTGTTCCGAGGACACAATAATTTTACTGTAAATAAGCAGTGATCAAGTGATCCTCTTCCTTGGAAAATTCCAGCACCTGAGGAAAAGGCCACAGAACACCCTTTTCTTTCAGACATTTTTGGGCCCTCAGAATTTCCATGGTACCTGGAGATCTCAGAGTTCTGCCTGCTACCTGCAGAAAAATAACCTTGTAACTCTCATATGCACCCTTGTGGAGTTTCTGCACCTGTCTAGCCCAGGATTACATTGCCTGCTGCTCAGCAAGGTGAACGGTGTTGCAGTTTTGCCAGCACAGCAGCTGAGCTTGCACCATTTCCACAGACAAGACAAAGACTTCAGAAACCTGGAGAGGAGGCTGATGGTAGGGTTTGAAACAGCTTCACCTTTAGACTAATATTTTCTAAAGGACATAGTGGTGGAAAGAGTCAGAAGAAGGGAATTGCTTTCCTTGTACTCTCTACTACTCTAGTTAATTAGCCTAGGGATTTGCACTCAAACATTCACCAACAGCCCTGCTGGTTAGAAATGGGTTAACTGAAATGCTTTTCTATGCTCTGCTTAGCTGTGAGTTGGGAGGATGGGAGGCAAACTGCTGCAAGGGGTTCAGTTAAGTAATCTGGGGTTCACAGGGTGGTAAAAGTTGCCTACTATCACCCAAAGAAAGATGCAACAGGGTTGTGACTGCAGTGATAAATGCAGATCTAAAATGGAAATTCCACATGACAGTGATCTGACTTTTGGAATTTTTTTTCTTTTTTAAAAGATAAATCCTCTCCACAAGGGGTACAGTGACAGAAGGATTCTAACACATGGAAAACCATGGTTGCAGAGCAGCTGGATAATCCTGTAATTCCATTAAACACCCAGTTTCTGGCTATTTCTTCAGCAACAAATCTCTTTCCCAGTGTCTTCTAAAAACTAGTTACCCATATGCTGCTTTATTTAAAACCAAGGTAAAACTTCAACCAGTTGTGCTATCAAAAACAGTATATACAGATCCAGTCAACAGTGCTGCACACAACAGCATCACACAGGTATTCCCAGCACTCTGATGTAACATATTACATGAGGGATGTGTGAGTACTTGTGGAGTACAAGATGTGGCATCACTGTACCTCTTAAACCAAAAGGAGTTGGGTCACTCACTACTTCGTGCCGTTTGGCTTTTTTGTCAGGACTGGTAGGAGAAGCTGCAGGAGTATGAATAGGTAAAAAACACAGAAGAGAGATATTGAAGAACTGGAAAAAAGAGAATAGGTGGATTGCATGCTAAATACCTTTGAGTTTACACTGGAAAACAAGTGGATTTCTGTAATCTAATTTTAGCTGTCACTAGTGCATGGCAGCAGAAGGAATTAATTATTTACAAGTAGTTATATGAAGATAAATTGACAAATTTGTTTTACCATAATAGATGAAAATATATGTAAACTTTTCTAAATTAAGTAGACATCAACTGAATACAATTTACTTCAAATTCAGACAAACATTACCAAATTAAGCAATCATTTTAATGTAAATCTAGTGCTACAGCAATACCTGGTCCTGTAAGAAGGATCATTGGCAATGTCTGGCTTTTAGCAGAAGGAGATGGAGTTTCTGTCAAGGCAAGCATGGGACATTAGTGCTCACCTCATTAGCATTAGATACACAACCCTAGAGTCTCTCCAGAAAGAACTCAAAGGTAATTGGGTTTTAAACAGGCATTCTGGAAAGATGCTTGGGGGAAAAAAATTACCATGCTGTTGAGAAAGTGGCATCATCTTAATGCAATTCAGACTGTTCAAAGACAGCTCTTCAAAGCAAGAAGTGATTGTACCAGTGTGCTTACTTGGCAGGAGGAAGCAAGAAAGGTCTCAAACTCTTATTGCCTGTTTTAGAAAAAATGAGGCAAAGACCATTTCTGGAAGAATAGGGAAATTCTTACTTATTTTTCTACCCAACAAAACAACATCAGACACATTCTGCTGTAGTTATTTATGCTTTGAGAGTTTTGTTAGCAAGGATGCCCATAAAAAAATCCTCTATAAATCCTTCACAGAATCACCTTGATTCCTTTTTGCCAAGTAGAAATGCACTTGGGGCAGATCCACTGAAGCTAGAAGCAGGCCAGGTGTCCGGTCAGAAGACAACTTCCTTCCTCTAGTTTTTCTACAGGAATGGGGCACGATAAACTCTGCCCTTGGCCTTGACAGTGAGATTGGAGGCACTGGAAACCGTGCTCCTTCCCTTGCATCTCCACAGCCCCACTTTTCCTAGCTGCATCTCCCCCTCCCACTCTGGAGCTTGTTTCCCTTGAAATCTCCCTGTCAGAGGCACCGACTAAGGAACCTAGCTTGACCTTGGAAGAACAAGCTAGTGTGTACACTGAAAACCTATCACACTACACACACATACAAAGTGATACTTCAGTTACAGCTTTACACAGAAAACAGTCTAGCCTTTTTTTTTTTAAATTACCTTTCTGACTTTTGAGGTTAGTAAAGCCCTGCAGTGTAAAGCGCTTTTTTGACAGTACAGAGCATTCTGAGGTAGAGCTAGTGTTGTCTACAAAGGAAGAGAGAGACACAGAAAGAAAAGGGAGAAGGCCATGAAAAGATCAAGACAAAAAGTCATTTGCAGCTGTGCCAGGGACCCTGCATGTTAGGATGAGAAAGGACAATTGAAAATCCAGGTACAACACAAGTGTCCGGCTGTTCTTGCTGTGCATGGGCTTGTACTGCCACTGGTTCAATAAATAATTTCCATGATGGGAAAAAAATTAAAGAGAAAAAACAAAACAAAACAACCTTTCTTTAGACCAGATAATACCAAGAATTTTTTTTTTCAGACAAAGAGAACCCCGAGAAGCTGGGCAGCTCTAAGAGAAGACCTACTGCAGACTTTGGCCTTATAACAAATAGTTCCCACGTGCTTTTGCCTACCATCCATTCAAGATGGCTTTGGGCCTGTCCACACCACACACTGGAATGCAGAAATCAATCCCAAGCTAAGGGCAGATGGGACCAGCACACTGGTGCAACTTGGGCAGCACTTTGTGGGTAGGCTGCCTTAGGGCTGTAAACAACAAAGCCTGCTTGTTCAGGAGTCCTGCTGCCTCCCCTGCACTACCGTGGCTACTCTGCTGGTGGATCTCCCTGTGCATCTGCAGTGCAGGCATGCTCCTTGCAATTAAAGACCACAGCATGTATGGGCAAACTCACCTTTGCCTTTCTCGGGGTACTTTGGTGCTACTGTAGTGCCACAACCTTCTAGACTTGTGATATCAGCTTTCTTCTCCTCCATTTTTTTGGTATTTCTGATGTGATTTCGTGAAGGACTGTTTATTAGAAGAAAATGAAGACAATCAATCTAGTCACAGGCTTCTACATAGAGATATACAGGCTGAAAACCATTTATTTGTTAGATTCCCAGACTGTAGCTTCCAGGATTGAAAAAGTCATTGGTGATTGTACATGTAAAAACCTTGAGAACATAGAAATGAGAAACACCTCTCCTAACTAACTGCAATCCCATGTAGTATGGTAGTGAGAGCTACTGGACAGATGGCTCAGGACAACTTCCACTCACTTGCAGCTAACAGGTTCCTCCTGGAAGTACTAGGAAAAAAAGAAGAAAGATAAAGGAATAAACTCTGCCTTTCAGAAGCTCTTAATACAGGAACAAATGAGGGACCTTGCAGTGCATTCCCGTCACAACTCCATCTGGGAATGGCATAGAGAAAGACACTCTGTAAATACGATGTATCTGGGGAATTCTCCCTGAGCAATAAGTAGATGCATAAAAGATTCAGGGCAGAGAGCTACCAGAACATATTTGAGCACACACCATATGGATATGAGCACAGGGGCTTATGGATAGACATATACACATATGAAAAACCAGAGAGAGTAGCAGAGAATTGAAGAGAGGTGTCAGGCAAGGGCAAAACAACAGATGGGAACAGAAGGATATATAGGTTGGTATGGTGAAGGATGGAAAGAAAGAAAAACTTCACCCAGAAATTGGGGCACTGGAGGAATTTACACATTACTTAGGCTAAAAATAGAGTAAATAAGAGTAAAAGAACAAGGGACAGAGAAATGATACTGCTGTGGAAAAGACAGAAGGGAAGGTTACGTGACATCGGAAAAGGAAGAAAAAGTTAATCCAGGTAGAGGAAAAGAAAAGTAAAGGAAGAAAAAGGCTGCTGCATAAAACTCTCTTATCTGGAGTGTAATGTATATAATCAGCTGTTCAACAAGCAGACACATAACACCACCAGAATTTTGGATGGTGAAGAAAATTACATTTCTGTGGTATTCTCTACTGATTGGCAAAGCCCACGCCACTGCTGCTCAGTTTAACAGTTCTGGGTATGTTTAAACTCCCAGCTTTACAGCTTTATAGTAGAAAGAGAACTAAACCAAAACCTTAAAACACAAGGATGAGTATTAAGGGATAGGAGCAATGAAGAGCTGCAAACCAGATGTATGAGCATATTCACAAGACAGCCAGGCTGATGTTACAACATACTTACCTTGCACAAGATGATGCTGGTAGTGGTAGAGGTAAACTCTGTGTTTGTTCTAGTGTCCTGTGCTGACTAGCTTCTGTAATGGAGGAAGGAAAAAGAACTATTAATATTGATTTGTGTCCTACACACGGAAGATCTACAGGGCAGGATTTGAAGATCAGAGAGAAAACACATTAAAAGAAATTTGGAAAAAAAATCTCCAAAGTATTTTACCTCTGCATGCCTGCAGTTGACTTGTCAGCACTTTTCTTATTTCATTCACCCAAGTAGCTTTAACTTCAGGGGTTGGTGCCTATCCAAAAGTAAATACAATCAGCCATCAAGCACAGAATACTTACTACGCAAACAGCTGCATGCCAAAGCATAGCCTCAGAGGAATCCTTCAAGAGGGACAGACAAAGCTCCCTCTCCAGTCCTTCCATGAACAGAAACTGGTTGTAGCCACTGGAACAGGCTGAGGCAGAGGCTATACATGTGCTACAGTCCAACCTCATCTCCCAAGCCATCCACTACTCCAGTGATAGCTGTAGTAATGGTGTATACAATATCCTCTATGGGCATTGTAAGACATGATTATTTTTTTCCCCCAGAAAACTCTTCCATTGAAATATGATTTAGGTTTTCTTTTTCTTCCTACATTTCCTCATCACACTATTAGTGATATAACAGAGGAAAAAAACCTCCAGATCTTCTTAAGGTTAGATTCCTTCTCCTCTTTTCTCTCTCCCTTTTTTTTTTTTTTTTTAATGTAGTGCCATGTTATTTACCTGTATAATGTAAACTTCTTCCCTTGCATTATACCAGATTTCAAATTTTTTTGCATCACCTTTGACATTTTCTGTTATTCCAACTGCAGCCATCTGGAAGCAAAGAGAACAGAAGCTGACCTACTGCATTGCAATTATGTTAAAAACAGAAGCAGGCAGCTATTGGTATTCTTTGGCACCTTATTTCTGAAAAGGAAAACCCCATCTGGCTTCTTGCACAAGGAAAAGAATAGCTAACAATATTTGATCTGCACAAGAGATTTAGTGCTTTGTACCAGCCTGGCTATCTTGGAGGGAAGAAGAGTTTAGGTACATTACATTGAGACTGACATGTAAAATGTCGCTTTTAAAATCCAGACCACCAAATCCTACATGTTTTTTACACTACCTTGCTCTACATTTTCTGTGTGATTAATGCAACTGCCATTCAGCTGGACAGACAGCAACACAAAATAACACAGACCTGCAGCACCAGTCAGGTTTGTCTGAAAGGGTGAAGTTCCCAGTACAATGCTGCAACACAGGTCTGCAGAGATAAAACTAGAATGATGTATTACTACAGGCTAAGTCCTCAGTACCCTTGACCTTCAGGACTGATCAGTGTCTTACATTTAAGGAGTGTTTGTAGCTGTAAGAAGGTGCTTTCTCATATCCCTCTCCGTTTTCTTCTCGCTTTTTACAGAACAGGACTGCTTTCTCGTGGAGGAAGAGGTGTCGCTGCATTGGCTTGAAGCGTGCCAAATCTTTCACCTTTGTGTGACCCTTTTTATGATCAGTCCAGACACTGAAGGATCCTTGCATTAAAAGCTTGCCCAGCTCATTAAGGTTTCCCTGGAACAAAAAACCAGTGATATTTGTAACTACAGAGATAACAACAGATTAAAATATATACTCTGAACAGGTCTTTACAAGTCTGTTGTTCCCAATAATCTCTCATACCAGTGTTTATGTTGGATTTGGAAATGCAATAAAAATATAGTCAGTGTTGGATTTTTACATATAATTTTCACTGGCTGACACTGTTCCGGCAGGATTTTACAGTTGAGAGTACCTCTAGCAGAGACACCAAGAACTTACCACAGAGAGAGGGAACCACAATACACATCTTTGGTTGTTTGTTTTTTTCCCCCAAACTCTGCTCCAAATCTGCTTATGTATTGTTTTGAGTTTTGTTATTTTTTTGGGAACTGAAAGTTTTGGGTGTAGTTTTACATATAGATATAAAAACTTAGTATCCACACCCATTCAGCTGTAGCCTAACCCAGGCTCTTCATGACAGTTTTCAGTTTCTCACTCACTGTCCAGAAGACCAAAGAAAAAAAACTTAGGTAGACAGAGGAAAATATTAGTCATAGCAGGAAAACTTCAAAAGAGTATAAAGAGATCCCTTTTCCATTATTTTCATTACACAATTAAGTTTAAAGGCATGTTTTGTAGAACACTCTTCTCATTATTAGTACACAGTATAGGGAATGCTGTACATATATCTAAAAAACCAAATGAAAAAAAGTTAAAAGTAAGCAAAAATACTGCTACTCACATCATAGCCAGTAATGGCTATCTGGTGCATAGAATCATTAACTGCTTTAAGAATGCCCAGTATAGAAGTTAGCGCTTCCTGAAGATCTTCAGCACCTTCACAGTTCTTACTGTACTTTAGCATTTCCTGAGTGCAAGGGAATGAGAACACACTTAGCTTTTGAAACAGTAGCAACCAGGAATGTTCAAATTTTAACACTGAATTTTAGGTGGGGGGTTGGAATGAGATGATCTGTAAGGTCCCTTCCAACCCAAACCATTCTGTGACTGTGATTTTAAAGTTAGCAAAGTACAGCTTTATACCATATAATCTAGTTAGTTCAATACTGGCTGGAACTCAATAGATCCTAAAGATTTACTTCTCATTTCTCCTGCTCATTAGCCAAATATATTTTGTTCATCTAGAGTTTGTGTAAGCTGTATGTAAGAATTTTACAAGACTAACTTTGCAAACATTTTTCATCACAATTGCAAAAAGACCCCAAAACCAAACCAAACCAAACCAACAATCGTCAAACAAAGGGATAGGTTTTTCTTTCATTTGTTACTTTTAGAAGTGAACAAATTTAAAAACATAGTCAAATTTAATTTACTCTTTTAATTATGGCAAGGCCTGGCATGCTAATAACTGATTTAAACTTACTGCATTGAGTATTATCTACACATTTAAAAAATAATCCCTTCTCTAAAGGGATTATTGGTGAAGCAGCATCTTACAATTTGATATAGAAAAAACACAGTTGCAAGTTCATACGGGATTCCTCTGACTTCACAGTATGAAAATAAGGATTTACTCATAGACTGTAGAAAGTGAAGATATTTTAAGTCAAAAACCTTTATAATTCTCCTCTCTTTACACAAGCCTAACGTAATTAATTCTTTAAAGGCTGTTAACAGCTCAGTTGTAACTCAAGAGTAAATCTGGTTCGAGGTAAATTTTTAAGCTCCTGTTAAATACAATTATTATAACATGTCTTTGTGATTAATATTTCTTAGTTCAAACATGGCAAAATGTTATATATTAATTTAAATAAATTTATTATAGTACATTGCTCTTACTTTGTTCTTTCAGTATAGCATATTTAAGTGAATCGCAACAGCATCCTTCACACGAACACCATACAGTGCTCTCTGTCAAGTGCATTTCTTTAAGCCCAGCAAGGCACGTTCCTGCAATATGGGTGGGGTGACTATTACTGAAGAGTAACAAGTACTTCAGATATTCTATCTTCTTTGGTTTAAAGTTTTCTTGGACCTTCTGATTTTCCCTCATTAACTTTTCACCTTCTTTTCAGCAGAAATCTAAGGGCAAAAGCAGTTACAAAAGATGTCCCTGCGAAACATTTGGTTATTTTAAGTTTTTTGACTGAAAGAAAAAAGAACTGAGCTGAAAACTGATGGACTGGAATGTGTGTGTTTCTGTTTACACATCTGTTCACTAACTTTGAGGTTTCTTTCCAGCAGGCTGAGAGAAGCAGCATTTAAAAAAACAAATGCACAAAATGTAGTTTAGAAAGACATACCTTTAGCAATAATTGGTATTTGGTTATTCTTTGAACGGGTTTCAGCAAGTATGAGTCCAAACTGAGCTTGTGGTCGAGTTTTCTTTGACATTCCTGTAATCAGTGTTGGATTTCATCAGGACACTAATCAGTATTTGTGCTATTTGTTCTTGAGAAAATTCAGTAAAAATAAACCAAACAAAAAAACCAGACCCCAACAAAACCAAACCTACCATTATTTTAGGCATTCAAGCAAGCATACCTGGAAGAATACAGAGTCTGAAAACTGCCTCCACAAACTTTCGGATCGAGGTTTATTTTGACAGTATTTTTCATAAATCTGGAAGTCTTCCATCTGGAATTGTGGAGACAAGCAAAAAGTTCATAAATTCCTATGACTTTAATAGACAAAGCTCATAACATTTTTTTTCATTTGCAATAATGCTATGAAAAAAACAACCACCAACAAAAATTGAATCATTGTTTTTTGCTTGGGATGCCTCAAGGAATTGCAAAATCACTGATTTTGTAACGGCTACTAATTTGGGACTTTCAAAATAAAATATTCCTGTTAATTTTTGCTTCAGTTGAATGCTAAACATCTTATGAAGAAGTACATGTTATATTTACAAATATATTTCTACCACAATATGAAAAATATCTCTGACTGCCCAGCCATGAGACCCACTGTGCAGTTTTTAAAAAAGACTTTGTCCTTTTTCTTTATTTTCCTTTCACAAACGTGTTTTTCACTGGGAGTCACACTGAGGTTAACCAAGCAGTCTGCTCTCCCTTATTACTTCAGACATTAAATAGCATTACTTCAGCACTTGTTGAAAGCAAAAAGAAATAAAGAGTGTTGAAAATGTCATAGTAATCACAGATATAAAGGAAAGACCAGGTAGGAAATCAGCAGGCACAAAAGTACCTCCATCCCTCAGTTTCAGGAAACAGCATCTCCATGGATGTAGCCAGTAAACAGAAGGGGGAGGGACGGCTCCTCCCAGGAGCTTTAGAGCATCAACAGGCAGCAACAACAGGAGACTGATTTCCATACACACATTCTAATTTAGCCTTTAGTATACTACAGCTGAGTCTCATTGTTTAGTACATCCCCGATTAAAAAAGTTTAATTTTGTGATAGCTTTCTATTTTCAGAATAAAAATATTTTGGACTTACTCTGTTGAGGTCCTCTTTAAAGAAAACAGAAAAGAACAACAACAACAATCCAATAAAGAAATCAAACCAAGTAAACCAACCATTTATAGTGATGAGAAAAAATGCAATGCATGATTCCTCTTCATGCTTTCCTAACTGCCACTTTAAAAAAGCAGTTTTCTTTTAACGAGATAGTAGATTTTCCTAACAAAATTAATTGTGCTGCACAGGGGAAAATAACCCTCAAATAACATCGACATTCTCAGCCTATTACATGCTCAGGACAAACAAAGGGGATATGGTGGCAATTGCTACATGAGAAGCACTCTCATGTGCTGCAGTCCTAAAGAGGTTTGTGAATGAAGTGCCAGCAAAAGGCAACACATACCTGATCCAGAAAGCACCGTCCTACTAGTTCTGGGTATTCCACATAGGTTTCTAGTTCTCTCAAGAATATTCTATGAGGAAGAGAATTTTCTTAGAGCACACATTAAAGAAAGTTGTCATAATGTTCACAGTCTCGCAATGAGTTCTCTCAACTGTTGGAAACAGAGTTGTAATGCTACAAAACACAATTCTTCTAGATCATGCACTTTAAAAGGGTTAGCAAATTAAAACAAATATTCTGACCAATTTCTTTTAGCTTACTGTTGCTGCAACTGAAATCAAATATAGAGTTGGGGAAAGAAGGGGGATTTAATTTCTCTTCTTTATGTATTCAGCAGCAGGATTTGTACAGTTTAAAGTGTTTGGGTTTTGCTTCCAAGTACTACCAACCACCACAAACCAAACAACCCAAAAATCACCTTCCCAAAACTAAAAGGAAACTCACCCAAAAAACAAATTAAAAAAATCAGTGGCAAAACTTTCATTCAGTTTTACCTGAATAAGAAACAACTACTTAATAGGCTTAACTCCTCTTGAAAATGAATTTCTCTTTCCTATGAATTTAAATATTATCATATGAAGAAATACACCTCTAGCAGCAAGGATTCAGACTTCAGAGAGGTCACTCGAAATATATTTTAATATATATAAATACATACGTTTTTTATATATTAATTTTATATATTATTTAAACATAAATGTAAGATGTAAGAGTTTGTGGTTTAGAACCATAATTCACTTTCCATAGCAAAAGTAATAAAAAAAAGAAACCCAAATAAAGCCTACTTTAATTATCTTGTAACCAGATCCAAATATCTTGCTTCAGAAAGACGACCACAATGCAAAATTCTACCTACTGCAAATATGCAGTTTCACACAGCTTTGGTCATCTTTTATAGATATTTTGCTTTTCCTCTTCTGTGCAATACAATGTTGACATGCCAGATAGATAAGTTGAACTCAGTAAGGAGTTAAATTAAAATTCAAAGTAAAGAATCTCATCCAAATGCTGTTCTTAGAAGAAAATGCAGATCTTCACCTGTTGTGAAAGTGATAAATTTCTTCCATATTTCCAAACAAGATATCCTTCTTATTTTGCAGTTCTGGTGAAATTAGATGAGCCATTAAGGGGTTGTCCATCTCTGCAGCATAACCCTACAGCACAGGAGAGAGGCACAATGACTATCTCCCTTTACTTGCAGTACTTCTCTCTCTAACAAGGCAGTCTGCCTTCAGGCTGACAGACAGACAAGAAAGAGCTCAGTATTAATCATGAAAGAAGCATACAAATTCTGTTTTTCCATCACCCCACTCAGACACACACAGAGTCTTTAGAAAGACACTTGATTAATTCCTGCAATTCTAGATAAGTGAGGATAAAACGTTTGCAATAATTTTCACCCAGTAAAGGCTCTGCATTCCCATACTGCTTACAAATTACAGCTCATACTCTTTTTGTTAAGGCTTTACATGTCTGAATTTAGAGCCCAAATTCCAGTACACACACAAGCCTTCATGCCTGTCTTAGCCATTATTATGAAGGAATAAGCTGACTGTATTTACTTGTGCAGGTAACAGAAACAATTAAGCTAAAAATTCTGTTTAAGGCACTTCCATTTGAATTGGTATCAAATGGAGTAGCTTTAGATTCCCACATCTTCCACTTGTCATATAAGCACACATTCTCTTGTCTGTTTATCTGGCACAGATAAGGACACAGGTGGCTTTAGCCCAGCACTGTTCTCCTCTGGTCCTGAGGTCACTAATCTGCATTCTCTCAAAACACTAAAAACCCTAAACAAACAAAACACTCCCAACAAATCAACCAGAAAAACTGCAGGTTTTTTATAAGCAGATTATTACAAGGCCTGTAATGAAAAAGAAACCTGTTCCCACAGTTGTACCCAACACATGTGGAAGATCACTTAAAGATATGCAAAGAAAGATGTAAGAAACAAATTTTCTCCTGACACAGGAGTCTCTTGATGCAGATTCACATTCCTGTGTGACACACGACCTTCCTGGAACTGACCCAAGACTCTGGAAAGAACTTTTGCAGGAATTAATGATCATTACAAATCTCACTATGATTCCACCTAAATACTACGGCATATCTTATTTTCTGCTCAATTCGTGCTTTCTAATACAAAATCCTAGTTGTATGACTATTTCTAGAAAAAAAGTCACATACTGCTGTCTCTGTGAAAATATGATGAGAAAGGAAAAATATAATGATCACACTGCTTGACAGAACAAACAGAGACTTTACAGTGGTGAGGAAAACATAAGAGCATCCATGAAATGCAAGAGATTCACTAATATCCACAGTGAAATTTAGTCTTTACCTCAAGAACACAGAGAAGTTCTTCCACATATGCTCGTTCAGTCTCAATAAGTTCATTCATTACATGCCTGTGGACAAAGAATGATAATTAAGGAGGGCCTATTTACTTATGCAAAGTAATGAGGCAATATTAATTTTGTCTGTGTTTCTTCTTTACTTCAGACAATAAAAGAACAATTTCCAGGTAATGGAAAACATGATGTTCCATGGATATTGCTTTTGGCAGTTCATATATCCTTGCTGAGAGATATGTATTTTTAAAACATTTTGAAATTTTTGAAAATGTGTTTGAACAGGAAAAAGTCAAATCTAGCAGTTTAAGCACTGTAGTAACTGAATTGAAGCAGTGGAGTGTTTTATCATTGTATGTACAAAGCCTGGTTATGCTGTGTTTGCAGCTATTATGGGAGCTGGAGTTGGAGCTGCATAGGATTGTCAAATACAGACTTAAAGCTACACTGGTAATTTTAAATTAGAGGCATTTAGGGAACACTTTAAATATCTCGATGATGCTTTAAGTTTCATTTCCCTAATGATTAAGCATTGAATCATACTTCCCCCCAAACTCCTTCCCTTGTGATTTTGTGTGATGTAACAGAAGGTTATAACAGTAAAAAGATCATTTAAGTAGCCAGCTTAGAAGTAAAAATGCAAGGTCTGCTATATGCATTGCAGGTGGTACTAAGTAATTTCTGTAACATAAGTGATGCTGTTCGGTTTTTATACAAGTGATTTTCTGGTAACCTTTATGAAAACAGGAACTAAAAAGAGTCCAATAAAAAGACAAAGTCTCAAAGCACGGAGACCAAAACCTTCAACAGATTTACAGGAGGCTTATTACTCAAAACTGTATCATCTCTGAAATGAAAATATGTAGTTGTCCTGCCACAGTATCACCTCACTGCAGCAAAGGTAGAGTCTGTTACTACTCAAACTCTAAATAATGCTCCAGGCAACATAAAATATCTTCTTCTGTGCACAGAGCATAGCCAATGCATTTCAAAAAGCACTGAGGGTTATTTCAAAGAAGTATACTGGTTTTATCAAATCCTTAGCCAAACTCAGGCTTTGCTGGAACCAGATCAGAGAAAACACACACTTTTGCTTATCAAAATATACTTACTGCCGTAACACAGCTAGGTTTTCTTCATCATCCATTGTAGATCCTCCTCTGCTTTGATGGAGTTCAGTCATTTCACTCTAAAGAAGGAAACAAATAAACAATGAAAAAAATAATCATAGCATCACAGATGTGGGAAGAACACTTTAAGATACAGAGCTTTGTGCTCAGCACTTTCCACTGGAAAGACTGTACTCCACTAAAAATGAGGGCAGTTTGCAAGAATGCTGTGAAAAAAATTCAAGTCAGCCTGAAGGTTTTGAAGCACACAGCATTGGACGTGGGAAGTTCTCCATCAGAGGCCAGTTTAGAAAAGGTGGTGGTTCAAAGCCCCTTTTCAAGAAGACATCAGAGCACCAGCATAATCTTGTAGGCGACACTGGCCTTAGTCTGTTTTCCAAGCTAAAAGTAAGGTACTGTGCTAATTTTCCGGTTACTTCTTAACCTGATACAGAAATTCACTCTTAAAACATTTACTGAATGGCTAAACCTAACTATGGCTTGCTGAAAAAAGAGAGGGGTTCTGCTTTCAATCCCTCCTTGAACCACCCCTTTTCTCCAAATGTTGTCCATCCTGGTCATGTGGTTCTGCCTTCCTCCTTGTATTGTCTTTTGCTGAACCTTTGCTGAATTGATTCAACTCTCCAAACCAGTGTGAAACTACTTGTTTCTGTTGCTGCTGTTAGGATACTTCCCTTGCTGGATGCAGGGCAGGAATACCATCCCCACTTGGGAATGGCAATCCACTAGATCAGGTGAAGCTGTCTTGGAGCCATTGACAACCACCTCTCCATAGTCAATGGTTTTAAGAGTAGCCACTTACTACAGGCAAATAAAAAAAAATGTTTCCTCTTCATAGACTTAATATGTTGCTGCCCCTAACATTTTTCCTAATATTGGCAGCTATATACTTTACCTTCCCTCATAACCAGCCCAGCAACAAAGCAGCCCCTATTTAAACCACATAACTGTTTCACCAGCGTTACTTCAACTGGTAGAATGCCATCACTTTTTCAGTGGAAGTCCCTCTTTCTTATTGAGAGTTCCTGAATATTCTGTTGCACTATGACTTTTTCAAGTAGTGCATGCGTGAAAAATGCAAAGTAAAAAAAAATACCTTTCCTTTTCTGTAGTTTACCCTCCGAAGTGCGCTGCTTTCTGAGTTGGACGTGTTTTCTCTTTGAAGACCTAAACATGTAAACCAGAATCACACAGAAGTTAGAACTGGATCAGATCTGACACAGATACTCATGCAACCACAAATTATGGCTGGAAGTTTCTTTAAGTTTCTCAGCATAGCACAAAAAATTAAAGGCTAATACTGATACTTACCTGGAGAGGTACAAGGGGATTTTACAAATGCTTCAGGTCTTGGAGCAACTGGCTGAACAGGACGTGTCTGCTTAGCTGCCAGTTTCTTAAGACTTACTTGCCGCTTTTGAAACATTTCTTCCATACTTTCTTGCTTCTGGAAAACCTTTTGCACATGCTCCTACCATTGCCATGGAAATAAAAACCAACTTAAATTTAAAAAATAATTTAAACAATTGATTATAATTTTTAAATTCCTGTCAGAGACCTATCAACAAGCTACCTTGACATCTACAGCATATAGATTTAAAATTGCAATTACTTTTATACCACATACAGAAATATTACACTAACTCTTCACTCTTAACAAGGTGTAATTTACTGTGATTTAGTACACTTAAAAATTGGAACATCACTTCAAAAATATTTTGTGTGCTTACTATAGAGAAATCTGAGATTCAAGTTTCAATTTAAAAAAATTTTTTTTGAGTGTCTAAAGGTTCTGTTACATGAAGAGATCAACCAAGAAGAAAACAAAAATATTAAAAAAAAAATCGCACATTTCTGCTACATAAAAAAAAAAAGATAAATATTCACGCAGGAGAATTTTTTTTTAAAAGCAATTTTACTGTCTGAAAAATTGAAGTAGTTGTGAAAAGTCTCTGAAGCCCTTGATGCTTATCCAAAGATATGATAAGACTCAGGCACGGAAAGGTGTTGGCTTTCCAGTTCACAGGTATAACTCCTAGTACTGATTATGTAGCTTTATCAATGGCAGTACAAGAGAGCAATTCTAAAATGAACAAATGGACACACAGATACATAAACATCATCTGGTACCTTTAGGTCTTCATTGAGGATGTGTGCATACTCTCTGTAAATTTTATTCAACTCCTTGATTTTATTGCCAGCACCAGTATCTAGGAATTTCTCGATCTCCTGTAATGCTGATTCTGCACCATCCTGAGACTGACACTTATCTACCGGCTGGGAAGCCAACAGGTAAATTCCTTCATCACACCACTTCATAGACTAGAAACAGAAAAGAACAGGCTCAGAATGCACCAATGTCAGCATCATACACTAAGAATCTAAAACACCTCAACCTTGTCATGTATTCAGCTATTTAAAGAGAAAACTTCCAGCACATGGAGATAACATTACCTACCATTATGACAATTGTTTGACTGAGGTTTCGGGAAACAACTGTTGCATACTAAATTTACCTTCTCTAGTAAGTCATGCAGTTCCAGAGATTTGTTAAGAAGATTTCTTCTCCGTTCTACCTCAGTGGTGAAGGCATCACAAAGATGATGAAGTTCACTGCATTTTGGAATAATGGAGTCCACAGCATAATGATTGCTTTGAATAAAAGCATCACGCTCTGAGGCTAACATTCTGGCTTTTGCTACGGTTTCCTAAAAAACAAGCACTGATTTAAGTACATCTTTCCTTGGATCAAGATCAATGAAAAAATTTTAAAATTGTTTTTACACAGTGAAATACACATATTGATAAAGAATACATCTTTGGTTAATAGCTGTCCTGCTTAATAAATCAAAGTGATTTCCTGTCATTCCAGATGCCCAAGAACTTTCATGTACCAGAGTACTTCAGAAACAACAGTGAATTTAATCACAGGTCTTCTTGTGAAGGAACCATTGCTGTCTTTCTATGCATTATTCAGCAGTGTCTATGTGTGTATGTATGCAATTTGGGCTATAGCAACAATACGAACTCAAGTTAAAAAATACCTATCTCACCCTTAAGAGCAATGACCTCAGGTAAAGAGCAACTTGTTTCACTGTGAAGCACAGATCAGAAAAAGGTTCCCTTTCTACACTGTTCAGTGTATGTTTCTGTTGGCCATCTTTATGGTACATTCAATATGCAGCTTTCTTATTTCTACGATTTATTGAAAAATGTGGCTTTAATAGGAATAGAAGTGGCCCCTTGATCAGTAAATGCAAAACTTGGCTATGTAAACACTTCATGGAATTCCTACATGAAGCAATCAACTTTGTGACTGGTCACTCTGCTCTTTATTGAGGAATGTCCAAGAATTACTCTGCTCCAATGGCTAAAGGCTTTATTCCAGGTTCTTTCTGTACATTACCTGGGACACTGATTCTGCTTTGCTGTCAGCTTAAGCTGACGCACTCAACAACCAAATCCCATTCCCCTCTGCATATGCATTGTCATAGTAGCAATTAAGGAGGCTTGCAGAGTTCTTACATATGATTTTTCTTCAAAGTTGGCAAGATCTTTCAAAATATGCTCCACATGTGAACTGCTGTTTCCCACATCTGTGAAAGCAGACAGCCTCTCAGACACAATATCCAAAGCTGCTTTGACCTGAAATGAGACACAGCTATGTATGAACAAAGAGAGCGCCACCTCCCTGGAGACCAGAGTTAAATAGCTGATAGCCACTATTTGCAGTCAGGTGACTTGCATTATGTGGTTACTGGGGCACAGAGATAAAACACCTTTTTTTGTTAGCCTACCTTTCCCCCCAATTCGAAATGAAAACAAATACAAAGAAAAGGCAGTGAAGTAATCTTGTTTCCTGGTACTGAAAAAGATGCAGGAAAACTAATGCTAAGGAAACATTTATGATCTTGCTTTTACCAGAAGACAATGACACAAAGCAACATTAATGTTAACAGCAAACCATGAGAGAGAGGTCCCCACCCTAGCAATTGGTTTAGAGACAGACAAATGCTTGCAAGAGGGTTTCTGAGTGTTGCTCTTGTGGAGACATAGGAGCTGTGCTCCAATATTGGCTACACCAGGATAAAGGGTCTGTAGGTGCCACCAAGCACATGAGTTAAACAACATGAGATCAGAAACTGGCAGTAAAAATTGTAGTTCAGCCTCCACCCAGCTTCTGACACTGTGGTTGCAACTTCCCACCCACAGTGCTGGAGACAGTTTTCATAAAATTTCAGCCAGAAGGTTTAGTTGAGACTTGGTTCCATAAAAGGACCTATTGGAAAGATGAAAATGTTGCAGCAGCCTTTTTTGTTTCTATGGTACAGAACAGGTTTCAAATGAGCTTTTGAATGCTTATACACTGCTGAGTGCATGGAAACAAAATATCCTAAGACTGTAGAAGAAAAAGATGTTATGTCTCCATAGGCAAGAATTCAAACTAGTAAAGATAGCAGTATGTCAAATAAGGACAGGTACAAGAAAAAGGTTGGAAAAAGCTTTCAAATACACACAAGAATTGTAAAAACAAGAGCAGGAAGTATTTTCTTCTGAATCATTTCTACATTACCAAATATTGACTGACACCAAGAAGTTCTCACCTCTCTGAAATTCTGTTCAAAATTCCGAAGGCACAGACACTGCTCTAGTTTTTGCTGGTGCTTAACCCAAAACTCATCAAAGGCGGTCTCTGTTTCATGTAATTGAGCCAGTAGCCTTAAAAAATCGAAACAAAACACATTAAAAAAATACTCTAAGAATGATGGGTGCAACCTTCCAGGGACAATGCAATCTTCCACAGTAAACAAAAAGCCTCCCCAAAGCAGTATTTTCCAGAACAAATAAACTGGGTACAGGAAACATTTTTTGTATTGCACAGTATCATTTCCTACAATAACACTGATGTAAAAAACTAAAACCCAACACAAACATTAAATTCTGAAAAATGGGCAAATGCTTATTTTAAGCACCTTCTCAGCTTTGGCCTGGGGACATGGGATCTGGGGTTAACATACATAAATAAAATACATAAATGTGTCTCAGTTAAGACTCAGAGGAACCCAAGCATTAGGATATAAGGAAAAATTAAGGTAAAAATTTGTACTGCTGTGACCAGCCAGCTGCCCTTACATTTCATTCTTTGGAGCAAAGCTCACTATAAACCTGAAGGCCATTGTTCCTTCTCTTCCAAGGAGAGTTATTAATTAAATATCACAGGCCAGTGTACAGCTGTACTGTGATAAAAAAACCCGTCTTTGATTATAATTCTGGCAAATGACTTAAACCTTTCACTTCTTAACTTACCTTCTATTATTGCATTTGACAGTATGATATCCCATGGACTTTATACAGTGCACTTTGCTGTGCTTAGGCTACATCCAGGGAAGGCTACACATCAGAATTTTAATGCACTTTTGTCTCCAACAGTACAGAAATGAACTCGTAATTTACAAGTTAAAACCAACTAGAGAAAAGGCAGTGACACACACACATAGAGTTTGTTCCAGCTTCCGCCAGATATTGTATCGAATAGGAATGTTATGGATAAATTAGCAACCCCCACCCTGATCGTCCTTGGATAGATGATAGCAACAGTGACCAAAAAAAAGTGACTTCTGCCAAGCTTTGTGGATTGGAAAGGACAGTTATTTGGAAAGAAAAGTCGGCCTGAGTGTAGCAGAAACACAGAATGACAGACAAAAAAAGAATGCAGAATACTGCCTGGGGGAAATGAGCTATGCTTTCATAGCTTTGTGAAAATTTACATCTGTGCTACAGTGATACAATGTCTTCAAACCTGGCAGTAATTTGAGGGGGGCGTGTGTGTGGCAGGCAGGGAGCAAAGGAAAACAACACCTATTACTTATATGCCCAAAGAAAGCATATAGGAAATTGGTGCATAGATACTTCAAGAGTGGTGTACTCCCTAGCAGCCCTTTAAAGGCTACTAACAACACTGATAAGGTTTAAAAGAAAAAAAACCCTCCCACTTCTCAGAGACCTAATGGAAATGTACAAATCTACTGAAAAAAAGGGAGAGTTCACTTCAGTCTTCCCCTCCTGCCTTCTGTACAGCAGCAAAATTCCCTTGGATTGCACTTCAGTTTCTAAACAAAGCATTGATATTCTTTAAATAAGGAAAAGATGCTCAAGTATATAGTCCAAATGTGACAAAAATGAAAAGAACAGTGTTGTGTGAGATCAGAATTCCAACCCCATTTCCCTATAGCCAGGTGACCCCACAGTGGGCATTAGGCAGATACTTTGTTCAGGACAGATCTGACAACAGAGGAGTTGTGAATGAAGTGTTTTATAATGCTCACATTGCAACATTTGCTTATTTGCAAAGCATAAATATAGAATTAGATAACAGAGCTGGGGAGGGGTCGAAAAAGCAGAAAAGCAGCATGTTTAGTATTTCACACCTCTCACCTTTCTACTGTTGTTTGATTGTCTAGCTGATCTTGATTCAGTTTGTATTCAGGATTCTCAGTAACTGGTTTTGTAATACTTCCCAGGATATCATCTCCCTGTTCTACTGCTACCCTGATATCCTCCTACAAAACAAAACAAAAACAAAACAAAACAAAATCCCCACATGCTGTAGTTGTGTGTTGCTGTTTTTATAAGCAGAATTCACAAGGCACTGAATTAGAAGAAGGATTTCAATAGCATTCAAGCAAGCACAGTTTGATTAAAAGCAGTGGCTGACAACAGAGGGTAAATGATAAATGTCAGCTTTTTCCATGTTTACCATCTTAAGATCCCAGTATAACTGAGTTGAATTTTCATGGTAGACAGCCTTCTAGTGTTGCTTTAGGCTACAAATATCTCAAAAATTTTAGATGCACAGTTCTGAAACCGCCAAATAGCTTTCATTTAAGCCTTTTTGAAAGAACATTTGTTCATGCTTCCAAAGGCCATATATTTTAATTTGCATGCAAATACAATCAAATTTCCTGTTGCAAACAAAACTAGAAATTAAACACACCACTACTTACAAAGAAATTACTGTTTCGCATACAATTCATTATGCATCTGTACATACATAAACTGAGTTTCAAGAAAAGTAACTTTTCAATGCAAAAAGGCTTTTTAACATCAAAAAAAATAGAGTTCAATAAGATATTGATGGTTCACATTATTGTTGTCTATTAGCATTGTCCATATTTTCCATTTATATTGGTAGCTATAAATTAAAACAGTTTAACTAGAAGACAGCACCTTCGCAGAAATTACATACCTTCATTTTGTCCTTCTTTTCTGTGTGTGTTGCAAGAAGGGAGCTGGTTGATTGCACATCATTTGGTAGTTCTGTTTCTGCCAGCTCAGTCCCAAAGGACTGAAGAATCTGAGCTGTTTGCTTAACCTTTTGGGCGAAACCTTCTATAGCCTTTTGGAATAAAAAGCATTAAAGATGTTTTGTGTTCATCAGACACATATGTACAAACAAACACATGCACACAAAATATAACTCTCAAAACAAACCCAAACAGATGAATTATAAGATTGAAAAATGGCCAAAGTATAATTCTGCAAGCAACTGATACCGTCACCATTAATTCCTTAATTGTATATTTTTCTTAGGCTTGTATCAGGTGTATCTTCTTCATATTTTTATAATCTGGAGTTATTTTACAACTTGAGCTTTTCCATTCTTGTAGCAAAACCAATAAACCTCCACACAATAACACACTGTAGTTCCTTTGCTCCAAGTGTTCAGAAAACCACTCCCAAGTTATTACTCATATTATTTCTCTAAGATGACTAAGTACCATTGGGAACATCTTCTCACACTGAGCAAGTCAACTTGCATCACTTGGAATCTGTTTTATAAATGACAGGGTATAAAACAGAAGGGTCCATTAGGCTGAAAAGTTAAAACAAAACCTAAGACTTACAGTGCGACGGGACAGCCATCTGCTATGGCAGTAATCCAGGGTGCCACCAAGATCTTCTGTTAATTGTGTCTTATCAATGTAACCCTGCAGTTCTGATACTGAGCCCAGCATTATGATCTGCGTCAGGACAGAAAAAAGTGAACGTGATCACTGGTGACAAGTCCTTTCTTAAGGATTCTAAGCCCCATCCTTCAGACACTGACAAAGAAGATGCATTTTAATATAAAAGTGAGAGATGGAACTGTTTCCTGTGGGTATAGAAAACAAACTTAACAGTTCTTTCAGTTGAAGACGATGTAAATGTAAATGACTGAATATGAGCATGGGCACCAGGCACATTAAAAAAAAGCTTATGGATTATACAGCATAACACTGCCAGATTTTTTTATCTTGATAAACCATACTTGGCTATTTTCTAAAAGCAACATCCATTTCTTGTTCATTTTCCCTTGTTATCCTGGGTCTGCAGGAGAGAACGACAGTGTCTACATGGATTTGTCAAGTTCCCCAAAATAAGTGAAAGATGGGGGGAAATTTTCTTAAAGACCATCTTTCACCCTTGAAATTTACATCTGATAAGCACAACTTTTATATCATCAGCTCATATAGTTTCAAATTTAATTTTAAAATAGAAATGCTGTACACTTGCAAACAAAAGGACAATCTGTGGGTTTACTGGCAATTTAACAACAGGCATCCATTGCGTGTTTGCTCAAATGACAGAAACCATAGCGTTTGTCCATGGGAAATGCATCTACTTCAAAATTCACATACTCTTTCAAGAACAAACCACCACGAATGAGCTAAAATTGCTAGAACTGCCTCTAAGCATGGCTTTTTGTTGGGGTTTCTTTGGTCCTCACTGGCTACCTTAAGAACTTTTACAAATTCCTGGTCGTAAAGTGAAAACAGAGCATTACTTACAGGTACTTTCATTTTAAGCTCATCTTTGTTGAATCTGAAAGCAATGTCTGAGAGAGCTCGATGAAAAAATCCCGTTGGGCGCAGCACGAGGACTAATTGCAGGTTTCCCGGGAAAGATGCCTGCAAAGCAAGTTTAGCCTGTTATTTTCTGTGTCTCAGCTCCAGAAAATATTTTTGAACAACGATAAGCCCCTGATAAACCACAAACTAACTGTATCAAAGGCCTCCCATAATGGGGTGACCAATCATATTCTTGCATGGCTAGTACAAGGAGCTTCATTCAAAAGACATTTACTTGTCTTTGGGAACAGGGAATCAATTCTCTTGGAATAAATTTTTTTTCAGGGCTGGCTTGTACTGCTCTTCAGCTAAGATTACAACCTACCCAAGGAGGCTAATGAACAAACAGCAGTGGCTTAATACTTTTTTTTAACAGCAAGACTTTCATGGTTACTTCATCTTCTCTTTAACAGAAGGTGCCAAGAGAAACCTCCATTATTGTATGAAAACCTAACAACAAATTTCTAATTTGTGCATATACTAACTTGCCAGTTGCCTACACAACTCTTTGCCACAGAGGATGAATTTCTCAGGCAGTAACTTAGAAATAAGCTTTAATTTGGCTGACAAAAATAAAAATCAAGCATAAAAATTCTCAGTTCTGTTTTTTCTCATCAAGTTCCAACCAGCAATCTCATGGATCTTTCCCAGCTCTACAACAGATAGAGGGAAAACAGAAGAAAGGAGAAACAAACAAAAAAAAGCATTAAATTATTAAAAATCAACCTCTACTGTGGCAGAGATTTGCATATTTGGCATTTAGCCACTGCTGGAAACATTCTCCTCTATTCAGTATTTCCACTGTAGGGAGGCAGTGAAATTCACTAAAGAAATGATCATTATAATGATTAAGTATGCAATTTTCTTCATTATAGTGTTGGAAATTATTTCACTTTCCTAGCAAACTGATTTACTGGAGGGAGGAAAGCAAGCCAACAAAAAATGCCCCACTGACTGAAGGAGCTGTTATGCTATGCTCTGTTCCAAGCCTAGTGGAACTGTTAGTATCTGGAAGGTTGAAGAGTAATTTAATAATAATGTTGAGGTTTCCAAGGGTTCCAGGTACTTAGCATTAGAAATGAAGAACTCTTAAAGTGAAAAGTAGTTTAACACTTTTCTGGAAAACTTCACAGATTCATTGTGGTTTCCCAGATATTCAGTGTACAACCAAGGCTTCAATTTGACTGAGGAACCTTAAAAGCTTGAGATTCTCAATCTACCTCCACTTCAGTGATGTCCAAATTTTCTAGAAAGTACAGTGGTTCAGTCCCAAAGGAGTCTGAGGGCTGGGAACAGAATCCCGGTAATTCTGAGTGGCCTCACTAGCTCCTCAGCCTTGCTGTAAAGTTCACTAAAAAAGTACACGGTTCATTAAAACTAGTACAGATTGTGAAGTTACTAACCCTTAGGTATCAGAGGAAAAACTTTTCATAGAAAATTTCTGACTGTATTAAAAAGAAAAAGAAAATATTATACTTTTCTTACTGTTTTTTATGAATTACCATACAAAGCAAACCCACTAATTTATTTAAGAGACATTGCAACAACAGACAAAAAAATTCTTTAATTAAATCTCCTGGACAAGCCTTTTAGAATGCCAGCCACATTTACTTCTCTCATTCAATAGACATGTCAATTTATTTTGTGCCTGTAACAGCACTGTTCAGTCTGACAGCTGTTACTTTTTACCTTTAACTTCCAAAATGTGAAGTTTATCCAGTGGCAATGCAAATATTTCAGAATAAAAATGATAAAAGAAATATCTTTTAGACAACACATTTTGAAAAAAACAAGGTGCCTCCTTGTGAGATATCCACCCCACCACATGTTGTCCTGACATACTGTCTGTGGTCGTGAATATTTGCAACCCACTTAGCCTTACTTGGAGTGCTGGGAAATGCACTGGACAGGGTGCTAGGTAATTTTGAGGCTGCCTTTCCCCACAGAAAGTTGGGTCAGATGGTCTTTCAAGGTCCCTCCCAACCCAACCAGTGATTTTGTGACATTTAGGCTATTTCTGAAGTAAATAGCCATACCCAAACGCAATCTAATAGTAAATTTTTCTGGACTGTGTATTAGCTCTTATGAAATAGAGTTTCATTGCATGATGAAATTAAGTATGGTGTTCAATTCAATGAAAATAGAGAATATGCGTTACAATTATTTTCCATCTCAAGTGTGTCAACCCAAAATGATGCTGTTGAAGTCAATACAGTCTTATATCACTTGAATTTCCATTCAAGGCCTGACAGAAATTTTCCTTCTCTCTGAATAAAAGCTCAAATTCTAAATTACTTTGACTTTGTCTACAGTATAAACTTGTCTGTGGTGATCCATTTACTCACTGCTTTTCTTATCCCATATTGTTCCCCCACCCTGCTTTCCCCTGCCCCTGGCCCTGGCCCCTCCCTCGGGCTCTCCCTATTGGTTCCTGTACCCCAACTCCGCCCATGTACCGCCCCTGAGCCCCTGATAAAACCCCCCTGTGCCCGGATCACGAGGTCTCTCTGCCTCTGGGGATTGCTGGGACGTGATGTAACCATTAAAGGTCCTCTGAAACCCTTATGGAGGGACCCTTCTCGCCTCCTTTGCTGTCACTGTGTTGTAGAGCTGAGAGCTGCTGGAGCAAGAGGGCGGAGCCATCCGAAATGGACTACGGGATGGCAAAATGGTCATACTGCCCTAAACACTCCGCTGAGCTCCCAGGGAAAGCTGCAGCTTGCTAAACTAAACCTAGCACTACAACACTTGTCTCCACTAGTCTGTCTTCATTTGGTTTTGGTTTTTTTCTTCAAAAAAACCTCATGTCTTAAAAAACGATGTCTCCTTCCCTTGTTGTGGCTAGGAGTCAAATCTGCAAATTGATTTTTGTGAAACAAGAATGGGAAGCAGTACTACAGTAAACAATGTTGGACTTGTGCCAACTATTACAGTTTATCAAAGGTTGTATCTGCACTGCCAAAATACTACGATTTTTCCTAACTTTTTTGCTAAAGCCCTGGTGACTTGCAGAGACAATACTATGATGTAAGAGATACTCTGTAGATGCCTGTGAACTTCATTGACCAGTCAACTTCACCCTGAACACTGGAACAAAACAAAAATTCTCTGTTCCAGTCCAGCAGCCTATTTGTTTGAAGTCATTGTATGCTAACCAGACAACAAACAATGACTTCTCAATAATGCTTTGCTAAATGTTAAGCACCAAAAAATATTCATGTTATGTTTAGCAGTGCTATCAAATAAAGTGCCTTCAAGGACTGTTTCATTGAAGTCAATGAACCTTACTGAGACTCGTTGAAGGGTTTGTAAGCTCAAAAACTGTTTTTTTTCTTTTCTCCAAGTGTCTTTCCTTACTAGATTAATTAATATTAACAGATCCCCCAACAGCTTGTCTCAAATATTGAATTTATCAGATTTAATGCCAATGCAAAAGAGACTAGAGGTTATGTTTTTCACATCTCTACAAAAATTAGGAGACCCCAGCCCATATATACATTAATCCTTGGTTTGATATTTCATGACAGGCATGGGATTAATCTTCTATCTGTTCATCTCTTTCACTTTCTCATCCAGTCAGGTCAGTGTCAAAGACACAGAAAAAGATGTAGATGTGCACATTGTTATCAGCTTTGAATGAAATCTGACCAAAGCAGGTATTTGTATACAGCACAGCTCCAGAATCAAAGCTTTCCAATACACCGAGATCTTTGTTGCCCTACAAGTACCTTGAACCTAGAACATGGGGAGGAATCTTTCCTGGCTGGAAAAAATAAGGAACAACCTTAAATTCTCCAGAAAACCAGTTAATAATTTCTCAGGAGCAGGTTGACCTGCCTGCTTTCAGGCCTCTGTTTCTCAGGGATGGGGAGCCTTCCACTGCATGCCCCAGGTTTCTGGAAAGGGGAAAATGTAGAGAGCCTGAACCCAGTTGAGTTCTGGGCAAAATGTAAAATCAAATTATTATAGAATCACAGAACGGATTGGATTGGAAAGGATCTGAAATATCATCTGTTTCCAAACCCCCCACCAGGGGCAGGAACACATTCCACCAGACCAGGTTGCTCAGGTCCTCATCCAACCTTGCCTTGAACACTTCCAGGATTGAGGCATCCACAACTTCTCTGGGCAACCTGTTCCAGTGCCTCGCTACCCTTACAGTAAAGAATTTCTCCCTAAAATGTAATGTAAGTCTCTCCTTGTTCAGTTTAAAACAACTCCCCCTTGTCCTATCACTATCTGACTGTGTAAAGTCACTGTCCCTCTATTTTATAAGCCCCCTTTAAGTACCAAAAGGCTGCGGTGAGGTCTGGCCCAGAGCCTTCTCTTCTGAACAATCTCACTTCTCTCAGCCTGTTCTCACAGGAGAGATGCTCCATACTTCTGATCACCTTCATGGCCTCCTCTGCACCATATATTAGTTGCATATAACCCTAAGTATCGCTGTTCTTCACAGAGTATTACTGACAGAGAGGCTGTGTGTACCACCACTACTGACCCTGAAGTTAAACCAGCTTGCAGAAATATTGTAACCACGTGAGCTGTCAAAGAGCTAACACTTGACTCAGCTTTAGTAGTTCTGTCTTAAAATATTTGGAACAACACTAATTTTCATTTTATGAACAGCTTCAAAATATCCACGTTACCGAACTCTGTGGCGGTGTCTTCCGTTCTGCGCTTACTAGTATGCCATAAGCCACAGAGCACTTCTTTCTAAAATACTTCTGTATATAAAGGAGCTAGTAAATACTTGCTTACCTATTTTTCTTTGAGACTGTTTATTTGCAGCTAGAATGAAGAAGTGCCTTACACAGAATTTTTGTCACGAAAGAGTCTTGAATTAAATCAATTCCTAAAAAGAGCAGCTTGAAATCTAGTTTTAAAAATATAGAGCTGTTTTGCATTAGAGCTGTGTTTAATGCTTGTGACATTATGATCCTGCTCTCTGAGCTTAAGTGACTCACTTCTCTATTTTTACATATTAAAAAAATATGTAATATAAAGGAAAATGGCTAACTACACAAGGATAACTGCAAAAGTGCCTGCATATGTAGTAGTCTCAAAACATCCAAAGAAATCAGACAAAAGCATATTGATCTCAAAATAAACTTACTCATCTATCATTTACTGTACTCATTCATAAAAACAGCCACAAAATTAATACAAATACTGTTCCAGCTTCATCATACTGCTAAGTTCTTGTATTGAACCCAAGCAAAATGAGAATCATGACCAGGGCTGAAAGAAGAGCAGTATTTTCAAACTTAAGCCATACAAAGTGTTAAGTGTCATAGTTTTCAGGACATGATGCAAAGAACTAACTAGAAACTGGGCTAATGGGAAATACCTATTCCATATAAATATAAAATAGTGCCTTTCATGGGGCACCACTTATGAAATGTATCTTTTCTACACCAAGAACTCACTAAGAAATTTAACATCTCTACAAACAAGGCCAAGGAACTCAAAGCTGGATTACTGCAATTCAGTGTTTCTCACCTTGGATGCCAAACCAATAACATTCCAGATGGCACAAAAATGGGACTGCCTGACTCCTGCAAGGTTTAGGCTGGTATTACACAATCAAAGAATCAATTAGGTTGGAAAAGACCTCCAAGATCATTGAGTCCAACATAAGCACTCTGGTGTCTCCATCGGCTTCTGGTTTCTTCCTGCCAGCCAGCGGTCTTGGCCCTAACCTTCAAAGTAATTAATGGGCTAAGCCTCTGTTACAGTGAAGACTGCATTTTGATTTATGAACAGCTAAGAAAAGCAGTGCTCTGGACAATGCAGTCCGAAACAGAAGGCATGAAATCTGCATGCAATGCATCCTTAGTTAGCGGTGGCAAATCACAAAGCAAACTTCTTCTCTAGGAGGCTGAATAAAACCCATCTCTTGTCTCATTTAGAAAGGGCTGCAAAGTTTTGTAACTGGATAAAAATTCCTCACTACCACCCCCAAGCAACCTCCATCCCAACTGCTGACTCAAGAGCAGTGGCTCACAGGTAAGTTATTCCCTATGCACCAAGGAAGTTTATTTCCTCTGGACCTTCAATATGAGGTTGATGGA
Organism: Coloeus monedula; assembly: GCF_965178545.1. Lineage (NCBI taxonomy): Eukaryota > Metazoa > Chordata > Aves > Passeriformes > Corvidae > Coloeus > Coloeus monedula. The sequence continues at coordinate 93,723,811 of NC_138783.1, forward strand.
TGGCTATGGTGAAACGTTTAATGATGTTGAGTGCAGTTTTTTGTTTGTCTAAAAGAGTGAGTTCACACTACAACCTTTCCCTCAAGATGGAGGAAGACAATGATGACAGGACAAGAGACTAATACAATGTAATGACATAGACTTCATTTTTTTTAAGAAAATATACTGGAACTATGAAGAGAGCAGTGTGAAATCGCAGAACACATTGATCAGTAAAAAGCCTTGCCCCTACAACTGTGGGTTGAATATTGCTTGATTGGGTATAACATTAGGAGAGAAAAGAAAAAAAAAGAGGGAAAAAAAGAGAGTAATTTTTGACTACATGGAAAGGACAAGAGAATCAATTTTTCTGGCATTTGTCATTCACCCAACTTCAGCTGGGACAATACAGAGCTGCTTTACCATGACTGCTCCTCCTTGCACACTTATCCATGAGACTACCCAACTGCCCAGCCCCAGGAACTAAAAGGTTCAGCAAAGTCTTGTATGTCTCTGTATACTCTGAATACTGTGTTTAACTGAAAACAGGACATTCTAATACAAATTTAGAAGAATCACTGCAGCTGACAGGGCAAAAAGTTGAAAAAATTTTGTATTCTCAAACAACAAGGTAATATGAGTGAAGAATTTGCAACTACTAACTTCAGTCTTTTTCTTGTAAGAACTTTCAAATTCCACTGTCTCTCTAACAACATGACAATTTGCTAACAAGACTTCACACTTAACATGAAACTTGGCTCTTGGAGTCTCTACCAGAACTTCACCTCTCAGCCTGACTATCCCAGTAGGCCAGATTCTTCCTAGGCTAATAACTTCACTTCAGCTAAATCAGGTGAAAAATAAAAAGAATAATGTTGCTTGCAGCATCTCTTAAGCCACAGAGTCTGCAAGTCTTGTGCTGGCTAAGGACAACCTCCCGGGCCAACCACCTGTCCATTGCAACTTCATCAAGTAGAATAAAGCAATAGCAAAGTCTGTGTGCCTGGGCATGTTCTTGCCACAATCTCTGTCGCATCCCAGGAAAAGTAGGGCCATCTTTCAGCCCAGGCCTCTGGCTTTGCTCTTAGTCCCACTGCACTGCATGTGCTGCAGCAGCAGTCATCCTGGCCAGGCACTGCAGCCACTGACCTTCCACTATGCCTGCAAAAATAGGTTAACCTCATCTCCAGAGTCTTGACTACAGCAACCTTTAAGTATCAGCATGAAATACAGATTCAGCTCATCATTGCTCACTTTCTGCCCCAGGAAAAGAAAAGTATCCCCAACAAAGAAGGAAAAATGAAGCTTAGAAATTTTTCGTAATATAGAAATATTTTCCACAATAATTTCAGCCTGAAACAAAAATTTTTTTGTTAGTTTTGTTTCAAAACCTACTTCCAACATCCACTAGTACCAACCAAACATTGTGTGTGAAAAGTCTTGAAAATAACAAGAAATAATAACAAAAAATACATGCTAGTATGAATTTCTGTTTAACAGCTGCTCAGTGCTTACAAATACACTTCCTGCAGTTGCCAGGGTATTAGTGATGGGCACAGCACCCTATGATGGCATTTCTGATTTCACAAGTCAAGAGGGTCAACTGCCTCAGGAGGATTAGAGAAAAATCAGGAAAGATGGCAGAAAGGACACTGCAGAAATGACAACAAATAAACCGACAGCCAAAACTCTCCTCTCAAGTAACACGAGACTCCTATCCTCACACACAGTAATGAGCTTTAGCAACTGAAAAAAAAAACCCACTGAACAGGGGCTTTTTACAAGGGCAGGGAGTGACAGGACAAGGGGGAATGGCTTCAAATTGAAAGGAGGTAGGTTTAGATGGGACATTAGGAAGAAATTCTTTACTGTGGGGGTGGCGAGGCCCTAGAACATGTTACTCAGAGACGCTGGGAATTTCCTATCCCTGGAAGTGTTCAAGGCCAGGCTTGGATGGGGTTTGAGCCACCTGGTCTAGTGAAAGGTGTCCCTGCCCATGGCAGGGGAGTTGGAACTAGATGGTCTTTAAGGTCCCTTCCAATCCAAACCATTCTGTGATTCTATGACCAAAACCACCAGAGCTATCAGGCTTTCAGACATCAATAGCCCAAGAAACACTCAGATGCTTCATAACCACCAAAAGACAACTCTGACTGTTGGAAAATCAAATAAGTTGAAGTTTCCAGTTACCCCTGTGCCATTTGAAAGAAATCTTTGTCCATCAATAGGAACTCTCTAACTTGGTGTAATATATGTATCTTGTATATTTGGCTTTATTTTTTTGCTAAACAACAGACAGCTGAAATGCATTAGATTTCATTTACATCAAATACTATAGCAAATATATTAAGGACAACAGAAACAATTTTTCACTACATCTTCTTTTGGAACAGGAACACAAAATTATCAAGTGTTCAGGGCTGATGTGACTTGCTGAAACCCAACAGGAAGACTGCTATAAGTATACATGGGTACAATTCAAAGCCTATACTGTTGCTGTTCAACAAGAAAAGCAAATATAAAAAATCATGCCTTTAACAGATTAGACTTCAGATAAGAAGCATGATTTCTTTTTTAAAAAAAGCTCACAGAAGAATGCAAAAAGATGAAAAAAGCAAAATAACCCATCACGAGCAGTACTGCAACTGTGCAGTGCTCCTGCACTTAATACCCTTCTCTGGGCAAATCCCTTAGGCACCAACACCATCATGACAGTAGCAGATCCCTTATAATGGGGAATAGTTGCTCAGTTCTGTTCACTGTGCTTCAAAGCAAAATAACACACACTGGAGGAACATTACCATAAATGTTATCATCATGGCTATAAGCAACTTGTCTGTAGTTGCTCCCTAACCCTTACAACCCCAATTATGCAAATAAAAGGACCATCATCTGTGCAACACTTATCTGTCCTGGAACAGAAACTACAGCACTGACTTTTGAAAGAGATTCACAACCTCCATAGATAGAGTCCTTTTTCTTCAATCATCCTAAATTACGCTGCTCTCAGTTTTCACTACTGGAATCTGCTCAATGTTGCATCTCAAAATTTCAAGATGAGCTGCAAAAGCAAATTTTGCTGATACTTCAATCTATTTTCAATGTTTTAACATTCCTAACATAACTATTGTGTAAAAAGTTGTATTGTGGGAATATTATATCATTTTATATTCATTCACAAAACATCATATAGTGGGAGTAATGTATGACCTTTAAAGAAATACATTTTAACTTATAATAAACAAAAACTTCTTTGGCCATAATCAGGCTACATAAAAATGACATTTACTGTTTTTATTTGACTTTTATCTTACAGAGTCAAAAATTTTCAGCCATTAAAAAATAAAAGATACTTACAGCTGTGTTTTTCAGACCTTACTGTAAAGACTATTGACACTAACAATTCAAGCAAGGATAGCAAGGAAGAAAAAAAAGGCAACCGACCAACAAAAAACTAAAAAACAAGTAAACCAACAGTAGAATAAGCACATGATAAACATGAATCTGTCTTTCCCTACTTCTGAAAAAAAAAAAAAAAGGCAAGCCTCTAAGCTTCTTTTTCCGATATTAGAAATATTAATTGAAAGGGAGACTGGGAGACTGAAAGCTAAGAGCACATACTGTTGATTGACCACAGAAGGCACGTAAGATTTTCTTGTTTACAAGTAACCTTTGTTTTAAATCAAACATCACAAGAACAGTTTTTCCATGTGTATTCCTTTCACAAGTGCTAGACTCAACCAGGACTCTCACCCTCATCTCTTCGTAAAACAGAAGCTCACTTCAATAGTCAAAAGTGGACCCAAACTCTATGGGATGCATGGGGTGACCATGCAAATATTAGTTCCCACCTGGGAGAGCTGCGTGCTCAGACATTCACATTCACACACACACACACTCTCTCCAAGTGCATACTTGGGAAGATGTCTTGAGCTGCAGACTGCATTAAAAGCACATCATAGACACATGATGCTCTGTCAGCTGGGATAGAAAAAACAGCTGGGACACAAAAGACCTACTGGATACCTTCTGTGTCATTTAGTAGCTGAGATATTGTTGAAGAAAAAAAAATGGTTTTTGCACTTGTAAGAGGAAGATTCAACACAGAAAATTATTTCTAAGGAGTTAATTTAAAACAGTACTCACTGCTATCCGCAGTATGGAAGCTTTCACGGAGGTCCATTTGTCCTGTCTGCGATCTATGACAAGAATAAATCCAATTCCAGCATCTCGTAAACTAAGTTTGGAGGAGGAAGGAAGAAAACAGGCAAGTTTAGTTAAAAATACAAATGTAACTTCTGGTTCCCTCACACAAAAAAGCAGTTATAAAATAGCTAAAAAAACCCAAAACAACAAAGTAGCTTGACCTTTTTGTGCAGAATCCTCTTCATATAAATATCTTAAATAAAGATACACTACACACCATTGCAAAGATGCAGCAGTCCCATATGCATTTCACAGAGTTTCAAAATGTGTTCAAATAAAGAATTCTTCTTTTTCACAAAAGATGGTATTTACATTTCTTGCACAGGGATTATTTCAGAAGAAAATAAGACCAACTGATTCTCCACTGTTTGGTGCTGATATAATCCCTTCCTCATGGTGCTGTCAGTATAATTTCAGTATCAAAATAAAGTTGTTTTTCTTTTGCGTCTGCTTTTAACCTTCTGTTTGAATTGTCTTCCTCCTCACTGATATTTAAAACTCCTTAAAAACACAGATCCTTCTGATATTTAAAACTCCTTAAAAGCACAGATCCTTCTGATCATTCCATGATATTGCTCCACGCATCTGAAATTCTCACATGCCTCCAGGTTGTAAACTTCTTCCTAGGTGCATTTTCACATTCACTGAAACAAATAAACCTTACAGCATTTGAACTCTTCAGATCACAGATGAGAACAACGAGCTCAGACGTGCTTCTCTGGAATGGAAACATCTGTGAGAGAGATTCCGCTCCAATCCTGGCGTACGGGTGACCTTTCTCTCTTGCCTGTGCTCAGCTGCATGTGCTACCGAGCCCTGACCAAGGGATATGCTCCTGTTTTGTAATTCCCCATCTACGCCAATTGTGCAATGCCAGCAGCAGCCCTTGCCAGCCAATCGCAATCAAAATGGAAACAGCAGGCAAATACAAGGCAGACAGGCTCAGATTTATTGTTTTCTCATCTATTTGGTCCTTTTTCAGTATAAGTGCTGTGTTTTTAATCCTGATAAATTTATTGCAAGGCCTGCTGTGGCACTGTGTGAAATTTAGAAATATTGTGCATCAATTTGTTATGGCAATATCTTAAAAAATAAAAATCAACACAACAGAATGTCAGGATTCTTTATTCAAGATTGCTGAATCATGGAAACACCAGCTTTGCTTTATAAGATTATGTCAGTAGCACAATGATAAGAGGATGTTTAAGAGGATGAAGAACACAGGTACCCAGATGTGTCATCTTAAGCTACTCTTCAAAATTACAAATTTAAACATGACTCACAGTTTATTCCCTCTCTTTTACAAAATGCAGTATCTCTCAAATTTACAGACATGCTATTTAGTGGGAAATAAGAATAATCATTAAAAAGGCAAAGGAACCCTTGCTTTCTTTCAGAAGAAGCTAAGCAGTCCTTTTAGCACAGCAGAATATTAGAAACGATCCTCACTGCCCACATTCAGTGCACATTACTTAACTCTTGCCTCTGGGTTAGGACAACACTGATAAACAACATCTGAGCACTTGCCTTGTAAGCCTGACAACCCCTGCAGACAAACAGGGCTTTATATTAGCAATATTCTTCCCACTACAGTAAATTTCCATGATTTACTAACATTTCCCATCTTCTTTTTCTTTATTTAAAGGGCAAGAGGAGGAGAGAAATCCAGACTGATTTTAGCCTCTTCCTGTTCCCCATTTAAGGTTCTCAATTTTAACCTTTAGTGACTGAGCAAAATAAAATTATAATAGCAACCATATGCCACAATAATCAGATAGCAAAACAAATTCCTTGGGTACACAGCCTTAATGTGGATGCATGGAGTCAAAAGGGTGCTACAGCTACTCCCACAGGAGTCAGTGTGGATTTTGGAGCGTATTAAGGCTCACAAAGAGCTATTTTCCATGCTCAGTAGAAGTTCCCAGGAGCCCCGAAATTTCTCCATACAGAGGAAGCATAATCTCAGAGTACCTAAATGCAACATCTGTATATATTTCAAGAAACTACTGATGTTTCAGTGCAGTATGAGTAAAATTAAAGCCTCTGAAAGAGCATTAGTAGGATTTCTCTCTAGGAGCACAGGAAAATACAGGCTCAGCTGGGATCCCAGAAATGATCTACATAGCAGCTCCACACAGTTAATCACCTGCTTCAACACCTGACAATGAGCAGAGCTTAATATCATTATCCTGGAAAAATAAAAAGACAAGGCTTACTTAAGTGGAAGAATTAACAAAGAAAAGCACATAAGATAGCCCAAAAGATGTCTTCAGCCAACCTTCTTTTCCCACTGGATCAAATAGAAGGATCAAATATGTTGTCTGCTTGCATGAATCAGCAAGCTCAGACATAAAAGCCAGGATTCCCCACTGCTGCCTAGAAGAGACCTGGTGGCAAAGTCTTGAGCATCTGGCTTAAACTGTTAACACTCTACTAATATAGACTTCTGGAAAAAAAAAATTAATGCCCTGTTCCAAATCAATCAGGGTGGGAAAATTATTTGTTATCGTGACGACAGCGCCTTGTTGCAAAGGCCTGGCTCTGGAGTCTGGGATCCAGCTCCAGCAAGTCATAGGCAGGAAGCAACAAACCAAACTAAGACATTGTGTACAACAAAGTTGAGAACATTACAAAGACAACAAAGTCATGTACTCAAGAAAAGTAAATATTGAAAACAGGCCTGTTTGCCAATGTACCCCTGCTCTACTGAACTCTCTTTGCTGCCAGACACACACCTGCATATGGAGTTGCAAGACACCTTGCAATACCCTCCTCTCTTCTAGGGCACAGGATGAATGGTGCTTGGCAACAAACACATACTCACTTTCCCTTTGGCTCCTGATTTAACTGTGAGTGCCAGCTATCCCTGTCTCTCTCAGCCACATTTATAACATTTTATCCTGCCACTGATTTTCCCCTACCCCACCACGTGCTTGAGAGAAATGAATTTTGGCTTGTGCTCTGTGTCTCAGCAGAGGCATGCTCTGATGGGCACAGCCTGTCCTGCTCATCAAGCCTTTTTCCCTGCCTTGGTCCAGCGGCATTGTACTCATCAGCTGAGCTCACATCTTCTCATGCCTCTGTATCACTCTCCAACAAACTTGTCTCCACCACCAACATTTGTCTCTCTCATTCATCACTCCTTGTCCCCAGAACAGTTCAAAAAGTCTTTTTTTTTCTTTTTAATTTTAAACTGTCAGGACAAATGACATTGTTTCTCACTCCTTTCTGACTATCACAGTCCCTTCATACTCCACCTGAGCTTCCCTGTACCCTATGTCCCACTCAAACTCCCAATATCTTCCCTTGGGTGGACACTTTCCTCAGCTGTGGTCCTGCCTGTGGAGTCCAGCAGCTTGTCTGCACTGCCTGCTGGTCAACAGGTGGCACTCACATCCCACACCACAGCCTTCCTGCTCTCAACCCTGGTAGCACACCTGACTCTAGAGCAGCTCATCCTGCAACCACAGAGGAACCCCTGCTCAGCCCCAGGATGAAGCAAAACATTCTTGACAGAAGGGTTGAGTAGTTACTGAGCATCTGTGGCCTGGGATTTAGGCAGATTTTTCTCAAGGTCCTTTCTTGACACAAAACCCATCATTCTTCTAAGTGTCAAGTCTGAGTCCTTGCACAAAGGAAGTAGACACTTGAGCTTCTCAAAAAAAAATTCTTTCAATGTTTGAAAAGCATGGTGAATTTGTTCCCTGGCATCTTAGGAACCACTCAGATGTTTTGGCTGAACTTTACACTATAAAATCAGCTGGCACCTCACATATAGAAAAAAAATATGGTGGAGTTTTATATGACTAGAAACCAGCCCTTACAGTGAGAAACATTGGAAAACGTTAGCAGAAGCACCTGTCTATTCAGGCTTCTTAACATTTCCCTCATGACTTTTGTTGTCTTTAATGTATTAACTTGTATCCGGTGTACTTTCTGAAACATAATTTATATATGCTTTTAATTCAAATTTAGTATTTCCTTCCTTTGTTTCCCTCCTAGCACACGCACAATAAAACCCCCCAAACCAAAACAAAAAACCCAAAACATCATGGGATAAGCACTGTTCTTCTGTTTATTGACCAGAACAAAGAACAGAACATTTTTAGAAAGGCAGAGAAACTATCCCTGCTCTGCAGGAAATGTGTCCAGCAAACTCACTGAGGCCAGGTTAGAAAGGTAGAAAGTGGAGGAAGAGGAGCAGGGCCACAGAGGACAGGAGTAAATGCAGCAGAGGGTAGACTTCCTGCTCAGTCCTCTCCCTCTGTCTTAGGGAGCCAGTGTAAAACCATTTGGAGGAGGTGACAGAGAGGTTGAAATACCTGCCTAACAAGCAGCCAGTTTTCCATATAGACTGTAAAGCAGGAACTGAATTTTCCTCTTAGTGACTGCTCAGCTTTAGATTATGGGGACATTCCCTCTTTGTCTTGTTTGCAAGATTTATTAGCTCATGCACTTGGGGGAAAGGGTGGGAAAGCTAATAGTACATAGGACTGTGGAAAGAAACTTCCCTCTGGGGTATGTGGAAGCAATTACAAAAATGCCCTCTGAAAGATCCTTGGTTTCTCCAAGGTATGGGTGGCGACAACTGCTACTCAAACAATTTCCTATTGCTTCTACACTGCTGTATGAAAGTGGTAAGTATACATTGATCTCTGCTACAAATGAAACAAAGCAAATCTTTGCGTTCATCCCAGAGACTTGAAAACATCAAACCTTTGCACATTTGAAATTCTGTACAGCATTTTAGCTTACGTAGGTCCAGTTATTTAAAACTGAATTTCAGTCTTATAGCTTTATTATTAAACAGTTGGCCTACATTACACTCAGGATTGTTCCCTACCTCAACTGCCTCGGCATACAAATGGACTAGAAATTCTTGCTCTCAAGGGCTGAACAGCTATTTCCATAGTAGGACTTCAATAACATTCCATGAAGAATTACTGCATTGAGCAAAGCACCAAGGCAATGTCTGCAGCAATCTGTATTATAAGTAGAACTCTGGTACCACCCTATCTTAAAGCTTTGTCACCCACAGCAGCTTGTCACTGACCACTGATGTGCATCAGTGACACCCACACACTGCTCCGAAAGATGTGAGGTCTGGGGCACCTCATAAATCCTGATCTTTTTTGGCATGCAACTGTAAACCTATGTAGGAAGGACCTGGAATTGGCTCACCCACTCATCACTGGTCACTTAGCTTAGGAACAGGCCATTGGAAATCAGACACTTAACGAGCAAGGTTACTGTTTCCCAAGAGAAACTTTGCATTCTGCATTTTCAGAGACACTTCAACTGACTGAACCTGAACCACCTCAAAGACTACTTCTCCATGTCTCCTGTTCCTGCTAGGAATGATTTCTTGGGGAGTGAAGGGGAGACAAGAATTCTTTCTTAATCATCAGTGTTTCGTGCATTAAAAAAATTAAACCAAGAATGCCCTGGCAATTAATGGAAGCAGAGAAGAGTCACCTCCTTAGTGGCCTTTATAAGCTCTAAGACAAATAATATAGTGAAGAGTGTGATATTAATGGCATTAACAAATCAAGATAAAAATCTCCAGTTCAGCAACTAAAAAAGAAAAAAAATTCAGCTAAGCCCTGTGGTGACATTTCACATTACCAGTTTTATGCTGGTTTCCCAGCAAGAAAAATGGCAGGAACAATTCACCTGGCATAGCCTTGCTGCACATCTCCTCCCCTTCTGTCCCTTATGTAGGGTAACCCAGACTACTTCAGTGTGATCATTAGCTACATCCTGGAGAATGCAGTTTTTCCTAGAGCAGAAGAATTTAATGGGTTATGAATTTGACCAAAAAAAAAAAAAAAAAAAGGAAAAAAAAAAAAAAAGAAGGAAAACTCAGCTGTAGCATTGTACCCAGCCACTAAACAGTAATTATATCTAGAGCAGTTTCATTTTCTTACAATTCTTGATTACTCGTTATTGTAAAGCCTACTTTGTTTCAGAACTGGCCAATTTATCCATTTCATTCTAAAAGAAATCCACCAGCTGGGTATTTTAAAAAAAGCACCAAAAAAAAAAAAAATTTGGCATGTACCCCTAATTTTAAAATGTTTAAAAGCTGCTTAATAATTTTTAAATGTCTTGTACTCAACTAGTCTTTAAATATTTTGATCTTATGACAGCTTCTTTCTCACAATCCAAAGTAAAACTAAAATTAAGGATTTAACATTTTAAGCCACCATCTCTATCGAGAAGAAAGCAGACTTGTGCTTTCTTGAGCAAATGATGAAAATAGGATGATATATCACACTCCACAAAGCTACAGTTTGAAAGCTTCAGATATTGCAGGCTTTTATAGCCCAAAGTACCCAGCATCACTGTAGAAGGTTTCTGATTAAGACAATTTAGAGACAGCAGGAACTGAAAAAGAACAATAAACCAGACATATAAGTTCTTACATTGAACTTCCTAGCTTCAATTGTAAAGTGAGCCTGTAGGTTTTAACACTGTATCTAAGCTGAATACTGCTTTGTAATGCCGCTATTTCAGACCTTACTTAATGAATTTTCTAAAAACCTGCACTTAAATTAGTACTTAAAAGCATTTAACTTTTGAAGAATATTCTTCCTTGAAGAAATAGCCTGGCAAATGAAAATGTTATAATCCTTTGTAACAGGTTACAAATGTAATATTTTATGAAGTTACATAATGTTACAAATAATATTCTGAACTTGCAGTGTATCACATTTGATACTAATGAAGTTATGTAACACATAATCATAAAGCGATTACACCCCTAAGACAAGCTGGAAGTGTTCTGAAAGCTGGACAGTAACACCTTCCCATTAACTACACCTGCTCTAAACTAGCAAACTTTAAAATGAAATTTTCTATTTTTACAACAGAAAATTTGGGGTTTGCGTTGTAATTGAGATGCCAGTGGCAAAGAAACCATCTGCCAAGAAAATAAATAGAATGAAAACGTATTTCCAAAAGATTGCTGTATATACAACTGCATGTTGCTGTCATGGCATTCAATCACTTAGACAGAAAATAGCACTTTGGTGCCAAGTTCTGCCACAGACATAGACATATAACTAACTGAGGGCAAAAATACTGAAAAAATCTGAGGACAGAATTGTCCCTAACAAAGGTAGCATTCATGAACACCTAGATGAAGCTCTTTGGCTACCTAGCAGACCTCCTGAGCCCCTAAAGCAAACTGGCACAATATTTTGGCTCGCACTCAAACAATGGGCCTGACATCTTATGGTGATACTCATTTGTGACATCTCAGTTCAGAGTCCTACAAGAATCACTTTCAGCTGAGGTGTGTAACCAGTCCATCAGTAATCAGTTCTTATTCCAGCAATAGTTATGAGAAAAAACAGAAATTACAGGTGCACTCTATTTATGGTACATGGCACTGCATATAGGGCAAAAAAGGGAATGCAATGATTAACAACTTCATACATTAATTCTATCATTTCAGGTGGAATTAATATTGTTTTGGCTTTAGTTTGTGTAATGTATATCTCTTCAGTTGAAAACACTGAAGAAGTCAGCTAGTGCAGAAGTGCTGGAAGGACATGTCCATCACTTCTATCTCATTGAAAAATCATCCAGAGCAGACCCAAGGAACAGGCTCACCTCAAACTTCCTGAGGTGCTGAATTTAAAGCTGGTGCCTGGTGGTGTGGAAGTTGCTACACTGCACCTAACTCTCCATACCCTAATCTCTGGAGTCAGGGAAAAATCTTGCCATCTACTCCTCACTGTGTTTAACTCATGAGCAGCCTGTACTGTGCTTCAACATGAAAGAAGGCTACTGATGTAGAAGAATTTGTTCTATTTGATTATTGGGCCCTGTCATAGTCAGCTCAATGAAATGTAGCTGCCGAAGGCAAAACCAACCCAGCTCAAACTAAGGCTGGCCACTGTTCATGAAGAAATATAGGAAAGAGAAGGAATTCCAGCAGAAGAAATTTAAAATAAGACAGCCAGAAGTGCTGTTATACAAGTGCAGCCTCTAGTGGTCTGTCTAAAATCACTGAATGTCAAGTAAAAATTATCTTTTAAGCTCTTGGGACTAACAGCTGCATTTCACTCAACACAGCTGATGCTGTGACACTTCATAGCAGCAGGACAACCTGTAAACAAGGAGGCACCTTTCTTATTGATGCTTACACTTCAAATCTGATTTTGAAAATAAAAACTTCTTCTCCTCTCCTCCACTCCCCCAAAAACAACATACATACTATTCTACAATCTAATTAATTCTAAACTGAAATTCTGTGAATAGATAGATTTTTAAATGCACATTAAAAAACCCAAAGCATTGAGACCTTCTCTTTATTTTGGTTTTGATAGTTACTGCCTTCCCTTCACAGAAACAGATGAAGCTGCACAGGAAATTAAGAAAATCTGTGCTTCTGTGTTGGAGCTGAACCTGTTAAAGCTTCATCATTAGACAAGATTCAGATAAGAAATTTGATGCATTTCCCTGCCTCAGCTATGCACCTTTTTTTCATATTTCTCCACATTCCAGTTAACTCTCCCAAAATCTTATCCAGTGCACCACTGATGAAAACCTTCTCTCTTTCCTTTCCTATTATGCTTACTTTTGGTCTCAGCTGTTATTAGTTCATGCCCTAGACATGTCTAAAAACACACTGTATTGCAATTTTCTCAGGACTGGGGAACCATCAGATAACCAAAATTGCATTTTAGGATCTCTCAGCAAGCAGGCAAAGAAGAATTTAGATGAATGTTGGGTTGTGAGGTGGCATAAATAAAAACCCTCATAGGCAAGTGGTTATAATTTGCTCATAAAGCAGAAAAGATGAGCAGAATTATGCAGACTGGCAGAGTGACACCATGAAAACAAATGCCTTTTGCCACTTTATAAGCATAGGCAAGAATAATTACACATAATGTTGTGTCGGTGACAGGAGATCTTAAAAGCCAGATAAACAGGAGAAAAAATAATGAGAGCAACTTCAAAGAGCTTTGTCTAAGGGGTTACTAACAATTCAAAATTCCATCCAAACTTCTCATCCAAACTTCACAATGATTGTAGGCCAGCCAGCCACAAGTGGTTATGTGTAGTGCCTGATATGAAAATTCCTCAGTCACCACAGGACTGTGACAAGAGCAGCTCACAGGACCACGGTAACAACAGCTCACTGCATCTGCCAGCAGACCAAGAACCCACAAGCAAGATGGGCCACTATCAGAGATGTTCTATCAATGAGGCAAATGCCAACTCACTGACAAACAGGAGAGCTGCCATCCAGTCTTGGTCCCAAAAGCAACCAGAGGTCTTTATCCTGCACAGAAGGAGTTCTGTTGGAATTGTGAGATACAAGTCCAAACATATTTACTTGTAATTCTGTCTCAAGCACTGCTTGTGTTCCTCAGCCAAATGGAGAGCATTGGTACACACCTTATTTATTTTAAAATATTTATGCCAATTTATGTAACATACAAGCCATATTTCTCTTTTATCTCCCCACTCAGATTCAAAGATATGGGCATCAGTATCTTCCTTGATTGGTCCCCGTATCTCCTCTTTACTCGTGTGCTCCTTTAGGTCCTCAAATCAGCCCCTCTTTCACTTTCACCAATTCCTCCTTAGACATGACGGATTGGAAGACAGTAATGCTGGCTATATTCCATCATATATGCTGACCTTCTTTCTGCTCCAAAAAGCTTATGCTGTTGGGGGAGAGAAGCTGAGGGAATGCAGCCATAGTTAAAAATAACAGTTAAAGTGTCCAGGCATCATTATCTGCCTGGGCCTGGACATCTGCTTGTACCACATGCATTTCCATGTTACCCATCAGCCTTTTTTCACGGCAACTTCATAGAGTCATAGAATGACTTGGGTTGAAAGGGACCTTAAAGATCATCTAGTTCTGACTGCCCAGAACTTCACACATTTTATCCCATCAATGAACTAAAATCAGAGTGACCTTAATGCATTTTTGCAGGTAAAAGAAAAATTAATTTAACAAGTCGTTGCTTAACAGATCCTCTTTTAGTGTGTGAAATTAGGTAAAATAAGTGTTTTTAAGGAAGAGTTGTAATTTTCTAAATGGAAAACGCAGTGTGATTTCTTCAGGTCATGCAGAGCTGCTTTTAGAAGGACTGTTTGAAGAAAGACAACAACTTTGAGGACTGATTTAGACTTAACTACAGATGGCTGAAGTAGGTCATGTTATCCTGGAGTGACAATTAAAGATAAATAGGTCAATAAAGGCAAAAGGGCTCCATGTTGGTTTAAGCTTAAGTAAATTGAGCAACAGAAAGCCCATGCAACCCTCATTTTAGAACTATTAAGTCGAACTCCATAAAGGCATTGTTACACCTATTCAGAACTGCGATATTGGAATTACACTTATGTCCAGGACACTGCAACAGCCATTAATGCTACTGCACAAAGTACTGGAACAACCTTACAGGGAATGCTGCATAATTTATTTTAGAACTGTGCCATTACACTTAAATAGGGTGTTGAATTTTCTGAATTTAATACTGGGCTGATGTGTGATGGTCTAGAATTTTAGTAATTAACTTTCACAATTTTACAGTGCTTAATTTACTTTGTCTTATTAGCAGACTAAATTTACCACCGGATGGTGCATGTCATACATACTACATAAATCCTCTAAACCTAAAGGTGTAAATGGGATTTAAAGACTGGAAAGGCTTTACCTGTACCGGCCTGAGCTTTAAAACAAGTTTAAAGCAGTTATAAGGTGGACATCGAAACAAGTGTAAATTGTTCTAAACCCAGTAATAATTCAGACTCTAAGTAACGATTTGGGCTTTTATCTTAATCTTGTGAGGGTATGTATCTGACACAAAAGCTTTGGACTACCAGTTAAAATTAAGATGCAATGCTCTTACTTCAAACCTAAGACCTTACATTTCCTGTCTGCTTACAGCAACATACGGTATTTACAACTGTTTGGCAGCTGTGCTCTGAGAAAGGAAGGGTACACACAGCATGACAGATTTTGCTGGAAGTCCTGGGATATTCTCACTGACAAATTTGAGGGGCTGCCAAAGTAACAGCAGGGTATAGGTTCCATATCTTCAGCCTGGATTGTAATCCAACAAAGGGGAGAACAGGGAAATTAAGCACAGCTGACAGAAATAAACTCTGAAGCTGCAAAGCTGTTGCTCACATGTCAGTATGAACTATCAGGGCATCTGTTTTTTAGCACTTCCTTTCCATTATGTGGTGATGTTCATCCCTGGCACTCTATAAAACAAAAGTGGTTAACTCTTAGTGGTGGGCTGCCCATTCAGTTTGCAGATAAATGAGGAAACACAGGCAGTTACCCTCTGACACTGGCTCTTCACAATGTCTGCTGGACCCTGATGGATCTACAGGCTCAAAACACAGCATTACCCCAACACTGCTGCCTCTGCTTTCAGAGCACAGTGGTGGATCTATGCCAAGGAGACTGGCCAGGCCCAAGCTGTGGGAGCCCTGTGCTCTCCTGTGAACCTTGCACTGAGGTTTGCTAGCTCCAGCAACATCCATGCCATGCTGCTGCATGTCCTTCTGGTCCCTACCTAAATCTAGCTCATCATGCTTTGCTGTGCCCACACAGATGTGAACCCACTGAAAGGCTTAGCACACACCTTTCTCTTTCAGTTTTCCAGTGTTATCCCAAACAATGGGGAACTGGTATAGCAAACAAGGAGGGGTCTACCAGAAGCTTAGCAAACCCTAACAAGTGAGCTTTTGAACTGTCGGACACCAACACTTCCAGAGGTCATCTCGTTCTGTTCCATTACTTGGACAGGATGGCTCCCTAGTTTCCTACACCACAGACTACCAAAAACAACAGGATTTTTTAGAAGGCCACGTGATGTTCAAGCATTTGTAAATCTTCAGGAATCTCAAAGAAGGGGACACTCTCCCAGCCAGGAAACTGACGGACACCTTTCAAAACAGGAAACTGCTGAACATGCCAAGTTAACCTGAGTTATGCTCAAGATCATGCAATAGAACAGAAGGGCGTTACAAAGAGAAGCTGTACAAGGCTCTGGCAGAATACAAGTAAAAAGGTCCATGTATCATGTTTAATCAGCAATATGGGACTCAAACAGGCCATCAAAAACTGTTCTGAATTTTCTAATCTACGCTACTTCTTATTTCTCCTGAAAGGGATTTTGTGTTTAAGACTCACTTTTACACTTTTAAAATATTAGCTTTCCAATCTCTTGTGACCACAAGAATTTTAGCTTGCTTTCTTTGTTCAAAGATGAGCCTATATGAGCAGCAAAGAAAAGCATTACAACTATACTCTTTTGTTCTCAGAAACAGCATATTGTTTTCTAATTGCAGTAGAAACGGCTGATTAGCCAGAAGGAAAAACATATGTTGAAAACCTAGTTAGGTTTTTTTAACCACTGCAACTATCTATTAATTTCTTTCAGAGCAAGTTTTCATGCTACTACCCATATTTGGTAAATTCATATTTCAACAATGTATACACAAGCTAATAAAATACATTTCAAGAAACAGATATGATGGAGAGAAATTAAATATGAGTAACACCTGTTTTCAAGGTACACTGCAAATCTTACAAGTCTATTTACTAGGATCAATAGAAAAATGAAAAAAATACTTTCAAAACAAAGAACACTGGATGCCCTGAAATGCAATATTAAGTGTAAAGTTGTCAGCTATTTCAGAAGCCTTTTGCAAACCTGAATGCAATATTCTTCCTTCAGCCTCAGTAAATGTGTGATGTAAAAGGTACATTGCACAGGTGCCTCTCCCACTGTACAGTATGAATTATGGTGTTTGGAGGTTGTCGGTTTTTTACTCAGCAAGAGAGGACAGCCTTGATCTGCATGGCCTTTTTTCCTACCGAGCTCAGCAGTCCTCCCCAAAGGACTCACAGAGTGAAGTAATAGGAGATGTTCTCTGCAGAAAGAGAATCAGACCAGCTACATGGACATTACAAAATCTCAAAATAACCCAGAAGAATGCAAGACATGGCTGACTGTCCTCTACTGAAACCCAGTTGAATTTAAAGTTGTCACCTCTTACAGACACTTTATCTAGAGACATTACCGTAATCAGCAACTCCCTCGATAAGAACTATTAATTCATGCAGATCAATATTTATATGTTAACTATTTGTACCAATTCAGCACTTCAGTTAAACTACTCTTCCTAGGAAGTATTGCTTTATGTACTGCCATGGATTCTCCTACTTGGGTAGCCTATGTATCTTTCTAAGACAATTCTCACCTTTTTAATACAACTTTATCTTGTATTTCAAGAACAATAAAAAAAAATATTACCTGCTTATAGGAAAAACCTGCTTCAGAAGCATTACACACGTACCATTACAACACGTATTTCACTACCAAAACAGAAGTTATAAAAGCATTAGCTGTAATCTTCCACGGACTATTGTACTCATCCTTAATCCATTGTTTTTTCCTGACAAAGCAGCGACCTTTCAGCACACATAGTACATGACTGTTGTCACACATTATGTCAAGAATCTGTATCGAGTATTTTGAGATTACTACAAATCTTATGTTAGACATCGTATTTTATCTCGCCATCTATAGAACACGAATTTACCTTGCAACATTAACAACACCCACCTGAAGAATATGGTTCAGCTCTCTGCTTAATGATATACAGTTGCACCAAGGTTAACTGAGTATCTTTAAACTGAGATGAGGTATTCCCTTTCCACTGTGTCCTTTCTTAACATCCTCATGTATCAGGCATGCTAATAGCTCTACTATTTACACTATTCTACTCCATGATCATCTAAGTTGATATCATGCAACTTTTAATAGTTCTATTCCTAAATGCAAGGTGCCCCACAAGACATTTATTGTTTCATGATTAAAGTTTATTGTGAAAAAGACAAGAGAAAGTTCACACAGAAAAAACCTGCGAAACCCAGTGTTTAGATAACACAGAACAAGGACACCATAAGAGGTGACAAGGTCATGTTTATCTATAAAATTAGAAGGAATGAAAAGGTAGGTTGAGAGGTTTCAGTTTTTCCTCTTTCAATGAAGTCCTAAGCTAGCCTTCTTTCACTTAGGAAGAGATCTTGAAAACCTGAACTCACTGCTAAGATTTATTATACCAGTAAATATATTATTAGGTGAACTCTACTTCAGAGCACAGAAAGGTCCTTTCTTATGAGGCCCTTAGTAGCTCCTTACTGTCATCCCCATGAAATATAATTTCCCTTAACATGCAACTCCAGACAGTCAGACAATGAGGTTTGAGTTACTGCTGCCAACCCCTTGCTGTGATCTTGTACAGGGCCAAGTAGCACACGTAGTTTTCTGAGGAACTGGGAAGGCTCCAGATGTGTCAGTGCTCTACAGTCTGTGCTCTTAGCAAAGTCCATTTCCCCTTAGTCTGTCAGAACAGCCAAAATACAGAGTTACACATCTGATAAACTAAATGGCAATAACTTGGGAGAGCAGTCCATGCATAAAAGCTGTGGGCTACATTTCCATCCTTGCTGTTAATCTGTACTCCTTACACCTCTTTCACCAATTTACAAGCTAAAAAACTAACTGCCTCCACTTCCCTCAAAAGCAGCTTCCAAAGCACCTAAAACAGTATTTTAATACTAAGATAGCAGGAAAAAACTACAACATCTTTAACAGCACTAGCAGTATCCCAGTTCAAGAACAACTGCAGCACTGCCCCTCTTAGGGTTATACACATATCAATATATATAACATATCAACAGCAAAACATCCTTCTTAAGGGGATGTATGCTGGCATCTGGCTAGTGTCATTTCTGTAGTTTTTCATTTCTATAAACCTGCACAAGGGCTCACAAACACAATTTTACACAGTAAGCTTCTAATACTGCTAGTGAAGATAATCAGATAAGCCCTTTGAGTTTCTATTGATTCTCAGACACAAAAAGGTTGCACGTTTATCAGGATCTTAACAACAGGATTATTTTTACAAGATTTGAAATTGAATTGTCGTCACTTTAAACCTAGAGAACTGTTATATTCACGATAGTGAATATCTTAACATCTAGACAGCTGGGCTATCTCCTTTGTTTACAAAGAACAGTCATCTCTCTCTAAATACTTTTGAATTAAAGAAACAAGAAAATCCTTGAACAACAGCTAGACTTAAGGAATGACCACTTCTGGCTCAATACTCACAGAATAATTGTTGTCAGGTAGGAGCAACTGACAGAAATACCTCCAGAAAATCTGCTCCTGTCAACGTGGTGTGCTGGGATGCCTCTCAGTGCTCACCCACTATACCACACACTGTTTGTTCTGATCAGAATTTCTCACAGGAACCCCACTCTGTGCCAAAGTTCAATGGGCCACCATGAAGTGCACCACCAAGGACTTTCAAAAGGAGGAGCAGATGTGAATTTAGTATATAATTATTTGCAGAAAGAGTACCCAAGATAAGATCAAGGGATGCTTAGCACCATGCAGTTTAACCACCATGAGGATAAACAAAGAAAATGCAAAAGCTGGCTTTTAGCTTCAGAGTTTAATTCCCTGATAAACTAGGGATTAAGAAGTACAACCAGGAGGGGCTGGTTACATCAAGTACAATTTGATGAGGGTGCACTGTTGGTGCCCTCCCCCTGCCATGTAGCCCTGGGAGAGGGGCCCTGGAGGGGAGACACGGGGTTTCCCTGCCCCTGCTCAGCCTCGTTCCCATGGGTTGGTTTGTGTTCCCTGCGCGGGCAGAAGGACCCTCGGGTCCCGTGACTGCCGCAATTCCTCAGCAGAGCCCCGGCCATGCGGCTGGAGAAATAAACATCTCTCTGAAATATCTACCAAGAATCGGTCCATAGATACTTCTTTTCCACAGGCCTTGTTGTTTGATATGCCTGTTGCAGTATCTGCACTGTAACAAATGGTAGAGAAATGCTGGCAAGACACCAATCCCTAAGGACAGAAAATTTGTGAGTAAAAACCACTCTAGATCTCTTTTCTCGCCTTGGTTTGGATATTCTCTCTAAATTATGGAGGAACCGTGGAAAGACTCTTGGCTCTCAGAGCCGCATATGGACATTTATCTTAAACTTGAAAAGATTCTTGAACAACAATTTGTAAATTTTAGCTTAATTCAAGCTCAAAAGGAACTGAAACATTTCCTTTCATGGTTGTTTAAGAACTTTTTCTACGTTTCTTGGGATTTAATTCTTACCAAAGACTTGGAATACCGTTTGGACACAGTTAATTTCTGAGTCAAAATATATGCCGATGGAAGACTATTTTTGTGAATATTATTTAATTACCGAGACTGTTGAGCAATGTCAGCTGTGTCCTGGCAAAGGGAAGCCTGGCTCAGGGACCGTGCGGCCCAGGCCACGTGGACTGAGCGCTCTGTGAGCAGCAGCGAGGCAGTTCCCGCACGTGGGCGGAGCGGCGTGAGCTGCAGTGTCGGCAGCGGAGCAAGGTGCAGCAGGAGTGGGGCGGCCCAGTGGTGCCCGCCCGGCCCAGCACAGCGCGTGGTGGAGTGAGCCCCATGAACGCCCGACCGAGAGGGGCGGCGGCTGGCGGCAGTGAGCGGAGCCGTGCCTAGCTGAGATGCGCACTGGAGCAGGCCGTGGGGGGGTCGTCGCTCGGGGGCCCGGCCGAGACGTGGGTGCGGCGCCAGGCAACAGCAGTGCAGCTGAGAGCAGAGGCAGCGGTGCACAGGCCCGGCCCGCGCAGCCCTGAATGCAACCCCAGGAAGAGCGCGCAGGCATGAGCAGCCCCGACGGCTCCAACGCGGGAGTGAGCGAAAATGAAAGTGAAACCAGGAATGCAGTGAGACAGAAAACAACAGCCACTCGGAAAAAGGAAAAGATCACCGTAGCTAAAGTTGTAGGAATAGTAAAACGGTAAAATGTTAAACAAAATTATGGTTTTATAATGAGATGTGACAACCAAGAAGACATATTCATTCATGGAAATGCTATTGAAAAGAATAACCCTGAAAAATGCATCCCAAGCTTGGGAGATGGAGAGCTGATACAAGTTCAAAATTGAGCAAGGTAGAAAAGGGTTACAAGCAGCAAATGTTACTGGGCCTGGCGGCATTCCAGTCAAAGGCAGCCGTTTTGCAAAAAATCCCAGCAGCTTCCCTACCCACAGCCTACTTTCCCCTTTTACCCTATACCCAATATGAACCCTTTCCTAAATTTACCCCATCCCTGGTTTATTCCTAATCCGTTTTTCACCCCATGGCTTCCCTATACAATTCCCTTTCCCTACAACTTCTCTCTGATGCCAAGGGGGGGATGAAAAGGGGGAGGGAAGAAATTAAACCCTCTCCTGCCTCAGTTTCCCCACAAAGCATGCCCGGAGAGTCCTGTCTCCCTTCTGTCAGCCTTAAGATCTTCCAGAGAATCTGTTAGGACATTTAAAGACTCAGGAGGATGGCTTGTTTTGTTTTGAAACTGTCCTTGTTATCTCATGTTTACCCAGTTGTTTTCAATGTTAAGTTTTAAATCTCTTTTTGTTAAAAATAAACGGGTGAAATGTTGGGTCCCTCCCCCTGCCATGTAGTCCTAGGAGAGGGGCCCTGGGGCAGAGACACAGGGTTTCCTTAGGCCTCGTTCCCATGGGTTGGTTTGTGTTCCCCTGCATGGGCAAAGGACCCTCGGGTCCTGCGATTGCCGCAATTCCTCGGCAGAGCCCCGGCCATGCAGCTGGAGAAATAAACATCTCTGAAACATCTACCAAGAATCGGTCCATAGATATTTCTTTCCACAGGCCTCGTTGATTGATATGCGTGTTGCAGTATCTGCACTGTAACAGTGCACTTCATCTCCTGCTCCAGATCCTTGCCAAGGACATCAGACAGCACATATGTGTACAGTTCCCTGAGGAAGTCGATCTCCAGATAAAACATCAGGCATTATTCACCTATCTTTGAGCAAAATAATCCAAGCACTTTCTTACCCACCCAGCAGCCCACCTGCCAAATGTAACAACTCAAAGTGGATAGAAGAATTCTTGGGGGGACTAAGTTGAAAGTCTTGCTTAGGGTGAGGCAAAAGACCTGCACAGCTTTGTCTTGTTGATGCATCCAGTATCGTCATCACGGAAATAGGCTGGTCAAGCATAATTACTGTTATTTAATTCATGCTGGCTACTCCCCATCACCTTCCTCTTTTATGTGCCCAAAAGTGTGTTTTAAGAGGACTCCATAATTTTCTCACAGATCAAAGTGAGGTTGACCAACCTGTAGCGCTTCAGATCACTATTCTTATCCTTTCTGAACATGAATGCAGTATTTACCTTACTTTGGTCATCATGGTTTCTCTAATCTCAAAAAGCTTTCAAAGATTATAGAGAGCAACCTTACTATGACACTGGTCAGTGTCCTCACCACTCTCAAAGCAGCTCATCTTATCCCAAACACTAGATTTGGGTCAAGATTTCTCAAGAGATGCCTTATTTTGTCCTCAGCCATTGCTTGTCATTCATGTCCTCTCTCTGAACACATAGGCTGGGGAGACACTGTCAGAGAAGACTTAAGTGAAGAACTCAAGTGGCTCAGCCTCATCTGTGTTGGCTGCTACTAACTTGCCCAGTCCATTCAGCACAGGTCCACATTTTCCTTGTTTATTCCTGTACTGCTAAAGCACTGGAAGTTTTTTCGAGTGATGCTTGATGTCCCTTTTTTCTTGTCCCTCAGCTCCAGGTGTTCTTTGACTTTTTTGACGCCATGCCTACATGTTTGGACAATGTATCTACATTCTTCCTTTGTAGCCTGTCCCTGCTTTCACCTCCTGTATGCTGCCTTTGTAGTTCAGCTCAGTCATAAGTTTGCTTTCAGACAGTGGGGTCAGTCTCCTGTTACGTCTATTCACATTCCAGGACGTACCATTCTTGTACTCGGAGATTGCTGTCCTTCAAAACTTGGCAGCCTTCTGCAGCAGATTTACGCTTCAGAACTGCCTTCCTTTGTATCCCACCTACCAGTTCCCTGAATAAGCCCAAAATCTGCTCTCTTGAGGTCTAGGGTATGTACTTTATTCTGCTACTTGCCTTCCTCACCCCCATCAGGATTTTGAGCCCACTCTTTTGTTTCTTAACAGACTGTCAACAAAAATCATGGTGTTTATTGAGCAGCCCACTGATAACACTACTGTGCCCTCTAAGAGAGTCAGAATTAATCCCTGAGCCTGCTTTGCACCCTCAGGCAAAGCTCTGGAAGTCTGCAGAGACTACACATTCAGCTAAGCCAGGGAAACAGCTCAAGTGCTGAGGACAAACCTCTGTATGTAGCTACAGAGTGTTCCCTCACTGAGTAATATCCTGAGCAGAATCCAGGAATTAGCATATTCTGCCAAAATTATACATGTGTTCAACTGAAACACTGAATATTGCATTCTAAGACCCAGTGAAGACCAAGAGGACAATGTCCATGATGGAACCTATATCCACACATACCAGGAAGTAATTTTCTGATGAAATATAAATAGCAGTACATAATTCATCTAACAACTACCCTAGACAGCTGTCACTAACCAACACTTACTGACACTACACCATAAGCTTAATTTTCATTTTCTTTAATTAAATACTAAGCCTGACTTTTACACCACATGTAAGGGATCGAATGTGAAAAGTCCCTTAGCAGATAAAAGGTTATTTTCTTCTAGACAGGTGCTCACCTCGGAATGCTTGTCAGGTAGGTAAGGACATTCTGAAACTCTTTTTCAGGGATCTCGCTGAAAGCTGGATAGTCTGGAAAGGTGATAACAGGGCAGCCATCTCCCCCTCTTCCACCTACAAAAGAAGCAGCAAATGTGTTTACATGGAAATCTCTTTACCTAGACTGAAACTTCCCAGTAATGAAACAACTGTATTTTTTCTCTTTTTTTTTTTTTTTTTTTTTTTTTTTTTTGTAGGGCTCATGTGTGGACAGTTTATTCTGGTATTCTGGACAGTGTCTCTCTTCTTCAGTGCTTAGGAAGTTTTATAGAAGGAAATTTGTTACACCACATTAGATTTTTTCTGGACAAATGCCTTGGCGCCTGTGAACAGTTCTGACACCAGATGGCAGTGCAACTTTCTGCTGGTAAATGTCAATTGCATGTAAGTACAACCAATTGGGAGAAAGAAATCAACTAATTTAAAACCAAAAAAGTTAATTCAGAATTAAGTAGGCAAATCCCCATCTTGAACTGAACTCAACCTTCTTACCATGCAACATGCCCCTACTCTGCTCAGCTGGCTGTTTTGCTTCCAGGTTGGTGAAACAGAAGGGGGAGAACATTAAAAGAAATGGGCGTACGTGTTTCAAATGAGATTTCCCATTCCTAGATTATGTACAAAAGGTAAGGCAGAGCTGAACAGCTACACTGCAGTAGAGCTGCTGCTGAACTAGATACCATTATATGTATCTTTCCTGGCATTTGCACCACTGGGTAGAATTCACAGACACAATGCTTCTTCATGGACTTCACACACATTCTTACATGCAAAATGTAATTAGTTCTTTTTAAAGGCATTATTAATGTTTCATGTCTTTAGCAAGTATATATTCATAAAGATAGGTAGGACAAGGGGCTTGCTGAGCCCTTGCAACTGCAGGAAGTTAACTGTTCAGGGGTGGCAGGAACACACTGCTGGGAAGTTATCTTTGCTTCACAGTTCAAGAAGAGAAGAAAACCAAAGAAAAATAACAAGGATATTTTTTCCAGCCTTGAGATCTGATAACTGTGCAGAAATCAGCATTAAACTGTATTAACAACACCAATTATGAGAGCAATGGTGATTTGTGAAGATTATTACCCACTTTCAGTGCCTTTGCATCTAACCTCCCCAGAAAAAGAAAGATAAATATTTGACCTCAGATACATTTGATAAAAGAAATCACAACTTCCCTCCAAACCACATGTAATTAGAAGAGCTCAAATAGTATCTTTATGTTAATTTGTGGTGAATCTGATTTTCATTTACCAGCTTACAGATGGCACGGTGCTGTCACTGTGAAGCTCTTGGAATCAAAATACATGAAAAAATAATGTGCTCTGGATGTATTTAAACAATAATAAAATGCAGCTATTATGCAAATATCACAAGTTTGCAAACATGACCTTTATGACACATCCAAATATGGCAACACTGAGTCAAGGGAGCTAATTTTAGCTATACAAATATTCACAACACAAATATAAGTTAAGACCAAATTTGATTTTATTGGTTTTTGTTCTACACAGGCTCTTATGACTGAAGCATTTTCCTCTCTTGTTAAAAGCATGATAATGATTATTTCTGTTGCTTATGAGGTGTTCTGCTCTCTCTAGAGTATCTATTTTTAGGTACAATCATACATTATTTGTGGTATCTTCATTGGTTACTTGCTTTGTTCTACTTAATTTTTATAAATAGGACATAAGAAACAAAAGAACAACAACAATAGACTTGCAGGACATGTCCTAAAAGCAGAAGCCTGGACTATGACCTTCAGGAAGTTCCCAGACCACCACCGACTGTCAAGGGCAAATAGAGCCATCCTGCCTGGACACTGCCCACCAATTTTCAGTTTCTAGTATAGTCATCTGTGTTTATCTTGGGTGGAGATGACTCTGCCCTGACCTGAGCTGTTACAAGGTTGTTCTTCACTGACTATCTTTTCCTTCAGTGTTTCCCTGCTGGGACACTTGAGCACAGATATGCCTTCAAATGCTCCTTAACTGCTTTTGCCTATCAGAACCCTGCTGCTCAAAAGAGTTTAGGGCAGAGTAACCTGAAATGCTACACATAATAAGTTCTGTAAATTTCAGCTTTAACAATACTGACTTACAGAAGCTGCTCTCTATATTGTAACTTTAAATACATGGCCAACAAGGGAAGACAAGTCACTCTAGCAAAAGCAGTCACTGCTTTAAAGGAAGCATTTATGAGAAAAGGGCATGGGACATAAAGTAAAAATCCTACATATTAACTGTGTTTGTATTAAATAATAGAAAAAGCAGAAAGTGAGTTTACTTTTTAAAGTGTCCTTTATTTCTTAATTTATCTGATGCAGCAAGAAATTATTTTTTTTCCTTTATTCGGAATCATTGTTTTCTTCTTCATTTTTCTTCACCTCTGCAGAAGCAGCATTATTAAATGCTGCACTGTTTATTATATTTAATAAACACAGTTTATTAAATTAGCTGTGTAAAATGTGATTTTCTTCTTTTCATCCAGAAGTAAATCAAGCCACAGAACTTAGGATGAGGAGATAAAAAAGAATTTTAGGAAGCTAAGAGGGGTTTTATTGTTGTTGATTTTTGTTTTAGTGGTAGGGAAAGCATTCAAGTGACAGAACCCAAACAATTTCACTTCTCTTACCCTCTTTGAAACACAAGTTTAAGGCAAAAATATTAAAAAATCTTACTAAAACCAATTCCTATAATAATCTTCCAGCACCTCAGGATTATATACACCTGATTACAAAGAAAAAAAAAAAGACACAGACTTAGATGAATCTTTGAGTGCTAAAACTCATGAAAATAATTCAAGGTGTGCAGAGTAATTTTCAAAATGAGTTACTGGAATTTTAATCACTATACAAAAAATTAGTAGTTTAACAGCAATATTTTAATAAATTCAGGTCAGTTGATACAGTGACCACATCTAGCTACCCCAGTCCTAATCATTGGAAAATCACCTCTTTCACATTCCCCTCTAGCTCAGAGTCCCGAAATTCCAGCTACAGCTGTTGAACAGCCTTAACTGATTTGCTGGACAAGTTCTGTCCACAGAGGCACACACAAGCCTGCTCTCCTATTTCTAATCTTATACAGGGATGCACTACACAACTGGAATTTAATAGTGTTACGTGTTTTTAAGACAGTCAAGTACCTGAGAGCATTAAGAGCATTTTCTTAGTCTAATCTTAGCCTTTTATTTTTTTAAACATAAATTTCTGAAAGTATAACAAATCCCCTTATTTTTGTTTAAAAAATTATGAACACTGTTCTGTCTCGGTGAATGTCAGATTGAATGGATCTAGTGAACGATGCCTTTATCCATAGCAGGGTAGGGATAGCCTAGATGATCTTTAAGGGTTCCTGCCAACCCAATCCATTCTGTGATTCTATGAAAATGCTGAAATACATTCAGCATAATTTCTCTATGAAATATTAAACAAATGCCACTTGAGTGCCAGCTTTAGATTTTGTTTATTGCAAAGAGCAGAAGACAGTGGACAGCATCAGTCCTTAAGTGGGTGTAATCAGTCTGCAGACATTTTACCTGAAACAATTCCCAAGAATTTCTTGATGCTTGTCTCATAACATGCAGCTGTAAGAAATATTGTGCAAGTGAGAGGATTATTGCTTTCCAGGCTATAAATGGAAGCACCATAGAAGTACAGAGGACTGAAGCTCATTTCAGCAATTAAATAAAATAAAAACACCACAGCACTTTAAACTAAGCAGATCATTAACAGAAAACTTTGCTATCAACTCAGTTATACATGACTTCAGCAGCCTATTCACATGAAACTTCTTTAACAGATTTAGTATCAAGCAAAACACAAATTGCCTCCATAAAATGGAAATTTTTCAGGGGATAAACCTCTACAATTCTAGCAAAGCCTTGTTAGGTAGAGCTCTTCTAAACAGATCTACAAGTCTAAGGTCAGTTTTTACAACAGCGTTTTGGAGAAACACGCATTTTAAAAAACATTGAATTGCACTAGATCCACAGGTTAGGCAACAAAATTACTTAACTGTGCTTAGAAAATAGCACTTCATGTTCCTAACTTCTGAACACAATTAACATCAGCAATAGCATCAGGTACTAAAATTACGTGTACCTAGACCATCATGGTCTTGTGGATGAAAAGAGTAGAAAAAATATCCATGGAAAACTATCTGTGCTATCAGCTGGTAAATGATGAGACTGGTAAAGTTTCCCTTAAGTTCAGGTGACTTAACATTTATTCTTTATATTCCGCTACATCTAACTTTTCCCGTCACAGTTGCTATCTCTTCTGCATCTTTTTTTTTTTTTTTTTTTTTTTTTTTTTAATTAAGCAGGTTGGGTGATAGGAAATTGCACAGTATTTTAGAGAAATTCTAATCTAGAGGCACATTAATGACTTGGTATCTAAGAACAATCTCAAATTAGACATAATTAATATTGTTTTTCATTTTAAAAAGCATTGTCAGGAAAAATTGCAGAACTTGCGAATTGTACAGTTGCTAAAAACCACACACACAAGTGCACAGGCACACACAAACACAAAGAAAAGGGTAATTCTCCACAACCCTGTGAAAGACTTGCTAGCTGTTTGGGGTTTTGTATGGACAGCAAAACTTGGTGGCAGCAAAAAAAATTGCCCAGACTTACTTTCAGGAAGGATGAGTAGGAGATTTTGTAATGTTTCCCTAACTAGTCTGCTCCCGTTTGCATAAAAAAGGTATTCCCAAAAGTACTCTGACCACCCCCACCAAAAGGAAGTAAGTAGTTGGAGATAATTAGATGACAGAGCACAGAGTCTTCTGGCCTGATTCTATAATGCAAATGAAATAGTATTTGGACTATGAGAAAAAATATCATCTCTATGTTGATCAGTGTGCACACACAAGATCCAAGAGCATTATCCTTGTTGAATGGCTCAGACCTACAACTTTAGTTCAAAAGACCCTGCTTAAAAGTAATCTTGTTTGCAGTCATGTCAAAAGTGAAGTCCTCACATGATTTAGAGAAGGGCTTAGTTCAGATTTTTTTTACTATTGTAGTGGTTCAGCTATTATGCTTGTACATTTCTGATAAGGAATTTCTCCTTTCTGCTTGCATAATATATTTAACTGGATAACTCAGTATTTGAAATTACATGTAGACTTCAATTAGGGAGTGAATAAAAGCTTCACTGCATATCCTCTGCAAAGAAAAACAGATTCAGGAGGAATTTATTAAAATGTTCTTTTCTTGAGATGAGAGAGAAGTTTTACTTGTTTAACTTCACAAGCTGCATTTTGTCCAGGCTGATCAGCAGCAAATATACTGGCTTAAAAACTGGATTGCAATAATAATTTGCATCTGAACATACTTGGACTGGAAATCTCTTAGCCAAGGATTCATTTTTTCCCTTTCTCTTTTTCTTTACTACGTTTTTGGCTTGATTTTTTAAAAAATCTCTACAGCCAGTAGGTTTAGCACATTGAATAAAAACAATAGTTAAGCTTACACCTGTGCAAGGCAAAGACTGATAAGCAATACCTCTCCCAATGTCCATACACAACATAGATACTGTCTATATTATATCAGCAACAAAATAGCACTTCTTGTGCTATTTTGTTGGATATTTTGTTGCTATCAGTTGGATATTTTTAACCAACTGTTCCAGCGGATGTGGTACAGGATCCACTCAGAAATGCTCAAACATAATTTTACAGACTCAGCAGCCAGAGCTACTTCAATGGGAACAGTTTGACCAGTGAGGTGTTGTCAAGTCATTTCCACAGAAGAAAGCAAGAGCACATCCAAGAAAATAAAGTTAGACAAACTGAAAAGCTTACTATTTACAATGATAGAGGTATAAGCCTATATGTTTAAATTTATAAATCAAAGGTATAAGCATTTTGAAAGCTAGTATCAATGTTAAATTTTTCAATGGCAGGAAAAACAATGAGGAATCAATAGACAAAAATGCAAATAGCATGAACTCATACTTGTATTTCCTTTAATGGAGACACTTTGAAGTTGTTCAATGCATAAATAGGCATTCAGAGGAAAGGGAGTTAAATACCTGGTTCAGTACTCATGGTGCCCAAGAGTCTCATTTGCACATCACATAGCTTGAATGATTTAAGATGCATATTAACATACACAGGTGTCTGTATGCTCTTCTCCATCTACGTTTACTTTAACACACCTGCACACTACGATGGCAGGTAGACACAAGGCTGGGTGGGTATGAAAGTCACACAGCAATCATGGAGAGAGAACATACTTATGAAAGAAAATATAAAATATGAATAGAAGACTGTGAGGAGTACATAAGGATACATAATACATTTTCCAGAGACTTTTAAATGGACCTTACACTGTCCTTCATGGGATAAAAACAAAAAACAAACAAGGAAAAAAACAGGCAGAAGACCCTTTTCAATGCGGAAGAAAAAGTGGTTGCACGAATACTAACTAAAGAAAGCAAAGGTAAAAGAATTGAGACACTGAACCGTGTAGACACAACACTTAGTTTAGCCTAGCAACAACGAAAGAGTAACAATTTTAGCAAAGATAAGGACCTTGTTCCACAGAAAGAAAAAACTCCAAGGCAAAAAGTAAACAACTGTGCCTGAGGTAAAATATTAACTTCAGGGTTTATAAACTTTCTGTGTGAATGACTAATTACAAACCTCATCCACAGCTTGCCCCAACATCAGATTTAAGCTGAACACAGCTGCATACTTGCTGCTGGGCAAGAGCGAGTCTGTAGAAGTAGTGAGCACCTTGATTTCATTGCACCTTGTTATATTTACTGACAAACCGAAGCATTAGTGGAAGTTTTTGCTTTATTTTGTTTCATTTCAAGGCTAATTTGGATGTTCCCATAGCATTTCCATTCCAATCCAGCACAATGAGGGACACGAGTAAGAAGTGACCCCAGTTTAGAACAAAACACAGAAAGCAGCTTGGGAAGGGCTACAGCCTTTAGCCACAGAAGCAGACTAGGTTTCATTCACTATTCAAGCAAGTGTCCCATGAGACCTAGACACATCCTATTAGAGAAACTAAAGCAATTTTCAAGTACACATTGACTTGCTGTTGAAAAGCCAACAACTAAAATCAGAAATGCATCTAAGACATTCAGCAATACCTACAAATATGCTATTTTACCTAAAGCATTACTAATCTATGGACTTCCACTTTAAAGAGTTTTATGCCATGTCCTTAGATTCTATTTCCAAGGCAACTTAGTAATAAGCAAAAAAGTCCCATTCACACACTAGGAATGTCTTAAGTGGCCTTAGAGCAAAACCCCTCTTAAGAGCAAAACCCCTCTTAAGCTCAACTGTAACAACAAACAAATCATACATAAATCAAGTATCAAAACATTGGCTCTGTTCCTTCATTCACAGAACCTGTAACACCACTATTTGGTACTGCGCAGAGAATTAACCATCAATGTCCTGCAGGAGAACATTAGAATAAAAAAAACTGAACCGAAATTTTGAAATGAAAATGCCTCATGCTCAAATTTCCCAAGAGTAATAAAATACAACAGAGAATCTAGTCACAGTAATGCAGCTGACCTACGACTTGAGGCAAATAAAACAAAATTCTAATTGACATGAGGGTGAATAAATAGAAGAAAATAGAACGAGGCTGCTCTTACTAAGCTCTACTGCCAGGTGGATTTATTGAATGCTGAAGATGCTTGTGGATTTGTGAACTCAACAACTCTTCTACCACAGTCATCAGTTTTCAGGTTTCCCCCTCACTTCAGAGGGGCAAAATAGAAACCCTACTTAGAGTTTCATAGATAGGCTGATTCTTGCATAACACTCTTATGAGACATTTTCTGCCCATGGATAAGAATGAGCTTGGAAAGTCAAAAAAATTATCGTCCAGAGAAGAATTGTAGCTTAAACACTATAATCTCAAATGAAGCATGAACATCCAACTTCATAAAAGAATATCTTATTTTCCAAGTGCTACCATCACCCCACAGAAAACACAGTCACTACTGCAGACCCACAGTTTAGCTTGTGTGGCAGAAATAAATCATAATTAATAGTTAATTATGAGTACAAAAAGATTCAGTGAAATCTTGCCAAGTAAAGCAGTACATTGTTTCACTCCCGCGTGTCTCTGGATCCGATGTAGGATGGGATTCAGAGGGAGAGGAAAAGTCATAGAGTCCAGCTGCAGCTCAGAGAGGTAAATTTCCTTTATGCTGAAGGATGCAGGGCAGCTCTGCAAAGCCACTGATGCTCTCCCTTTCTGTGTATTGGAGGGAGGGCAGAACAGGGCCATAACTCCAGCAAGTTCACTGCTGCATACCTACAAGAGCTTTTACAGGCAGAAGACAGGAGAACAAACTCAGAGGCTTATCAGACACCTTCTTCCACACAGCCTGATCAGTGAGCAAAGGTACCATCTCCCTTTGCCCATTATCGGCCAGCCGTGGGCTCAGCGTGGAAGTGGACCAAGCTCAGCAGCCAACACTTGCATGGCACAAACACCGGCCCCCATCACCTGCCTGGCACAGGTGACCCAGGGGCAAAGACCCTGTGCTGTGTCAAAGTGGCTGTGCTGCTTTTGGAGACAGCCTTATACCCAAAACCAGGTTCCTCTGCAGTCAGTGATACCAAGCCAAAAATCCTGTCCAGAACTTGACGCTACACTTGTCTGACCCCAGCATGGAGGCTGTGGGGAACATGGTACCACACTGCTTGTTCCACCACTTTGGTCAAGACCAAGGTGTCAGCTTGGGCTTCGGTGTCAAACAATACAGCAGAGTCCGTGGCAGCTGGGGCTGGGAGCTGAGGACTGCAAGACCAAAGCAACCACCACAGCATCCATGCTGCAATCTCCAGTTAACTGGAAAATTAACTATAATTTTAAAATTTCTGTTATACTTTAAAAAAAATCTTTTAATAAATCCTTAAATAACAAGTCTTGATAGCCTGAATTTTGAGTTACTCATTGATTTCTCATGTAAGAGACCTCAGAGACTTTTAAAGGACAGCAGGCTGAACCATGCATCTAAGCAATATGTATAGGAGGGAACACCATAGTCTTACCTGACAGATATGCAAATTGTTTCCTTAATTGGTCCTGAATATCTGCAGCATAGAGGGGAATGATATCCTGATGCATGATTTCATCTGTGGAGAGAAAAAAAAAATTGCATTGCAAAGTCATTTTATGCAAAATTTCACAGCAGACATTAAAAAAAAAAAACATCCCTAGAACACAAACACTCAGAAAACTGTCTTAACTTTTGAAAAATACGTGAAAATCTTTGGAGTCTTTCAAGTGCTTGCCAAGGGCAAACTTTTCTTTGAATAGCACACTAATAAAAGAGGAATTTACATTTACTGACATTTAGAAGCAGTACAGAACTGTCACTGAACACTGTAGAACTAACATTCCTCAGAAATGATGGTAAACAGTGGGACTTTTTACATATTAAATTCAATTTTTATTAAAATTGTCTCAATTCAAACAAAACCAAGAAACATCATTTCTCGAGCCTGTTGTCTAGATTCAAATACCCCAAGATAACAGCATTAAATAAGATAGATAGAACCGGCTTGAAAGTACATCCTCCCCTTGAACACACACACACACACACACACACACACGCTTTCTACCTCAATAGTGAAAAGCAATGCTTAAGCTTTTTTCTCAGCCCTTCCAGTTCAGTTTAGTGACAACCATTCTGCTTTCCCAACCCTTGGTTTTCTGTCCCAGTTTTTCAGCAGAGGCGTTTCCCAGAGGTCAAGCAGAAACCTGAGTTTCGCTGATTGTGACAAAGACTGCATGACAGAGTTGCCTCATTCATAAACTATGATTGCATTTTTTACAAGGAAACAAGAAGTTTTACTCTTTTGCAATTCCTAAAAAATTATTATTCCACATATTAGCCTCATTGAAAAGTAGAGAAGAGATAACACAGCTTTTCCTTTATTTGGTTATGAACATTTCTTTTAATCTGACATTGTACCAACATGGAAGTTTTGGGTTTTAATGTACATTGAAATGTCATTAACATAGGTTTTGACACTCAGAGCTGTGAATGTGCACAGGAAAAATAAGTAAAAGCCTAAAACTTATGTAAGGATAAGTGCACCTGCACTGAAGTACAAGCTGAAGTAACGCTCTGGTCCTCAAGGACTTGCTGCCACTGAGGTCTCTCAAATGCTAGATTGTGAGCAGACAGACACCCACTTCTATGAGCAATTCTCACATATGTAAAATTCTGAGAACTGAAATTATTTCAGAATGGAAAAAAAGCCACTTTCAGTTACTTCTTCCATATAAGAAAGAACTTATACTGTGAAACAGAACTTCTCTGTTCTCTGTCATCCTGTTGGGCAGGGGAAGACCCATGACCACTTTCAAGGTCACACACTGATCAGAGCTATTTTCCTGTATCCGGCAAACTGCTGCCTGATCAGAAGACTTCTGCATACCATGATGTCAAATCCATAAGTGGATACTTTTAACTGTCAAGTCATACTTCACCCAGACCTTCAGTTATGTCACCATTTCAATGTTTTCAACAGAACACTGAACACAGATCTTTCAAACCTCCAATCTCAGATGGCCAAGTAACTTTCAGAAGAGGAATACCCCAGTTCCCCAAAGAAAAAAGGATTTTAGAGTTTATTTTTGCTGTCTGTGCCTTATAATACAAGTAGCCCTCCTGCAGCAGTGCTTAAAACACTAAACAGCCCTGATTCTGCAAACCAATACCTGCAGGTGGACCCATTAACCTGAATATAAACTCTTATAGGATCGATGCCTATTTTTTGGTGGGAGATGGAAAAAGTGAAAATAACATCATCGGTCTATAAAATGCCATCTTGCCTAAAGTCACAGGCAGACATAATTTTCATTATTGCATAGCATTGCACCTTAAGCATATAGTAAAATAGTTGAATGTTGCATATGTAAGTGAACACATGACACACAACACTGAAGGATGCAGGACATTCCCAAGGAAGAGAAACTCTTTATGTATCGTTACCTAAGGATCACTGTTTCCCCATGCATCCCTGTGATCAATCCAACTGCAATTCGGACATGTATCATGTGAATACCCAAGTCTAGATTTGATTGCTCCAGTGTTCCCTCTGGTAGGAGCAGCAGTTTTTGCCACCCACACAGGTCAGTCCCACAACACTGGTCAAATACTGCTTCACTGAAAAGACAGTCTCTTCCTCCCCCTGGTTTTAAACTCAGTTTTAACTTAAATTTAAGAGCCCATCTGTTTGCAACTGGAGGAGCAGCACAACGTGTCCATTGAGACACCAAAGTGCCCTTGCTGCTGCACTCCTCTGCACCAAAGCACATCTCATCTTGCTCTTGCTGATTCGGTTTCAAGACATACTTCTAAAAGCCAAGTATGCACTAAGATCGGAGCTGATTTTCAATAATTTGAAACAACCAAGATAAAAAAAAGCAGCACCAAAAAAGCGCAGGGAAATGTTACTCTTGGAATTGCCAAACAGGTCACATCCAGCAGCTTGACAGGATACACTTGAACCCAGTATCACCACCCACAGATTCAGCCAGAAATCCCTCTTCAATATCTTGTTTTCCTTCAGAGAAGATGCAATTGTAAAAACTCATTGCTCTGCACCATTTCCTTGACATTTAGCATCCCTCTGTTAAAGAGAGTTCATTGCAGTTTGTTTGGGGTTCAATCTGATTTCACTTTAAGGTTGTCCATCATTACTTGCATATGCTATTTCTTTAAAAGGATAAGGCAACAAAAGGCACACATGCTGAATAGACTATGAGAGCACACACTCCTTACTCTCATGGCCTTTGGGGAAAGTATTTTCTTGGAAATATTCTTTAAATAGAGAACCTGCCACCTGCTACATTCTTTAGGGACCATTTCAATTTTTGTAAAGCTAATTAAGTGCACATTAAAATACAGAATTACTGAAAATCTGTGCACTGTTTTCTAAGGAATTTTTATAGAATCAAATTCCACTTCTACTTGAATATTTTAAGATTCACACAGCCCATTATTTTCCCTGCTCTAGCTTTTCTGCTTTACACAGTGTTTTCAATGCAGAGACCTAAGAGCCTGTGTTTTGCCATATCCCAAACTCATTGCTGAAAATAGTTGCTCACATCAAAGCATGCTTGAATATCCTGTCTTTCTTGAGGAGCTTGTTTAAGAAGCTTACAAGAAAGTCCCTGGGAATTATAGTGCATGTGGTATTGTAGGTGATAATGAACAGTAAAGCAAGGTTCTCTAAAGTTAGTACTGCTTTTTTATTACTATTTTTTTAAACCCCAACACATAAAATAGCTGAGAATGTGCAAAGATTTTTTCTAAGCTGACAACTGGAGGTCCTTTAAAAAAATCCCCACATTATCTAGTATTCAAATTATGAGCGTAAGAGAGGGCAGAAGTGTCATCTTACTAACATAAAGACATCAGTTAAATATATGGTTCTTACATAAAAAAAGACTTTCTCACTGAAAATGTGCACCACAGTCTTACAGATATATCATCTTCTAATTAAATTTAAATCTTGCTTTGATAGTCCTGTCTCAAGGATAAAGGATGATGGCTTAGAGGGACCTGACCCCATCCCATCAGAGGCACCTGACTGCATTTCAGATGAAGCAGGATGACAGATTTAAGCATGAGGGCACAAAGATAACTCGTGCTTGAATTACCTGGTTCCAGCAAGCCCTGAAGAACCTGGGATCTGAGAAAACAATCAATGTCACTGCAGTCAAGAATTTCCATTATTGATAAAAAGCTCCTCTTTCTTTTCCAATCAAACTAAAACTCATCATCATTTGGGGTTTGCCTGACGTGCTGAAGCAAACCCATTTTCACTGAAGACAATACTGGAGTGGACTCTAAACTGACTGTACCCACAATACACACAAGGAAGTCTCCTGACATGACTTTTGAGCTTCCTGTAATGGGTTTAATAAACTCCCAGCAAGCCAGCTGGAATTACACCACCCTTTGAGTAATTCTCCAGGAAATTCTATGGCCATTACTTTATACCAACTTGAAAGCCAACCTATTTGTACACATCCGCACACAAGCCTTTCAGCACAGATTCCAATAGCACATCAGAAATCAAATGACAAGTAATTTTATTTCCTCCTCTTTCTTGCTGAGTCTGCAAGATTTTAATGAAAACTTGTCTATGGTTTCTCTATAAAATCCATGTCTTAAACTGAAGAAATAATGTATTTTTCTTACACAGTTTTGTTTTGCTTCTCTTCTGGAGTAGCTTACCCACTCAGAGAGTTGAATGCATTTTATGAAGGGGGTCTTCATTTGAAAAATCTCTTCATTAAACCACCCTCCCATCTGGTAATTATAAATGCAAGACAATGACTTTCAGAGCAGTCCCTTCATCTCTCTCAGCCCTAAGGCAAATCTTTCATTTCCTCATTCTTCCCTCTTCATCTTCACCCCCAGACCACCACTACTAACAGTCAGCTCCTTTGTGAAGCCCCCCAAGCAGGAAGGGCCAGAGCAGCAGAGCTGGTGCAGAGAAGCCTTCTTTCGCTCTAAGCCACCTAAAACTAATGAGCTGCTTAAGATGCAAAGTAAGCTTCCCAGCTCTAAAACTGAATTTTAAAAATCACTGCTGATTAGTGACAATTCCTGCAAGTTCAGTGCTTGGTGCTTGGTATGCTCAGGCACAACAGCTGCAGACAAGGCTCTTCAGGTCCTCATGTTATTTGTAGCCATGCTGGGCTGATGACAGGAATTTATGCAAGTGTTCATAAACTAAGATTTAAAACCTCACCAGTTCAAAATATACCTTTAGGAAGAGTTAATTCCAATTTCATTTGACTACACCATTATTAAAATGATGGACCAGGAAAAGCAAATTATTAAATTCAGAAATTTTCATGCAAAACATGGTTCTCTGTTAAAGTGTAGTTGGGAAGGAAATTATCACCCGAGCAAAACAGTGCTTTTGCAACTTGTTTGTTTCTGGTGAGCTAAAACATCCTAAGCAAGAAGAAATTCAAGTTCTTTGCCTCTACCAGCATCCCAGTTGCTGGCACAAAGAGATATAAAACAACCTAGTGCTCCAAACAGCTTTATATGGCATTGAGTGTCCAAAAACCATTTTAAATTACATAGTTTCATGAGAATTTTACTTGTAAAAGCTTCACAGACTACAGCTAAGCTCTATCTCCCATTTCCTCTCCTACTCAGAAAAGACTATTTCCTCTCAAAATTCCTGGTGCATAAAGCAGACTTTAAGTTGAGATATCTTTTCTTTTAAGAGAATGATGCTTTATACAAGCTCCACTTCTGCAGCATTCCTACCCTCAGTAAATTTTCTAAGACTGTCTGGCCTATTGTCACAATATGCAGAGAACAGCACTACTAGTTGGACCAGTGGTCCAACAGGCTAGGATGCATCTTCAGTGTTAAGTAAGGATCTAGTCGAGTCAAGACTTGGAAGTGCTACTGCCAAAGAAACTTTAAAATCTTAGGAACAATATTCCCTGTATTATAAGCCCAGGCACAGTGGACACAGGCACTTATTGTTTGGGTGGTGTTTTAAATGTCTAGTGCATCAGAAAACCTGACAGATGCTTCACAAAGTCCAGAAATTATATTTATGCAGCACTGCTCATATTTCCTAAATTTTGGTAATATTTAAATCAGTTCACTGAAATGAAATTTGATAATTCTGCTTCATTGATCATACCTGAAGAACACCATAAC
Source organism: Coloeus monedula (assembly GCF_965178545.1). NCBI lineage: Eukaryota > Metazoa > Chordata > Aves > Passeriformes > Corvidae > Coloeus > Coloeus monedula. Next base: position 93,762,382 of record NC_138783.1, read on the forward strand.
TACTAAGAAGACACATGAATTAGTCCCCAAAGGGTACAATTCCAGAACTTAAATGTAAGAGGCAGGAACTTGTCATGGGTTAAAGAACAAAAAACAAAACCCAACATCTTTGTATGATACAGAAACCTACTGAACCCCTACTTTACTCGGGAATTTTTTACTTTCTGCAGTCACAATTAAAAAAAAATATATCTACCTCTTTCTTCTTTGAGATCACAGAGTTGGAGATTTGGCACAAGACTACCTACAAAACTATGAGGATGATGGTTTGGTTTCAGGTAGGGAGATTAAACAATGATCCTTCCTTTAAAAAAAGAACTTTCAAGGTATACAGCAAAGGCAATGCTGTTGGCTTGGCACAAAATGACCAGGAGGTATAACAGTTCCCATTTTCTTGAGTCAAATTATTAAATACCTGCTCAAAAGCATACTTTGAGAACCAACCAAGATTTTGGTTTCTTTCAAACTCTTCTCTAAAATTACTGGATTTGACCGCTTATTATACATGTCAAAGTAGTGCCTGCTTTTCTCTTTCTTCTTCCACCTCCCCTTTTGTAAAAGGCAACAAAATTCATTGTCTTATTTTGCAAAAATAACATCACCTCAAAGCACAAACATGTGAGGAAATACAATCCCCACCCTTTCATGTATAATAGATGCATTCACAGGATACGATGAGTGCTAAATACTACAGCTTCTTCCTCCTCTGCTTCATCAGTCACACTTACTTGACACAGTATTCTGTAGTCCACAGCTTGTCAGGGATCACCTTTAAGTCTGGATATGGCTTACAAGAGAGACTAAACACTAGCTAATCTGTAACCAGAAGAAAATGATGTAATAATTAGAAAGTCAGTCTAGGGATCAAACCCAAAATCTAGTATTTCTTTGTTCGTGAAGAAAATCTAAAGTAAGACAAAAGGTGAGGGGGGTGTGCATTGCAATTTTGCAAGAAATCTCAAAGTGTTACCAGTTATAGAATCGAATCTGTGTTGCCATGCTTTTGCTTCATACATGCTTAAGTGCACCTAGACTGTTTTGGTGAGAAAGACACATTCTTCGTGCTATTTCAAGTCATATTAATTACTCCCTTTCCAAAGTGAGAAGTAAGGGGAACTTAGAATCATGCCACACAGCCATATTATAGCCTAAATTTGTATTAAGCACAAAAAGGCCTTAGAGATAAAGCAGCAATAACAGGTGTACCTACTACCCAACTGTATACATGAACCTCATGCATATGGCACACCCTTACTATTGCAACAACAATATTGCGCTCTTCTTTCCAGGATGTCCTGAAGGAAGCCAAGCCTGCTGGTAAACCCTTTTCTGTTCTTGCAGGATAGTTTCAGACTCCTAGGAACCACATTTAAATATTGCCAAAACTGCAGCATTGTTAACTCCCTAATACTGCAAATAATGCTGAGTGTACAGAATAAAAATACTTCTAAAATATTAGATGTACTTAGTCACCTACAAGCAGCAGATTTTGCAAAAAGCAAATGGTTTTTTTGGGTTTTTTTTTGGTTTTGTTTTGTTTTTTTATAATAAAGAAATAGTAGATAAAGACTGAGCAGCAGAGAATGCTGCCCTAGCAAGGGCTCAAGTGATAAGAAGGGAAGTGACCCAGATGTGTCTCACTTAGCACTTTAGCAAGCAAGCCTCTATGGAGTAACAAAAACATTAGATTTTGCTAACCGCATTTTAGTAAGATTTAATGCTCTGAGAAAATTATTACAGGAATTTTGCTTTCTAAATACTAAAGCTTTGCAAAGAAGGGAAGTCTTCCAAATACAGAAAATTGAAAGATCAACTCTGAGTAGAAGAGCCACATGCAAGCTAAAGGACTCATCTTCAGTGAGCCTTAAAAACTAACAATGCAATCACTCAATTTAAACACATAAGCTGAAGTGGACATACTTCAGAAAATGAAACCAAAGATTTGTCTCCACCAAAACCACCTGCTTTCACCTCTTCAGAAAAATATGTATCTCAAAGCAGGCCCCAAAGCTTTAACTGAAAAGTCAACACACACAGGACCAGCTGTATGAATATGAATACCTGGTGTATCAGTTTGGCACAGCCTGGTTTTAGGTAGCAGGGGGGCCACAGAGGTGGCTTCTGTGAGGAAGCTTCTGGAAGCTTCCCACCATGTCCGGCAGAGCCAACGGCTGATGGCTCTGAAGATGGACATGCTGCTGGCCAAAACTGGGCCAATGAGAGAGGTTGGTGATGCCTCTGTGATGACATATTAAGAAGAAAATCAAAACAAAGTCACAAGGTTTTGGATTCTAGTCAGAGAAGAGGAGGAGGTGAGAACATGTGAGGGAAAACAACATGGCAACACCAAGGTCAGTGAAGAAGGAGGGGCAGGAGGTGCTCCAGGCGCCGGAGTCAAGATTCCTCTGCAGGCCGTGGTGCAGACCATGGTGAAGCAGGTTGTCCCCCTGCAGCCCATGGGTCTATGGGGGATGCAGAGATCCACCCACAGCCGGTGGGGAAGGTGCTCACATCGGAGTGGGTGGATGCCTGGAGGAGGCTGTGACCCAGTGGAAGACCCAGTGGAGAGAGAGGCCCCTGCTTCCAGGCTGGAGCAGCCTGTCCTTGGAGGACTGTACCCCGTGGAAAGAGAGATACAAGGTGCAGCAGTTTTGGGAGGGCTGTGTGCCTGTGGGAGGGACTCATGTTGCAGCAGGTGCGGTGTGGCTGCTGCTCGTGAGAGCAGACTCATGTTGGAGAGATTTGCAGAGAACTGTCTCCCGTGGGAGGGAGCCCACAGCCTCACAGGGGAAGGACTCCTCACCCAGAGCAGTAGAAGAAAATCGTGGTTATGGACTGACCAAACCCCCATGCCCTGTCTCCTGTGCTGTCGGTGAGAAGGAGGGAGGGGCTGGGGGGGGGGAAGGTGTTCTAAGGGCTTATTTTACTTCTCATTATCCTCCTCTGATTCTGTGAGTAATAAATTCATTTTGTAACTTTAAGTTGAGCCTGTTTCAACCTTGAAGTGTTTCTCCCAGTCCTTATCTCACTCATGAAGCCTTCGTTAACTTTTTTTTGTTTTCCCTCCTCTGCCCAACTGTGGCAGGGGAGGGTGAGCGAGCAGCTCTCATGGGTGCCTGGCATTGGGCCAGCATCAAACCACACCACCTGGCAATTCTACTACACTAAATTCAATTCTTCTGTGTTATTTTGGAAGCAAGGTAAGATTTTAAACAATGAGTGATTTTACTGTTTTCAAAAAACAAAACCCCAACACTTTTCTAAAGCAGCAAAGTGGTAAAATCTAATTGCTTATTGTATGAATCTGTTCTGGAAATAAATGATAGCAGTGCTAACAATTGTGAAGTTGCACAGAATGGGTTGGGTTGGATCATCTGGTTCCAACCACACTGTTGTAGGCAGGGACACCTTCTACTGGACCAGGTTGCTCAAGGCCCTATCCAACCTGGCCTTGAACACTTCCAGGGTGGGACATCCACAACTTCTCTGGGCAATCTGTTCCAGTGTCTCATCATCCTCATTGTAAAAAAAAAATTATTCTGTATACCAAATCCAAGCCTAGCCTCTTTCAATTTAAAACTGGTGCTCCTTGTCCTGTCACTGCAGGCCCTGGTAGTAAGGTTTTCTTGACTTTTATCATTTCAACAATATGGAAGATGGTGAGAATAATTTCTAACAGACAATACATTATTTTATGGTACTCTTACACAAGTACAGTTTTTCATGTAACTATACATCTATAAACTAATGTTTTGAAAGGGAATGTGTGTGAGTGTGAGAGAGAAAGAAAGGCTAAGTGTTCACTAAGAGGCTTATTTAGAGCTGTGTACTAGTTTTCAGCTAAAACATTTACTTGCAGTTGCTAGTAAACTTTCCAGTATTTGGGACTCCGATTACAGGTTACTTATAAAGAAGAGGTTGCTGAATTCATAACCCAACTGGCTGCCCCACCTTACCACACAGATGACAAGAGTTGTTGATGAAGAGCTCTTGAAGCACTGTGGCTTACTGTCTAATGCTATGTAAAAGATGAAACCCACCATGCCTCTCTAAAGCACTGCGAATATGAACTACTTCAGGTAGTTCCGAGGCAGGACATGGACAGAGTTTAGTCTCTCCCATAGGCAGCTACAGAATCATTTAGTGCAATACAGTCAGCCTTGCTGAGACATTTCCTTCACTTACATTTTCTCGTCTCTGCTGACTGTAGGCACAATAAATATTCCATACAGAGCTCAGGAGGAAGAGGAAAGAACAGTGCCAGGGAAAGGGACAACCTTTCTGCCCACTTTGAGCAGAATGTTCCAACAGCTCTCCAGAAAGGAGCGATCTCTGGCACACTGATCACACCCACAAGAAGTGGTGGGAGTAAACAGATGAGAATCAAGCCTTGGCAGTTGCTAACAAAAGCCCTGCTCACTTATTTCAGGGTAATCAAATACAAATGAAAACACCCTATTTTAAACTTGGCAGTCTACACAAGTAGTCCTGGCATGGTTACATATACACCACCATGATTTGACACAAAACACTCCCTGGTTCTACATTCACTGTCTCCTACAATATCAGTTGTTTCCTAAATCCACCCCTCCCCTCTCAGGGATGCAGATGAGGATGCGAATAAAGAACAAAAGTTACTCAGGCTGATTAACCCCTCCACCCTTCCCATCTGGTTATCCTCACCTTTCTTAAACCTTTCATTCATTCCTCCTAACCAGCATGCCTTTTAGTATTATCCCCGTAGCATCAAGCACTGCTTGAGAAGCAGAGCACTCAGACTCACTGTTGATAATTAGTAATACTAATTAAAGATTAGTAAGAAGATCCACCCTTTAGTTAGAAGATCCACCCTTTACATACCTGTTTTTTTAAAATCTGACATTTCAAAAGCTACAGTATTGGAAGATTAGACACCAGTCCATAGGCTCGGTGCTCTCTGTTTCCTCTGCAATAGACACGCATACCAAAAGCAGAAAACAGAACTGGGAATGTAGATTCAGGCACCAGAATAAGGACGCAATTTTTGCTTGTTCCTGTTCCACAAAACATGCTTTCATTTTTCAGTGGACTGTAGCTGCACTATTAACAGCAAATAATATCTCTACTATTTCATTATATCTTAACAGAAACAACATTTCTATAGAAAGCTCTGACTGAAGGAATTAAAGAAATAATTCATTTTAGATTAATCCCCCTATACTAACTAGGGGATGCCAAATTGTGTCCTGTGAAAGAAACATTGCTTTTTCTCTACCTCCAGTAGGGATCAGGAGAAATGATGTATCTGATATTCAAAATGCAATGAATTGAAAATTAAAACACACTGTAAACCAGAAACAGCAGGACAGCTCTCTGCAACAGCAAATTCTCCTTGTAAGCTTTAGCAGCTGTTCTGATCACCATAATCACGGCATGAATGAATCCTGAGCAAAGTACCTTCCATGTAAAATATAGGAATAGATTTTCTGGATACATCTGGTGTACTGAGAGATACATCTGCAAATAAAATGATACACTGCAAATTTACACAAGGACAGAACACACACACCCCCACCAATAAATTGTATTTATACATGAACGCACACAACCAGAATACAACTTTTGCCTTTGTACTAAAACGCATCCCGTTTTCCTCAGTAGGATAACATTATCTGGCAAAGTTCCTACCTGACCTGCAATCAAAAAACTAAGAAAATTTGAAATACTAGACACACCTGTGCAATTCTTCAGAAGCAGCCACAATTCGGCAATATCTTTGTAGAGCAAGGAGATCAGGCTTAAGGTCATGTTGCTTCTAATTGATTTAGAGCAAAATAGCTCCGCGGACAGTGACCTATTTATCTGTGAGCTCGTCCTCAGTGCAAAATGAGAGCGCAAAACTCCATCTTTCACTCAAAGCCAAGCCACTGGGGGCATAATGCCTTTCTTCAAATTACAGGCAGAGTAAGTGTGCCTGTCAGCAGGCTCAGAGGTCCTCCGAAGGGCTTGCTGGCTGCTGGCTACCACTTCTTGTCTTCCTGCATAAACCGCTGGCACGCATTAGATGCAAGCTGTTTACTTTAAATATGAACGCATGCACTGTTCAAACATTATCAGAGTAAGAATGCATTAAAAAATTAATCCTAAGTGTGCCTTGTCAAAAAACCCTCCCTTTAAAAGCTCTAGTTTTAACAAACAATGGTACAGTAAATCTAGCATTATCATCTTTTTCTACCACCCACCCCTACTCCACACAGGGAAATTAACTGCCCAAGGGGCAAATGCCCTTTTTCAATGAACCTCTGGCTAGAAAGCTCCCCAGAAATAAAGTCAGTTTTTCCTACTTGTCAGGGAACCCTCACCCCCATGTCTTTGGTGGAACTGAACTGGGGTGTTTTCCTTGGTAGGAAATCCATCAAACACCTGTTCTCTATGAAGGAGCCCACCCAAAGCAGCAAGAGGCGACAAAAAGACATTCTACTGATGTGACTTTGCAAGTGGAAATACATTGAAATCTTAGGAATAAGACAACAGAAAATAAGGCAACAAATGACCAAAAAAACTAGAAGAGAAGTATTCCATATGATCTTCCAGACATGAATGCTGAGCTCTCTTGCTTTACCTGATCCTTTAAAGTAAGTGCCCAGTGACAGACTACCTGTTAATTAATACACTTGAGATTAGTTATCGGCCATTCAGACTCACTAATACAAAGAGTGAGCCAAGGAGCACGAGTGACAGCAACAGCCATACGAAAACAAATGGACTGTTTTTCTTCACTTCACAGTGTTATAAGAGTCCTCTCCCAACAAGAGAGGTCAAGGAAAGAGGACAGCAAGGATAAAAAGCTTGAATTGATGGTTACATCTGTTCACAAAATCCCATTTGCAGATGGGAAAAAGCTCCATTTCTGCTTCAGCACTCCCAGCCATCAACCAATCCCATAAAAACAAACCAAAACAAACCCAGGTCACTCACAGACCACACTAGAGGTTATTTTCTGAAGCACTCCACATCTGTGTTCTCACCATTCATCTGCCATGGGGCAGGAACTGTTGATAATCCCATACAGTCAGATGTATTCTAATAAATCTACCACCTATATAAGCAGCTCTATTCATTGCATGACATTAATATGTGACCTGAAGAATATAACCACAGTAATTTATTTTCAATTCTGCTATTTCATTTTGGGGGTCATTACATTTTGTAGTTTGTCAAAACACAAGAGTTTTCTAAGCAATATCGGATGTTTTTAAATAAAGGTAGATTTAAAAGAATTTACACTCCTTAGAAGTATTTTACTTAACTGTTCAGTATTTTGTGAGTCATTAGTATATTGGATTGTGCAGAGAGTTAAAAATTAGTGAATGAGTCTTCACAGCACTCCCACAAGTCATGTAAATACTCTCACATGGGAAAGCTGAGATGGAGCAGGTGACCTCTCTTAGATCAGGTAACAGCATTTGTTGCACTGTCAGACACAGGATCTACGTCTTGGCTCTAAGCCCAAACTCCCTCCTTTCTAGGACTGCCACCTAACCCGCGGGGTGGAGCGTGCTCCTAGATCAGTATCACGACTTGTACTCCTCAGACAAAGATCACAATTCACAGCACTTTTATTTCTGGCTCTTGGACTACAGCACAGCTCCAGGAAGAAGAGTCTCAGATACCTTAGGCAAGTATGCACACTGATATTAGCTTCTTATTTAACAGCACCAAGCTGGTATCAAACAGTGGGCAGAGAGAATCCTCTGCAATATGCTTGGCTGACAAGATACTTCTGTTAGTAGTGGCATGGGCTTGGTGTCACCTGCAGCACAGCATGCAGGAAATGTAACCCTTATTATCTGGTTGATAACAAATGATGCTAAAGCAGACATAGGAACACCTTCCAAACATCCATAGAGAGGGAGAGGAAGTTTTATAGCCTTTCTTCAGATATTAAAACCAAGCAAAAGAGGAGCTACACCCTTCTCCAGATAGGTATTACTCCCACTTAGATCCACACAATAAGATCCAGGAACCTGATACTTTGTCAAGTTGGCTACTTCCTTAAGAAGAAAGAAAAACAAAACCAATAAAACCCTCCATGAATGTAAAAGAGGAAAAAGAATGACCTATAACATGTTGGCTGTGTTTTTTCTCATTGTCAAGACAGAGAGGAACTACAAATCTTTGTATTAATCAATACTAACAGCTCCAGAGCCCCTTCATGTTGTATGTAATGTGGACGACCACATTTTAACAGGCTTCTGCCTTCAGATTTCACAGCAGAGAACACAGTGAAACCATTCATTCAGGTGAAAACCTAGTACTGGTTTAAAAACAATTTAATTTCTTGGATTAGCACAATAGATACATGAACAGTCATCCTCCAGGCTCCCATCTAGATTACTCCTTCCTAGCCTTAAATCTCCAAACTCCACAGTTACATATATTTTAGAATCATGAAACAGCCTGGGTTGGAAGGGACCTAAAAGATCAATCCCTCTGCTGTGGGACACATTTCAACTAGGTCATTCAGAGCTCCATCCAACCTGGTCCTGAACACTTCCAGGGATGAGATTTTTTCCAGATCAATCAAGATGTAATGTCTGTGGCCAAGAGCACCAAAATAAAGCACTGTATGTTTCAACCCTGTTATCCTTCAATCTTGACCAGCTAGGCACATCTTCACCTCCCACTTTTAGGGACCAGTGTCTTTAGACTTAGCAACACACATGAAGAAATAGTACATACAGAGAGCTCAGTGTTTGCTATGGAGGAGCCTTGGAACCTGCCCCCCACTCTGCTGGAGGGACAGAAGCCCACAGAGTGTCTCTATGGAACTTGGTCTCAGATGCCTGGTTAAAAGGTGTTCAGGCAAAGATGATTTTTTCCCTAGAAGTTCCATTCTGCACAGAAAGCTGGGCTGATGATAATACAGGCTCCTATAAAGCACTGTTCTGTGTTAAAAGATTGTTCCAGCCAGTAACCAAATGGCTTTTTGTGTTGGCACTCTATTTTGGACTGTGTGCGTGGGGAAAATGTTTGCTCCATGGTTATAATACCTGAATTCCTTGCTGTGCATTTCAGAGAAGAGCAGAAAGAAAGAGCAAAAGCACTGAAGCACAAAACCTTTCCCTGGCCTTCATGATCCAGCTTAAAATAGAACCATAGAGGAAAATTGTGCTATGTGGGCATGCATGTTAGCAAGACTTTAAGGCAAATTTAAGCTCTATTAAAACACAAAGAAGCAAGAGCCCTCCTGAGAAAATCTTGGTGAGCACAAGCGTATGTATTTATAAATGCAAAGAAATTAATTTCAGCTCAAGCTCTGCACTCAGGTTAAGTTCTCCCTCCCACCTCAGCATGGGATGTGAGTGACAGGTGCCAGCCTGCAGAACGGAGGAAAACATTGTGGGAAAAACTGTTAAAGGATGGATGCAAAGTCGATTGAGGTTAAAGACTGGGTTATCTTAGTTTTATGAAACCCAGAGAAGGAAGCTATGACTATGGCTTAAATACACAAGATACTGTACCTGCTTTATAAAGCATGTGCAAGTGTGAAGTATGAGGGTGGTAATGTTTGTGGCAAAAGATATTAAAGTCTGGCAAGTTCAACACTAAAATATAATTATTAAGCATATTTTTCCTTCAGGGTTGCTGTACTTAACAAAAAGCACGCCAATAACGTGATGTGGCACTTTGTGGCATTCAGTACAAGCACAAAATCTATCTTCATAGGATCATTGTTACTATAATGCAAATGAATACTCTCTCTCAAAAAAAAGCCCCTAGCAAAATATACCTAACTCACACCTGTAACTGTAGAATTTATAAATTTGTGGAGTTTTGAAGACATGGAGCAATTTGATGCATAATCTGTTGGCTTCTAGTTTAGCATACTAGACTATTTAAAAGCTCCATCCATTTTCTTCTTCTAATCTTTCTTGTTCTCTTTAAATAATAAATGCAAAAGAGGTTTCATTCTTTTTGAAGTCATCAAGCATTCAAAATTTACCATTCTGTCTGGTTTACATCAAAAGATTCCAAGGATTAAAATTAGTTTACACACCTGTTATACACACACACAAACATATATGTTTGCATAAATCCATTATACTAAGCAGCTTGTTAAATCTTCGCACAGCAACAAAACTAACCCATTTTGAAACTGCTTTGGCAATTTTCAGCTTGGATGTGAAGTTATCAAAAAAAGTCCCTGCATGATATCCAAACTTAAATTTAAGCAAGTATAACCAATCAAAAATCATGGTCAGAAAACAATAACAAAAAAACCCAATTAAGGCTTCCATCCATGAAGAAATATACTCTTTCCATTGAAAATGAGCATGCTGGTAAATACAAATAGGTGCTGGAGCACTTAAAAGAAAAGGATGCTGTTCAATTAAAAGGCTGAACCCTGTACTATCTTTCAAAAATATGATGGCTGGAAAAAACATAAGGAAAGCTGCTGAGAAATTACATCTTAAAAGAACACTTTGCACTGTAAGACAATAATAAACTTCAAAGGTTTGAAGATTACACATCCCTCACACCAGGTATCAAAGAAGTAAGACAAAAGGCAAAAGAACATGTCAGTAATTTTTTAAGGCAGACTAACACCCTATCAAGGATGGTACTTCTCTGGCCTCATGACTACTCTTAGGGGCTTTCCCCAAAACCATGACAGAAGCCTGGTCACTGAATGCAGTTATCACACATCTGTTTCAATTTCTAATCTAAAAATTACATCTTTTTGGTGTTCTGTGAACTGAATTTTAATCAGTTTACACTTTTTTATTTACATGTCCTTTCTTAACGAGCTCCCCCACAAGTCTTTAATCATAGGTCTCTCCTTGGCTGTGCTGCAGGGCTTACCAAGGTTTCTTATTTCAGAGAGACACAAAAACTGGACTTTTTTTCAGGATTAGTTTAATCACACAGGAGTCAGTAGTAAGACACTTTATCCTGCAGTATTTAGTGACAGTTCCCTCTGTCCACAGCTGGAAAGCCAGCAAAGAAATGGATGTGACCATTTTAACTTCACAAACAGCAGCAGTACTCAGAACAGCAGTGCCTACACAGAGATACTGCTATTCAGACTGCACTGTTGTGAGGAAAGAGGACTTCTGGCTTGGGGCTCAAGGTTTCTGCAGTGGTGTTCAAAATTCAGAGGTAGGGGATTGCAGTCTGATGACAACTGAAAACTGTAATTAAAGGTGGAAACCAAATCATTACTGAGCTCGGGTAGAAGGTAGGACTAAAATTTGGAAAAATCAAGACAATGAGATCCATTTTTATACCAGCAGTGGGATTAAAAGAACAAGGGAAGGAGGGAAAAAAATGGATGTGGAGTTTAGTGGCAGCAGAAAGGAGAACTCAACAGTGAGTAGTAACAACAGAACACATGATGAAAGCAGCACAGGAATTAAAATCAGGAAAGGAAAAACAGGTTATTACGTATTTTGAAACGTATATGTTAGTAAGAATATTAATTCAGCAAGCAAGGAAAACCAACAGAGACCACTACAGCCAATGAAGTGTTGTGCCACAATTGCAACTATATTTATAGCCCAAGTATAAAATAAAACTTTGTCAGCAATAGGAAACCCTTTTTATGACTCTTAAAGTACACAGAATCTTTTTTTTCCCACAGATGAACAAGATACTCAGGAAGCAGAAAACTTTCAGGTCAAAAGCTGTGGGAGAACTGGTTCCAAAAAAAATATCATATGCTCCTGTAATACTGACAAACACAGATAAAGGCTACAAAACTATTTATTGCAAAGGAAGGAGAGTAAAAGAAAATTTGCAGAAATCATCATTCCCAAAAATACACAAAGAGCAAAGAGGACAGGGAGAAGAGAGATCTGCTTTTGATCTGAGGCAAAATTACCAGCTAAAAAAATATTCATTCCATCACATCTCTAAAATAATCAGTTGGGGTGGGTTTGGACAAGTTAGTTATGATATTTCAGTACTGAAGGATTACTCAGAGCTTCAAATGGAATTTAAAAAATCTGATTATGAGATCATATCATTACTTGTCATCTTAGATTGGCAAATTTAAGGAAAATTCTTCAGAACTGGCCATCAACCTGAAGTCCTTCTCACACTGTATAAATCTGACTCACTTTGTTGTGAGATCACACTTGAAAATGGTAAAACCTACATAACCGATAGGATAAAAATGCCACTGTCTTCTTACTTATCAAGTTTTGATTTTGACTCATGATTTGGAATTTTTGTGGCCTAGGCATGCATACTGCAGCAAGCTGTCTGTGGCTGTGCAACCCACTAAGTCCCCACACATGGGAAAAGTGTGAAAAAAATGCAAGCAAACACACTGAGCAATCCTCAAAGGTCACCATTCCCCCCACTTAAATGTTTCCAAAATAGTATCTCCATTTTCTCCCATTGCCAATTCTTTCACCCTCCTGGGCTTCAACAGGCTCCACAGTTTCCTCAAGACAAGAAGGTACTTAATACCAGCAAAAGACAAGATCATTTTCCACTGATTAAAAAGGAAAGAAGTAGAAAACAGACTGGCTTCTTCTGGAGAGCCAGCCAGGAGAATTGCTTTAGGTTCTCAAGAGAAATTCACTTCCTTTAAAGAAAATAAGTCTCACTACAATGAGAGAACAAAATACCTTACCCCTTGTGCTTAGCAGCATGATATTCTTGATTAAATTTAGTCAGTGGAAAAGAGATAAAGCTCACGAGTCGCTTTCTGTGGAAAGACATGGCATAAAATCGCACCTGACCTTTTTATTTTGTATACGCAGGATTTTAAAGAAAATATTAATATATCATTTTAAAAGGCAGTGATACCTTTAATGAGCCACTTCTACAAAACAGGTTAAGAAAATCTAACCCTGCAAAGAGCTGTTGTAACATCCATAAACAACTGCAGCACAGCAGCTGTAACTGTGTCCTGTTTCCAGTCTCCGGGAGCCAAACAGGAAGCCCATGCCCTTACCTGATTGAAAAAGCAGCCAGTCCCTGCGATTTTAATCAACCTAAGGCAACAGACTTTTTCCTTCTTTTCCAGTTTCCTGGGATGCTTCCTGGCCCATTCAGGAAAGCAGTATGGAGAACAAGCTTTTTAACAGCAGCATTACCTTCATTTTCCACATTACAGACTGCTGCTTGCCCTGTTACTGTATTTACTTTAGGCACACTTGTTGCAGGTGTGACAGCGCAGGCCAGCTTGTGGCGTGGAACAACAAAACCCCACCTCTGCCAAGGGTGGTTTATGAGTCTCAGCCTCTCATCAGGCTGGATTTTTCAGCACACCTCAAAAACCTTCACACTGTTCTGAGATGAGCAATAACAGAAAGAGATGCACCAGCCATGTAAGAGATGTAATTATGCAAACTTATAGAAAATAACTATATAAACTTGGCAGCCCACCACATCAACCTCCTAACCCCCACCAATTAGGATGTTGCAATTAACAGAAAACAATGCTTCTGGGGTCCCCGCCATCTGCAGTTCTGGGAAGATGCCGCAACCCCAAAAGGCTTTTGAAACAGTTTTGTGTTTCCTCTCCTTTCCATAAGGAGAATGGAGATGTAAAGAAAGATGAAACAAAGGCCAAAGAGCAAATTCCACCTGTTCTGACACATGCAGCAGCTGAACTAATGCCCACGAATCTCACAAGAGACAACAGAGGCACAAGTCCCAGCCATTCTTTCTGCTCTTCCTCTTGTTGCCTCTGCAAAAAAATGCATTTATTTTCCACCAACTCCTGCCTTACCAAGTGCGTACCTGATTAGTTCAACATAATTTGAACCGAGCTCTTACCCCTGTATTTGCACTAAGCGAAAAAGCACAAGGCAAGTGGATCAAAGGTGAGGGCACTCTTTGTAGTTCCCTGCACTATGGTGGCAGCAAATGAGGCCTCTTCAGTTCAGGTCTCATCCTACAGCCAACCTTTAAAGTATTTAAGAGCGTCTTTTTAACATGACAGATTTTATGTCTGTTGCCAAAAGCCTCCATCTCCCTATACTCAAACACAGCACATCCTGTAACTGCTGCTGTTTTCATCCCCACACTACAGCAGCTCAGCCAATGCTGAACACTCACAGACACCTTTCTAGCACACCAAATGCACAGTACCAAGGATAACAAATGCAGACACCCACCCAATTAGAAAGATCAGCAAAGAACCAAATACATTCCTCAGACAAACAGAACAACAGCAAACTAATATTAAAGAGTATTAAGAGTACTCTCACTTCCCAACAAGGATTTATTTGCTGAACCACACTTTTGAGGGAAGTTTCAGGGAAAGAAACTGAAATTTTCTGTAAGAAATATCTTATACACACTTCTTCAGAGCATTTAGGTGTAAGGGGCCCTCAAATATTCCATTTTTTTCCCCTTTCTGAGACTCTGGAAATGTCCATCAGTGCTCAGGATTTTTTCTTCAATGGAATTCCTTCTCCTGTGCTATGAACAAATTTGAAACAGCTTACATATAACACATATTCTAGTCCCTGCTGTTACTTGTATGTGATTCCTTAAGGAGAAAAAAACAGTGCACATCTTATTTTTAATAACCCTATTTTATTAACTGGCGAAGGAAACAACAGCTCAGCTACAAACAGGTAACAGCACATAAGTGTATTAGTCTCCACAAACCAACAACCAAAAGCCCTGACTTCATTGAGCTTATTTCATGTTTTCTTCTTCAGGCAAGCAGAAAGAAGCTCTCATTGTACCTGAGTGAAAGGAAAAGACTCACAACTCTATGATGAGCTTGCCCAAAACCACACACATCTGCCTGGCACCTCCTGGCAGCTGAGTGGTATTTAGCTTCAGCCAGCCCTGCTGGGCTGAATTCACAGGTATTAAAGGTTCACAGGTGCAGCCACCAGCAGTTGGCTGATAAAGAGCTTGTGCAAATACTCCTCTTGCAAGGAGGTCTTTAGATCAAGTGCTGTGCTATAAACCAGCCACCAACGTTTCTCCTGAAGCCTAAATACTGAGAAATAGACCTATTGCAAGCCTGTTCCCATCTGTGGCAGCACTTCCACTGAGGTTACTGCCTCCCATGCAACAGCAGAGATTGGCAGCTAATCAGTATATTTCTGGTGTACTCCACAATTTGGGAAACAGCAACCCAAAGCCTACTTTGTCACGTTTTCTCTGGGTTTATATTATTGTTTTATACCATATTGCCTCCCCTCACTTGCTTAACTATTGGTATTGTGCTCTAAAACATGTCTTCTCTCCCTGAAGCACCAATGCCTTTTGCAGGTTACAAGAGCAACCTCTGTTTTTTCCTTTCTAAAATAAACATGGTCACATAGAGGAAATTGTTTTAAAAAATTTAAACTATTCAAGAGTGAACAAGCCCATTGTTTGCAGAGGAGACTTCAGGGCAGCAGCACGCTACCATGACTATGCTATAGAGCATCCACAAAAATCCTGTGGACCACAAGGGTTCGAGGTTGGCATGTACTGGGACAGGGAGAAGGGACAGAGCATTCTCATTGTTTAAATGTAAACAGTAATAATAATAGGGTTTTGTAACCGAGAGAAGGAAGCAAACTAATGTGGAAAACAGTTGTTATTACTCTGTTTATGACTCCTTGTTCCCAAAAAATATGCTGGGTTATTTTGTAGTGCTGAAGGGGATAAACTGAGATGACCTGAAACTGGGCAAATGGCTGAAACCCCATCTGATAAGATGAGCTTGGGAATACCTTTTCTCTTTTTTACACTGGAAGCATGCCGAAGTGGAAAACACTGGGTGGAGGATCCATAACTCTTGTGACTGTAAGATCTTTATCCTCAAACCCCCAGAAAAATTCCAGCTGTTTAGGGATTAAACACTGCCAAATAGTGGTTTAGCCATGTTCAGGGAGAAAGCTGTTACCTGAGTCCAAGCACATGACCCCCAAAACAACCTCCTGACACCTCAAAACCTGAAGGTTCATTTCAAATTTTTCCAACACAACTCAAGTTCTCTGCATACAGTCTAATCTGTTTTTAGACAACTGAATATGGAAAGAAATTTCAAGGGTCAAGGGCTGGGCCAAACCTCCAAGTCCTTCTTTTGGCAAAGGCAAAGAAACAGGCTTTATTAGGAGCCACTAAGACAGTTCTTAAGTTTTTAGGCTTTAATATTAAAGGTAGATACCAGCAAACCTCCTTTAATGCTTTCAGTGAATGTGGCAACAGAGATTGGTTTTGTGCTGAACTGGAGGTGCACGTTACTCATACTTGGGAGCATGCTAACCAGCCTAAAACACCCCAAAAAACTAGGAATCTTGCAATTTTTTTCCAAAGAATTGAGCCCTAAAATAACTCTCTGAAGGCAAGTGACAACATCTGCAAAAATTATTATTACAACTTACCTTGCAGACAAAGAACATAATTTTCAATAGCTGGAAGTCAGAAAAAAATCAGAGGAGAAGCCAAGGTCAAATGCTATCAACCAAAAGGGGAAAAGTTTACACTGAAAGTAGTAGGTACCACCTGTACTTGCACCTGAAGTCCTTAAACAGTCTTTGATAGCCATCATGGTAGATGACACAAATCATTACCTGTGCCCCACATGCACAGTTAAATTAGAATATCTGAAGACACTACTGGAGATTTAGATGGTAGAAGCTATAGAGTTTGAAGGGAAAAAAGAAGGAGAGCTGTGTTCTCTCCAGAAGGATATGTTATGAGTTTCTGTTTCAAAAAATGCAGCTATAACAAACAGTATTAGAAAAGTAAGGTTTCTCTAATGTAAAAGGATAGAGGCAACAACTTGAATTCTTCATTTCACATACTACCTCTCTTTAAAAACAACTGATGTGTTGATCCCTATCTGCTTTCTCATATATACCTTTGGAATCCACCAACGATGGACTATGTGTTTGGCTAAAGCAGAGAAAATGTTTATTTTTTAATCATGATGTCTTAGGAATTACAGAATATTCTGCTCCACAGACTCACTGCATGAAACAAATTACTCATGTTTCATGAAAAGTAATCTTTCACCTAGAAGACGAAAATGAAGGCAATATATATTCCATCTTTCCTTCAAATGAAAGCCTGAAAAGCAGGTAGCTCCTTCCCCGAAAGCCAAAAGACACAGATAAATGAGTTCTTCCATTAGCTCTCTGACACAGAGTCATATAAACTGTATGTCACATACTGTAGAGACTTCTAAAGTGATTTGTCAGAGAGATAAATCAAAAGAGGGAATCATTCAGAGAACTCCTCATCACTAACACAACTAAGCAACTATGTTAAGCTTGTGCATCTGAAACTCCAAGTGGTTCTCAGAATATAGCCCTGTCCAGATTTAGACTACTGTGAGTAATTCACACATCACAAGAACTGTTGTAATCCAGGACAACTCTAAGGTAAATTGTCATGAGAATTGTACTGGACACGATTTTTAAAAGTGTACTAACCACTCACACCTGAAAGTACAGCTTCACTCTCTCCCAGCTGCCCCACCAACTGCAATGTTTTGGTAAGTGGACAAAACTCCTTACTAAAAGACAACTGCAAGCCATTCCCACTGAGCCCTTCAGGATCTTCTTCTGACTTGGTCCCTGGACTCACTTTTTTGTGACCTCTATTTAAAAAGTTCCAGAGTTGACTAGAAACTTTGGAATTACAAAGAAGGGTAAGACTGATTAAAATAATTAGACAAGGCTGAGATTCACTGCATGCTGTCGACAGTGCAGGTGGAAAAATCTCCCATTTTTTCCACCTGGGGTAAGAAGGGAGAAGCAGCCCCTACAGAAGACTCCCAGGTCCTTCAGTTAGTTCTTTGGCCTCACTCCAAAAGGAAAGAATGAACTTACTCAACAGCCTGGTCCCTCACCTAGAATTGTGTGCAAGTTGACAAACTCACAGTCAATGACACCGAAGACACTGACAGATACTAATGAAGAGTAAGTATATGTGAAAACTAGAGCTGTCAGCAGCCCTCGGCCATTATTTTCAGAAAAAAGCAAAAACCAACAAGACTGCAGAAGGTTTTATGCCATACTTGAGTCCAAGTGCAAGAAACAAACTGTGTGTGATGTTGGATTAACTGCTGACTAAAATAGGGTGGTTTTTTGGGGTGTTTTTTAGATCACTGAGCAAGAAATGAAACACATAAAAGTTGCACTGAACTCTGCTTCCTGCTTTGGAAGAAGACGTGGTAGCTCCAAAGTAAGATAAATAAGTAAATACAACCGCTAGCTTCAGTCAGGAAGTTCTGGAAATCTTACAATAAACTTTGATCCTCTTGGCTTAGGTTGCATGAGGCCATATGTGTTCGACCTTTTCAGGTAGGCTTAACCTCTGAGGTTAATTTGAAGATCATGTGGGATTTTGTTAAACACTGTAAGCATACACAGTAAGAGGAAGTAGTGCAAACCGCCCTATTAAGCAAGACTTCAGTAGAACTAAAGAGATTGCAACAGCACATGACATTGGCAACTTCTTGGAAGAACAATGAAGAAGATAAAGGGAGTAAATAAAGCTACATCCTGGCTCCAGGACTGGTTCTGCCCAGAGAGTAAATATCTACTTGTTGACAATTCTCCACATGGAAAAGCAAAAGTGTATGAAAAGTGAGTCATTTTACTCTAAATTATTGAAGCAAAGTCTCTCAGATTATTGATCAGGGTGACTCCTAAGTTCTTTTTTTCACTATTGCATTTTCTTTTTTTTTCATATGTTCTTCAGTGGCCATGAAAGCAGAAAAAAATATAAATTCTTACTGGCTCACTGCCTATTATGGTATAATATCGTATATAGCTACTGCCTCTAATTAAATGGGCTTTTCAAATAGCACTAATGGTCAGGAAGACATTTTTTCCCCATTTCAAGAGTCAAAGGCACAGTCAGATTTTGTTTTCTGAGGATTCATTTTACATGTATTGAAGTAACAGAACTATTTTGCACATTTTTTTCCTCCATTCACATCCACAACCCTTTACATCACACAACAACAACCTTTAGAAAAGGTCTGTTCCCTGTAAGAAAACCCAAAGACAGCTTAAATCTTAGCAAACAGGGAAAAAGAGAGGCTGAAGAGGTCCAAGGGACAAGTAACAGGCTCATGGAGTTCAGTCAGTGTGGATCTATGGAAGAAGAGTCTAGAGGCATGGTCTGGTATTGCCCCTAATTTTGTATATGTGTCTCTCGCTCATTAGAGACACTCTTGAAAGTCTTTGTTTCCTTGGAAGAATCATCATCCAGGAGCATAAAAGAGGTGGTCTGTATAGCAGTATCTAAGAACATATTCCTTTCTTATTATGCACATAGCTGGAGAAGTAACATTCTTTCCTCTGAATTAAGCCACTAAAAATTTGAAAATAGTTACTTTTACAACAGTGTAATTCAGAATGTTATCATTTTATTCAAATCACTTTCTAAACACAAAAAAATAGGACATAATAAGCAATTTCAGGAATCTTGAGTAGGACCAATCTCACAAATCTGCTGAAAATGTCATCCTTTTTAGATATTTCTACTTTCTATCACAGCATACATCTTAATGTGATTGTAAGATACACTTCTCAAATCATGCATTTCCTTCAATTTTACTTTTTAACACAAAGAATAGAGATTTTTAAATTTAAAAAAAAAAGCAGAAAGAAGTGCTTGAAAAAAGGAAGCTAAGTTCCCTTAGATTTATAGGACAGGTCAATACAGACATATAAATGAAGGAAGAAAAACATTTACCAGGGTTGCTGAATTGGTATCTGAATAGTAATAACCTCTTTATCAGAAAACATATACTGAACACATCCCTATTAAATTGTATGATAATGCTCTGAAAATGATTTCAGGGAAGAAACAATTCACTTTTGATAGACATACTGCTTGGGACCTTTTCTGTTTCAGAAGGATGTCAGCTGTCACTGGTTTTGCTGATGTGCTCACTTTTCACAAAGTAACTTTCCTGAGCCAAATAAATCACTTCAGTACATCACAGATATTAAATGGTAATAAGTTTGGGGAATGCTATCTGAAAAAAAAAAAGTCTATAAAAAACTTATATGAAAATCTAAATCTTAAAATACCTAATGTTTTACTTCCTTTGGAAAAAGGGTTTTAAAATAAAACCCAAATACTACCATTTACCACTCAGACTCTCCAATGATGTGTTTTCTATGAACAGTGTGCATTTTCAAGAATCAATGGGCTAGCAAAATTTATATTAAGACTCTTGAAATACATGGGGTTTTTGGCACATATAAACCATGTTTAAAATGCTCCCAGGAGCACAGCTGCAAGCCACACACCTTACACACCCCTGACTTAGCAGACTACATAGGTCTGTTTACATTTACAAGATCTAGGAGTTAATGTAAGTTAAGCCAACTTACCCTGTGCTACAAAGTCCAGCCATGAACACCATTCTGAGAAAAAATAATAACTCTTCATTTCTGCTACTGAAATTCCTCTCTGATTCATCATCAGAGAAGAAAGAGGTCCACTTTTCCCTTCCTCTGCTCAGAACAAACTGCCCTGAGAAGGCAAGAGCTTTTGTATTACCTGAACTTTGTTCCATAAATACAACAGGTGGCACAAGACGACTTTACAAATATATTTTCCTTCACTAATGTAATTGTTCTTGTAATTATCTCTTTAATTATAGTGTTCTCCCCTCATGACCCCACCCTGAATATTTACAGACTGCTGATATACCCAGTGCCTGATACAGTATATATAAGCATAAGCCCTCAGCATATTTTTGTTCATGTTAGGCTTTAACAAGGCAAAGCAAAACTGTTTTTCAGGCAGATATTCACAATGCTATCTGGAACCAGTCATATTGAACTGCTCACTCACAAGTACAGTTTATCACCTCTGCTATGGATTCACACCTAACTCTCTTCTCCATCTTTCTGATCAAAAAAATGCAAGAGCATTTCAAGCAGGACAGGTCAATCAAAGCTGCAATCACAGAAACCTAAAATCTCAAATGAATCCCTTTTCAACACCTTTATACAGCCAGCAAACTAATGTGTGAATGCAGCAAACAGTGAACACAGCAGTACACACCTCGACCTATCTAGTGTGGGGACTAACAGTAATAAAGTTGTGGCAGACTTTAACACTGACCAGAAATGTCAGTGTTTGCACAGGCTCCAGGCAGGCTTTGGCTACACTGAAGCCTTCAGGTACATAAATATTTCTGCTATTGTTTGTTCTGTGTTCAGTCTGACATTTCCTATATCCACACATTTTGCTAGCCTGCCCATAAGCTAACTCCCTCTCCCCTTATGAGAATGCCCAATATCCAACAGAAACACTGATACAGCTTCAGGAAAAGATGTACCACATCTGCATCCCCTTGGCTGACACAGGTGATGCAAAAGTGCTCTTCCTCTAGACTCTTCTTCACTCTTTGTGGTGGATTAGTCAGGTTATGGATTAACCAAGCTCTGTCTGACTCACTACAAAAATCTATTAGTATGAGACACCCACATTACAGTGCTGCTTACTGTACCTTTTCACAGAATTTCTTTGGATTGGAAGGACCCTGTGACACAGTCAGTCTCCACTCTCCTCAGCCACCCATTCATCACATGCCTAGAACTACACACAAAAGCACACTGGCCTAGAGCTTCAGTCATCTTTGTCAGAAAACCAACCTGAATCCAGAGTGAAAAGATGCAGACTACAGGATGCCTCCAAAGATGCTGCCCATCCATACCACGCACAGCACAGACTGAAGACAGATGTCTCTGGCGTCTCCACTTGCCAGACTTGTTCTACAGCTCTCAGTTCAAGCTGACCTACTGTTCCCATTTGTTTAGAGAAAGTGAGAAGAGGGAGGATCTCAAAGCCTGGTCTGTGAGCGCTACACTGGGATGCCCATCACAAAGGGCCACAGCACATCAGCACCTTGGAAAACTTCCCCTGCTGATGGGAGATGGGTGTCCCCAGAGAAGACTGCTCAGAGCCACAGTTTTCCAGGGCTGAAACCCTCCACAAACCCACAACTGCTGTCCCACCTGCTTGCAGCCAGAGATGAAGAAGCATACAGAAGATACACAGTCAATGATGGATTCAGAAAATGTGATGCTATCTCACAGCACTCACTGCACCAACCTGGGCCCTGCCTATCCAGGCAGGAGGGGCCACCTGGTCCCAAACATCTGCATTCCAAAGAGCAAGTGTCACCAGAGCCAGGGCTCAACCAGGGTGAGTGGATAAAGGCAACACAGCCTGCCCTGAGTAAAAGACACCTGCAGAGAACAGCACAATGAGAGGCTAAGGAGGACAGATCAACTGTCGACAAGCTGTAAGTAAATAAAGTCTGCTTTGTTAAAATGAAAATAAAACAGAGATGGATTTGATGAAGTATGATAACTCTGGAAGCCAGCCCAGCTTCTCTTATTAAGGTAAATAAGGTAATGCAAGATCAATATATGAAGTAGGACATTTATTGTTTAGTTAAAGGTTTCTATATCTTATAATAAATATTTTAACATGAAGGGAAAGGATGAAGTGACAGCAAAGCAAACATGCTCTCAGCAATTTCCAGAGATGCTAATGAACAGAGAACAAAGCTTTGTGAGACTTGGGACAACAGGACAGAGTGGCTCAATTTTGTCACAAGAAGAGAGGTGCATACATCATGGGATTCATAGAATCACACGCACATTTACGTTGGAAATACATTCTGCCAAAATTGTGGTTTCACCCAGTGTAGCTACAGGACAGAAAAGTTCCCAGGCTGAAATACCTCTCCCTTTCCACAATCTAAAACTTTGCTCCACCTTCTGTGTAACATTTGGTCTGCAAGTACCACTGAAAGCCGAGCCTTGCTACCATGAAAGTGGGAAAAGTCATATCAGTTCAAAAGGCCATCAACCAGCTTTGACCAAAACAACAGAGTAATTCTTACTGGATATATAAGGTTAACATTAAAAGCCTATAATTGCTTTCCTACTGTCAACACAAAATGGATAACAGGAAGGAAAGGAAACAGAATTTTTGCATACTTGAAGACTTCAAACATAAAAGGCTGCCACATGATCAAAAAGAGTTTTGGAATAATAATAAAGATGGGTGGGAGACAGGACAGCTTCCTACAGAAACATACTATTTTCTGACTATACACACACCTCTAAACAGTGAAAGGAAGATGTAAGTAAGACATGATTACATAGCATGACAAGATTTATATTAAGGACCTTGGTCTAAAGGAAATTAGGCAAAAACTAGGAATATTATCTGTTAGAATGTGTTCAATATATTACATTTGTGTTTTTCTCCTATGTAGTCAATGCTTTGCCTATACTTTGGACTAGCTCCAATCCATTAATGAATGGCCAGTAGGTGCCTGAAACTCATAAAAACATAAATATCATAAAATATTTGGTGGAAGTAGTGGCTTTCATGGCTACACTATGGACTTGACTGCATTGTGAGTGCTGCCAAGGGATAGCTGAATCCTACATGAAAGTAAGACTGACATTTGAGGAGATCTTGTTTTGTTTTGCTTTACAAGATGGCATCCCATATGGTTAAAATACTACTAAATTTTCCTGATTTTTCTTTACTGCTATTAACAGCAATTTACTTCAAAAGCTTTTCTAGTCTCAGCTGAATAGAACTGATTGTTAGATTTTGATAATTTACTAGTAAGCACTCCTAAAAGTACTAAATCTTGGCCTCACAAATGCCCAGAACTGGTATGTCAGGAAAGGTGAAATCCTTACATTCCAGAAGTTATAAAAGAAAAAAAAAATTATTTTAAAAACCCCTTATAATTTTAATTCCAAACACAATAGATGACAAAAGACTCAGCAAGCACAGTACAAATGAAGGTGTAAGAAAATCAAATCACCAGAGAGGCATTTTTCTTTTAGTATTTTTTTTTGTTTCTAAGAGTAAATGTCAATATTAAAGAAAGGAATACTGAAAATTAGCAAAGGTAGCTTAGTTTATGTTGATGTAGATTTCCAAATTAATTAAGGACAAAAAAAGTCCTTTTTTTTTTTTTTTTTAAAAGATCATAATAGGTCACTGTGCATAAAAAAGAACAAGAAAGTTTTAATTAATTACTGGAAAATCTACTTCAGCTTATCTTAGCCAGTCAGGATTAACTTATTTCAGAGAAAAAACCCAACCAAAATGTAGCTTTACTAAACACAAAGCTTATATAATTATCAGTCACACTAACACATCCTAGATGAAACAGATTTTTAGACTGAGTAAGTGGTGGCAAGCCCTAAATTTAGGACATTACAGATGTAATCAGAGGCTTCTTGATTTTTTAGTCTAGTTATAAATATTTTCTTTTGCATAAATAGGTATACTTTTTAGGAGAGGAATACTCAGCAATGTTCTTCTAGAATATAAAAGGAGGGCTGAAGTAAAGCATTCAAATTATGTTAGGTACTGTCATACACCTGGAATTGCAAGAAAAAACACGGTAAAAAGTTTTTCTCCAGTAGGTACTGATGACAGAGAGCAATTACTATCATAAATAATACCTAATATAATGATAAAGATTTGTATTTTTTCACTGTAACAATTGCTGGATCCCTACATGAGTATACTTTCAGAAAAAAACCCACTTGTTCCTGCAAGAATCATCAGTTGAAAAAAAATCAGTAACACAAATTCTAGGCTGCTTACTGCTCGTATTCAACTCACAACTTAGTTGAAACATTCTGCGTACACACACATCACACTACAGGATCATGTATACATTCACCTCACCAGAGGATATTTGATGTGGGTTATTTCTTGAGTGCCGTCTGCCATGAGGGATTTGGAAGAATCTTTGTAGGATCCTAAAAGGACTTTCATGTCCTTCCCTTAAAAGGCGGCGTTGAGACATGGGTGTATCTTCACCAAACTATTTGGCAAAGGAAATAATAGATCTCCTCTTTAGCAATACTCTCTTCTAACACAATGAAAGATACTCTGATTTTGTTTTTAAATGTCAACAGAGTGTGAACTTGCTTTGTCAAATTCGGATGACACCAAAAACTATAAAAAAGGCTGCAGTTTTAAAGTCCTGGAAGAGGGCGCAGTGCAGTTATTTGTATTGTATATGCTTTTCTTCAGAAACCTAGTTCCACTAGAAAGGAAATGAAAGATTGGTTGCACTTAATGGACTGGAAACACCAAGACGCTTTTCTGCATGAAGCTGAAACAATCTCTCAGTTCCTAGCATGCTGCACCCAGCAGCAGGACATCTTGCCACAGCTTCAGTCTACTTTCAGTGTGAGCAGTATGAATAAAGAAGTCACAGCCTCTCATACAAGCACGTCAGACTAGCAAGACATTTTAAGAAAATAAAAAAAGGTGCAAAACTGTCTCTGTTTTAGTGTTTCATCCAAAATAACTATATCCAAACTAACAGCCCTGTGCTGTTTAGGATGAAGAAAAGCTGCCACAAAACATCCAGGTTGTTAATGCACTCCAGCCGCACAGGGAGATCCAATGCCAGTGCTCATCCCAAGTAGCTGGCACAATCACCTCCTTCTTCACATCCTTCTCCTTAACGTGAGGGATGTTCAGCTGTTGCAAAGAAACTTGCGAGGTTTCTCCTGAAGGCAAGTTGAACGTCTTTCTTTTAATTTTACTGTCTTGCTTGTAAGTCCACAGCTCGGCACTCCGAGGACAGAAATCTCACATTGACACTTGCTGTGTTTCCTACTTCATCTCAAGCAACTGGTATCCTTCAGAGACAAGCACTGTGCTCATGCCAGAAAATTAAAAGAAAATACCATTGTGAATACAATGCTGTCAATTAGAAACTCCTCTTCAGCTCATTTGCCCAAAGTTATACTCCCATCATCAATACAACTCCTCTTCCTCCCCCTGTTTTTGCACAGAGAACTGAGCCCTTCAAAGACAGAGCCTGTTTCCAGAATATGTGAGTAGAGAGGTCTTACGAGAAAAACCTGGGTTTTCCTGGGAGTTAACAAACAGCTAATAGGAAGGAAGGGAGGGGAAATGAATCCCAGACTTTCTTAAAACATATCAGGAAACCCTACACTGTCTGTTCCCCCTGTCTCTTTGAGTGCAGGAGAGAGGAAATTGATAATGCTGCTTTACTTGGCAGTCAAGATTTTCCTCTCAATTCTGTTTAACTATGTCCTGTATGGCCACAGAGCTGCCATAACCCAAATATACACCATTATGCACATCACCCTGAAGAAGTGTTTTAAAATATGATGTATCATCTATTACTCTGAAAGCATATTCAAAGACACAAACTTTAATTAAGTCACATTGAAGTAAATATTAAGTACCTTATTACAAAATATTAGTTTGCATACACTGTGTTAACAGAGGAGAATTGTTACAGTCCTAGCTGGAAGAGGTTCAACTTTTGACATGAAATCATGGACAAATGTGACAATCTTGAAATGTGACAACCCCAAAAAAAAATCAAAAAAATAATTAAGAACAGATGAGTTTCATGCAAATAACTTGTTATCCCAATTCATTATATCAAGCAGATGGACCATGGCATATTGCAGCTGTGCTACATGTCCTGGATCAAAGGCTTTCCAAGCTTATTTAAGTAAAAATTCACAGGAAGGAAGGACAGGAACAGCCTAGTAGTGGGAGGACACCACATGATACACACTGCCACTGTACTATACACTCAGGGTTCAAACAAAAGAGGAACTGAGGTGAGACACGGCATATTAGGCAAAATTCTGCATTTTCTTGCACTGCTTGTCACTGGGGGAACAAAGCAGTGGTTCTGGCCAGATAAAGGGTGACATCAACATCCACAGAGACAACGCTGCAACGTGTTCCTTGCTGAGCTTCCCAGTGGAGGCACCGAATGTGACCATGGGGTGCCTGTGGCAGTTTGTCAGCCATCAGAGCTTCCCTCCTACCTGGCAGGATAACTACTTGTTTGGGGCTTTTGGAGCATGCCAGTCTCATGACCCAAGGACCAGTTCTGACAATCAAGTGGTATGATGATGAAACTACACATCTTCTTTCAGACATCTTCTGCCTCGTTAGAAAATGAGGCAGATAGGTAAGGAGAAAATGGCCTCAGGCTGCACCAGGGAGGTTTAGATTGAATACTAGAAAATAGCTCTTCATGAAAACATTTGACAGGCACTGGATCAGGCTGCCCAGGGAAGTGGTTTAGTCACCATCTCTGGAAGTATTTAAAAAGACATATATATATATGTGTGTCACTTAGGGACATGGTTTAGTTGTGGACTTGCTAGTGTTGGGTTAATAGTTGGACTCGATGATCTTAACAGTCTTTTCCAACCTAAATGATTCTATGATTTTATGAAAAGTGGCTCTTTGTCCCAGCAGTGTTTTGAGAATGTGATGACACTAGTGGCACATGGTGAAAACCTCACCAACAATTTGTGTAGAGGATTATTACAAGGAAAAAGCACATTCTCCTTTCTTTCTTCACATATCAAATGCATGCAGAAGATTGATGACTTAAACTGTAAAGTTGGTAAGTACACACAATCCTACTGAAATCTAGCCATTAGCTACATCCCTGTCCACAAACAAGCTTTTAATCTTCTTTCAAGCACTCAAATTTGTGCCTAGAAGCAAAGAAATTAATCACAACAATGGCTATGGTAGTGCGCAATCAGAAGGAAACAGATGGTGTAATGCACTGTTTTCCAAACAGCAGCAGCTTCTATCTCCAGGAAAATAATCTGAATATTTTCCCTTGCTGTTGGCATTACTACAACAAAAGCTCTTATTTGAAGGACATCTTCTCTGCACTGTACAGCATCAGAAAATTACGCCAGAGTTTACAGACAGCAGTATTCTTTGAGTATTGGCAGAACCAACTAGACTGCACCTACCTCTCCTTTCACATCACATAAACAGTAACATTCAGTGGGTAACACCCCTGCAATTATCTTTAAATGACTGCAGACAGCCTGATGGAATCAACAAAATTGTGGCAATGAAATAGGGCTTATTTTTCTCATGCTTCATTTCCAGGTCTGTTTCTGACTGCAGGCAGAGTGTTTCACATTGACAACAAGCAGCCACACTGACTTACAGCTGTACACTCGCTCTGATTCCTCCTTTCCCAGGGACTCTCAAAATACTTTGGAACAGTAACTTCAAGTTTCTTGGGAATCTTTAAATTAAGATGCCATCACTTTCTTCACCACTAAATGTTCCTACTGCTCCTTTTGATCTTTTTGTTTGTGCAGGGGCCTTATCTTTACAGGACATCTCGAATGCCCTACTGAGATTTTTCCTCCAAATCCTAACAATTATTTACAGGCTCTTCTTTACATCCTCACATTTGATGTGATGCTGAAAAGAGTCACATTAAGGACCATCTATCCCTCCTACCTGTACAGAGAAGGAGGCTCTGGCAGCAGAATCATCACTGTTCTAGTGTTTCTTCTAAATGTATTCAATTTCTCCACACTCCTTCACATCTGCTGATAAGCCACTGCCACTGGTGTTGCCATTTCTCCTATCGCAGACCTTGTTTTTCAGGGAAAAGACTACATCTCACAGACAATAAACATGGCAGATCTCATGCACTTCAAGATCTCACCATGCACACAGGGCACAAGAGTCCACCTGTGCGACCCCTGTCTTCTGCTCACCCACTCTTTTTCCATGGAGTTCTGGCAGGTAGGAGAAACTCCACTATCAAAAGTGCCTTCACATCCCCAGTAGCAACCCAGAGGGCTGCAGGACAGATCTCACATGAAGAATATAAAAGACTCTGAAAATTATATGGGGAATTCCATCTAACATACACATATGCAGAGCTCAGAAATTACTGTTTCTTGGATCAGTTTTTGAGAGCATATACAATATGCTCTTAGAAATATAAGGGCACATACAAGCTAAATCTTGCTATGTGGATCTTCCAGCATCAGCACACTCACTGTAACAGTGGAAATGAAATGAGGGGGAAGAAAAGTGAAATGTTGTTTATATTCTTCTCTTTAAATCATGTTTCATCAATTATGTCCTGCATATATATTTATTTTGTTGAGAACAGTCATACAAATAGAAAGACAAACTGGACTCATGATACATTATTGTGCAAACTGATTGTTTAGCACACATTAAAATATAATATACAAGTTACTTCTAAGCTGAAGTGTAAGTTGTTTTAAAGAGTTGAACACCCACACACCATAATGAGTTAGCACTGATTGTTGTTATGCTTAGTCCTGAGCTTTTTTATAACCCTATATAAGTGTTGAATTATGGTAAGTTGCTTGTGTTGATTTTTAAAATCGGAAACAAGTTGTCAAAGATTAATCCATGCCAGAGGCCAGTCACTAGGCTAAAACAATAAAGAGTCAACTAGAGGCTGATTTTAAATGAAAAAGAAAGTGTAGCTGAGATGTTAAAGACACAAAACTTGATATTTTTACATCCACAAATCCCACAGGGCTCTTGTAGAGTGAAAATGCTGAGAAAACCTGTCTGAAAATCCAAGAAATAAATCATTATTTCATGGATATTCTAGAGTCTTGAAATACAAGAAAGGACTGAATCTTCCTTTTTCAGTGTGAACAAGTTTAATATAAAGTTTGGGTACAGTCTTTTGCCTTTATTATTTTTATGCTTGTTAGAATTGGATAGGCGTGCTTATATTTCACTTTCAGGCTACTCTAGCAGAGCATTCTACCAAAAAAAGGTCAAAACGGGGTTTCATCAAGTATTTTAGAGAATCTATCATCTGAAACTATATTTAATGACATACCAACAGAAGATGGAGTGGGAAGAAATCTCGGAAATAGGTATGAATGAAGATATATCTGGGCAAACCTAAAAGCCTCTGCAAACAAACTCAGTATCTCATAAAAACATAGACAGTGATAAATATTCTTAATATTTTGATGTTGATTTATTAAGGGCTGGGAGTTTAAAGAATTATTTGGTATCACAAGAAATCTAGACAGAAACTCTGAATTACATTACAAGAGTGAGTTACAAGAGTGAGTTACAAGAGTGAATTAGGTTAGTTGTCCAAGCTTAATCCTAACTGGATGTATCTGCTCAGAGGCAAACCATGATTGTAATAAGCATCAGATGAATATAAGTAGATCAGGACTGAGATAAATGGACAGCTTGCATTCTATTTATACTTCCACATTATGCCGCTGAGCCACTTCTGCCAGTCTTTCTTCACAGAAGAAAGATCTCTCAAAAAAAATTAAACTTAAATAAATCCTAAACCTAATACCGAGTATTTCATAATTTAAATGTACAATAACAAACAAAAAATTGCAATATGTAAGATTAGGGTTTCAATATTCTGGAAATATTAACATTTAACTGTCAAGATAACAAAAAGCTCTTAAAGCCTAACATCTGTCCCTCTAATTTAGGTAATCTTACACTGCATGTCTGAATTTCCTGTGGGTTAGAATAAATGTGACCCATCTCCAAAAGAACAAGTTCCTTCACCATTAGCAATAGAAAATACTCTGAAAATAACAGTGGATCAGAGAAATAACTAGAGGAGGATGTCTCTTTATGACCAGCCACGTGAAGTGAGGGTTAACATCTAACAAGACAGCACTTCCACTTTGTCCTTTAATTCAAGTCCTTTCACTTTTGAAGGCAACTAACAATCAATTTCAAAACCTCAGAGATGTTCTAGGAAAGAGTAAGGAAACTGCATACACGCTGACAAAGACCAGGAGGTCAGAACTTGGGGAAAGCCTGATTAGCATCCACTGCCAATGCAAAGCAGCAGGTAAATCCATTGTGATATTGGAGCTAATTATGCAACTGCCATCACCAGTTCACTCATTTACTTAAATTCTACCAAGAAAAATGACCTGGAAGGTGACAATACAGGTTGTGATTGAACAGATTTGTCAGAGATATGAGGTCTACCTTTTTGGTCAGAAGTGAGAGCATATGAAGAGGAATCTGTTCACATTAGGAATTCTTTCAGTCCTACGCCTGATGTGGATCCCTACTTTCACCCAACCACAGTGTCCCAGCTCTGTGTTCAGCACCCAACTGCTGCTGCTCTGTGAGCCCAATGCAAGAGAGGGAGGAGACCGCAGCTGGTGGGGGCCTGTAGAGAATGGATTTTCACAGCAAGAGAAGGAGAAAGAAAGTGATGGGAGACCTTTGGTGCCTGCACACTATGGAGTCACTGCAAGAGAAAGCTGCTGCTGAAAATCAGATAAAACAACTGGCAGTAAAAAGAAGTGGCTTAAGATAGTTTATCAAATACAGTTTTACTGACAATGTCCTATAAAGATATTATAATTTCAGGCTTATCAGCCATTCACTGCACCTACACCCTGAGGCACCGTGGTCGTTCCCATCATGTACCAGCTAATAATCAAACTAAGGGACTCAGGAAAAGTAGCTGACTTTATATATTGAGTTATGCTAGTGAAAACTCTGTTCAAAAATCACCTGCATGTAATAGGTGTATATATATGCCTATGCAACCACATATGAATGTACAGAAATGAAAAACATATGCAGTCAACAACACTGACTGACCTTCCAGCAAACAACTCTGCAGAATCAGCTGGGGAAGAGACAACCAAAATTTGATGTTGGAAAAACTTTTGCTGGCATTTAGGAATATTTGATTTTGCTCAAAATAGAATTCTAGTTTGAAAGTTGTATCCTTTTAACAACTACAGCAAGTACACAGTACTTTCCCATCAGGTTGAGTTCTGGTAGAAGCAGACAGAGAAGGGGTTTGTATGCATTTACACTCTAGACAGGCACTGCTGCTCTCTCCAACTGGATCTGCCACATCTGAGATTAGCAAACAGCTCACTAATGAAACCTGCACTTCCTTAGTTTCTCTACAGGAGATAGAGCACCTGGGAACACATTTCTTAATTGTTCAAGAGGGGCTGACTTTGCTGAGGGCCAGGAAAATGCAAACCCCATGATTTGATGGGTGATTTTTAGAAGGTCATTTCCTGTAGATGATACCTTTGACAACTATGAAATGCAAAACATTGTATGCAAACAACTGCTGGATCAATGCATCCAGACAGCTCCCAGAAGGGGTGGGACCTGGCTACAGCTTCAGGTGTTGTCAGTAATCTAATGTGTACAGAGGGAAATCACTGCTGAGCACCTACATAAACAGAGGATGCTGTCTTGCTGTGCTGCCACAGGCCAGGAGCACCCTTTCAGCCTTCAGTCTCTGCTACCCTAAAATTCCTTCCTCTGAAAAATTTTCTCTGTTGCCATGTACTTTGGACCCAAGGGACCCAGTGCTCAGTTCTCACATCTTCTCTTATCAGACTTCAATTCTTCTCCACTTTTCACAATCCTCTCTTAGTCTCTTCATGAATGGGCTATTAATAAAAAGAGAGAGTTTTCAGTTGAGTGGCTGCTTTGAAATTCTTCTGCATGCACTGTTACACCAATTACAAATGTATATGGCAGTAATCCACTCAGCACAGAAGAAGTAGTGCTATTAATACTTTACAAAGCTTGTATGCAGCTGTAAGTAATATCTTTTAGGGACCTTTCAAAAATGCTGCAAAAATCCCTAGGCTGTAAGAACTTAATACCATTTTTCTCAGGTTACTGTTAGGATCCAGCACAGCAGGTTGTGCAGTGTAGTCTTCTGAAATGGTTATAGAAATAAATCACATAAACATTTGGAGAAGGAATGAGATTTTCATAATATTAATAAACATTCATTAACTGCTGATTTCAATGATGCTCATGTCGACCTCTAGCAAAATAGGATTTTTCTATGTACAGATAAGCATGCTTAATTGAAGTGGGATGAAGGGATTTCTGGTGGATGTTCAACAGTTTCCTAGACAGTCAAACTTTTTAGTTTCTTCATAGTTAGTTTGTCTCATTCTGCTTATCAGCTACTCAGTTTAAATACATACTTAAATTACACAGTCATAATTAAAGACATGCAAGCAAATATATCTAAACACAGTGAGAGAGAGACCAAGGGTCTTTATGCCATCTGGAACTGCAACAAGTCCATGCTTCAGTTGAGTAGCAAAAAGCTCTTTGAGAACTAAGAATCAACAATTTCCTTCTGAAAACTTAAAATAAATGCTATGTATGACATGTAGTTATTATCATTGTAACCTTTAAAAAGACTGAGAAACTCATTCCATCTAGAGCACCTTACCAACCAGCACCAACACAAAATACATCCACAATCACACAGGCACTTTTTTTTACCGGACTCCATACTGCTGGCAAAAGGAGGATTCCTGCTCCCAGTGGCTTCTTGCTTCCTTTGTGTGGGCATTTGCATTTGTGCAGCCTAACAGTGAATTATGCATGGATACGTTCCAGGTAGGACAAGCAGAGCTGAGACACGCGATGCGGCTCGGCTTGAAGAAGCCAATAATGATGGTATACAAAGGGGCATGTGGAAAGCTGCTGAAATTATATCTATTGCTTTCCAGGTTGGGTATATTATTTAATGAATATTTCCTAAAATAGTACTGCAAAACGTGCTTGCGTTTGGATACTTCAGCTGAGATGTTCACATGGTTTACTAAAACAGCACTACTAATGACTATTTATGGCTGTACATTTAGAACCCAAATAAAGGCACAATGGGTAAATACATCATTGGAGTTACAACTGCCAAACAAATTATTACATCAAAATGTGTTGAAAGACACTGAGGATTTTGTGAATTAAACATATGAAGTAGAAATAGGCAGTGATGAAATCATGGCTCCTCTTGACATAGTCATACAGCACGGAAACACTGGGGGAAATAAAATTGTTAGTATGTAAGCTACTGAGAAAGAAAAAAGTCAAGACATTACCAAAAAATCATAGGTTATTCCTCAGCCTGCATATTCTCTGATGTGACTAAAGCCTGCAAAGGGCACAAAATGTGGGTCCCCATAGCTGTAGAGCCATACAACCAAAGGTCAATCCCAGCTAACAGTCCCCTTCTCCCTCCCAAATTTTGATCTCACTTGTTGCATTTGGATTCACAGATTAATTTTTTCCAGACATTCTAAATGCTGTCAGTGAAGACAGCACTGTGACAGCAGTTTTTTACGTTCCTCTTTTGTACAGAGGAAGTGTTAACAGGCATGCTCTGCTGTCCATTAAAGATGCGTTTCTGAGAAGTCTGATTACTAAAAACATTATCCCATTGCTTCACTCTTCATCACCAAACTGCCTTCATCAATCCCAGTTCATTTGAGGAAGATCATATGACACTGAAGACAGAACTATCCAGGAAGAGGGGCACAAGTGCTCCCACTAAAAGACTGATATTGAGGACTTGGTCTCAGGAGTGCAGCAGCTGGGATCTTTAAGGAGGGTGATCTGCTCCAGAAAGTTGGCATCTCCTCCAGGTGACGAATACTCCATCCACCATGCCATATATACTGTCCCTGTGCACTTAAACTGTGCGTATTTTGGTCTCTGCACACATTCTATCCTCCATACAGAAAAAGTGATTTGCTTTCCAAACAACCTCCAGCATTTCCCCTGGATGACTGAAAACAGTTAGCAGAGCAGGTTGTTCAGGAATCAGTAGTGGAATGCCAAACCCAAGGACTGGATGATCTAGGGAGCTAGTCCTCTCCTTGTGCAATACAACACAAATCAGGGACTTGATCACAGGAGCAATCTTTGCTCAGATTTGTGATGTTTAGGCCACCAGCACCAGGCACCTCTATTAGTTATGTACAGGTCTGCACGGCTTATTTTTTTTTGTATCCTTAAATACAAGCAGGGTGTCTGGAAAGCATTATGCAAACTTCCCCCTTCAGAAGAACTTATGAGATTGCCAGATATATCCCAGGAGTGAGAAGCAGGTAAGAAAAAAAACCAAAAAAAGCACAGATACTGAAGTTCATGTTAAATATATACAATACTTGAATATTTCAAAACTCCCCAGCTGCTCTCAAAGCAAAATAAATTCAGATCAAAACCAAAGTAGTATCAGAGAAAAGGCTGTTATTGAGTGCAGAAATTTTGCAGAACACAGGTTTAACTTTAGTTTATACAGCTCTTTATTAAACCACAAATTATACTATGCTCTGCTTTGCAGCTACATGCCTGGACTTTGCTGCTGTTCTGGATACTAATAATATCTCACCACATTTCCCTATGTACAATCATTTAATTCTCTTTAAACATTTAAAACAATCTGTGACAACTACTACAATGTATACTATATGTATATATAAAACACAGTAAATAACTGAAAGAAACAACTGTCTACTATGAAAATTGATACAAATTACTTCAAGTAGCAAGACCTAGAAGCCTTCATATAGTCACCATGTTTTGATCTATTAAAGATCCATTTACAGTGAGCTGCAAAATTTTCTGCTCTGCTACAATGGCACTGGAGCACCTGTACACCTTGCTGAAAAGGTTTTAATCTGCAGGAAAAATTTTAACACTGCAGACTACCACCAAAATCCACCAGACAGCCAGGCAACGGGTCTGATGTGCCCTGTCTATGTACCCATGGATACAGGAGACTCTGGAATGCCTCCATCCTGGATCATCTCCACTGTTGGGGGCATTCAAGACTCAACCAAGCATGTCTCTAATAAGTAGATTGGCTTTGAGCAGGTGGTTGGACTAGATGATACCCACAGAAGCCCTTTCCAATCTAAATTATTCTATAATCATCTGATCCATTTAGCTCCCTCACTAGGGACCCAGTAGTGTTCACTGCTTTGATCCCCACAGAGGAAAAGGGAACCATTTCCAGTGCTTGATTTATGTTGGTTGTTTCAATTTCCCAGTGAATCAATAATTTAGCAGAATTTTATCTTCCTTATTTTACAGTTGTGTGAAGAGGCCAAGTGGAAAAGTAAAACATTAAATTATTTACAAGTTGTACACACATGCAGGCAGATAAATGATGCGTCATATATTTAACAGTTGTTACAAAGTACAGAAACAATAAGTGTGATGGCCAAAGTCCTTTGTCTAAGGAGAGAAAAGTAATCTTCAAGTCTGTGTTAATATTTTTAGGTATAAAAAAGGACTAAAGCAAATGTATTTAAGGTAGATTCAAAGTTTGTAGAAACTTCAGAACTACCAGAGTCGGCAGTTTCTGTCTGCAAATGTTTTCAAGAAGGCATGAGGCTCCATTCCACTGCTGGCAAAATTCTTCACAAAAGGCAATTAAAACCCTATTCCATGTTTTAGGAGGACGGAATTGATTAAATCACAAGTATGCAGAACTGTCAAGGGTTGGCAGGTGATTATCACAGACTGGGAGAATAAATTACAAATTCATTTGTAATGGGTGGACAGTGCTATAAAACAACAAACAGATCCCAAATCCTCAAGTCTCCAATTACCAACCCTATTTAGTTTGCTTGAATAAATGATTATGTCTTTTTATTTTGGTGCTTGAGAAATAAATAACTAATATTAAACTGCTCAATTTTTATACAACTCCAAATAACCTCAACACACGATGAAGACTAGGACAGCAAACAGAATTCCCCATAATTCAACCTTTCTAAATGTACTTACTGCCTTATACACACAGCTGAACAAATTCCTTCCAATAAAACTTAATAGGTTTGGAAAATGGAAACAGTTTTGAAGTGCAATGCTCTGAGTATTTTCTGCAAAGGAACCGCAAAATAGAACAAATACCGCTACACTTTTTTCCCCCCGTAACTTCACATTCTTCTTGAAAACTGATTTAAAATATATTTCTTTCTTAATGTGCATATATTTTACACAAAGACCTTCTGTTAAAATTCATCTGGCTATCTGAACCCCCCCTTCCCCCAAATGCACACAGAAAGACACAGTCATTAAAGGATTGGCAGAACAAGATCGCCTTTCTTTTCTGAAGGGGGCCCTACCAACAAAGAACCTTCAAAAGTCGTCTTTATTGTTAGGTGCTGGGTGATGCAATCTTCTACGGCAGTGAAGATCTAGGATCTACTTCCTCCATGTTCGAACAAGCAGACACATCTCTTATCCACACCATATTAGCATTCTTCTACCCTCTGTTTCTGACAAACTGTTCTGGTATGTCACTAACTTTAAGCTCAGCAGGAACCCCTTTGAGCACCCACAAGCGAAGCAAGAACCCCTTCGAGCACCACAGCCAGAGGGTAGTTTTCTCTCCATAAGGTGCACATAAGCTCTGGTGTGATGACAGCACACTAGAAGTGAAGGGGTTAAAACACCTGCAGCCTTGGGGCTTGCCATGGCATCCCAGAGACACTCACTCTGGCCTGGAGCTCACTCCTTTCCCTGATTCAAGCCCCTGCCTCCTCTCACTGGTAGAAAAACCACCAGGTGTGGGAGGTAGAAGGATCCCCAGCAGAGAATACGTGGCTGCTGGCACAGGGTGGACACCAGCCCAGCCCACAGCTTGGGGAAGGCTGGTCAGTGAGACTGCAGCAAAATGCGAAAAGAGGCCAGACAGAGTCAACTCCTAGTGAAAGGAGACTCTACAAAGAGGCCTGTGGAAGGGAAGGAACTTGGTACTGGGGAGGGACAGCTGGGGACTGAAAAGGAATGAGGGCACAGGAGACACAGGTGCTGGGAGGTGTGGTGTGAGGTTGGGTACAGCAGAGGGACCTCAGGCAGGAGACCTGAGGAGGGACCTGCTTAGGACAGCAGTAGCAGGAGCAGAGGCCAGGATGAGAGTTAACCTCTCAGGACTCTGAGGAGAGGAGAGAGCAGCTCTACCATGCAAAGGAAGCTGCTTCTGGCTTTGCCAGAATGGCCCTGTGCTTCCTGCTCAGTGCTGGAGACTGATCGTCCAGCTACTCGGAGTAGCTGCTTTGCTGTAGCGTCCCAGAGAAAACAGGCGAGGAAGACTTGGGATCATCCTGTTCATATTGTATCGATACAGAAATGGTCCCTCCCGTGCAGGCAGGGATAGAGGGGGAGAGACAGGGTTGTACATGTGCAAACAAGACATCATAATAATAAATAACATAATTACAGTTTATTTTTACAAGTTTTGATGGTTATGGAGTGCAATTTTTAATAAAGTATAAAACGCAATGCCTTGGGTGAGAGACCTACTCTTTCATGATCTTATAGATCAGCAGACAGAGAAAAAAACACAAGGCCTCAAAGGAGCAAACACTGGGCAGTCATTCAAACCTAGATGTACCGTTTCCTTTTCAGAATAAATCTCATGCCTCAATTCCATGATTTAAGGCACTTTTCCAGCTGAAGGAAGAAATTAAAGAGCTTGAATATATTCTCATCAAATGGCAACACAAGAATTGATAGCAGACACAAAGTAAAAAAATGTCTCTCATATTAACTTTGCAAGTATGATAAATTATTAATAAAAGTTAATAACCAGTAAATGACCAAAATGTTCTCAGATAACATTTAAGATTAATAATTTAGCACTGAAAAATAAGTTTATTATGAAAATAGACTTCTAAATGAAAAGCTAATAAGTATGTTTCATATCAAGGCTAGCAAAACAGCACACAGCTGCTACGAAATTATTTTTTTCTTGGACAGAACAGGACAAATGGCAAATCTTAACAATATTTATAGCTCTCAACAGATGGCTTGGAAAAAATCAAAAAAGGTGTCTCATTAAAAAAAATACTTCTAGCTCTTCTTATCATTGCAGTTGATTGTTTACACATACCTGAAAGTTGTTACTAATATAATGTACACTTTGTCTCTAGTTTAAGCAATGCTGCTTTTCAAACTTTTTTCTCTGATTTTGGACTCAGCTAAGGCAAAACTGTAAATTGATAAACTCAACCAGAAAACAAAAGGTAAATGAAAGTCACAACAGAATGTCACTTCTCAGACTCAATATGTACACTCAGCATTCAGCATCGTGCCTTCCCAGATCACCATCCCATCACATTTGTTTCTTTAGACATAGTACAAGGTCAAGATGCAAAGGGAAACACAGAGTCTAAGTCAATCACTGGTTGCACCTCCATCCTATTTACTCACAAGGTGAGTTAAAAATGTGGCACTTGAAGAAATTCTGGTTTATACATACTAGAATCTGAATTTCCCTGTAATTTCTAACTATACAGTTCTGATCTTCAAAGTAAAATATTGCTTAGTACATCATGTATTTGTTTAAGAGGGTGAAAAAACTAAGAGTTTGGAAAAGTGGTACCATATAAAATGTAACTATTTCTAACTTTCACAGCAATCAAATAAAATCTTGTGTGAAAACAAACTGTGTGCAGACATTACCCCTTGAAGTACAGCAGTCCTCAGTTACTGGCAGGGGAGAGAATGAACAGAAATATCACATGTTTCTATTTCATGCAACATGGAAGACTAGAAGCCCAATACCACACCTACTGAAATGAACTCCAAGATAACCGGTGAGCTCAAAATTCAATTAAATCTTGACAGAAGCATGTAAAAGTCACCAAAATGTAAGTGTAAAGACTCAGTCAAGAAACTGGGCTTAATGGGCAGTGGATCCATGCAGATCTCCGTAGAAATCAAGTACCCGCAGTATCGTAACAAACAGATCAAGCAGCTTCTCTCTGCTTTGCCAGTCGACAAACTAACAGCCTAATGTTCTACCAAAAACCACTCATTTCAGATTTGAAGTTAACCAAGACAGTAAACTCCTAAAGAGATGATTGTACTTGATTCAGTTATCCAGGAAACACAAACTGCGGGAGACGGTCACAGGAGTTTCACCATTTCTCCTCTTAATTAACTGCAGACTGCTAGTGAAGGAAGAGTCATACCCCATCCCTGTTCCTCCAATGCCATGGCCATGTGTTCTCACTGTTGCCCTGGTGTCAGCTCAAATGCCCTTGGGAAAAGAGAAAAGCAAATTTCTGTTCAATCAACAACCAGTTTAATGGTTCAAACAACTGCAAGGTACCCACCTGATACAAGAGAAACCATGGGAAGCTAAAGGCAAGGGAGGAAAAAAAAGCAGATGTGCTTGGAAAATGGTTTGGGACCAACTGTTTCCAAAAAGCTTAAAAAATTAAAAACTTTATTAGAAATGGTTGCTGTTGGGTTTTGCTTTTGTTTGTTTGGATTTTTTAAACTGGTCTCATTTATTAAGTAGCAGCAACATGGTTTATTAACAGCAGTCAAACTGCTGCTTGACATTAGAAACTTTTGTGTGTATATACTCCAGTTCTGTTGACTGGCCATCTAACAGCTGTCAGAACCTAACAAGCTCACCAAATGTTGACTCTACACCATACAAACCCACAACTCTGCATCAAGCACGGTGAAACGTGACATTTTATGCCATTTTTCAAACAATTTCTCAAAAACTAGGAAAAAAAGCTGCAAAGATGGAAACTAAAACTAAGATGGAGCACAAATGCTATTTCATGTCTTAACTGTTCATAACCTAACTTTGGTTGCTTGCTGACAGAAACAGCTGAGGTGAAGAGTAAGACCAGGTAGCAGCCCCGGATATCCAGGTTTACACAGAGTCATCACTGACCAGACGCCTCCCAGGCTGCCTCCAGATGGGATGGGTGCTGCTGTTTCCCTAAGCTCCCACCCTTGCCATGCCCTCACTTTATCAGGGGAGGAGACGCTCAAGTGCCAAGCTCTGCCTCGCCCTGCTCCCTCCCATCCCACCTCATCTCTAGGAGAGGAAACCCAGGTGACTGAGCTGGGCAGGAGCCACAACAGGACTCTCACTTCTGCAAGGAGAGGACCAGACCTGCTGAGAGATACCATGGGGCACGCACCCCTTATTCTCCCAAACAAGAAAAACTGCTTGAAGCCCGCTGGCAGTTCTGTGCAGTGATGCGCCTGACCTTATTTCTGCTGGGAATGTTTCTCCCTCCCTCCCTCACCAATTCCACCACGCTTGTCTGATGTTTCCTTTTCTGCTGTGTCAAATACAGATAACAAGTTACTTGAGGCAGGGATCTGTCGAGAGCAGTATAGCTCATCTGCAAAGGATTTGGCAGGCTGTACAAAAAATGGAGCGGAGCAGATGACCAGACTTTAAAACAAACACAATTTCATTTATTCATAGTTTAATGACTTACTAATTCATTGCCTAATGTATTATTAGCAACACACTTTAAAAATCAGGCTTTGACCCTCAAAATTCCTTTCTAAAGGCATAAATAGTTAAACTAAGTTCTTCCTTCTGCAATTACCAGTCCATTGTAATTTTCAAAGTCTGAGGTCTCCAGCATTAATGGTGCTATAAAATTAAACCTGACACTTTTAGTAACTTTTTCCTGAGTACTTTTCAACTCCAGTAAATCGTAGCCAGTGCAGCTGCCTGAGAAGCACTCTGATCTCAATGGGATGAAGCATCCTTGACAGACAGGGCGGCCCTTACAGTCCCGGACAGGCTGTAGGGCAGGGTCTGTGGAGAGGCAAGATCTGCAAACCCCCAGCACAGCCCTGCTCCCTGCACAGGAGAGCAACACACAGTGGCAAGGCTTGTGAGAACCCCACAGAGCCTAATGAACAAAAGTACCCCCCTGTAAGGCTAACCCACAGCTGATCTGCTGCCAGGAACAGAAAGCAGAGAAAAGGGTTAGGAAAGAGAGCAGAGTGGATGTACACATCTTGCATCCTTTTCTTCCACGTGTATCTCTAAAATTGAATACGATAAATTACATTTGTTGCTATTTAATGACACAGGTCGAGCTCTCTGTACCAGCCATGCATCACATGTCTCATATGTCAGGAAGACTTGCAGACTGGGTGTCGAGCCAGCAAGACTGCTGGTCCAGGGTGGTGGTGATACCGAGTGAGTTGGGAGGCTCCTCTGCCTCGTAGCGCTGCCTGCTCCTGCCTTCCTTCTCAGGCAGGATGCACACCAAAGAGCCACCAGTCACACTGCAGCTCAGGCAATGTCCACGTGCAGAACGTCAGGAGCTACTTGATGGGAAAGGATGGGAGAGGAACTCCTGAGGGAATGTGGGGGAACAGGAGGGGCTTCTCCACTATCCAAGTGCCAAACGGTAACACCCACATCCCTTCCTGCCTTGGCAGCCGCACATCAGGACTGTCTCAAATACCTGTATTTCCCTTCAAACTATTCTTGTATTTCTCTACACTCTCACCCTCCTTTGGGGATAAAATTTAAATCCTGCCTCTTCCCACCAGCTCCAATAAGAGTTCCCTGCAGCATCATATGAATGTCAGGCAGAGTCTTTACTGAATTCAGACCTAGACCATTATCCTAAAAGAATCATTGTGGGATTAAAGGTGTTTAAAAAGAGTATCAAATAAAGCCCAGAGTAATTGTTCTGTTTCCATGTTTTAAAAGGCATGTGGTAGAATGCAGCAAAGTTTCTTCCTGATTTTCTGAAGGCTGGATGGGAACTGCTAGTACTACTTTAACCTGGATAATTGCTAAGCACACCTAGCAAAATTAGCAGTGTAGTATTTAATTTGTACCTTTGCTCTCCTTATGTAAAATTACGCCAGCTCTCTATGCCACCCAGACCTTTTTAATTCCCTGCTGGATCTTCAAAAATGCAAACAGTTGCTTTGAAAAACACCTCCACCTGCCACACTGAAATAATTCATCTTCTGTCTTCATACAACAACAGAGAGAAGCTGTTTCTATTAATATCCCTCTCCTGCTCCAGGCTTTGTGGTCTCAAAGAAATTCAGGTATACCATTTTCAAAGGAATTGACTTTGAAACAATGATGGCACTGAAGTCAGATGCAGATTGCAATGTCCTTGAAAGGCAAGTAAAGCATGAGCTGGGAGTAAGAAACACTGAAGAGACTCAGCGGAAGGAAATTAAGAAAGTATGGAATTAGAAAGCTAAAAGTGCTATGTGTTGGTTTGTATTTTTTTCTTACCTTTACTTCACAAGTGATTTATCTGACGTGGAAAGGTCCTTTATTTTTTTTCCTCTGTCAGCTGTTGGTAGCATTTTGAAAACCATCAACAACTTTGGAATTTTGGTGACTTCCTTTTGATCCCTCCA
Organism: Coloeus monedula; assembly: GCF_965178545.1. Classification (NCBI taxonomy): domain Eukaryota; kingdom Metazoa; phylum Chordata; class Aves; order Passeriformes; family Corvidae; genus Coloeus; species Coloeus monedula. The sequence continues at coordinate 93,805,162 of NC_138783.1, forward strand.
GCGCACTCAGATGCTCTTTGCCTCTCTTTACCTTCAAATCTCTAGTATCAGAACTCCAATGTACATCCCACAGGCCACTTGCAGCCTCAGCAGCTGCTGCACAAAACCCAGAAATGGAATTTTTGACTGTTGCTGTCCTCAACAAAACCACCTGTGCCAGGATCACAGTAAACATCTGGGTCCTGAGCAGACTGGAGCTATCTCATAATTAGAGCCTGGCATGTACTCAAGCATGAATTAAGTAATGATGATGAATTTTCATCACTCTTGTGATTCTGTGAATGTAGGACATATTCCATCATAACTATTGAACATAAAGCTACTGTTTTTCAGACAGTGTATTATAGGGACCCAGCTTCATGTCCTAATAAATGACCATCTATGAGCAAAGCATCCAGAGAATCTTTTTATACCACCTTGTTTCTGCCAGCTTTCTGTTCTCATCCAAGCCGCATAACCAAACATCCATGTTTTGCTTCTTTAGCCTATCTTTCTCCTTCTTCCATTGCCAACAGTCCTCAAAGAAAGCTGGAAAAATTCCTTCCTCAAAACAAACATGCTTTTTTATCTACTTTGTTTCACTGAATGTTTGTGTGGGAGCTTTAATTTTGTTTTTAAGTATTATAACAAGAATAGAGAATTTTATATAAATGTACTTTGCCATTACAAATATGCTGAAAGGCTGAGTAAAGTGTCTCAAAAAAGCGAAATGCTAAGTAAGAAAGCATCAAGCTTCCTTTTATAAATCTATTTGGTAATAACAACCAAGTTCCAGACTCAGCTAGAAACTGAAAACAAAAGCCAGGAGAAGAATTACCTGGTGTTTGGAGAGACGAATTCACGTATGTATCAGCAAAAGGATACAAGAGGGGTAAACTTTGCCCTCCCACACAGCAGACACCTGCCTGAGAGTTCAGGCACTTCTCAGAGGCAGACAGGGAATCAGAAAAACCCACTCAGCTTTCAGCTCACCATATGAATTACCAAATGAGTCTTTTCACTGCAGTAAATCTGAAAATTGCAAATGCTGAGATAATGGAAATAGAGATAAACCAATTCAATTACAAATCTTCCACAGCAGCAGGATACAGAGCCATAAGAAACATTTCAGTTTGGTGGGGCTTTTCCACAGCAGCTGCTTCAGTAGGCACCATGCCTGTAGTAACACACGCTAGGTAAACGCGGAAAGAGGAAACAAGTCAGTCACACAATGCACTGGTTCATTTGGTTCATGGGCCAAAAGCTGATACAAGACTGGTTTCACAAAGCTCTTGTTCAAACAGTGGCATGTGATGTGAGGTAACCTAAAATGACTGGCTAAGTAACACAGGGTTACTTGAAGAAAAAAACAGCAGCCCAGGACAAAATAGTGACCAAAGGAAAGGACTTTGTCCATCCCAGAAGCCAGACACAAGACTGTTTACAGAAAGGCTGCAATTTATCATTTGATATTTTTAACAATGAGTGTTGTAGTCTGAAGAGTAATTTTTAAAATCAGCTATGTGTATTCTCATCAATTTCTATTTGGATAAATTATCTTGATGTTTCATATGCAAAGCCACCCTCCCTTTAAATTCATCAGATGATAGGCAGGAATTGAAAGAAAAGGAAGATACATTTCTGGCTCAACAAGAATTGAGACTATAAAAGAACTAGGACAGTCACTTCTTGGTGCAAATTTTCTGCCTGCCACATGAAGTGCTGAAGGCAGAAAGACTTTTAGTAAAACTGTCACTTAGCAAATGCCTCAAGCATAGGAAGGGTGACAGCCCTGAAATAACAGCACAGGTGAAAAACAAGAGCTTACTTATAGCACAGCGGTGTGGTTCTCAACTTGCCAAATACCTGTTTGCCCAGATTATCAATTTTAAAAAGGCAGACTGCTGCCAAGCAGCATTACACACCTAAATCTTCAAAACCTGGCGGTACCATGCTGCACTGTGCTTTATCAGCTCACCACAATTTGAGCGCCACATTCTACGAGGAAACTGCCTTACCCTGTGTCCTGAAAGGGATTTAACTGCCTAAGGCACCATCACACCAGCTCCTACCAAGCTCAAACACCACCAACCTTCACACAAAGGCAGATGTGTTTGGGGATGGCTATCACAAGGCTTTTCCGTTTCAGCTTTCTCCCATGCTGAAACTCACAGCCAGTTACACCTTTTGTGTGACCAAATTTAACATTTAGTCATTGCAGCATGGTTTCATTGTGCCCAAATCCCTGCTGCTCCAGGGAACGGTATGGGAAGCCCAACAGCCAGCTCCATGGCCCTGGTACACCACAACTAAATTAGCACTTCCCGTCAGTCATCAAGAAATGTAAAGCATTATTACAAAATCTCAAAAGCCACAGAAAGACCAGCAGAGACAGACTGAGGATATAACTAACATCTAAGACTGCTTTAAGTAAGGGGATCTATTGTCTGAAACTGCCTACACTGTGCAGGAAGTCAACTTCCAAGATGATGATTCCATCTCTACCTGCACCCAAGACTGTGTGCTTTGGGTGACTGTTCCACAAGGCATGAGGAAGCTGCAGCCATGGTGCTGTTAAAGGCAATGTTAAAGGCTGGACTTCCAGACAGTTTGCATCACCACAAAGCTGCATTCCTATGTGTGGCGAGCCAAGTGGCTCATGCTTGAGCTATGCAGTTGTGGGGATAAGTAACTAGAGAGGTCAAAATAGCCAACACAGTATTGCAGGGCTAACTCAAGAGACCTACAAGCAATTAATCCATATAAAAGCATTCAAGATTCTGTTCTTTCTGTCTGAAATGAGAGCTGCTATTTAATGGGACAAAAGAAATAATGGAACTAAGCCGGATATTGTAAAACAGCAGACCCAAAGTTCCAGATGAAATGCAGTGTTTCAGATACTGAAAACCTTAAGAAGTTGTTGGAGCTGACACACAAACAACAAAATCCCAAGTAGCTGGCTTGATCTTCTTCATTAAATGAAAAAGTGAGTGACCCAAATGCCTCCTGCTCCCAGGCATTGGCCAACACATCAGCTTAGAGCAAACACCTTGAAGACAACACAGCCAGCGTTACATGCAGACACCCCGTCCCTGCTCTGTGCTGTTCCTTTTCTGCAGAAGTTCCCTGTTGTTTGATATGCACAAGGTAATCTTGCAGTTTGGCTCTCTTTGGTTGGAAGCATGGCAGACAGCTGTGCCAGGCACTCTTGCCAAGAAAGTATTCTGAGACACCATGATAATAAAACCACATTAAAGTAACAGGCTTTTTTCTTCTTTCATATCACGAAGTATTTAAATCCAGGCAGGGCTTTCCCAGCTCTGCAAGCTTTAAGTATATCTACCCAAAGTCCATAAACTGAAGAGGAGACTGACAAGTATGCAGCCCATAATCCTATGAAAAGTCATTCTAAATGTGCCATCATTTACTATTTAATACCTATTTTGCCCTGAATCTGTTGAAAGATATCCGCCCAGATCGCAGTTTTCCTACTGTAGTTCAGTAACTGCCACTAAAATCAGTGAAAGACTGGGGTAGGTGACATAAGAGAGGTTGCTGACAGTACCAGAAATTGCACATGGATATGGATATGAAGTCAAGTGGTTCTTGGTTTTTTGCTGTTTGGTTTGTTGGTTGGTTTTTTTTTGGGGGGGGGTAGGGGCCAGGGGGAGGAGTTGTATGTAAAAAAAAAAAGAAACCCTATTGTTATGAACTGTTTTGGGACATAATCTTTAAGCAAAAATAGCTTGGCTAAAAATAAGATGTAATCAACCTTGATGTTGAACAAAATACTAAAATATTTTTCCTCAGATTCCCAAAAAGGCAGCTAGCTCCTTTTAATAAGGAAGATACTGTTGCCATCTCTGAACTTTACTCCCACTAGTTTCACTAGATTCAGCTGTTTCAGTAGTAAAATAAAGATTTTGTTTTAGGCCAGAATATGCTAAGAAATGGATGTCATGCAGGTGCTCCCAGGAGCTGTGACAGTACATCCCCATAGCAAATATGAGCAATCCACTCCTAACTGCTTAATTGTGTCTGTTCAACTGCAGCTCCCATCTTTATTTTTAAAATTTTAAACCTTATGTCAGGAAGGACATGCCTACTTTTTCTACTTTCAGCAGAAAAGCTGAAACTAAAGGCCAGCAAGTTAATACCAGGCAGAGGCATGCCCCATTACCAGTAAAGGCCACCTGGGTGGCGTGGATGTGCCAACAACCTGCAGATTTCAGACCTCTCACGTGGCTCTCTCCAACTCTATCAGCTACATAGAAAGTTGCCAAGTAGTAAATCAATGCATTCATGCTCAGACCTGCCTACCTGCCAAATTAACAGAGGCAAACAGAGCACTCTGCCACATGGAGAAAGACTTTTTGAGTTCCCAAACCTGAAAATCAAGTGAACCAAGGACAGAAGCTACAAAGGTAAGAAAGCGCAGGCAAGCTCACAAGAGTGTAGGAATGGGGAGGACACACAGAACAGGTCCTTCCAGCTGCCCACAACTTTAAAATGTCCCTTCAGAATGCCTCAGGATGTTCCTGTTTGTTCTTGCAATAATCCAACTCACCCCAGTGATGCTTGGAGATGGTGTGCGAGTTCCTTTCTCCTACATCTGTGCCTAATTTGTCACTACAGGTGAGGCAGCTTTCAAAACTTCAAAAGCCTGCCTGTCAAGAACAGAAAGTCAGGGAAATGTAATGTAAAGTTTGGGCCCAAATTGTGAATAAGACTGAAAATCTAGAGCTATTGAAAAGTGACTGAGGCTGAAATGGCTACAGGATGCTACCTGTACTTAAAATACCAGCACTGCATACGTATTTACTGAGGAACCACATGTTTTCCTTCTTTGGTTTGCAGATGTTTCTTCTTTCTGCAGAGTATTAAAATTGTGTTTGAGGAGAGGAAACAGATGGTAGCTGTAATAGTGGCGCTTTTCCAAGGTGGAAAGAAACCGTTTATAGTGAGGCTTCCACAAGCTTAGGGCTGAGAATGTCAGATTTGTATTGCCTGTTTGCATGAATTAGACAACACGTCACTGCAAGGCTTCCAAATGATGCAAATGTAGGCTAGTGACTGACATCAGGAGCTGGTGCCTTAACACTGTTTCTGTGTCAGTCAGAGCAAAGGGAGTCCTCAGCAGAACCCCCATGGCAATGATATGGACAATGCATGAGGTCCCAGGTCAGAACTATTCATCATCTCAGGCTTCAACCTCTGAGCTACTGTTCCATGGGGAGGGGAAGCTCTGTTCATAAACAGAAATTTGTGGAAGAGAGTTGAATTTAACACAGCAACAACTGAAAAAGAAGAAGAAAAGTAAAAACTATGTCCAAATGAACAGAAATTATGCCATTATCCATCAAAACAATAAACATGGACAAAAACAGGATTTTTTTTTAGTATCAATAATAATGTCACAGTTTTTTTCTGAAATAACTTCACAATTCTAATAGAAAATAAATTTTTTAAAAACCCAAACAAAACCAAAAAACCACACCCAGAGAATTTCTTTAAATAATTTCTGCCTTATTTTATGGATTTATATGAGAACAGCAAAAGCAATTAGTCTGGTCATCCAAGTCCAGGTGGCCATTTGATAGAAGGAAAGTGGCTGGGAAGACTGAGGAGTGGATCTGCGAAAAAAATAAAGAAAATGCCATGGGAACACCCTTTATAGCTGTTGGAAAAGGGTAGGGTGCAATGTTATTTTGAACTGTGGAACAGGAGTCAGAGCATGAATATGAAGCAGATGATAATATTGAACTAGGGAGCATGATTTTGGTAGCTAAGTGTGTTCAGAAGTAGAAGATACGTGTTGGAGGATAAGGTGAAGGTGAGGAAGATGAGAAATAATCAACCAAAGCTTTGCCAGAGAAAGCTGTCTGGATTTGTGAAATGTGGCAGAGGAAGGCACTCGAGGGATCCAGTGAGAGGATCACACACTCATAAGAGAGCAAGGAAAGGTCAGTAATGTACCATGGGGGCTGGGAATGTGAGTAAATCAGAATTTGGTCAGAGAAGAGGGAGCAGAACCGCTAAGGCAAGTGCTGCTGTGGCAGTGAGGGATGAGTAGCCCAGAAAGGTTGTGTGAGTGCCAGACTGACACAGGGGACTTGCCAGCAGGAAAGCTGCCAGAGGCATAAAGGCTGTTGTGGTAGAAAAGTGAAAGATTATGGACACACCCAGACCTACCATTCCTAACCTCAGGCACTGGGAGATGCTAGGTTAGGAGCTGAGCTACTCCAGGCTTCCTGGCCCCCTGACCCAGTCACAGGAAAGACCAGTGCACCTCAGAAGGTGGAAGGACTTTCCTTCTTAACATGCCCCCTTCTCTCTGTTCAGTGCACAAGGATTTTAGGAGAATCCCTCTTCTGACTCAAAAGCTTAAAACTACCTAGGATAAATCTCAGCCTGCCTACAGTATAATTCAGAAAAAAAAATACAAGCTAAGGAAAAACAGTTTTTTGGGGTTTTTTTTTAACCTAGAATCCTACAAAGGAGAAAATTCCTTGATGCCTGAAGGTGGACAGCTGCACCAGGGGGAAGCCAGGGTAACCTCTGCATTTCAATTACTCCTGAGTAGGGAGCTATTGAAAAAGTCGGAACATGATCTTGGGCTGTTAAGGAAATCTTTGTTTACAAAAGGTTTCTGAATCAACAGAACTGCTGTGAAGACAGACAGGATAATTTGACCCAAGGACAGTGTACAGCCCAAGCATGGGAGACAGCGACAGAGAAAACAGTCTAAGCAACCTGAAAGCAACAAGGGAGGGAGGGGGGTGAAGGAAAAGGAAACCTGAAACAGTCACCTGTAAATACAACCACTGGCTGTAAAAAAGTGCTGCCTTTGGCCTGAGAATACCCACACAAGGATTATAATGGAGAGGAAGAAAGAGAAGGGGGAGGAGAGGGACCAGCTAAACCACATAAACATGAAACTGGCTGTAAAGTAAAGGCTGCCTTTTCTCTCTCTCTCTTTTTTTTTTTTTTTTCCCTTTAAATATGCAAGTTTAACAAGCTAAATACCAGCACATGGTCAGAGCTGCCAGCAAGTATGAAAACAGCGTTCGGAGCTGCTGGTGGCTACATGAAGGTCACAGTGTACCTGCAGCTGCACAGCTGAGAGACAGGCGGTGTCACAGGCAAACCTCCCACTCTGGAGGCTCCCTCTCCTTCAGTTCAGGAAGAAAAGGCTCTCACATTCCTAATCAAATCCACCATACATTCGTAAAATTTATCTTGCCTCAAAAAAGCTAGATCAACATTTTCATGGGAGTGGAAAAAGTAATGTACAAATTATTAAAATAAACTGCAATAGACAGTATGCCCTAGAAAATATCAGACTGGCTTTCTTATTAAGAAAATCAAAACAGGAAACTAAACAAATATCTAGACATTTAATAAAGACATGTTTTGAAAATAGGAAGATAATCAATAGGAATAAAAAGAAAGGAGAAAATAGTGTGCATATGACCTTTACTTGTAATTTAATGCTTGTTCTTGTCAGATCCAATCTTGTTTCCCCCCCAGAAAAATGTTATTGAGAAGGTAAAATACCTTTTTTCCCTATCCAAGAAAACAGATGCAGCTGATCTGTTCATTCCATATTTGTCATTTAATCTATGTGTTCATCAGACTACAGCATCAGCCATCTTGCTAATTATCTCCTTCCACCCCACGGAAATTGAAAAAGATGAGAAAGTCACCCTTAAGAAATAGAGGACTAGGAAAACAGGAAGATAAATTCCAAATTTTGATACTGCAATGAATAATACCTTATATATTCTGTATTTTCAAATCACTGTTTTGCCTCACATGACAAGAAGATGCAAGACTTCTGTAAACTGTCAACCAAGAATAAAGGGCAAACCAAACAGTTTCAAAGGATGCAAAAACCACCTCTCTTGTCTCTCCAGGCAACTTTTTATTCTGAAATATGTTCACATTCTGCATAAGCAATAGCCAGGAAAACATTCCTAGATCTAATCAAAGATCACACTATCATGCACTGCTTCTTGGTTCTAGTTTTGAAGACACAAGCATTTACATTTTCAACAAATAAAAGAATCTCAGAAATTGTCATAATCTTTCTACATCGCTAAAACTGTTTTAGCAGATCTGCTGTAGTTTTTAATCCATACAGGTGTAAAACTACATTTACCACGACTAATTCATGCAACTCTTCATTCTCATGAAAGTGCAATTTATATCCACCCAAAATACTGGCTTGCAGTGCTTACAGTTAGCTGAGCTTTTCATTGCTTCATATTAGACCCATTTCACTAGACAAATCTGTAATTCCCGCAATTAAGGTACAGCCGAGTCAGATAAAAAGGGAATCAAGACCCATTTAGAGTATATGACTGGGCTAACAGCTACCCAAAACTACTCAAGATGATGTTCTAAAGCATGCTTCAGGAATATCTAAGCACTAAAAAATTTTAATTAGTGTTAATATCAACAAAAGTTTAACCTGCTGACAAAAGCTCGTAATGTTTTCTTTCCTATTAATGAGAGCATGCATAAAGAAAGCTAGTCAGATTGCCAGGATTTTCTGTAAATCCTACAAAATCCCTAACAGCATCCACACAACACGTTATTTAAGACCAGCAGCTCCTCCTACCAGCGCACTGGGAAACCGCATTTAATCTTTGCATCAATTCTTCTAGGGCCATTTCTTCAATTTTCAGCCAGCATCTCATTCTCAGATAAAACAAAAAGAATCCACAGCAAACATGCCCCCCCTGCTCAAGGATTAAAAGAGGCAGGGGGAAAAAAAAAAACCCCAAGCCAGCCCACTACAGCAGTGCTTCGCAGCCCTGCATTTTAATCGCTCGGCACGGATCCCCTCGGCACAAAGGGAGGCAGGAGCCCACGTTCCCTGCTGGCAGCGCCTGGGTGAGGCGGGCGCTGCTGGCAGCCAGAGCCGGGAATGTTAATGACAGCAGGACCGCTCAGAACTTCTCTCCCCTCTGCCGCGTGTGGGCTTGCCCGCAGTGGAGTCCTCACACGCCAGGATTGATGCGAAGCGCTGAGGAGCCGACGAATGGCCGGCGCTGGGAAGGGCTGCGCTGCATCCCGCGGCAGCAGCCGGAGCTCGCAGAACGCCCCATCCCCACTCACGTGAGCCGGGGCTCCCCCACCTTCCTGCCAGTTTGCTGTCAGGGTGAGCAGCTTGGAAGCCAAATGCCTTCCCAGTGACAGTGCCAAGGAGATCCCGCTCTCACCAGCCCGCAGGATGGCCTCACGTTCGGTTTGGAATGGTCATTTTTGAAGGCTGAGGACTTTGAATGTCCTTTAAACGCTGTCGAATTTCCTTTAAACACAGCTGTCTTCTGGACTCTTAGGAGGAGTTTGCTTAAATGTTGTGCCACAGCAGTCTTATAACTCTGCGAAATTGGTATTTCCACAGCAACTGTATCCCCACCTAAGGCAAAGGGGTTTTAGAGCCGGGCTCCGTGAACCCCACAAGGTGTATGGAGTATACACAACAGAACTGCTGCAGAAGGCAGCCAGGAAAACCAAACCTCATAACCAGTAAACTTCCATTTACTAAAGAGGGTACAGTACCACTGGAAAACTTTTAGGGACACAGGAAAACCTTCAAGACTGAAAGCAGTACAATGCTTCTCTATACAACTCCTCATAACTGGTTTTCAGTACTTTTATACAGACTGTTTTACAAGTTTGAAACTATGATGCTTTTAACACTTCTTTTTTAAGATCATCTTGATGCCTACGAAATCTCATTGTTGTCACGTTTTTGCTAATGGTCAGTTGAATTATCCCACTCTTCTAATCCTCCTATTGGTTTTATCTATTTCCTCTTATTTTTTAACCACAAAAATAAGCAAATTATCCACGGCTAAAAGAAAAAAAGGATGTTTTTCTTTATGTTGAAGAAGACTGTGCTATGTTATTTAAGATGAAGATTCTTTTCTACAGATTGCATACAGCAGGTAAAAACAGCAGCCCTTCCTAGGAAAATAAGTGGATACCTATGATGATTTGTTCATAACTCTCAACAATACCATTAGAGAGGACATGAACTAAAACAAAACAGTTTTTAAGAGGACCCATCACACTATCTGGGCTTCCTCTGCCAATGAAATTAATTTAGGTAATTCATTTACTACATTAATTTACATTATTTCCACTCAAAGTATGGCCTACAGCAGTTCCATGTATTATATATGACTAGAGCCTTATATGTTTCCATTTCAATCTTAATAGAAAAGACAAAATGAAGTCTTCAGTCAAGCTTTTCCATAACAAATTATAACCACTGAAAAACAGGATTTGTAGGAACTTTGTATGCAAAAAGTATTTTGTTTATGTGACTGTCATTTGAGACTGCATTTAGGAAAGGAACAAGTGATGGGCAGCAAAGCCATTATTACCAGGCCAGGCTTGGCCATTCTGGGGGTGAACCAGGAGGAACAAATGAATGAGAAAAAGTGTGCAAGTCTGCAGGTGCACTTGGATAGATGAGGCTCATTTTGAACCAAAGGCTGTGTGACTGTATTGCACCCACAGTCAGCCCAGGGAGAACTCCAGACGTCAGATAGTCCACGGGATTTGTTACGGAGCAAGTTAAAGGCCTGAGGCATTTTTGCATATGCAGAACAGCGAATTTCACTTGTAAGATTACACTATTTCCTGGTGCAGTAAGAAGTGCAGCAAATATATTCATTTGTAAGCACCTACTGCAAGGGAAGATGCTAGTTCAATCCCAGCTTTCCCTGAGTATCCTGCCTCAATTCAACAGTAATTTCATCTTTTCCTTGGAGAATCAGCAGACTGCTTAAGCTTCCTGTATATCAAAGGTCTGTCTTTCCGTGGAGTTTCTCAGCGAAATAACCAATGAAAAGGAAGATAAAAACGTAGTGAAGAATTTTACCGTATCGACCAGTCAAGTTTCAGAATCACAAGCACATAATAATTTATACTTGTGCAAAATGAATGGAGAACCCAAATATGTTAGTTAAACCTCAGTTACACCAACACTGCCACTTTATATAGACTTTCTACACCTTCAAACAAATTCCAAGCAGGCAAGGCATGAGCAAAGCATCCACATGAAAGGTTTAGTTAGATGGGTTGAAAGTTAGTTTACTTAGAATTGGGTTATTTGTAATCAGGTACTTGTTTGATCATGTTCATTCATGGAAATCAGGCAGCCTTGTCTTCCTGAGTAAGAAGCTTTGGCACAGCTTCTCTACTGAATGGAACAGAGAGTATTTTCAAGATACTTAACCAAATGTGGGATTACGATCTCTGCTGGTTTGAAACAGGATCATCCATGGTTTCACGAACAACCTTGAGTCAGACTAAAGAAACAGACCTTAAACTAATTAAAATCAACTCTTAACAGAAAGACCCAACTGAGCTTCCTTGCAACATGAATCAGTCCAGTATCTGACTGTGAGCTACCTAAGGAATCAAAACAGTCCTGAAAATACAACATCACTATAATTCAGGGAAGAGCTACTGCAGTTTTCACTCTTTTGAAGTTTTTACTTGATCCCCACACCCCTGCAGATCATCATGTCAACCATGTTATGGAATTAAACATGCCATTTCAGTCCCACACATCTTATGCTTAATTAAAATATGATAGTAAAAGGACAGATGCTCAGTTCTAACAGTGAGAGTCAGTAAATACAATAGGAAATGTTGTCATTTTTCAGGTACAATATAATTATTTTGAATTATTTTTTTAATTAAAAATTCAAGCTGCTTCTAGAATTCTGATTTTTACCTTCTGCTAATGTATTACCTTTAGCAAAATATCTTCACTAGTCCCAGGCAAGCCCCTGCTGCAACAAAGGAATTCACACAGAAATTTAAGGAGTACACAGCCTTTCAGTCCTGTCTTACATGTTTAAAATGCACTGGAAACTTCTTTTTGTCAAATGGTCTGTACTCCTGTTTCTTTCAGTGAAACTGCAAAGATAATAAGCAAGGAGCAAATATATTACAGAATTCAATCAATCGATTTCCATGGCTGCACGGGTGTAATATTTGGCCTGATTTGTATTGACTTTTTCCTGAACTTCTACTGGATTTGAGAGCCTCAACAACATTATCTTTTCCTTCAGTCCTCCACTTTGCTCTGGTTTTGGCTGTAGTCTTCAGCAAATCCTGTTCAAACATAGCAACATCACACATCTTTTATTTCGAAACAGTTTCACCCAAATAGGATTACCTAGTTTTTCAAGAAATTGTGGCTATTTTGAAAGTGTTCCAGAAGTAACACACAGCTGTCCACTCATGTGGGGGAACCAAACCGGTAACCAAAAGTCATTAACACATAATCATGTAATGAGTTTTTCTAGAGCAAAAGATACTTTCAACAGTATACCTAAAGATTTCTCTGCTAACTTTACACTGATCTCCATAACATCAGCCATCAGTGAGTTCCAAAATTTAATTACGTGCTGTGTGAAAAACTGTTTTTGTTTAAACTACCTTCCTGAAAGTTTTCTGAGTGCCCCAGTTTCTCTTTTGTGAAGCAGTGGAAAAAAAAGAAAAAACCAACCAAAAAAAAAAGAAAACAGCAGGAAATAAACACTCTCTTTTCACATCCCCAAGCCATTCATGACTATACAGACTGCCACTGTAGGTGATATTATGTCTCCTCCAATTGCCTGATTTCCAGACAGAGAATTTCCTACACTAATTAGTTCCTATTTGTATAAAAGCAACCCCATACCTCCAACTGCCTTCACCTCTTCCACGTACACTAATTCTACTCTAACAAAGGGAACAAAACTGGACATGGTACTCCAGAAGTAGGCACAGCAGAGATTACTCAGTGACATAAGGATTTTGTGTGACATAAGGATTTTGTTGTTCTCAGTTTCACTCTCAGCAGTTTGTAATGTTTTGTTTGCCTTTCGGACCAACACTGAATGCCAACGGAGCTGCTGCTGTTTTCAGGGAGCTACCCACAGCCAGTCAAGGTCTCTCAGTGAGGCCAACAGCTTAGCTTACAGAATAGCATTTTCTTTTCTCATCTCATGCTTGTACAAACAATTAACCTCACCTTCTCTACGATCACTTGCTTAGCACCACCAATTTATCCTCCAACAGTGTGCACTCAGCACTGAATTTTACTATTTGGAATAAATGTTTTCACACATTGCAAATTTTCCGTGCTTTCTTTCTATTTACAGTTCATTTAGAATTATGTTGAATAGCTGGAACCCCTGCAGAAATGCTTGAGTTTTCTCCACCAGTAACTCCCCCTCCATCCAGCGAAAAGTGACCACCTAAAGGAACTATTTCTTATTTTTCAATCAATTACTAATCCACAAGAGGGCTTCCAGTTTAACCCATAGGAGCTTAGTTTCTCTACAAGCCAAAGAGCAGCTGCAGCAGAAGAAAAATTATGTACTGATTTAAAGCAGAACTACAAGGAATGGAAACACACAGAGGCTGCCAGGCCGCTTTGCACGGCTGCATTGGATGCCCTACTGCATTGCTTGCAGCAAAGGGAACAGGCAGAGCATATGGATGGTTGTGCCTGTGCAGCTGAATCCCCTGCCAAACATCCCATACCGCTTTCTAGTGATACCACATGGTCAACATCAGGCAGCCAACTCCACATGCTCTTTTCTGGATGGCCCCAACACCACAAAACTCTATATATAGACTGTGTGAGCAGTGAAGCTACAGCATCCATGTCACCACTGCTCTCTAAAGACACTGCAAACATAGCCAGGGTGACTTACCTAAGCTGGGCTCCTGCAGAGAGGGAAGAAACCCATTGAATGTGGTTTTCACAAAGTTAAGTCCTCTCAGGTCCTACAAAAAACTGCCACATACACCCACTGCACAAGAGCGATACTGATCCCCAGCCTTAAATAAAAGGGAAAGAAAAGGGAAACAGGACAGTTGATATGAAAGATCCAAACAGAAAATGCATTTTTAACATTTCAACCTCCTCTTGGCATGAGTTCTTCCTTCATGAAGAAAAGGGATTTTTCCCTTTTATTTCCCTGAATGACTGAGTTCTCTTGGTAATCAGCCCAGTTAGGCTTTATTATGTAAAGCATCTGGGATTTGAAACTGGGATTCATAAGCAGAGATGGCAGTATTCTGGTTTTGGCAACACCTCACTCTTTCACAAGGAGAAAATTGTTCCTACATTCACAATCTTAAGGAATACAGAGAACTTAGGAAATACATAGAGGAAGAAGGGGAAACAAAAAATCAAAAGTTTTTCTTCTTACAAACTTGACACTCATATGAAGCCAGAGTATGGGCAAGGTTCATTCATACAGGAACACAGACTAAAGAAGCTTTCAGATGTGCAAGGACAGTTAACAGAACAATTCCATCAACATTAGGCCTTATTTAATTTATATATTATTTTACCAAATCTTCCTCAAGTCCTCAGTACCTTCTCAACCTCAATAAATTTTCTTTTAAGAAAGTAAGTGCCATACAGAAGATGTCCTAGCAGCTGCTCTCCAGGTTCCCCATCTGGGATGTGTGATACTCCCAGAGGCTGAGGTGACACCCAGATCAAGTACTTAGCAGTAGGGGAAAAGCTTCACGCTCCCCTTCCTTTTCCATTATTGCTCAGGCCCATGGCTGAGTAGTAGTAAAAGATAGATGAAATGCAACATACTCATCTCTGTTGGATTGCCTCTTCTCCAATATAGCCCAATCTTGCTACAATCCAGCTCCCCATACTTCCCCAAACAGCTTGCTTTCTCCCCCAGCAACTGCAATCTAGCCTCTCCTTAAAACAAACAAACAAAAAAACAAACACAAAGAAACAAATACATCAAGATTAGTTCTTAAAGCTTAATTTAGCCACTGACTTTCCATATTTAGTTTCTTCTACAACCTGTGTCGAGGCTTCATGCTAGAGCAGCATTCTTCATCCTTCTGTGAAGTTCTGTAGTTAGGCCCCTCAGCCTGAATTAACTTAAAATGATTGACCAGATCACAGGTTTCAATACTTCCTAGCATAACAGGCAGGGCCTTCTTTTTCCCCAGCCTCCCTTGCTTGGATGAAATATCATTTGAATCTCGTCTACTGGTTTGCCGTGTTTCTAAAGAGTACCAAGTTTCTTTGTAAGTGCTTCATTCAGATTTCTTCTTTGTCCTTTTTTGCCATGTGGGATTAAGTAATCACTGCAGAGCCAACAGCCTTGAAAGAGTTTATTTAATTTAGCACCTCCAGTTGCCCCTGCTCCAGCTGAGGGGTGTTCCAGTCTTTCATTCTTCTTCAGTCTGAGGAGCTAAACTATCCAGATGTGCCCACAGCTGCACTCCTCTAAAATCAGGCATTGCAATAAATGAATGAATGAATGTTGCCTTTTGCCAATGCAGTGCCAAATAAGACCCTTCCTTTCTAAGTTTACTGAGGTATCTTTATAGATGAAGGAAGTACTTTGTGTAGGAAGTTAGGAAGACCAAGAATAGGAAGCTTAAAGGTGAGCAGGGAATGAACTTGCTGCAAAAAGGAGTAATATGGAAAGAAATTAAGCATCACTGTTATTTCCTTCATTGGGGCACTTCCACATGTATGTATAGTCAAAGGAAAGGCCTCACTGGGGAAAATACTCCAACCCCTAAAGCACTGAAACCACAGTACTTAAAATGTAGAAAAATAAAATAGTGGATGTCAGGGAGCTCTGGTTTTAGAAGATCAGCTACTGGTACCATGATAATTAAACAGATGGTAGAGTATAGATGCAGAGATGCCCCAATAATATTCTTCCACAGACTTAGTATTATGTGTGTAACTGCTGAAATTAAATGGATCCAGAAAACACACCTTTTGTCTTCTGTTGGCAGGGTGATTTTCTTTTCAAAGGAAATGCTGGATAAGGGGTCATAAAATCAGTTTATTCCAAATAAGAGTGTGTCCAACATTTTTTTAGAGCTCAAATCTTTGAGGTCTCCTAAAAAGTATTAGGCTTTGAATCAAATTATATGTGTGTGTTCAGATTTGGAGTATTAAAAATAAATTTTAAGACATGCCCTACTTTGTAAAAATCCCTATTTCAAAAGAACAAGCTGCACACATAAAAGTTCAGCAGGTCTACCATTCAAGTCAGGATTGATTTAAAACACTCAGGAAATTTCTCTGTAACAAAAAGTGATATTTAACTGCTACATACAATTGTTAATTTTACATACAATCAATGAAATAAAAAGTATTCAGAATAAAAAAGTAGGGTATTTCCAGGACCATTCAATTTGATTACACAGAATAAAACTGAAGTGCTTACCCCTGAGGAACAGGCTGACAAATTTTATCACAGATAAAGGACACAGTAGAAGGATGTCAACTTTAATTTGGAACTTTTTTAAAATCACAGAACCATTAGGTTGGAAAAGACCTTTAAGATCACTGAGTCCGACCATTAATGCAGCACTGCCAAGTCCACTGCTAAACCGTGTCCCTAAGTGCCACATCTACACAGATTTTAAATACATCCCGTTCCATCCCTGGAGGTATCTTAAAAATTTCACTGCCCTTTTCCACTTGTACATCTTTAAAAGTAGCATTCAGTGGAGCTTAAGGTGACAGAAAGCTTTTCCCTTTTTATAAAAGGAAGTAGTGCAATGCTCAGGGGATGCACTGAGGACATGGGAAGATTCAGTCTGTGTCTGGTCTGGCTGAGCTGCCCACCTCTGGCAGATGTGCTGCCCCAAGGCTGCTTACCATTCCACACTGGGTGCTGGTCTCCCTCCTGGAATGCACCTCAAGCACTCTTAAAGGACTTGGCTTTCTCTTAATGCAAACCAGGAAAATTTAAGAAGTCTCAAAAAAACCATCTAGAAATAGGAAAATAATTTCCAACAACCACAAGGATATTTCACCTGCAGCCAAAGAGGCCACACCCCAAACAAGATCTCAGTTTTGCGGCAGAATGCTCGCACTCATCACAGGTCCTGCAATGGTGCTGTTGTGTCCTTCACAACAGAGCTTGAAAACTTCTCTCACTGTTTCCTTAACAGACCGACTGCCCTACCTATTTTAATGCAAACAATCCTCAGTAAATAGAGTAACATTATTTTCTTTTTGTTTGTTGGTGGATACTTAATACAGCAGATACCATCAAAAGTGGCAGAAGATTGCAGGTAAGGAAAAAAAAAGTCTCTAAAAAATGTTTTGCAAACAATTACAACTTTTTCATTTCTTGACAAGCAAAAATCACCATATCCAATTTACAATAATTTGTTGTGCTGTGGTTTTTTGATTAGGATATAAAACAGTGAATACTTTCAGATCCCCTTTATTTTCCATTTAATGTTCTTCATGGAATATGGTACTTCTCGAACAAGCCAAATTAAATTGATCTTTCCTGAGAGATGGTCTGCACAAAACCCTCAGTAGGTGAGGGGAAATGACTGCTCTTCAATTTATAGTTGCTCTGCTGCATTATGGTAAAACTGTCAGAAAGAAAAATGTCATATAGATTTCTTTATATTGTAAGCCATATCCAAACCACCATTTTATGCTTTCTTGAAACAGAAAGACTGAATTTTTAATTCACTAGGCTTATGGAAGTACTACTAATAGTTTTCTTGAATGACCACAGTCAGGGGTTTTTTCACTTACTTAAAAATGCAGTAAAATTAAGTGCTTTTTGATAAACTATCTATTACACGTAAGAGGTTTCATGGGATTCACTTTCAAATAATTTAAGCTTTAAAATTACTAGATACTTAAAAAAATATCACAACCATGATCAAGAGTTGGCCCATAAATCCACAAAGATTAACGCAGAGGGACACGCTCACAGAGAGACTCATCCCCAGAGTACAGTACACCATTTCCTATTCCAGCTCAGGAGACATTTTTTTTCTAACCCTGCCCAGGTGCTGTCAGGTCAGCTGCAGAAAGTCATTGGTAATTAATCTCCAGGATGCATCAAGAAGTGCAATCAAAATATCTTCAACAGTTGTTTTGTAATCATGCTGCTCTTTCACTGTATCTGTTTTCATTGAGCCATGTCACACTTTATAAGATCTAAAAGTCTGAAGTGAGATTTCCACAAAATTTCAGGTTTTGTATTCTTGCCATTTCTCAAGTGCTTCAAGTGTTTTTCTGCAAAATTTTGCCTTCAGTGTTCTTTTTACAAGATCAGTTTCAACAGGCTGTAAAAGTTACTCCTTCAGCTGCCAGCTCCCTCCCAGCACCTCAAAACGTCAGTGCCATGGCAAAGTCTGAATCCCTGAAGAAGAACTCTTTGATCCTCTTTACCATTCCTACTTGTGTAGTACCCAAGACGAAGAACATTTTCAGGGTTAAACACTGTCACTGCATCAGCAGAGCACAGACAAGCAGCAGGAAGAACAGGGAGGTTAGCATTATGAAATGTAATTAAAAGCAGAATTCCAAAGGGCAGCATAAAGAAGAGGCTTAAGGACACCAGATATCATGGAAGGCCTGACGTGAAACTTTAGCTCTACCAACACAAATGAAAGGAAGAGCCTGTTTAGCCCCTAGAGACTGATCTGCATTAGCAACCCCTAAGACCCATTTACTTCCTTCAAGATCTCAACCAACCCTTTAGAGAAAAGACAAGAGAGGCATTAAGGAAATAATCACTTTTGCATCTGTAGTTCTTAGCATGGTTGGATCTGTCATTGCTAGCATCCCCTGTTACAAAAGCAAAAACCATTAAGTAACTTAATCTGGAAGGCCCCATTTTGTAAAACCAAAGAAATGCATAACCATAAACAACATAACAAATAATGTTCAAAATTATGTCATTATATACAGAACTCAGAGATTCTTTTAAGTATCCAAAAGCTTTCCATAGCACAAAGTTACATGTATAAACTGTTATTCTATTCCATCTAGGTACCAGATTTCTCTTCACTGTCACATGTATGTGCACATGGGATATCTTGTAATTACCAGTGCTGCAGTGGGTTGCAAGCAAAGAGCTCTCAAAAACAGAGTAGTTTTAGACAGTTTGACTTTTATTGCTTTCATGGAATGAGGCAGCATGCTGTTCAAGAAACTAAACTGTTTGCTCTACAATAGAAAAAAATTTTTGCTGTCTACATTTTTCAAAGTGTAAAGGCAGCAAGAAGGGGTATGATGGGATTCAGAAGACAGAACATGAATAACTGCAACATACAAATAGTTATTTTACTCTCCTTTTGTCCCTTTTCTTCTCCTCTGACATTTGCAAGGGAGTATTTAAAACTAAAGACTAGTTTCTCATGTAAAAGACGGTATCTGCCTGCTCTCCCCACCTCCTCAATCCCCCAACAGACTCAGTTTGTACACACAGAGCACAAGTCTAATGCAATATTAATAACTTAGAGCACCCAAAGCAAATAGTAATAAAAGAAAGCCCATGAAAACTTCAAGTCTTTTCTAGAGAGAGCTCTTTAAAAAGATATACCTCATTAATGACATTCCATATTATCTGTGGGGGAAACACAGTAAGGTCTCAGATTCAAAGGTTGTTTAATACTCATGAATAAGACCCCAAATGCAAAGGGTCTAGTGGCTAAACTCATACATAATTTCATGTGAATGTAATTTCATGCTGCCTCCTTTTAGAAAAGAAAAGCAGCTTATGAAATGTTTTAAAGTCTATTTTAGAAAGCAATCCCACCATAGAGTCACTGCCAGATGTCTATACTATTTGACAAGCTACAGACAAGGTTTTGTCACCATGTGTTGTGGTTTTTTATACTGCCTTGTCTTAGTACTATATGCTATTTTCCCAATATATACAGGAAACCCCTTTACAAACAGAAAGGCAGTTGCAAATATGACTTCATGTACTTGTGATCCAGGTACACACATGAAGCTATGCTAAGCATATTTGCTGAAAAACAATTCAACTCTTTAACAATACTTGCTTAACAGAGTTTCTCTTTCTTAAAGTACAACAATACAAGTTGTAAATTAATTCTTTCTGATATAATTACACAGCCACACTGTTCCATAGATTTTTTTGGCTCAAACAGTTGAAGCTAATCATAAGCATCACTAAAATCTTCTCACACAATATATGAAATCATACTCCTTCCAGTCAGAGCAAAAATACTCATCTGTTAGAACATATACATGTATCCCATATTGAATTACTTAGACAAATAAAACCAGTGTCCTGCCAAAATTCTATTATATGGCATATGTCCTAGCAATTCATTTCAGCAGCTCTTTGATCTCCAGCTCCAAAAACCAGTTAAGACTGCAACAATATGCAAGCAATAGCACTGAGATTTAAAAGGCAAGACTTTAAAAGTGTTCAGAAAACAAGATGCTGTAAGGAAATATTAACACACACGTACACAGCCCATGTTTAGACTTGTAAATACCAACCTTTTTTGTAGTTTTGTCCAAAATCCAAAGCATGTCGCACATCTCCGTTAATCAGGTATTTTATGTGAGAACAGCATAAATGACACAGCATTTGAGAAACTCATGTATCAAAAGGTCCAAGTGTGCATGTTAAACTCTTCTCAAATGCAGTACAATTGACAGGCTTAGTGCAGTGCATTTAGCTTTTGCAGTGAACTTGTTACCACGGAAACCAGCAGCTGCAGGTGTTTTCCCATATACCAGGGCATGAAAATTCAGCAGTGAGCCTGTCTACTCAGTATTTTATTCACACAATTTTTTGGCCTCAATAACAAACTACTTCTCAAAGTCTGTTAGAAGACCAGACTGCATTAAAAAATAATTTTAAAAAGCTTCCCCTACACATGACCTTACCGAACAGTAAAGAGCACCTTTAAATGTTTTCTTATTTATCTCCTCCATTCTTCTCTCCAAAAGTGACCTACCTCCCTTGCTTTGTCTCCTTCAACAAAAGTGTGCAAAACTCACCCCGAGCAATGGGTTTTCACCCCAAAAATTGCTCTAACAACTTGGCAAGGCTCCAGCTTCCATGAAACAATGCTGACTTGGGAGAGGCTACAGGAATGCCTATTCTGATCATACAGCATAGCTTTGCAAAATTGTACCATGCTACAGAGATATCACCATGACTGGTATGATTCATGCTTCTTAGGATGAGAATATAAACACAAATACTTAGTAAAACCATAATGGAAATGAAAGGTAGAAAACCCCGTTTCAATGCAGATTTTCCACGGGACATTAAACCAGTAACTGAGTTATACACACAATGCTTACTTCTCATTTATGCTACAGATTGGAAGGCCAATATATACAAATTAAAATATGGGCACTGCATTTTTTTTTTTTTTTAAGCCCCTTTCCTCTGAATAAGATACTGGAATATTTACAAAATCTTCTGAGCTCCCAAACCATTCCTCTACTTGTCCTCTTTCAGTGTTACTGAATCAACAGCAACATCTACTGGGCACAGAAGGGCAAGATACAATTTCTTAAGAGATTAAAGGGCCAGGCACAATAGCTTATAATACTTACAGTATCTATTTCCGGATACTTTGGCATCACTTTGGCAGTCACTGTGAAACCAAAAATGAACAAAACTTTAAAATATACATTTGCTCTCTCTTCACCTCTCCAAAAGGAAAAGAAACCCAAAAGAAAGATGGAGAGAAGGATAGCACTGACTCCTGGTTGCCCTTTGGAAATGACAGATTACATAATGACGCATACATACGATAAATAACATGTTACAGTTAGGAATACTAGATACATTGGGCTAACAGAACCAGTTGACAAGAATTCTGCCAGTAAAAGTATTCAGATAGTCTTCAAGTTCATGCAATGGAGAGTTTTATTATGAACCTTTTTGCTCTTTAAATCTGTTTTTCCTCTTTGTTTGACAATTACACAGACTTACAAAATAAATACATAAAGCTAACCCCACCAAACTGATACCAACCAAAGAGCAATGACTAAAAACCAACCAGACCAGACCAAGCAGAAGTTCTTCAAAACTTCACAAAGAACAAGATGGATACATGTGAATCTAATAAATGCTCAGAACAAGGATTCCAAAGAACTGGCCTAATAATACCCAGTATTTGCCTTTCACAATACAACCTAGTGGGGTCTAAATTCCCTAACTACAACACTATAACTGGAGCCTTGTGAAAGGAGCACAGGACAATCCATATTTCTGACATGCTCATCTAAGCAATCAAAAGGAAATTACAGTAGGGCAAGCTCAGCTTCATCCTTGTTAGTGTCCTTCTGCAGGGACTGGTGTTCCACCTGCCTGATGAAAGGCACACACTGTGGTCAGGGTTCACAATCACAGCCCTTACCTGGATTTTGACATCTACACAATTCCCTCTTTTAAAATGCAATCAGATGAGAACAGGATCTCTGCTCTAAGCACTCAACCGTGCATCACAAATCAAGTGATTATTTATTAGAAGTATAAATGCTACTGGAAACTGAGAAAAACTCAAGACTCTCCTTTTACAAGTTGGGGCCCCAGTCAGCAGGAAACCAAGTTTCCCCTTGCTACCGTCCCCTCTGGTCTAGTGATGCTTCAATTCTTCAATACAGTGTCTTCACCCAGGAAGAGCTCAGCAGCCAGACTGAGCATCCACCCAGTCCTCCAGGCTGAGGAAGAAACTGGAGAGCACTCTTTTTCTGGTGCTCCACTCACTTTGCTAGGACATATGTTTGGAACTCCAATGCCTTTGTACCCCTTCTGCATGAAGCTGATTACCCTGCCACTTGAGAAGCCAAACAAGGTGTGTGCAGGGCACACGAAGCAGCTCAAGAGCACCACACACACCAAACTGCAGGCAGCCTTCTCAGGAATGACAGCAGCTCTGGACAAATGCAAGAGAACCCATGATGAGGTAGCTTGACCCTCATCAGTAAAACTACTGAAGGAATTACGCCCTCTCAGACTTAAAACATCTAAATGCTACCAACATTGGTACTGTTCTTCCACATGCTGCTGGGGAGCCTCTTCCTTGCAGTGCAGTGAACAAAAGTCCAGCAGTGCTGCTGGAGCCCCACCAGTCGGTAAACCAGGAAAACAACCCAACTGCTTTGCTTGGGACTGGTGCCAGCTGCACACACGGATGTCATTTTGATACCTTCTATCATCTTATTGACAGCCTTCTTATGTAAACATGTTTTGCAACAGTAAAATGGGCAGGCACAGGCCCTTTTTTGTGCAATGAAGTATGCCCAGGTACACAATACACCACATCAGACCACTGCTCTGCACTGGAACAACACAGAGGCACAGTACAACACACAAAGAGAGCAAATTTCAATCCACAGTATGGTTCCAGAACATACAGTCTGTGTTCTAAAATGAGCTGTTTCTCAAAAGAAGCAATAGTAGGGCGGGGTAAAAAGTACAAAAGCAGACGCGTAATGTGGCATTTTTCCATATTTTTCTCCCTACTCCTCTGACTGCAAGCCCTGTCTATGTGGAAAAAGAGACTGCTAGTATCTTGCCTCGAAAAAAAATCTGTCCTCAACACAAAGAATGCTAACAAAGAGGACTTCAGGACTTAAGAGAGCTGACTCTGCTTCTAGGCCCACCAGCCTTGTTTCAACTGGGTTTTTTAGCAATTCCTGACAGCATTACAGAGGTCCCTAATACGTTCTCTGCACACACCTGGCCTCATGCATGTATCTGCACACCTTACTGGAAACAAGCTGCTGGCAAGACTGCCTGGTTTTCAAGGACTTGCTGCCTACCTCAAAGAAACCTCAGCAGAAGCACCATTAATGTGTTTTCCCCAAAACCTTTACCTTTTGGCCATGTTTCCTTGGCAGCAGTTAATCCCAGGGGGCTTATTTTCCACTGAATCTATCATTTTCAGTGTAGCTGTTTTTCCCCAAGATGATTTTTGGATGGAAGTGACACATCTCGCAGGGATACCAAAAGGCCTTCCCCTCCTTCCTCCACACACTTAGTAAAATGTGTATTTCCCCAGGTAAGTCTTTACAAAACAGGTTGCACAAATTTGACAGCAGAGAATTTTAACTGACAGACTCCAGATACATCAAATTTACTTCTGTCTTCTCTATACAGAGTTGTTCAGCAATGTCAATGGAAAATATATTAGTCTGTTCAGTAATTAGTTTAGATGACATTTGAAGAGTACAATAATCTAATTATGTTCAACAAATAACTTTAAAGAATGACAATTTTTCTAATGCCCCCTATGACCAACAAATAGGCTTAAGCAGGTATGATAAGCTGAGCTGAGAAAATAAAGCTTCTCACTAAACAACTTAAATTGCTTCCAGCTATAGCAGAAAGCAAAACTGGAGTTGAAAAGAAACTTCAATATTTTATTTCATTATTCTCAACTCTTTCTGTTACCAAAGTTCCCTCCGCCTATGTAAGGGGGGTTTGACTTCCTAAACACTAAAAGAGAGTGCATTGATTAGCCCCAGAAAATCTGTGCATTTGCATGAAACAGCCCTGAGTAATTCCTTAGCGCCAGAGGCAACAACTGAACCCAACACCTAATCTGGGTATTGGCTAGAACTGAGGCAAAGCAATTCATTTCCATAACAAATGGTCCAGCACAAACAGTCCAGCTGGAAGCCAGTGAGTCTATGTAACCCCACATTTTACCCTACAGATATGTAGATGATGCTGAAATGATATTAAGCATGTGAGACCTTGTCACTCAGATGGTTTCTACTGCACCTATCCAGGACCTAACATTTACATTCACAACTTCCCCATCTTCCCGGCCTGAGAAGCAAGTGCCAAATCCAGCAAGCAGCCTGCCCTTGCAGAAGAATAAGCCAGTTTCTAATATAGAGTTTGGGTTTTTTCTGTTTAGTTATTATAATCAAGCAGATTTACAAAGATATCCACTGCCTACAGATGCAGGAAAATGGGATTTACAGAATGCCTAAGCAGGTTAGACATGTAACCCCTCCTGAATTTCAATTATACTGCTGCTTAGGCACTTTTCCAATTTCTTTGGGGCCACCTGAGGCACCAGAAGCACAAAGGTACTCATGTCAGGGACTAAACAGAAGTGACAAAGCTTTCCTGCTTTAGTTTCAGCAAGCATCTATTGCTTCATCCTGCACTGAGAATATCTGAAAAGCAAAGCATGGTTTAAATAAAAAGAGAAAGATTCACTACATTCAGAAGCATGACAAAAGCTAGGAATTTTCATAATAAACTAAATGTTACTGCTTTCCATTCTGATTTCCATCTGGCTATACATTTCAAATAGGTTATAAACCAAAGAACACCTATAACTACATAATATTAAAATATATAAAACCAAGAAAGTTGTATTAACTTTCACTGGTTTAATGTCGGTAGAGAATAATTTCACACCTCCCTATGTCCCATAAAAATGCCACTACTTGAGGAAATTCCAAATTTCAGTTTGCATTCATCACATCTTACCGTGGAAGTGTTTTGAGCACCACACAGAACAAAGCAGGTATAGTTTCCCTCAACTTTATCTTAAAAAGTCCTTGCTGCTTGTACAGATGATTGGTGTCTGCCTCTCCCTTGGCAAGAAGCTCCCCAAGCACAGAGAGATGAAGGCAGTCAGGCTGACAGATCTCCAGCTATACCTCCCAAGTTCATGCAATATCCAGCTAACAAGGAACTCCAGCAAAACTCTTTCTGAAAAGTAAATCACTCTCTAGGAAATGGGAGAATAGAAAGGAAAGAATAGCAAATGCTGTGTCCAGGCTGCTCATTATAACAGAAAACAGGGGAAGAAATAGAAGTG
Source organism: Coloeus monedula (assembly GCF_965178545.1). Taxonomy (NCBI): domain Eukaryota; kingdom Metazoa; phylum Chordata; class Aves; order Passeriformes; family Corvidae; genus Coloeus; species Coloeus monedula. Next base: position 93,830,776 of record NC_138783.1, read on the forward strand.
TAACAATGCAGCAAAGATATTTCCAATACACCATTAAAAGTTGTGATGTATATGCCACTGTGGCACATGGTGCTTGCGACATCTCTCTGAAACATTTGTCAACAGAGTTCAAAAAACTTTGAAGAAAAAATTAAAAATGCTTTTATGCCTTTGATAAAGGCTAAGAGCAATTTCAGGCAGGACCATTTCCTGAAAATGTTCTTTTCAGCAAGCAGCAGCTGAACTGAAAATCCATCAAGTGTGGCACTTAATTACATAGATAGATAGATAGATAGACCCACACACATATATACACACAATGAATTTTAGTCCTGACATTACCAAACTACCTCTGTGTAGCTCATTTTATACCTTTTTACACTAGTGAAGCTTTTCCACTCTGACTTCTTGAACTGAACAAGAAGTTATTTTTATATATTCCATATCTGCTGTAATTCCCAGGAAATAAGGAATTAGAGTAAGATGTTTAATATCAATTTCATTTAAGAGGGTGGTTAACTTGTATAGCTTAGAAGTTTTAAGACGAAAATCCTGACAAGACTCCTACTGATTTTAATCAGACTGGATTTCACTGCTCTATTACTCAAAGCAGCAACACAACACTGAGAGGTTTACCATGCAAAGCTTTTTTTTTTTCCATGTTGTTAGACAGATTATTCCAATTAGCTTTAAACATGTCTCGTTTTGAGGAACAAAGCTCATAAGAATTTGCCACATTCCCTCAGCTGAAATTCACTTTTAATAAAAAGCTGCTCCTTTAGCTAACACATAAAAACACTAGCTCACACACACATGCTGAAACTGGTACCAGTCCTACAGCCAGTAAGGGAACAGGCTTGTAAACACATTTATAAGAAAATAGCCACCAACAATGGGAAATGCTAACACTGTACACATAATATCTGCTGTATCTTACTTGGACATGCACTTCACATCAATCAAAACACTAGTACCAAACAGAAAGCTCTACATGGATTTTCTTAAAAGCTCCACAGCAAAACAGAACCAGTCTTTAAAGGACAATCCACTGACACCAAGCAGATGAAGAAAGTGCACAGCAAAACAAATACCCTTTTCTGCCAAAAAATTATGTTGAGCCCAGATCAATGTTCATAAAAAAAGAAAACAAATCCCAGGTTCCCCCTCCTTGAGCACTGTGGCAGATGCCACCAGGGATAACAATAGCTCCCAGCTACGTGCTGGACCGTGTATCACTAAGTGGCTTGTGTATTATAGCTTAGAGACTCCTGCCCTAGTTGGCTTGTATTTAAAGGTAGAAAAGGTCATGGGCTATTTAGCACCTGCATGACAGACTGAGAAGTCTGTAATGCCATCTTCCTTCCATGGAAGACGTACCAGCGTTAATCAGATGACAGTACACTGGAGTCACGCCCATGAAATGAAGCGGTCTTGTAGCTGCACTTGGAATTTTAACAAAGAGGAAATCTCCAATTGCCTCACAAATTTTGGTCTTGACATTTTAGTTGGGATTTTTGTGTACACAACCAACCTCATAAAAATACTTAGTGTGATATTCATAGCCTCATTTTTCACATATACCTTCTAGCTATAGTCATCTAGTTTATAAGTTATCCCCTGAAAAGAAACATTTCATCAAGTTGTTACTGGAAGCATGCTGTAATGTACATCTTTGCCAATTAAAATCAAAATTCTATTAAGACATTGAACCTGATAAAGCTTCTTGGAGAATATAAAACAGCTCCAAGAATAAAGGAACTTTCTAAATATATTGCATAAATGAAAGATTTCTCCCCAAAAAATGCAGCGGCACTCACTCTTCTAGCTACCAATAAAAGCAGCTTCTAAGAGATAGTTTTGAGTTTCTTAGTTTGTAATTAAGATTTTTAAAGATTGTCTTTGTACACTACCAAGGAACAGAAAGGACTCAATCCAAACAGAATTAACTATTGTTTTTCTGAAAAGTCACCTAATTTGAAATAGTATAATTATTGTAACAATGAATACCTACAATGTTTCCATTGTACATTACTTTTGAAATCTTGTATTCATACAGTTCTGACTAGTGGAAGTAAAGGGCTAATACATGTAGCTGAAGTTATACTGTGGGCTCTGAGTATAACTGAAGTTACCAGAGGTACAAGTGTTTAAGAGAAATGTTGGTTTTTCCCCCTTCTGATGCAGGTGATGAGTCATCAGTGGCCTTGATAATGTACCCTGTGCATCCTGTTGCAGTGATGTTGCAGCTGTATATAATTCAGTTAAAACTGTCACCTCCAGTAACGCCATTGTGCACTACCTAAAATGGTGTTTATGTATGGAAAACAATGCAATTTAACACTTTGAGATGGTACCATGCACATTTCTTTCAAAGAGCACGAGTGTAACAGATGAGCATTTCAAGTGCCTGTGAGTGCAACAGCTGATCCTGTGTTTTGCAGCACTATTACAAGTGTTAGAATTGGCACATCACAGTCGCTCTGCTGTCTTGTCAGCTGCCTTGTAATTTCAGATGCAAAAATGCCAAAAATCGGGTAAATTGAGGCAAGAGTACACACAAGTTGGGCTGATGTTATTAAGCTTCCATCTCACTTGTGCTCTGCCTCAAGCCGAATTTTGCATGCTTTCAAGCTCAACCCTTAAAGCTTTCAAGATGCAGTATCTTCTCTCTGTGTGCAAACTTAGAGACACAATGAAGACCTCATCTTAATTGTAACTTCTGGGAAGACACTGCAGTAAAATATTGCTGTTAATATGGTATCAATAGCACAGCAGATGAGTTCCTGGGGAGGGAGAGGGAATTAAAACTTCAGCAACAGCAACATATGGTTTAAATAAGAGAAGAAAGATGCTCTCCATCATACAGTATTATTAGTCTGCATGGGAGACTAACACCCCTCACATTTGCTTTCAGAAGTCAAAAATAGACAAGGGAGAGGACTCCAACATTATCTTCCATGGCAGCATCTCTCTTTCTGCCTTTTCCCACTACAAGACTAAAAGGATTAGTTTCACAGAGCAAGGCACTATGGATCCCTTTACCAACAGAAAAAAATACTTGCTTCTTTTCTTGAAATAAATATTTGAATAAGTATTAAAACTAGAGAAAAACATCTCCTCATTTTAGATGTTCACAAAGTTTTGCCACTGTAGTTCTTTTCAGAGCAGATTCATTTTTGCAGTCCCTTGATAAAGTGAGAAAATCTTAACATACAAATTGCATGAATTAAGAGCAATGATTTGTTAAAAATCAAAACCCAATAAAATGTCCACAAACAATGATTCATTCAGTCCTCAATACCAGCAACAACAGTATTAATTATGGCACAGAAAAGCTTTCATACTTCATTTAGCTGTAAAATTTATGAACTTTAGCAGAAATTATCTGCCACCAAGTTTCTCATATAGTCTCTGCCTAGTTCTGGGAAAGCTCCTTTCCCAGTCTACACACTGTTGTCTTCAAGTCAAAAGAAAACAAACAGACCTTTTTTTGAAAACTACATCCCACTTTTTCCAGGGATAGAGAGAATCATCAGGTACTTTGCAGTTTCAACTAATGGCTTGTAATTCAGCTGTCAGGATATAACCAAGAACTTCTTTCACTAAAGCTCATGTCCCCTCCACATACACTACAGTGACAGAAGGGCAGCAGCTACAGCTAAAAGATGAAATTAGCACAGTGAAGTGTGTGCAGGCTATTCTAGGCAGTCTCATGCCTATGAAGTACATCTCTGCACTCTGCTCCTGGTCTGCCTCCACTGCTTTCATTTCAATCCCTGCAGTTTACTAAGCTTCCTTTGTAGACGAACCAGTCAACCACTGACTTGCTGGCATTTCAGCAGAGAATACACACACAACTTTGAACTCAACACAGCTCTCCCCTGAAATTCTGGGGAGGGTAAGTAGCACTTTCCCATTTGAAACCCTTCAGATGACACAAAACAGAACTATCTTTCCTCTGACTTCATCCTCCAAGGCCTGCCTTCCTAGGACCTGTTTCTTTCTTCTTCTTCCACCACAGAAGCCCAGTGCTCTTAGCCTAGCTTAAAGCCCTGAGATGGAACCAAGTACACCCAGCTCACCTCTAGCAGTGGTTTGTTTCCCTAGAGATTTCATTAAGAACAAGCTAGAGACTGCACAAACTTTTTAAGTAGCCTGTTCAACCACTGCCCCAATTCAGTCTAAATTTTCTCTACAGGAATCAAGTTCACATTTTCTTGCTCTTATTCTAACAGTTATGGACAACAAGAAAATTGAAACAAGCAGATATTCACCTTCTTCCTTAACTAGCACAGATCTCCACTAGAAGGTCAGAATACGTGTGATTTCCCTTCAGTTTTCTTTTGTAGTCTAGATACACATGCCTGATTTCCACAGAAATCATATCTGATCAACCCTGACATCATCCTCTGGAATTACTGCTGGGTTTTTTTGCATCTTTCCTTGTTGCCTCCAAAAGAAATTTCATTCTGGCTGAGACGTCACTGGTACAAAAGCAGAATGATTAGAGTAATCACTACTTCCTGTTAAGTCAGAGCAGAATATGAATCATTCTGTAGTAGCAACATCATTAGTTCATTCCAGCTGAAAGAATGAGCTGTTTTTCTTTTAGGACAAAGGAGTCATATCCTGTTTTATAATTGTATATTAAATGCGAAACTGTATCTTAGTGAATTCCACCTTTCCAGTTTTGGAACAGCTTTCCAGCTTTGAGTGGTTTGCATAAATATGTTTAGGTATTTTCTAATGAGGCTTTATAAAAACATTTTTCAAAATGAAATGAAGATTTGTTAATAAAAAACAAATGCCATCAGATGCAACTGCTAATCAAATTATAAAATTACAGACCATCTGCACTAGGCAAAGGTTCCATTCATATATGAACTATGTGACAACCTCCTGCATGGGTAAATATAAGATCAGATAGTACAGTAAGAAAAAAAGTAATCTTAGTCCCAATAACTATAAGCTAGCACTCACTACAGTTTTCTGCCTATGGTCCACAGCAACAAAAGTAACGTCATATGGTGCAGAGGTATTTTTTTACTTGCTTCTCAGCAGTTTCTCAAAACTATGATTTTAAAACTGTAGGAAGGTAGGTCAGGTTTCTCTGGGATGGCTATTTTTTGCTAAACGATTAATTTATGGAATTATTTTAATTTCTTATAACAAGCATCAGTCCTCCCGAGTACAGGTTTTCACTGGCTGCTATTAAACATCTGTTTTCATGGTGACATCAGCCGCCTCCGAGTGAACACTCAGCTATTCCAGTAGGGCTACCTACCCTACTCTCATTGTTAGAGACGAGATACAACTGCTAAAATTCTTGAAGCCATCAGTCCTCTTCTTAACTGTCTGGCAGCCAGCAGGACAGTTTCAAAATACGCTATATTTTTCTCACCTGCCATGATTTCTGTCACCTCCTGCTTATCTTGCACAAGCTGCATGGTATCTGGCACCACAACCTGATGGTTTGTATCTTCTTCTTTCTCTTCATTAGGCTGGTTGGCTGTCGCAAAACAGTTGCAGCTTCCAGTTTCTTTGCACAGGATCAGAGTCCGATACCAGTAGTCAGACATGAAAACTCTGTGAGCTGATTTCTGAAATAGAACAACAAACAGAAAATCATTTGCTGCAAAACATAAAGAAAAAACCTAGCTACTTGAAAGAAGAGGCTGAGATGTTAAGGATGACAATTACATACACATTACCATATCTTTGATTTTATTTGAAGAAAAAATATGCAGTTTACAATAGCAATCCATGGTATAATACCCAAAGTAAAATGTTCAAGTTCCGTTTCTCAAAATGCTTATATCATAGGTCAGGAAGCCAATATAAAAAACAAAGGAAAAAAAAAAAACCCATATACAAGTATCAAATCACATGTGAGCTGCATAAAGGCAAAAAAAAAAATCAATATCACTTTGTAATTTCAGCAGAATGAGTCAATATTTATCTTAAAAGCACCTTCTAAAACCAAGTTTAACTAGGTGAAAGAACACGTGAGAACACAGGTTGTCAAAAAAGTGAAAGAATAAAATAATGATAAAAAAGGACAAGATACTATGATTGCCATTATATGGGGGGCTGAAATTACAGTACAAAGTTTTCAAAAATAAATTAACTGAATGAAACCTTGAGAGTTGAAATCTGGCAGGAAGAGGAGATGCTTTTTCTGACACAGCACCCAGGTCCTTCACTGCTACCCTCTTCCTGAGCAGAAGGGGCAACAGTTCCCTTAGCCTAGCAGGAGCTAGAAATTACCAGAGGCTTATTATGTGTGTTTCCCGGTAAGAGAGCAAGCACATCCCTAAACACCTGCAGGTTTCTCAGTTTATGCCAGAGAACTACAGGGGCGCTTGTTTTTTAATATAAACAAAAATCACCCCCTCCTTGAAATAACAACTAAAACAGCATTAACTGTGAAAGATTTCATCCACATGAGGAAACATCTTGATCTTTCCAGATACATAGTAGTTGTTAAAAGGTAGTTGGGAACTCCGAAAAGTTGAACCATTGAATACTTCACGTTCAAAGGGACTTCTAAAAGTCACCAAGTCCAATCCTCCTGCAATGATTAACTCAATCAGGTTGTTCAGAACCCTGTCCAACTGATCTTGAATGTTTCCAGGGATGGGACATCTACCACTTCTCTGGGCAACCTGTTCTAGTGTCTCACTGCCCCATAGTAAAAAAAAAAAAACCAAAACCAACAAAACAAAAAGCCCCACCTTTCTTACATCTCATCTAAAATCAATCCTTCTTCAATTAAAAATATTACCCCTTGTTGTATCTCAACATGCCCTTGTAGAAAGTCCCTCTCCAGATTTCCCACAGGCTCCCTTAGGTACTGGAAGGTGCTGTAAGGTCTCCCTGGAGCCTTCTCTACTCCAGGCTGAACAACCCCAGCCATCTCAGGCTGTCTTCACAGGAGATGTGCTCCAGCCCTTCAGACGAACTTCATGGCCCTCCTCTGGACTCACTTCAACATGTCCACATCTTCCTCATGTTAGGAATCCCAGAGCTGGATGCAGCTCTCCAGGTGAGGTCTCACCAGAGAGAAGGGCAGAATCCCCTCCCTCAACCTGTTGCCCACACTGCTTTTGATGTGGCACAGGATTCAACTGGCTTTCTGGGCTGCATGTGCACATGGCCGGATTGTGTCCAGCAGCACCTGGACAATGTCTCATCCACCAGCACCTCCAAGTCCTTCTCAGCATGGCTGCTCTTGAGCTGTTCATTCCCCAGCCCAGATCAATACCAGTGGTTGCCCTCACCCAGGTGCAGCAGTTTGCCTTTGGCCTTGTTAAACCACATGAGATTCCCAGGGTCCCATTCCTCAAGCTTGTCCAGGTCCCTCTGGATGGCACCTAGTCCTTCCAATGTGCCAACAGCACCACTCAGCTTGGTGTCATCTGCAAACTTGCAGGGGGTGCACTTGATCCCTTTGTCACTAGTGAAGATATTAAATAACATTGATCCCAATACAGACTCCTGAGGGACATTACTTGTCACTGATGTCCATCACAACTCTGAGCCTTTGACACCACCCTCTGTAAATGACCATTCAACCAATTCCTCATCCACTGAACAGTCCCCCATCAATCCATCTCTCTCCAGTTTAGAGAGAAGGATGTTGTGGTGCACCATGTCAGAGGTTTTACAGAAGTCCAGATAAATGACATCTGTAACCATTCCCTTGTCACTTGTTGTGGCCACTCCATCATAGATGGCCACTAGGTTAGTCAGGCAGGACTTTCCCTTGGTGAAGTCATATAGGCTGTCCCTAAACACCTCCCTGTCCTCCATGTGCCTCAGCACAGCTTCCAGGAGGATCTGTTCCATGATGGGGAAGGGTAAGGGGAGGATAACAGGTCAGTAGTTCCCAGGGTGCTCCTTTCTACACTTTTTAAAGATGGATACAATGTCTTCCCTTTTCCAGTCACCTGGGACTTCACCCGACTGCCATGACTTTTCAAATCATGCAGCATGGCTTGGCAACATCAGCCAGTTCCCTCAGGACTCTGGGATGCATCTCATCAGGTCCCATACATTTGAATTCCTCCGGTGGGCACAAACCTGATCTTACCCTACAGTGTGAGGGACTTTGCTGCCCTGGTTTGCATCCTGCAGTTCATCTACTCAAGAGGCGTGGGAATAGAGGCTGCCAGTGAAGCCTGAGCACCTCAGCCTTCTCCTCATCCATTGTTACCAGTTTGCCAGGCCTGCTTATCAGCAGGGGTACACTTTCTTTGACTTCTCTTTTTTTGGCTGACATACCAGTAGAAGCCCTTCTTGCTGCTCTTTGCATCCCTTGCCAAGTTCAGCTCCAGTTTTACCTTGGCCTTCCTCAACACAACCCTACAACTGGACTGCATCCCTATATTCTTCCCAGGATACCTGTCCTTGCTTCCTTCCCCTGTTCTCTTCAGGAAATTACACCAATCCAGAGATGGGTTTGTTCCAACTCTCCACCAGAAGGCATATAAGCAAGAAAAATAACAGTCCAAATCTCCAAGCACAAGGGACCTGACAGGCTTTTCCAAGTCTATCTGGAAAACACTAGGCCCAAGTAGGGGTGATATGTATCTCCCTGCGCAAATTTAATGCTTTTAAGATAAGAATAAGATGCACGGTCAATCTTCATTTGTCCTGCAAGCATCAAAATCCAAGTGTTTCTAGTGTATCTGTTTCTAGCTGCTGAATAAATTGAGTAAAAGCATCACTCCAGACAATGGATATGAACAGTGACATAAGTCTGCATTCTCTATATTACATTTGAAGGTATCAGTTTTATACACTTGAACAAAATAAACTCTTTTATATTAAGAAGGCTTTTTAAATGGAGTTATCTGTTTAAAAAGAGGCAAAAAAAGACACATTTTTTAGCTCCAGATCCCTCAGGAATCACCCATGAAGAATCAAGTACTCTCTCTGGCACTTACTACAATACTTTAACAGAAGAGAAGATTTCCAGATAAAACACTCTTCAAGTATTACAGCAAGGTGCAACTTCTCCCCAGTTTAAAGAGAGCAATTTTGTTTTATTTTAGCCAACATATTGCCATTTCCTCAGTTCTCCCTTTGCCTATTTCCAGACTTTGAAGCCTTGCAGTGTTTGTCAGACAATGGGTAATGGAGTTAAAAGCAAATTGCTCATCTCTTTCTATAGCTGCTGAACTGGACAGGTTCACTGCACACATCATTCCTGTCACACAGAAAGTGGCAAACACTCCAGCTGTACTAATGCACATTCTGCTAGTAAACAATGTATGCAGCAAGTAGGACATAGTTTTAAGCTGCTTCTGCCTCTACAACTGTCTGGCATGCCACGTGCAACAACTGGCACAAGTGTCCACATGCAGGTACCTAAGCAGCACAGAGGGTTCCATAAAAAAAGCACTTCAGAACAATTCAATTTTTTTTTTTAATTCTGTGGGAGCAGGGGGAATTCTTTCAATTACCCTTATATCTGAGACATTAAATAGATTTTACTTCTTAAAGCCACTTAGCAAAGTTAAAGTTATCCAGTCCAGAACTTCTTACCCCAAGAACTGGGGCAGAGATGGGGAAGTCTTCTCTGCAGGAAACAAGAATCCCAGAAACTCCCAGCAGTTTTTCTCCCGGCTCCTGTGCAAGGTGAACCGAAAAGCAGCTGGATCTGTGCTTCAGGAGTGAACAAATTACTCAAGGAATAATTTTTTAATTTACTGCCTTTCAGGAATGGAAACTTCTGAAGATTAGCAGAAATAATTATATACAAACATGCAGTTAAAGACATGCATTTAATTTATGACCTTAATCCTTAATTATTTTCTGATCCACTGATCATCTTTATTTTAAGAGCAGTAATGTAAACTTAGCTCTCAAGCCAATACAGCAGGAACTCTGGGGGCAAAGAAGTTGGAAAAATACATACAAGAGATATAGTCACTGTATATGTTTGTCACACTTCCATGGAGAGAAGCAGCTTGCACATACTTGACCAAGATTGCCTAGAAAAAGGAAAACATAAAAAGGAGAGGAAAAAAGAAACCCCAAACCATCTTTTTCTTTTGGTTTATGAGCTAATACAAGATGTTCCAAATAGTCAAAGCATCCCTCATGGATATATCTCCACTTGGGTCACTGCAGTGACACTGCATCATTTTCTTACTATTTCAAAACATCCAAAGATAAACTCATACCCTCAGCCAGCATAAAACTAGGCTGATACGCCAAGAAAAAAACCCAAGACTAAAATCTCCTTTTGACATTTACAGATCTGAGCAAGTGCTCCTGAACCTCAGTTTCATGTGCTAGAACCAATACTGCTTTTGAGTTTTTCTGTTTGCTTTAAACTAGATTGTTGATGTCAAAGTTGGTGAAATACCCAAGCAAAAGCAGGGGCAGAATTTGGATTAATTTGTCAGGACACAAAGGCACTGGTAGATTTCACCGTAGCCAGGACCTCTCTACCTGTGGGCCCAAAAGCTGTATTTAAGTAATAATATTCTTAATACCCTTAATTCTTAACTCCACATTACTCCTTAATTAAGGTTCAAGTGCTTCCTGAAACATTGCTTATGAAATTCAGACAAAAGAACAGTTTTTGAAATCAAGAGTGCTATTTCAATCACTTTGCACACACACTTCACTGAATTTACTTCAGTTGCCCATTCAAAATCCCCCTTTAATTTAAGAATAACATTGCAAAGGCAGTAGTTAATTATTATCTTCAAATGTAGCCAGATTACATAAGGCACACAGTTCTCAGAAACTGAAATCCATGTTCTGCAGCCACTCCTCCAAGGCAGTTAAACCCACCTCCCAGGGTCCCATCACCCTGAATCCATGCACTGTTACTAGATCACTGTTGCTGCCAAATGATGCAACTTCTTCAGCCATTTCCCTGGTGAAGTGCATTATTTCTAGTCAGGTGTAACACAAACATTTAAATATAGCTCACTTCTAAGACCATTTGCCCGATATTTTCAGATTGTCCTGTGAATCACCTCCCTCAGCATTTAATCATTGCAGCATTTTACTGTGCTTTCATCATTGTTCCATTTAAGTCACCAAGAAATAAAATGTATTTGTGTGGGGAAAACTGCTCCTAATTTAGTATCTACTAAGATTTCGCACACTTATTTTCCATATACATGATGACACTTTATGCCAATGCCTTTAAAGAAAAACTGTTTCATATCTGGCCTGGATAGCAGGCTTAAACTTAGTAATTCACCAAGCTCAGTACGCCCACATCAAAAGAGGTAGCGGAGTCCAGATGATGACGTAAGAGCTCATCCATGTATCCTGCAGGTCTCTGCAGGAGAATTGGACTGAACTGAATACCAACATCTGTATAGTAGTATTTCTTTATTTTAGAATGGATTAAAATACACTGAACGGCATTTAAACCTGTCAATATTGCTCTGATGAGAACCTTATTTCAGGTACGTGTATCTGGTCTGCAGCATTCTTTCCAACTTTTATTCTTTGCAATGCTGGCCAGCCATTCTTCCCATTGCCCCCTGCAAGGGGAAAGTGCAAAATACACCAGACACACATTATAGCCCAGGTTCCTCCCATCCAAGATCAGACATGAAACTGAGATGTCTAAGTTAAGAACCTACTTGACCCACATGATTTCAGCATTCCCTGGAGTAAGATATGTGCATCCTCTGAGGCTCATCAGCCCCTTCTTCAACTCCAGAGCGTCCAAGGCAACTGCAGACGAACCCAAGTTTGTATAATGAAAAGTCCCACTTTTGTATACATTACCAACAGAGTGCCACAAAGGATGAGTCACATAAAATCAATAAAACACTTTAGGATTTCAGTAAAGTCCAATAAATGACTCAAGTTCTGCCTGTGGAGATACTGTATTTCTACTCTTGCCCTTCTCCCAGTCCTTTCATATTTTGTTCAAAAAGATGAAGAGGAAAAATCAGCAACAAAGCCCCTTTCTCATCTCTCTCTAGGGCATGTAGAATACCCACACATGTTTTAAGTCAAAATCAATTTAAAGACTAAATTTTTTCTCATTTGGAGCTGTACTGTGATCAACTTTTAACTTGAATACTAAGTAGTCCTTCAAGATAAAGGGTCTCATTTTTTATTTAAAAGCCTTTCACAAAGCATTAAAAGTCATCAACAAGCTTATGTAGAAAAGACTAATTCCAAAGAAAATGCAAGACTATTTAGTGAGAGCTAACCTGAGGCCTCTAAAAAGGAAAAAAAAAAATCAAATGTGTTTCATAAGAGAAATGCTTTCTTATTTATTCAACTTCTCATCCTATAGGTAGCCACTTCTTCTTTGAGGAATGCTTACAAGCTTAAATAAGTCGCTTGCCTGTCTTCCTTCCTCCTTTTGGGGCAGACAGACATAAGAAGTTTATCTTTTGTTAGTCCACTCAGAACTGTGCATTATATTTTAAGACCTCTAACAAAAAGAATAAAAAGATAAACCTAAGATGACAGAGGGTAGCCGAGTTCCCAAGACTTGAGCAACCTTCCCTACTGCCTGACAACAACCACTGCACACAGGTGCAGGAAGAGCTTCAAGTACTCAGCCAAATTCTCTTCTTTTTCAGAGCTACAGGGCCAGTGCACACCAAGCCATCCATGGACCATCAGAGCAGAGCAGGAGGACAAGGAAACAACAGCTCCATGCAGGAATGAAATGAGGTACGGACAAAGCCAGAAGCTCCTCCTTCTCCTCCACTGGTTGTAAGCATCCTCACCTGAGCTACATCTCATGTCCCTCAGAAACCTGCACCTTATACATGCCTAATTTCCCCTTTGCACCCACCACAGGAAAAAAAAAGGGGGCCTCAACTTTTATACAGCATAGAATTTGAAAAGTGGCTTGTCATTCATTCTGTACAAACTTGATGTCCAATGCTGAGTGCAAGACTTCTGTATTTTCAGTGAATATAACCAAAGACAAGTCAGAGTTTGAGGAGTGTTAATGTAAATGTGAAAAATCTCCATATTACAGAATTCCAGTTGCCTAGGGATCATTATTACCAAAAGCATAATTTTCTTGGTCTTTAAAACTCCCACCAAACCACCTACATTCCTGAAAACTGAGCTCTTGGAATTAGACATCTAAACTTCTCCTTCTGCCTCCTCATACTGCTCCCACACACCAGCTTTCTTTCCCACTCATTTCTCTTTCCATCCATGAGATGTCAAATAAAATACTGGCCTTAACATGGTGTCCTCTGAAGCAGCATGGAGAGTGGCTTATACTTCTCTAGAACAGTTCACTGTATCTATTCAGATCACATTTCACATCCAAGAACCCAGAGAATGACAAGCCAGGTTTCATTTTTAGATTAAGCCTGAAACACAATAGAAGCTGATAGTGCTATGCAGTACTCTGTGGAGAATGAGGTGATTTTGTACTTGACCCCTTATTTCAAGGGGCTGATAAATCTCCCCTTGTTCAAGTTGTTGTCATGATAAACCCAATCTCCCATCTCACCAATGCATGATTTCGTGCACAAAGCCCTGACAAACACAAGATGCTGCCCGCCAGCATGAGGACACTACACAAATCCCGTTTGTTTAACTCGGAGGTACCTGTGGCCAAGCATGCAAATCCCAACCCCTAGACTAATTCAGTTGAAAGAAAAATATACGCTTCTTTCTGAAGGTCACTGAGTACATGGCATGTTCTGTTTTTTAATTTATCAGGGGAACAAGCATCGTAATATTAGCAGTTTCTCTTGAAATCAGAACCTGGAACATCTAAGATGTTTCTCTGAAGAAAGCTCCAAGGAGAGTGCCTTTGTTCAGTGACCGTAAAACCAGAGTACGTGCTTTGCTCAGCTCAGACGACACAGGTCTCTGAGAGATCACTTGGGTCACTTCATACCACCGACTTGCTGACAAACATATAATAGGTGTCCAGTTTCAAAGGGCTCACAGAACATCTACTCCACATGTCCCTTCTCTTCCTCCTCCCCCCCCCCCCCCAACCCCAGCTCATGGCAGATCAAAAGCATTTTGCAATAACCCACCAAGAAAATCCTCAAGACTCATAGCTTCAGCATTCAGTCTTTTACCATCACACAAACAGAGGGGAAAAAAGACATAGCTGAGGTTTCCTAAGGCTCAAGAAACCTTCCTTAACTGCCTGTCTACAGAGATGGAGAGCACTGCCAATGTCCTGTGCCTGCAGAATTTCTTGAAGCTAAGTGCAAAGTAAAGGTAATGCTTCAGGAAAGAAGAGGCCAGTTCTCTTCTGATCTACTTGGATTTAATTTCCTGTTAAGTAACCATGATGAATACTTCCTAATGAAGTTGTTATAGATTTACCCAACAGTGTAATTTTGTTAGAAACAGCAACTGACAACTTTAATTGTGAAAGGAACACAGCATTCGAAGTTTCAAGTAGATGTGTGTTTTAAGACGATTAAATCTGGTAGCTATTTTGAAGCTCCTGCAAAGCCTCAACAGTGTACACAGGTGGCTACCTTGAAGACTGATTTTACAGACCTCCATCATTAAAAGAAAGAAAGACCTTTCCATGCAACTTCCATAATTATTTTTGTATAGTCCAGTCCCAAATCAGTGAAGCATATATCTGGGAGCCATCTGAAGCACAAGAATTGCAAAGTTCAACAGAAAAAAAAAAAAAAAAATCACGTGCATGTGACCCAGACCTCCCTACAGAAAAGATAAGAATGGATAAGAGGGTTATGTGGTAGCAGCCAGGCCCAAAACACGAGAAAGGACATGCAACATCAAGTACAAAAACAACGCTCAAGTCTCTACCCTACCACTGTGCCTTTATTAGACACAGGTGGTGTTTTAGCACCTTCTTGAATTAGGATCCACATCAAATCTTTTTCCTCTCCACTCCTACTAAAATGATGTTTTACTTTTTTCCAGAATAGTAGTATTTCTCTTTTATCATGCTAAACAAACTTGCACAGGGTAAGTACCTTTAATAAACACAGACCCTGCTACTGAACATTAATTTGACTGTTCCACTCCCCAAGCCAAAAAAGCTCTGTATGTACTAATAAACTCCAAAAAGCACTTATAATTATCACAAAAAGGCAACCTACAGAAAATATTTTAGAAAACAATTTTGGTTTCTATTTATTTGCTTTCTGAGATTTTCTATTTCTCTGCTATTTACATTCTCAGTCATTCTGACATCACTAAATCAAACTGACTGTATAAAGGAAATAAAGGGCTTACAAGAGCAAATAGGCAGTAACCATTGACAAGTCTATCCAGATAAAGTTTTTAATTCCTTTTCAAGGTTTTTGGCTAAAAATATCTTCAAATAAACCTTTATTTCTTGTTTTTAGATTACAAACACTTAAGTCTTCTTCCTTTTGTAGGTACAACAAGAAACAGAAGTTAAAAAAAAAAAAAAAATCCCAAAACAACAAAACCACTACCAAACCTACAAACGCAGCTGGCAAATTTATTTTAATAATTCACCCCCAGTGAAATACAAAAGGTAAATAAACACCACAAGCGGCAGAAACATCCTCTTTTATAGTCCCTGCGATTAACCATTGCAGGTAACACTAGTAACGCCCCGCATCTAAACACCTTCTTCATACCAAAAGACGGCTTTGTTTCTCCACTCTGGAGATGCAATTTGGGGAAGCAACCCCAAGAGCACAAGCACTGCTCGCACCACCACAGCGCAAGGCAGGGGCAGCCCCGGCCTCCCCCACGCCCCCTGGGAGGAGAGGGCATCCCGTGGCGAGCGCCCCGGTTTTCATTTGTCCGCTCGTTTTCAGACAGGTTACCGTGTTTGCCTTTGTTTGGCTTCCTCCCCCAGCCCGGACCTATCCCCGCGGAAACCGAGGGGGGCAAAGCAGAGAGGAGGGCAGAGGCACGCCGCCCGGCAGAGCGCCGGGGAGCGCGGAGCGGCCGCGCCGCCCGACACGCGTGGCCGTGACCCGGCTGGCGCGGCCCGGCCGCCGCCGCTCCCGCCGGGCTCCCGCGGGCCGGGGCGCTCCCGGGGCCGGCCGGAGCTGCCGCGGGCCATGAGGCGCCCGCCTCACTCACCTCGGCGCCCTGCCAGGAGAACCAGGTGGCCGCTGCCGCCGGCGCTCAGCGGCTCGCCCGGGCGAGTGGGGCAGCGCCTCCAGCCGGGGCCCGCGGCATGGGAAGGAGGGAGGGAGGGAGCGGGATGGGATGGAGTGCGGGGGAGGCGGTGCCGGGCCCCGCCCGCGGGCGGGGAGGCGGCGGAGAGGGGCTGCCTTTTGTCCGGGCTCCGATCCTCGCCCCGGCACCGGCATCCCCCGCCCCGTGCGCGCTCCGCGGGAGGCGGCCGGCGGCTCTTTGTGTGGCGGGGCGAGGGAAGGGAGCGGAGCGCTCGTCCCCGCCCCGGGCGCGCCGGCCGCGCTCACCTCGGGCACCTGTAAGGGCTGGGAAAGCACCGCCGCTTCCTCGCCGCGGGCTACAAAGGGCAGGTGCTCCCCGGGTAGGGAAGGGTTCTTGGCGTGAGGGGCTTTGCGTGCCCTCTGCAGTAAAAAGGGGTTATTTCCAGAAAAGCTTTTGCTACCTGTAGGCATATCGCCTCATATTTTGGGGAACTGTGCTACTTAAGGACATGGTTTAGTAGCAGTGCTGGATCAGCGGTTGGATTTGATGATCTTGGAGGTCTTTTCCAACCTAAGCAATTCCATGGTTCTGTAATAGCAGAGTGTGCCACGTGAAGTTTAGCAGTCTCAGTTCTGACGTTTCCTGGTGTTTCAGTGTTTGGCTCCCAGCGTTTTGGTTTGCTTTTACTGGAATGTGTATATGAAGGTACGCATGAAGCACTTTCTGTGCTTACATCTTGATCAGACAACTCAACAGCTGGAAGTGGATTTGTTTTCCCATTATAAGAAGAAAACAAAAGCAACAAGCCAACCAACAACAGGTATTTGCTTTTTCATTCAGGGATCCCCAAACGTTAAAACATTTGCTTTTGAGCAAAACAATGCACAGCGTGTGCTTTTGTGTGCTGCATGTATAAACATGTGAGAAATGGGAGCTGTAGAGATGTGTGTTTCATGGGAAGCACCCGAGGTGTGTCCCTAACCGACCACAGGCTTTCCCAATCCCTCTCCTCTCAGATGGTCAGCAGTCTTCAATGCTACTCTACATCCCTGCTGCAACAGTGGTGCTTTATGTTCATGATAACGCAACTGCAAGGTTCAGACACTAAATTTTTCAGGAAGAATATTCCAGAACTGAGGACAAAGCGAGGGCCACCACATATTTCATGTACTTCTTATTTCTTGAGAGAAAGGCTTCTGATGATAGATATGCTGTGTACACTTGTCTCCTTAATAACCTGAAATGCTCTTTCTTAAAGCCCAGTGACCCAGGGTAGTGTCAGGAAATGGCTTACAGAAACAAGGTTTTGGTATTTGGCAGCTTCTTAGGGCAGCTTAACCCAAAATGTGGATCAAACAGAACCCGAGATGCAAGCAGGTAACCAAGTCACCTTAGCAGCAACCATGTTCTGTTCTCCATGAGATGTCCCATGCTCCCGTATGTCATGGGAAATAGTGACCCTGTGAAACACTCCACTGCAAAACGGGACTGCTGAGAGGAAGTGCAGATTCAGATAGATCACTCTTTTTCCTTTTTTTTTTTTTTTTTTCAGTACCTCACAAGAACTTTTTCAGTGTTGGTTGAAAAGATTTGGTTGGTTGTCCAGGGAAAGGGCCAATTAATGAAACACATAAAAGAGCAGAGAGGACGCCTTAATTTGGAGATACTGTGAAAAACAGCTTTGAAAGAGGTCTCTGAAGCACAAGGGAGGCAGCAATCAAACACAGAATTTAGATTTCAGTTCTGTTTTGTGTTGCAGGCATTTTTTGATCTCTATCCCTATAGCTACCCCTAGAGCAGTAAACTAAATGGGGCTAGGGTTCAGGATTAAAGCACAGCACTGGCCATCCTCTGTACTGTCCCTGGGTGGTGGTGTCCCCAGTGGGGTTCTGTCCTAGCAAACAGCAGTCCCTGAGGCACAGCTGAGGGTCGGTGTGTGCCAGGGCCATTCCCAGCAGACTGTCTGCATGCAACTGACCTATTTCAGGAGATAAGAGTTTAGTTGTGCATATGAAAGCCATGTTGTGCCAGCTGGTTCCTGTGCCAAAGGACAGTTCCTGACCTGCTTTTTTGCTAGTAGAAACGTGAGGGTTTTGACTTTCGTGATCCCTGCTGTGTTCTGTGTCAAACCTTAGGCACTGGCCACAGTCAAGCAGTGAGAAGTCAGACTGAAGATCTGAGCATTTTATTGATTGAGCAGGATTTCTGCAGAACTCTTTGCTCAAAGGAAGATACAGTTGCATTGGCTACTAGCATCAGAATTTATGGAATAAATGGATCGTATTATGAATAGACTTTTATTATGAATAGACTCAGAAGTGTTATTTCTTCTACATTAAGTAAAATACATTCATTAATACAACATTGGCTTTTATAAGAATGCTACACTCTGTGGAAAATACTTTTTTTTTGACTAGTGCTAAAACGCTGGGGCGAATTTCAGCAGGATGCAGTTAAGTTTCAAGCAAATGTCAAGAACAGATGGCATTTAGGAGGTCTGAAGAAATTAATAAAGAAAGAAAGTAAGTCACTAGAGCAAATGTGTGCTTTCACATTACAACAGCTGAAGGTAAAAGTGGGCTGGAAAGAGGTTGAATTATCTTAAAATATCTGTCCTAAATATGAGGAGTAGGGTGGGATTCCTAGGAATTGTAAACCAATGAAGTATTATGGCTCTAGCAAAAATTGTACCATGGAGCACCTCCTTCACATACATGTACATGGTATTTCTGGTGCTGTCAGTGTGAAAGTGCTATAAATTAATTAATAGCATGAAATTTTCTTAGTATCAGCTGTATTTGTTTCTGCCATTTATGAAGTCTGGGGGGGGGTTACAAAATGACAACAGGTTGGCTTTCAGGAACAGATTACATGAATAGGGTCTATTAAAAATCTGAGACTTTTATTGAGCAACTGGTCTAAATCACAACTTGTACAGAATCAGAAACTGCCTGTGAAATCATAGTAATGTACTGAGAAAAAATACACAGAAAATTAAGACTCAAAGCTGTTATTTGCAGAAGTTCTCCAGGGTAAGTTAGGGAGATTTTTGAAACATAACAAGAATAAAATAGTAATGACTGTATATGGGCAAGAGGAAATTAAATTTGGGGGTTTTTTTACATAGATTGACAATGAGTCTTTTCTTTATAACTATAGCAATAATTAGTGAATGATGTAAACCAATTCTGATTAAAATTAAGGCAGTCCAAAAAACCCAAACTGAGCAATAGAGATATGAGTAAAAAACCACAGGGCTGAAAATTTTATTAGTGGCAAATGTAGTGGAAATGTGAATAAACTGGGAAGAGTCAAAACTTTGGAAGATTCCCATTGGTAAGCTGCACAAATCCATGTTTTTACAAGATGTGAGCAAAATATATTACTAGAAAATCTAGCCTGTCTTCTTATTACACCATGAACATTAACAAACATGACTCATACGTTCAGGGAATACTATTGCAAACGTACTCTGCTTTCTGATGGTGCAAAGTATCTCCAGAAATTCTTCTTTCTCTGGTATGAAGTATTTAATACAAATCCTAAGAACTCAATAAAAATAACACCAGTCTCTCCGTAAATATCAGAAAGACTCTTGATTTCAGGGTTACTCTAGGGCTAAAAATTCAAGCTGAATGTGCTAGCAATACCAGCAGAGGCCATGGTAGTCCTTTTAGCCTATAGTAAGTTCAATTTTATCCAAAGGATGCAGTGGAAGATTCAGCTTGTTATGGCTGGATACTCCTTTTGTGTCCACCAGAGTTCTTGATGAAACAAAGGACAATTGCCATAACAAACGGGAAAGGAACTGGCTTGGGCAGGAATCGAATGGACAAGCCACTCAAATATGTGCAGTGAATAGGAAGAAAGCTAATTAGCTACAAGGTAAAAGCTTTGCACACCAACTGCTCTCTCATGACCTCCCTGAACTCCGTTTAATCAAAAAACAGTGTACAAGCTTGGGATTTAAAAGCCAGATGGTCCAGTGCGAGACTTCTTGTCACTACTTGTGTGAAGACACACAGGATTCTGGAGATAAAGTCATCCATTTTAAATCTCCTACCAATTATTGTCATAATTCTCTGAATCAGTCACTGGAACAAAAGTGAGGATACACTGGAGTCTTGTAAAATGTATGAGGAATGAATAAACCAGGACAAACATTATCTCCAGGAAATCAGGTGATAAAAGGAGAATCCTTTGGTGGGACCGTCCTATTGGAAGGTACTAGGAAACCCATAGCAACAAGAGCAGGGACCAAGGGAAACTATAGCTAATGTGGAGAAAGCCTCTCATTTACATGGCTTTAAAAAGGCAGATTAAAAAACTCTTCTGACCTTATGAAATCTGGAAAGGATTTTTCTGTGCTTTTCCATTCTAATTGAACCAACACTGTGGAAAGCATTAGCAGCAAGAAGCAGGCAGTTTGTGCAGCTGATGTGCCATAGCTACCCTGGACAGCAGAGCTTCCAGAAAGGGCCTGGAAGAGCAATGCAATTTTAAATGCCTGTCACAAGACAGAAGGTAATTTCCTGCAGGTATAGGGAAATCTACAGGGCAAGCATCTCCCTGTATCTTGATTTAGCAAATATTCGTGCTGGAAGTGGCCATGGAAAATCTGTCCTGTTGTTCACCTGGGTGGTTGGCACAGAATCACTCTTCCACCACTCCTGGTGCCTGTAAAACATATCTGACATGTGGAGCATGTGATCCTCTTTCCTCTCCTCCCTTCCTTCCTTTCAGGGTAACAAGTCAGATGAGGTCTCTTGCAGTCCCACAGCTGTTAAAGGTATTGGGAGGACTAGGGGATCTGCCTGTAGCCCCAAGTGTCTAAATGGAAGGAAGATCCCCTGGCTAGAGATTTGGGACGCTGAAGATGCTTAGGTCCTACAAAACTCTACAACTTTAGGCTGCAAGGTCCAGACCTTGTCAGCTAAATAAATGAGTCCTAATATGTGTACTGGGGACAGGGCCACAAGCAACAAAAATCATGTGGGAGGACAAAGCTGTAAGTCCATCCTGCTAATGGCTTGTGCAAGAGCCCCAAATTCTACCTTTGCTATTCACATTTCAAATTTTGTGTCTCTGTGTCTTTGTTGTCATAGTGACAGAAGGCACCAAGAATATTCTATGGGATTTTTTTCTTTGTCATGAATGCAGAACATCCTTTGGCATGTATGTTTTCTCTCCCTTCTGGTTGCTTATCTCCTTAGCTTCCCCAAGAGCTTAAAAAAAAATTGAAATCACTGTGCTTATGTTCAGTAAATTAGATAGTAAATGCAAACATACACAAATAAATACAGTACACGTTAAAGAACTTGGGCTGAATGTCATGATTAAAAATATGTTGCAGGTACTATTTGTTTTTATTTTCAGTGACTACCCAACAGGAAATCTCCTGCTGGCTGTAATGGGAGCTTTGACACCTGCATTGAACACAAACAGCTGTAAGTGCCCGAACCTGAACCTCACATTTGACTTCTTGGATCATATTTTGATGTTGAGTTGTTCAAATACACAACTCCCACTTAATTCTGCTTGTGCAGAGAAGAGGCAGAGAGGGAGAGGGGACTGGAAAAGTTCCTGGGACTAGAAACATGGTGTGCTTTGGTCTGCAGTATGTGAGGCATAGGTGCTGCTGTCTTGTTCCGTGGGAAACACAGAGTTTTGGGCTGTGCGCCATGAAACAACTGAAACAAAATGATGAAGACTCATAGTAAAGAAATTGTTTGGGACTGAACAAAAACCATGGACTTTCTTTTAAAATATTAGTAGAGCATATTAGTTTTGAGTACATCTGGTGTGGTGGTAGAGAATAAATGGATTTGCAACCCGTGAACACTATTAGAAGAGTGGTGTGACATGGCAGTAAGATTAAATGTCTGTGAGCAGTAATGTAAAAGGTGAGGCGCAGGCAAATGTTCAAATGGACATTCATCAGATTTACAGGTCAATCCACATGAGAGGATGCCTGAACTCTTCTGTGGAACAGTGAGATTTATTTTTATGCACTCTAATTAACTTTCCTAACTCCCAAGCTGACATACTTTCATATAACACCTGCGGTGTCCACATGCAGATGAGAAAACGCATCAGTGACAAGAGTATCGTGGGATTTATAGTGCCTGGCAGCAGTAGTCTGGGCTTTTTGCACTACATCCACTTTCCTCCCTAAACCAGTAGAATTCCAAACAGTGTCTTGGCTCAATACCTGGATATAAAATTAATTATATCAGGATTTGTAAGTGTGCATGTCTGTGAAATGTAAGGGGAATGTAAATCTTCATAGACTGAAACAGTTAAAAAGTTAACAGTGTGGTTGGCAATTAACCTTATGGAACACAAGTAGCTTCTAGCAACAGCTCTTAAACAATCAGTCAGGGTGGAGCCTTCTTGAATGAGAAGATTAGTTGCCAGTGAAATTAAGATAATATCTCAACTTTCTGTATTTCAGTGTTCATACACATTTGGAAGTAAAATGTTGACAGATGGTTCTCATGAACTACATCTGGATATATAAGAAGCCAAAGTTGAGTGTATGAATATTATTCAGCTAGGATATGGAAATATTCATGGACTCAGGATAATGGCATATTTCCCAAAGTTAATTGAGGGACATAATCATGATTGATGCAGAACCAGATCAGCAGGAAATCAGAGTGAAATTTATCTTTTGGATATGGATAAGAATTTCCTTGGTGGCAGTGGTGTTAGAATTTAAATAGCCATTCCCTTTTTATGTTAGCTTAAAATCTTTGGGTATGTATGAAAACAGACCTTTTCTCTTGTCAAGACAAAATTGTAGGACACAGGTAGTTTGCAATAAATTAAGTGGGTTAAGAATTCCTTTTTTTCCCCAATACCTTCAAGTTACAATTTTTTATAAAGAAAAAAAATTTAGTAAGTCCCATGAGACCATGTATCCTTTTGGAACAATTTGCATGAATGGACTCAATAGGGAGAAGGTTAATTTCCTGAACATACCCAATTTCCGTAAAGAAAAGGATGGATGAGCTTACCTTGAGAGATAATTTGCTGAGAAAGAAGCCTGGGAAAAGCAGGATGAAGATGAGTGATAATCTCCCACATGAGATGGGGGGACACAGAGTTTGTGGTGTTTATGTGCATGTGTTCAAGTACTTTTTGTGTAAAAGCAACTTAAGTAACCATTGTACTGGTGACCATGTTGCTTCAGATTTGCTGGTTTGCCTGCTGAATGTTCCTCTGAGAGAGCATGAAAAAGAGAGATCACTGCTTAAACATAAAAGGAATGGTTTTTTTCCTTTCAGATTTAAGCATAGTATGTTAAACAAACTTCTAGGGGAAAGGGAGGTACACCAGCATGTCAGGTAAGAGGTAAGTAAGGGGAAATGTAAACATACATTTTCTACCTATAGCAAGAACAAGAGTTGAGCAGGCATTAAAGCTTGAAACAGTAGTTAAACTCCAAATGGACAGTTCAAGAAAGGTGGATCCCAAATCATCTGCTGTGGGCCATATTTGAGAAGACAGAGAGAAGCCTGACTCATGTTCCAGTACTATCTACAGTGGAACTACTATCTACTATCTTCAGCTTTTTCCCATCTGGACCAGTTCCTTTCAGCACAATGATGCACAAACATGGCTTTTGTGCTAAACTAATACATAATTTGGACTTTCTAAGAAAAGCCACTTAAAAGCCAAGTGAATCCCAGCTGTTACTGAGCTGTATCCGTGCATCAGTGTTTTGTGGTCTTGGTCCTGAAATCCCTCAGGAGGAGAGGTATTTTTTTCTGGGCTATAATTCAGTCAGAATAAAATTACACACACTACCGGTTCATAGCTGGGAATAAACAATTAGATTT
Organism: Coloeus monedula; assembly: GCF_965178545.1. NCBI lineage: Eukaryota > Metazoa > Chordata > Aves > Passeriformes > Corvidae > Coloeus > Coloeus monedula. The sequence goes on from NC_138783.1 coordinate 93,854,667, forward strand.
CAACTTAACTTACAGCGTTCTCTGGCTATGCAATTTTATTCATTCTAGGAGCAACCTGTTCAGTACTTCCTAGAAAAATGTTCTTCTAGGCTGGCTACTTGGTCAGAAGTATTTTCTGAAATAAAAGTCAGCATACCACTTGATGGTTTGATCCTTGGACCCGGATTTGTTTTCCTTCTCTTCTAGAACCCAGTGTTTATTAGACTGAAAGATTCAGAGCTTTCAGATTTGGCTAACATGTCAGCATGAAGTATCTTTACAAGAGATATCTGAAATCTCAAGGTAAGTTGTTGATGTACTTTTTGAAAAAAAATATTTACATTGCTTTCCTTGTTAGGAAGAAAAACACATCCGTTTTTCCCACATTAAATAAGGAGAGACCCAACAGTTCTCCCTGAAATAGGCAGCCTCTGAACCTAGTAGGACACTGCATCCTCTGTATTTTTAAAAGCATAATGCACCATGAGATTTCTTAACTGAAATTAATAATGGGAAACAACAAGCCTTTTGGTGGTTTAAAACTGGGTACTATTTGTCACCTTTAAATGGAAAGCAAACAAATTATTAAGACTCAACATTATTAATTTACTGCAGACTTGCCTGTTAAAAAAGAAAGCTCACACAGTGCAATTTTCTTTTAAAAAACTTTTAAACATAGATGGGGACATTAGGCACCTGATAAACTGATCTGTATAATGAAGGAAATTAATGGATATATTTGGTTTTATCCCTATCTTATCACTTCCTAATGTAAATGAAGCCTTTAAATGGGTATGGGTTTTGCTTTAGGCATTTGAATAAGATGAAGATTAATATACCTGTATGTGCAGTGGAAATGCACAACCACAAAGCTTTAACAGAAGAGTCAAATACTGTTTCTAAATTTCTGCAGAGCAAATTGGAATATTCAAAAAACAAAACCAAGGAACTTCAGTCTGTCTCCAACCTACCTCACTTCATATCAAGATAACCTTCAGGAATGATTTTATAGAGCAGTGTTGCATATGGCAGAAAAAAGTGTAGCCTCAATGTAGAGTATAAAAAATAGTTTTCAATTAATTCTATAATGTAACTTAATAAAAGAGCATAACTTAAGAGATAATGGAAAACACACAGTATTTGACTTAGATTACTGTTCAGCACTTAAATTATTTTCTATCCTTTTTTCCTTTAAAAAAGTAAATGTATTTTTATGTGCAAAATAAAAAGTTGTGTGGTAACGTGTCTGTATTGGTACTGTGCTCTTCCTGAAATCCAGATACATCATCACATTATTTTTTTTCAAAACCAGTTTCAATGTAACATCTAATTGCAATTTATGCTTTTTTTTTTTCTTCTTTGCATGAATAAAGGGAAAACATCTTCCATATTTACCTATGCCCTTCAAACTATCTTCTCTAGATGTAGAAACACAAAATTTCTTGATATACTAAAGGAAGACAGGTACAGCATTCTTGTATTGTTTAGATAAAAATTTCATATAAATACAATCTCATTCCTCTGAAACCTTTATTATGGGAAGTGCACCCCCCAGTTCATGTTCCAGCCCTGCTTTGAATTTCCTTTTGTTAGCTTGCTTTTTTAGCTGACTACATACACTCTGAAAATCACAGAATTACAGAACTGGCAGGGTTGGAAGGGACCTCTGGAGATAATTTTGTCCAACTCCCCTACCAAAACAGGGTCCCCTAGAGCAGATTACACAGGAATGTGTCCAGGTGGGTTTTGAACGTCTCCAGAGAGGGAGACTCCACGAGCCCCCTGGGCAGCCTGGTCAGTGCTCTGCCACTCTCAATGTAAAGAAGTTCTTCCTCATGTTGAGGTGAAACTTTTTTGTGTTTTAGTTAATGGCCACTGCTCCTTGTCCTGTCACTGGGCAATGCCGGAAAGAGCCTGGCACCATCCTCTTGGCACCCACCTTTAAGATATTTATATGTGTTGATGAGATCCTCTCTCACTCTTTTCTTCTCTAGACTAAGCAGGCCCAGCTCCTGCAGTCTCTCATAAGAGAGATGCTCCAAGTCCCCTTAATCATTTTTGTGGTGCTCTGCTGGACCCTCTCCAGTATGAGAAATGAGTGTGACTACAAACATATTCAACAACAGAATCAAACACTCATTCTGTTTAGTTATATACTTATATTTTATTACAGACTAATATGAAACCATCTCATATTCATACTCGAATTATTGTAATTATTTGTGAGCAAACTTAAACCAGTCTTGAATGTTTCTATTTATTGCAAGCAGATTTGTATCTCCTGCTTATATATTCTACATAAAGATCCAAAATATGGCTGAATATAAACAAGGTATATTTGGTTGTCTACAGAAATAAAAGTTAAAAATAGCACTGAAAAGAACTTTACAAGTAATGTATTCACACACTGACTCTTCAAATCAAATAAATGAAGTAGTATAGGATAATCTGAACATTAGATTTGAAGGCTGATTTATTTTCAAATAAATGCACCTAAAATTGTTTAATTAAAAAATAAGTGTCAGTATTTGGTGCTGATGACTACAGACATCTTTAATGTTTAAAGCACAGATAACTACCCCCATTCCCATACAGCAGCTTTCGCAGATTCTACTTTACATTAGATCATGAAAGAACATCTAAAATGCAAAGTGTACATAGCACAGAATTTATGTCCGAGACAATGCAGATTGAAATCCTGTGAATTTTCATAAGGTAAAAAATTAAAGCTATATAAACTGATTTTTTGATTATTCTGCAAAGTAGAATCATGTATGTTTTCACTTTTGTAATACTTTCACAAATTTCCATTAAAGCTTTTTTAACAGAGACAGTAGCATGAGCACAATGATCCCACTGGCTTCCAAAAGAAAAGTAGTGCAGTTCCTCAATTAAGCTATTTTTGTCCTCTTATTTTTGCAAGCCAGTTGGGTGAAGACAAACAGGCTAATGCAAGCAAGAAAGTAAACTGTAAGCTTTTACATTAAGTGGCTGAACAAACAATTACTGTACATGGTAAAACAAAAAAGATCTTTTGCCACAAGCCACTGCAGGAATATATGAGCTTCTGTGGCCAAAAAGCTTGAAATACTTTCTAAGTCTTCACATACATTTGGTTAGCGCTTACCAGTTTCAAGACATTTATAGAAGCAGTTATGGAGACATTATGCTGTAAAGCTGCAACAATTTAAATGAGGCAAGTTAGAAGGTTACATAGATTTTTAGACTTTTCCTCTTTCTTCTTTTTTCTTCATACATAAAAATCTGTCTCCTTTCAGTGTCCCACCCATAATAAAACACTCTTATGCATTTTGATCTAATTTCTACTTTTTCATCTTTGTATATGTTGCAATGAAACTCCCAAGTTAACACCTGCTGCAGTAGACTAGGTTTACATGGCAATAGTAACATGGACTGAAGCAAAAACACATCAAATGAAGCCAGGTTGATGTTTTATGTTCATTTCATTAAACAGTCTATTTTAACAAACAAACAGCACCAACTTTTAAAGGTAAAAGTATTGCTAAATCAAGCAGAAACTTCCACTTAAATTCAAGCATTCTTTCTCCTCCAAAAAATGCCAGGTTTAACTAAAATTTCTCAAACACATATATAGGTGTTTCAGCCTGAACAATGTTGTCAACAATACCTAAGTGCAGGGCTACATGAAGTTTGCAATTAACTGCTTTGTTAGTAGGTAGAACAGGAATGCAGCATTTTCAAAAGCATCAAGCAAAAATTTCCTTATTTAAGGCTAAAAGATAGAACTCACAAAGTAAAAAAGCAGGAGGCTTAATAGAGTAAAAAAAGCTAGCAATTATAATATAGCACTGCAAGTACAGCGCTCTAATTGCTGCTACCACAAATCCCAACAAAACATCGATAACTTGGGTGAGACTCACAGAGCAACAGACCTGTATTTCGAATTTGACATTCATTAGAATTTTAACATTCAGCCACGACTCCACTCTAAGCTAAATTTAAGTGGCCAAAACTTATAGTTATAAAAAAAGCCTTCAAAACATATACTTAAAAAAAATAGAAATGGTGTGTTAACAAATGTATGCGTAAAACAGATTTATAAATAGCTACAGTATGAAAAATATTTCAGTGCAAAGGCAATTTTAAGATTTCTAAAAAATACATTACAAATAATTTGTTAACTACACACGAGAAATTTGTCACTGCTACTGGTATAAAATGTATATCCATAATAACCTCTTAAAAATATACACACCAGTGTTTTATGTAGGGGACGGTTCTAACTGACCAACATTCAAGTCTGCAATGGCAAGTACATGTACACACACCCACACGTGTATGTATTTCAAAATGCTACTGCTATAAGGACGTTCTTTGAAACTTAAAAGTGCTATATGTTAAATGATAGAAAACCTTTATCTGTGGTGCTCACTGTTAGGCTTCGTAAAATTCTGTTATCTTTGGTATACTGAAAATTTCTCATAACTCACTTTACAATCTCTGCTTGACCCAGGGCATTTTAATAATAAATCACTGTTTGTTTAATACAAAAACTACTCAGAATACTGTGAGGAACATTTCCTAGTAAGTTGATTTTTCTTTTATTAAAAAGTAAAGTAGTAAGTAAACTTATTTTGCCTCTGTTTTTTCTTGTTAAAACACAAAAAGGGAAATAATTTTTCTCTGCCACCCTTGTCCACATGAAAGACAACTAATAATGTCTTGGCCAGGTCTCCAACAAATGCTGCAGGTCTGATTACAAATATTTTGTTTTCACACTGAAATAAATTTTTAGCTAATGTCCTCACAGAGGTATTAAATGAGGATGGCCATTAACCAGTTGTAACCACCAGGCTGAAATCGACTGAAATCGGATTACTCCTTCAGATATTTTTGCACCCCAAAATAAAACACTGGACTAAAGAAACAACACAAGGATGCAGCTAATAGTTGAATTACTGCAAGGTAACATAAATGTAGCAGAGAAAACAGAAGTGCAAGTTGGCTGTCATTCTTAAGGGAATTCAAACAGAATCATTGCAGTCAAACTAGTTTCTATATCCCAACTGTGGTTCAACTGTTATCAACAGCTGTGTGCCACCTCGTGGTTTGCTTGCAAAAAGCTAATGGTTGTGTGCTTCGTAATACATCTACCAAGCCCATTAGCCAGTATCTAACCATACATGCATACACACAAAAAAATCAATATTAAGAGGATGAATCAAGATAGTAGAAGATACTCATCCAGAAAAACAGCTTTTCTTCTTTCAAGGAAAAAACCCAACAAACTGTGTCAAAAAAAGCTTAATATATAATACTTTCTGCTATATATATTTTACAATCACAGGGATAGGAAGTGGGAACACCAGGTAATGTGCATCTTTGACAAATTCAAAGATGTTTTAGGCAAAATGCTTACATTCAGTTTATATGTAGATACCAACATTGGTGATATTTACCTATATAACAGCCAACTTGACTTCATATTGTGTGTGCATACTCTATGCAAGGATTGTTTTGCCTATCTTTCTACAGGGGAAAACTAACCAAAACCATACATAGCCCTGATTTGGCCACTTACAAGGAAGTGAACATTAGAGAGTGTTTCTTGAAAGCAGATTTGCACAGAGGAAACACCAGTTTGTTCTACAGAAAGAGCAAAGAAAGAAAAAAGGACGGAGGACAATCAGAAACAGCATTTGTTAAATATGCTTTAGGAGACTTTCATTTGAGATAACTGAGATCATTGCTTCTGGCTGAAAATTAAAACTGTTGATCTGACTGAAACTATGCACTTCAAGTAACAAAGAAAATCACTAAAGATGACAGAAGTAGTAAATGCACAGAAGTCTTGACACAGGATGAAGAAAATTTTTAGTGCTACCAATGTCACAGTACCAGACTGTGCAGATTGTTCATTGCTCCAATAGTTCAAAACATAAAAAGAGGCCTATTGGCCTGGAAGGGTTCATACTTCTAGCTCTTGATCCTGTTTGTCTCAACAATACCTCAGACTGCAAAAGCCACATCTAGTTTAATATTTTCTGTGACATGTCTGTTTCCTGAAAAAAGAAATAAACAAAACCACAGTTTTTAAAGGCTTGACTCGGTGTTCCGTCATATGGACGTTTCCAAACCTGACCCACTGTAGTGGTAGCCTGCACTGGAATGGCAATGCTTATTTGAATAGCCAAAGACAGATGGAAGTACTGAATAATCAATGCCTTTCCACTGCGTAAACATCACTTTTTTAGAATGAGAATTAGACCTTCTTGCTGGGGAATTGCTGCAGTCACTGCTCCTGTATCTTGGGCTTTTCAGACAGGCAAGAGGTGTGAATTCTGAGATGTGCTCCCGACAGTGCCTCGATGCATTCTGTTAAAGGGAAAAAAAGAAACAAATACACAGTAAATAGACAATCTTGGAACCAAAAGCATATAATTGTTTTCTTTCATGGGGCCACTGTCCCCTTGGTATAATGATACCTTTCCCTAGATGACCACTCTGGCTATTTGTTTCATGTGAAAGTATAATCCCCCTCATGTTGTTTTGCAATCAACCAGTTTCAACACGATTAGTTTTATATTAAGACCTACAGAACCAGGCATGATTTTACACTTAATTTCTAACCTGATAATGGGCTTTTTAGAGAAGGGATGAAGACACAGAGGCCTGCTTTCAAATGAAAGTGTTTTAAATCAAGGTTATGTTTCATTTTGGAATTTCTCCTGGTACATCTTTTTATCTCTGAACTTCTTACGTGGAATTTTAAGACAGAACAGATTCAAGTACTTTGCCCTGTACTTCCAAAGAGAGGAAATTCTTTACAGTCAGTTTGTGCTAACAGATGAACATTCCAGAGATTTAATGAACTTGCTTTGTAGTTCTAAGCAGTATTGAATTTTGAACTTGCTTAGGTTACATGTAGTATCTATACAGGCAATTTATACTGTACATCGCAATACTATCTTGGTCTAATTGCCCATTAAAATTTATCTTTCTCATATAATCGCTCCACACTCTGGCAGAATTGGCACTTCCACCCAGTAAATGCTCAGGACTACAGAACATCATGGCTGCATGACAAGAGCTTAGACCATGTGCACAAACTGAAAGAAAACTAGCACAGCACTTTTCCCAATGAATTTATGAAATTCTTCACACTAAATGCACATATAATTTCCAGGTATAGAGGTGTGAAGGTTTTGTGATGGTATCTAACATATAAATGCATTATAAGCATGGTTCAAAGCGACGTTATTCATCAGTCTCTCCACGAATGCTATATAAACCAGTTAATCCTCTATTCTTAATCATCTCCTTCCTTCTTTGCTGTTAATCAGAACACAGGAGCAAAAGGACAAAAGCACAAAGTAAATATTAATGATGTAGCTTATAGAACTTTGGCTGAAATGTAACATTACATTTTAATGCCAATCACAAGCTTGAAACATTACTCTTGCATAACCAAGAGCAATCTGAAAGTACTCTTAAAAAGATACTCTTTGAAAAGTCACAAAACTATCCTGAACCGCTCACCACAGTGAGGCCTGGGTTCTTTTAAACACATATAGACCAAACAGCAACATTAATACAGAAAAATCAGGTAACAGGGTAGCAGATGTGCTTTGGAAATGTAAGATGGAGTAGTCATACAGTTTGGTAACTAACTTTCCTATTCTTTCAGCTAGAAAGTGAAGCATTTTAGTTACCATAGATAGTTCTAAAAATAAAATGCTTTTTTCTACACATGGCTCCAAAGCAAGAACCTTTACCAAGCCTGAATCTAGTCAAGGAAGCTGTGGTTTTTTACTGCTACTTGTCCAACAGTCATTAAAAGCAAGTCAGCCACTTTAGCTACCTTCGGGCTACTTTAAAGTCCTACAGCACACAGAGCACATGACATTTGTCCTTTTCACATACTGCTAACTTTGCACCTTCACTTAATTCCTCATGTGCAGCTTTTGGGGTCAGGAGAGCACGAAGGGACTGGAACAGTCATGGCATCCAGGTGGGAATCATTAGAGCAAAGAGTGTACCTTCTTACTTGTTCGTCTAATCAGTATAGCATAGCAAGGAGATGATGTAAAGCAGAGAACTTTGTTCTGCTGGCCTAATATTTGGGGAATTTAGTTCACCACTCCTGCTGTTTTCTCAGACATTTGGCTAAACTATAATGCTTCTCTCTTGACCTGAGGCAGTGACACAGCAATGCCCTAGTCTGTACAGAACACAGCACTGTGGCAGACACTGTCAGATGCACAGCCCCAGTCTTCTGATTCAAGGTCCTATTCACAAGTAACTCGCTATGATTATCTTCACGTTACCATCTGCATTTGGTCTATAAACGTATTCAAGAACATGAAAGATGATGGATAAACTGCTCGTGGGTAAGAATAACCTCTGACTGTATGACACTGTAGTGTAATGTGAGTACCCACTGCAATAATGACTGCAGTTCTGATAGAAGAAATGTCACACAACACCTATACATAATACAATGTATTTACAGGACATAAATATGGGTACATTGATTTATTGGTTTGCTTTACACGATTAAGTTTCTGAGACAAAAAGATCTTACCTGTGGCGTGGAACATCTCTTGCAAAAACTAGGCTCTCCAAGTAAAACATAATGATTTTGTATTAATACTGATAAAGTACATCAAAAACTCTGGAGGAAACAGTTGATTTGTAAATAGCACAAATTTTGTAAATAGAAATTAATCCAAATTGGCAACACGTACAGTACTGTTACCTAGCTTTGATCTAATTATGGCTCGGAAGCTGAAAGATTTCCTTCAAGAAGTGGCCCATCGCTGCTCGCCAGTGCATTTAGGACTGTTTTATGTCTCATACTCTTCTGCAAGGATGAGGAAAGACAGTGAGACTCTTGCTGAATACAAGAAATGTGAATGAATTGCACCATTTGGTAACTCTTAATAGCAAAGCCCTGTAAAAGCGATGGACTTTTTGATAGATTTAAAAAGGAAAGGCTATCCAGTGTAAAACACAGTTTCTATTTCTGGATCCTGAGACTAATCGCTTGAGGGTGTTTTTAACTCAATTTCAAACTCTGTTAAAAAATTACTCCAAAAGCACTAAACTGACTAAGTACTGTGGGCTGTGTGTCCTGCCCCTCTTAGAATAACCTGCATGGGAGAGGAGCCTGTGATACAACGAGGCCAAATTGATTCTACATTAAGGAGTGGACATCCTGCTTCACTACTCCCCAGAACAACCAGCATACTGAAGGGAGTGCCCCACAGGGAGGTGGTGGGGCCAGTGCTAATGAAGGCTGACTTACAGCTTAGTCATTACACTGTGGGCAGAGAAGGCCAGGGAGTTGCCAAGGAAACTTCTTCCACAGGATTCAAATATTGCAACAGCAAGATCCATTGCCTTGCTTTCCACAGAGGAGGAGCCTGACATGTGACAAAGGCAGCAGTTTGCTGGTGACCAATTTTCTGAGTGTCCAGTGCAGTTGTTCAACAGCAACTAAGCCCATTGAGGAACAGAAGAATGATGAATCCCCAGAGAAGCTTCCCCAAGCAAAAAGACCGCTTTGGGTTTCTCCAGGTGTGGCAAAGGGTAAAGATCTCATAACATGGCTGATGGCCCAAGCTTGTGACTGAGTGAAAGCGAAGTAAAAAATCATCAGTCAAAAACAGAGAAAAAGAAAAATATTTCTTAAAAAGGGATGAAAGTACAGAAGTCATTTACAGGTCAGGAACTAAACACCTGGTATTTCAGCTACCAAATACTTGCCATTGCTGAGACACTGTCAGTCAAAGCAAAAATTATAAAGTTGGAAATAGGATAACTTAAATTGAATTTATATTTTCTCTAACAAGGTGGCTGAACTTCTGCTACTAAAAGAATAAAGGAAGAGAAAAATATAATCAATAATCAATGTAGATTGGATATATTAAAAAGAATACCCTATTGCTTTTTAAAAGTAAAAGCTGAAAGAAACCTCACAGCTGCACAATTACCAGTTAAAGCACGAAATTCAGTTCGTGTCATTAAGCCAGAGTTGCAGAGAATACATGTATAAGAAATAAGCAGATTTTCACCAAAATTACCAAAAGGCAACAGATTCCTCCAAAGCTTTTGCAGAATTAATGTTTTAGCCCAAGAAAGACAACAGCTCATATGTATATATATCAATACCAATATACATGCACATATATATACATATACTTGTATGTACATACATGTATGTGTATGCACATATATGTCTGTATGTGTATATGTATCACTGAAAAGCTCTCTGAAAAAATTCCAGAACTATATGTGGTATCTTTAAAAACATCTGAATGTTAATGATGGTTAACAATCGCTCACCACACACTGGAGTGACTCTCAAATAACTGAAAAATTTAGAACTACTTCAAAGGCTTTATGCATTCTCATTGCTAAGTAGAACTAATTTAGTAACCTGGGAAATGGTCACTAGTCCTATGTTAATCTTTTCAATTGTTCCAGAAGCCCATTTGTTATAAAGAAAGCAATATAGCTTTTAGGAACGCAGTACATTTAAAAATAGCTATTTATAAGCTCAGTTCAAACCAATCCTAAGGCACTTAAGAGACAATTTTAGTCAGAATTTTTGATAGTGAAACAAACTGTATTTTCCCTCTGACTTATATAATTACAGTAAATTTTATTGACTATATATTCTTGAGAGGGAAAGAAGGAGGAAATATATTTTTTATCTTAACCACTTAAGAAATAAATATATAAAATCTGCAATGGAAACCAACAGTCTCTGAATATTAAGTAAAAAACAGTTTTCTTGCAGACTGTAGGGTAAACAAGATTTACTAGCATTTCTTCTACTTTTATATTAAATAATGTCATAAACTTTCAAATCTTGAGCTGTTTTATTTCTAGAAAGAGCACAGAATTTCATAAAAGGGAACATAAGGAAAGCTCAGTTTCAAAATGCATGCTGGAAAAAGAAAAAAAGCTGCATTTTCTAGCAGCAGAGAAAATACATTAATATATTCCAAAGACTGCTTAATTGGTTTCCAGTATCACATTTTCTGTATGATGCTAGTAACATCAGCCTAATCAGAATTATCACTTGTTTGTGTGGCCACTATCCTACTTATTGGTACAATGGAAACAAAACATGCATTCACCTATAGACAGTCCAATGATTAAAACGGGGATATAAGAATCATAGATTCCCGAGGCAGAAACAATCTGTGAAATGCAGCAAGAAAAGTGACAAATATTGATAGTGACAGTGATGGACTGTGACAACAATTCACACAATCTTTGAGATACACAGAAGGAAAAAACTATACCAAAAAGTATTCCTCGAAATATAGTTGATATGAATCACAAATGGAGATAATGAATATGGTAAATAACTTCTGATTATAAACTTTATAACTGTCCTTTGAATGAAATGGCCAAGCATGCAGAAAGGCAGAAAAAAGTCACCTTTTGTTCCATTAGAAACTTAGACTGCTTGAAGTCTGAGAAAGCATAAAGATGGTGGACTGCTCAACAGAAAGGCACTGATGTCTAGTCTGATTTCCCCAGAAGATTGTAGGAAGCAACCGAGCACATCATTTATGTTTAAAGCAAGGTAGCAGTTATTTAGGCAAAGCGGATTGGAAGACAGAAGAAACAGAGGGAAGAAGAAACACAAGCAATACAACTGGTTAAAAGTCACAGATCTTCTACTAAATTTAAAAAAATGAATATTGCCAGTGTTGAGCCCAAAGTCTGCTTTACTACTGATTCATTTTCCAGTACTAATATACAATGTCTGTAAGAAATGCTACAATACTTTGTTAGGGTTTTTTTTTAGTAGCTTGTTTCTTTACCTTAACCCTTGCTCATTCTCTCTCTTTAGACATTTAAATTAACTATTCAGAATCTATACTGAGGTCATGCCCTTGCACAAGTAATATATATGGCAAAGAGACATCTATGATCTCAAAATGAAAAAACACTAAATACTGATCTACTTGGGAATGCTTTCTTACTATATTCTTTATTCTTTCCTGAAGTGAGGCATTATTACACCTCTACATTCTAGGAATACAAAACAATGGCAAGGCGTTTTACATTTGCCACAGGGAAATTTTATCTTCCTTGGTAGCAAAGTTCCTTTATTCCTTTCCTCTTAATGCAAAGTACCTTCTCAATTAAAACATCAAAATGCTACCTAATCCCTTCTGTTATTGGTAACTCATTATTTTAACCTACCAGTGGCAGCTGATGGGCTGAAAAGAGCAAGGGCAGTAATATTAAGTTTAAAGTTCAACACCTCTACTGCCCTTCACATTCTAAAATATATGATATATAAAAGTTTACTGGGGTTAAAATACAGGAAACATTTTCTATTCATGTCCCAAGCATAGCACCAATGCTTCCCACAGAACCTGGCTTCCTCTCCAGCCTTAGATACACAGCAGTTTCTCCTTTTGGGCTGGTCAGATGAAAGGAGAAAATAGATTTTAAAATCCTCTTCCCATTGGCACAGCAAGGCACATTTATGTAGAAATAATGGAACAGAACAGGCAAAATGTAAGTTGAAATATAAAAGAGGAAAAAATTATTAATAGGATATGAGTAAGTTTTAATGCATGTGTTTTTCTAACAGGCATCAGTATGTTATCAGATGTAAGTGCCTCTTATCTACCCTTACAGAGATCCCAATCCCCTTGCCCTTATCTCCTCAAATCAGAAATCATGTTGAGCCATGTAGCTGTCTCCCACCATCCTCATCAGCTGATTTTCCTGTGGCTGCTAGTACAGAGGCACAAGCATTGCCCCAGGATTCAGGTTAATTGCCACCATGTAAATAACAGGCAGCATTTTTCACCATGCTGCTCAGACAACACAGATGGGGAACCTCTCCTCTAATCTTGTCTCTGACCTTGACCTAGGTTGTAATACAAAAAGAAAAACCCTAACTTCACAATGAGAAAGATTATTTACCTGGATTCTTTCTGTTGCTGTAGGCCACAACTGCCTGCATAAGACCTTCTTCAGAACATCTGGAAGAAGGCTGACAGTTATGAGTAGAATTATACCCAGCCATGCAGGACCACTGGACAGCATTTGCATGAACACATAATACATCCTCTGATAATTGAGAAAAGGCCTGGGACGAAAAAAGATAAAATAATTATTACACTTCACTTCACAAAAGAAAGGCTGATAGTGTTAAATACAAGAATTATGCCAGTGATTAAATACTTCAGGTTCAGCTTCCCAGTTTGTGGGAGTTCATCCATACCAGTTTTCTCAAAAGGAGAGCTAAACATGCACTGTCTGGAGATAACTACCTTTCTTTTGTCTTCAAGGCTGCAGGAAATATCATGCTGTCCCCTCCCTGCCATGGTGTTTCTTCCTTGCAAAGATAAACTAAGTTTCATTCTTAACTTGTTTATGTTCTTCCATGTACCCTGATCTTGCCCCAGGTACTTTCCACCTTTCTTCTTAGTGTTCTTCCCACCACTTCCCTCCTCCTTCCTAAGGCACACTCCTTTGTAGTATCCTCAGAGTAAGGCTCGTTAACCACACCTATTTTCATACCTCTCAGGCTCCTCTAAGTATCTAATGGTTTCATGTTATGCTCCCCATCCTATTCACCACATAGTAATCTAACCACACTATCAATAACTTGACTTCCCTATCTCCCTTGTATCCCATGCAGTTGCATAATCATTAAAACACCATCATCGTATGGTACTGGGAACCAGAGGCCATAGTCTTTGAGAGCCAAGGTGAAGGGACAGATTGCAGCAACACTGCAGTGTGTAAAAACAGCAGGGCAGCTTCCTGACAGTTTCCAAAATTTGATACTATTTGCATTCTAGAAAGATAACTAAGCTAAAATACATTGTTATATACACATGGTCACATCTCTAAATACACAGCAAAGCTGGTTGGAAAACATTGTCTGGGAAAATGTCACTTCTGCAAACTGATGCTGAAGAAATTGAGATCTGATCTTACTAGGAAAAAGAAGAGGCAGCTGCATATCTAAGGAGTTAAAAGGTAGCTACTCATTTGCAAAAGATGCTGAAATACAAATCCTTTCTCTAAATTAAATGGCATCTTAATCACCATGCAATAGAGTTAGCCTCCTCCTTCTCTGGTCCCTCAAAATATTGTGTATACAAAGTAGAATGGCTCCAGCAGTAGTTATAAAGATGGCCTTACAACTGAGAGCTCTACAAGCGTGAAACAAAATTTCCAGCTCCTGATGGCAATCAGGCACAGTAAGGAACTGAACTTGTTCCAACTTGATTTCCTTCCCAAAAATTTCAGTTTCAAGTACACAGAATTTTTAATAGAAAAAACCCCCAACAATTTAAATTGGCTATGCACAATAGTTATATTAATTCCTAAAAAGCTTCTTACCAACAGGAACAAGTAGGTGCTCAGACACCTACAGTAACTCTACTTTGCTAAGCAAGGAGGCAAAACAATGAGCACAAACACAGGACTCTTGGACATCCACATCACTTCAATATTGAGTTTCACTCCCTGTCTCTGGTTTTGACTGCTACAGCTAGCTTCCAAGACAAGCCCAGCAGGTAGGTGGGTAGTCACCAACTGCACAGACATGACCTATTCTGTGACATTTTGACTCAGAAAGGCAATCTGTGCTCCTTGAACCAGCCCTTGCGCTGCTTTTGACTGGCACTACTGAGATAAACCCAGTGGTAGTCTGAGGTCTGATATTATTCTCCTTGGATTCTTCTTTACAAAGATTTTAGCAGACATTCATGAAAAGAAGAGCTGAGCACTCTCCAATTAGTATTAATGATGTATTTAAAATAGAGTTCTGCATTGTATAAAGCCTAAATTTAACTATGTCTGTGACAGAAAAGTGAAATATAACAACTCTATGTTTCTGAAACAACTTTTGCAATGCAATTAATATTAGGGTTCATACCAAATAATTCCTCCCCAGAGCAGAGAAAAGATAATGTAGAATACCAGTGATCCCCAGATCATGAAGTGATTTATCCACGTCCAATAGTGTGTATCTAGTGCAAGCTGAAAAAAAAAAGATATTATATGGTGTTATTGCTATCTAGATGCAACAAGAAGTCCCAGCAGGAGATGAAATAGATTCATACCCTTTGAAAATAGGGAAGAATTCTACATAGAATTAGGTAAACACATCTTTCAAGTTTGAGCACAGTTAAGAAGGCACAGATAGCAAGCTCACTATTTAAACTAATAAAACAATGCATGGTGATAGAAAAAAATTGATATAAATAAGCAACAATTAAAAAACAAGTTTTAAGAAAGTTTTAGTGGATAAAATACAGCATACCTTACCTTAAATGTAACCGTGAATACAAGCACAGTAAACACCACTGTTCCAAAGGTCCAATTTCCAAATACCTACAAAAAATGGTCCAAAACAGTTATAGGCAATATTGTCCAGTATGTTGTGAATTGTTCAGAATAAACATCTTAAAGCTTAATATTGCTTTGTATCATGAACTGACCCTTAAGCAGAAACTGAATTTCTACATGATCTATCCAGTGCAAAGTGCTCTGGTTTCTTGCTCTGTGTGTACAAAACCCAGATTTCAGACAGACAGAAAAAGACGACAACCAATGCTCTCAGCCTGAAGTTCAAATGTATATTTCTCAATAAAAATCAAAGGTAGCACAAATAACAAATCACTGAGATTTAAAAACGAACTGCAGTTATTTCATCAATCTTCTTGGACATCATCTTTTCTCTGATTTTCCTTCTCTATTGGATGTCCTTGGCATCCAACAATTCCTTGAGGTTCAACAGCATATTATACAGATAAGCAACAGTACAAGAAAGAATGTTATAACCATCTAAGTACAAAAATGTCTATGTACATTTTAAAACAAAACACTTTCAACTTGTGTTTGATTTTCTCCCCATCTGCATAATGACATAAAAACACTTCAGCTTTTCAAGTGGATAGAAATGACCATTAATGCTGATGCAGGTAAGAACCAGTGGTGAACATTGTCACAGATGATTGCTTGGACTTCAGCAGCTACCAAATGACCAGGTTCAGGATCCAGAGAAATGCTGGGAAAGTAAGCAACTGTATTTTAGAAGAGACTGTGTTTGATTCAGGGTATTGTACCCTTGGAAGAGAAGTGTCCAAGAGATCAGAATTACTTTGAAAGAGAACGCTTGAGATCTCCTGAACTCCCTTCTGCAGTTATAACTGCAGGAAAGAGACAACTTCCATGCAGGAATGGAATTTCAGCAGAAGATCCAGTTGGCCAAGTAGGATGTTACTGCATGGACAAAAAGGCAAAATGGGAGCATTTAAGTGATGACAATGTGGGCAGGCAGCAAACAGAATAAAGCAGAGGAACAAATCAGAGACAAACCTCAGTTCTAACTAGGATTACTGAGGGGTGTTGAGGGGGACAAAAACGATATTTACAGGTATCCTTGCTTCAAAGGAAAAATGCAAGTCCGCCGATGGAGTGGTAAGACAACCTAGTGGAAAGTTTCAAAGAAAATGCTGAATTACTCAATACTCTGAATATTAGTCTTCACAAGCAAAACCTGCTCCTTGCATTTTACAGCAAAGCTTGGGAAGCAAAGGAGCAAGCAACAGTGTGGGTTGAGTTGTTCGTAAGGAGGAAAAGCAGTGGATGTATTTTGAATTTAGCAAGGCATTTGACCTTGGACAATAAGGAAGCAGGGGCTGGCTAAATGCACTACTACACAGTTGAAAACTGGTGGAACCTATGGACTCAAAAGTCCTTGATGGGTGATTGGCTGCTGGTAATAAGTGAACCACACTAGGAAGAGCAACAGCAACTTGGCTGGAAATTGTGGAATATCCCTGTCAGGTAGCTGGAGGGTGACAGAATATCATGAGCAAACTACCAAGTGGTATAAAAATAGAGAATAGCTGAAATAATGAATGACAGAGTTTCAATCCAGAGGGACCTCTGCTGATTTGAGAAGCAGGCTAATAGATATCTTATGGAATAAAATACGGAGAAGTGCAAAGATTTACACCTACAGAGGAGTAGTGACTGGCTGTACAATGGTCCTGCTGAAAAGGAAGTTGCAGCGGGGTTATGTGGACTCCAGGCTGAATACAAGCCTGTATTGTGCTCTCTCTATACATAAGGCAAACTGCACAGGAATGGGGAGGAACATGGCCACTGAAGAAAGGTTACTATTCCTATCTACTCAGCTATGGTGAGGTTGAACCTGAAACACTGTGCTCAGTTTTGGACCCCTCAGTTCATGAGTGATGTGAAAAAAATAGGAAATGATCAGTGGCAGGCAACTAAGGTGTTTAAAGCTCTTCTGCAAGGAAGGGTGGAAGTGCTTAGTCTGGTGAAGGGAAGGTTGAGAAACAATCTAGCAGCTGCCCACAAATGTCTGAAGAACTACAAAGATGAAGAACTGGAACAAACCTCTCTTGAACAACAAGAAATATTCTGCTTAGGTATTGTGAGAAATCTTTTCACCATGAAGACAGAAAAACATTGGAATAGGTTGCCTAGGAAAGTTATGGAATCTGCATCTTCAGAGATACTGAAAACCTGAAAATGACTAGACAGAGCCTTCAGCAAATTGATTTTAATTAGCCCTGCACAGAGCAGGGAGTTGAACTAGAACATGTCCAATCTAGACTTTTCTGTATGAGCTCACCCAATAGTACATGACAGGGTATCCATGTGGGAAGTTGATCACACAAATATGCTGCTGTGTGAAAAATTTTGAATGGAGACCACAGCCAGCCACAGGACATAAGTCAGTAGGAAGCCAGGCTAAGATAATGAGATCAACTGGGAATGGAAAAAAGAATTTAAAATAAACAAATGACTGGCCAAAAGATTCATTATTCTCAGTAATCATTTCACTATTTTAAAACTACTCACTGTGTGACCATGTCTATCGAACACTAGATGAAATTCAGAAAACCTTCAGCATTTTGATCTTTTACTTTGATATGTAATAGGCTCAAGCCATCATTATATTTTCTGTGCCCTAAAAAAACCTGTGCAGTTAAGGGATAGGAATCTGGATCAGGAACTTCCAATCATGCTGTTTACCAACTTTCTTGTTGCAGTTAAATTTTACAGTATTCTTGTGCCATATGTAGCACCTCTCAGAGAACCTACTGTCAGTCTAAGTTTCTGCATACTGAACAGATTTGTCCATATTTGCAATAAAAGTTGCCAGATGAAATAAAGAAGTTGAAACAACCTTCCCCTGTCTGCTTGTTAGGCTAGATGGAAAGCATTGGTCTGCAACCAAATCCCTTATCCACCTTTCTTATTGACTGAGAAAGTGAGGTCATAGCACAGGGACAAGATCCATAAAGCTGCTACTTTGGCACAGAGGAAGGTAAGTGAAGCAATATGGAAAGGTGTGAGTTACAAAAACTCACAATGTCTTTCTAGCATTGAGTATATCAAGATACTACTCATGCCTTCAGGCAATGAATCATTCTTTTGTAAGTCTGTTTGTTAACATCTAGTTTATTAGCAAGTATTTTTCTATGTTCTGCTCCCAGCCTATCCAAGACTTCCCCTCCTCCTCCTGTGACTGTATTTGTTGACCTTCTGTGTTCCAGTTCAGCATTCTGCTCACCTATCTTCCTTCCTGTTGTTTTGTATTTCTCATTCTGTTATTCCTTTTAACTTAGTCTCTCTCAACCCAGATTAACAATTATATTTAATGTACTCTGTATCAAATGTTAAAATAAAGAAAATCACCCAGGAAATACATTTTATTGTATGGGTAAACTAAGATAACATTTGCAATCTGCAATGACTTTTACAGTGCCTCCCTTTCTTCTTACCTTTTTTTCTGTAGTTGGTTTTCTAACTGTATGTTTTTGCAACACCAACCATGATGTCCTATCAACAGTGGAACACCATACACACAAAGCAGTATGGCAAATTAATAACAATTGATAGGAAATAAATCTTTAACATCTTAGTTTTGCTTACCAGAAATGACCAAGGGAGGCACTTATGAAGTAGATCTCAGTGATTAGAAGTACACTTTTCCGTTATTCTAGTAATATCACACTACAGTAAGCAAACTGTTTCACATTAATTTCTAAGCACTGAGAAGCATCTTGGGGGGAACTGTGTTTGGAAGCAAGCTTAATAGTATGTTAATTTTAGTCTGACAGGCATCATTCTATGTGAAAGATATTGACTTTGTTCACTTTTTACTAGTTTTGCGATAATAGTGATTAGTTCATTTGTGGGGGGAAAGAAAAAGTCAAAATTTTTGCTTCAGCACCCATTTTAAAAATCTGGAACCTGATTTGTATCATTACATATCACTTATGGCATTAGTGTTACTGTCAACTCTTTTATGTTCTTTACTGCTTTCTACTTTTCCCTGTTCCATAATAACATTTTGTTGCCATAGCAAACCTTTCAAACCTTCAAATTCTTCACTGACTTTTTCCAGACGTAAGCATATTTTAAAATTGGGAAATAACCATCAACACCACGTGCATTCATGTATGTATGAACTCACATAAGTGTCTCTGACTACTCCTGAACACTTGACATTTTCAAGCCTTTAAATCTAAAATTGCAGCTCAATATTGCTTAAGTTTTATACACAAACACAGGCATGCATCCCTCAATAACGATAAATTTTCCAACACGGACACTCAAGACTCAGAATGTCTCCTCAAGCAACACGTTATCTTCAAGCGTTAACATGTGTATCTAGATGTAGACTTCAACATTTGAAATTAGAGAATTAGGCATTAATCTGGCTTTAAAGCCTTAGAATTAGATTGAATGTGTGCAATGGAAGACGACTAGAATTTCGGAAAGGAAATGACTCAGCATATTTGCAATACAAACTGTTTACAAAATTGGCACAGGTATGATAACTTTAATTTTCAAGACCATAAATATATGTTGATGAAGAATTTTGGACATCTAACAGAGAGCATAATGGTACCAAAAAAAGATATACTGCAGTAGAGTTCTGTCTAGTGGAAATTCATTCTGTCCTTAGAAAAAGCGCTTTAAAACAAGAAGTTCATTTCCCTGACAGATGTCACAAAGGAGGTTTTTAATGATATCTGAACACTGCATTGCCAGCAATGTGTATGTTGCATATAGGCAACAAAATTGTGTAGAGTTTATTTTGTCTCTCACTTTGAGGGCATTTTCTAAAGCCATTAAAGCAGAGTATAGCATAAACCGTAAAAAAATTTCTGTAGCAGAGAGTCAGCAACAAAATGTAGGTTACAGAAAAGCATACAACAGAATAACAAAATGCAAGGAAGCAAAAAGCTTTTTTAAAGTTCATGGTTCTTTACCACACCTCCTATACCTCCATATAGTTTGTATAAAGTTCCTTTTGTTTTAAGTACTTATAGAGTAGCTATAAAGAACATTTCTAACTATAGGCTGAAGTGATATTTTACTGCTCTTTAACAGTTTAATCAAAGAACAGTGAAAGATGAAATGGATATCATGACAAATCCACAATAGTCTTACCATGTGAGTGCTGGTTGTCATTAGCTGAGGATAGGAAGAGAAGCAAGTAGCAAAAAGAAAAAAAGCACACAAATAAAATAGACCAAAATATCAATGGATAAAATAAATAAAATGCAAAAGTTCATAAAATTTGCATTCATGTGACTGCAAAGCAAGTAGAGATAGATTATTTTAAGCTACCATATGTCAAAAATAATTAAACTATTAAAAAGCTTGTTATATTTAAGATCTTTTATGATCATTCATAACTACTCTACCAAGAGTCTTTTGATATGGTAAACAGATATTCATCAGACGCATGTTAAGTATGCAACTGAAAAGTTACTGTATAAATTCAGAAGTAATACCTGGAATTTATGTTCTATATTTCTCCTAATTAGTATCCAATCCTATATCTGTGCTTACTGATAGACAGTATGTTCCATTGCATAGTCCAGATTTTGCTAAACAGATAACCCATCTATCTCACTGTAACTCATAAAACAGTTATTGTCTTGCATGAAATATCAAAGAAAACAATTAAAACTATGTTCATTTCACAACTGGCATTAAAAAAAATTACCATTGACTGATGAAATCCAACACTAACCTGTCCATTGCTGGTCACAACTGTGTTGTCTAACAATAAATAGGCACCAAAGAAAAATACCACAGCATCAAACACTCCTAGGAATGTCCAATAAATAAATGCACGCCAGCGCAGCAAAGCATTCTTGGCAACATCTCTGTGTGAAACAAGAAACACGTATTCATTATCAGCAGGTTTGAAAATTCCAGATAAATGAGATCATTCATATTGCTTCTTGAAAAGCACCACATTTCCACATTACAACTGTCTATCGCTTCAAATCTAACTCCTTCCTCAAAACGTCCTCTATATTTATTTTTACTTAATTCTTAGTAAATCCTTTGAACTGCTCCCTGTACTTCTGCTTATTTCAATAATAGCAAACTCCCTGTGCTGTACCCATTTACTTTTCAAACTTTTTACAGAAGGTATCTCTTTTCCAGTGCTTGCTGCACATGTCATGATCTCCACTGCAGATATTAAATGGAAACACTAGAGGTCTCTGGAGACTTTGCTTTATTTCCTCTAGGATACTTATATACAGACTATTGCAACAAAATAAAACATTTATTTTATGTGGAACGTGAAACAAGGGATTTGCAGTTGACTTGAAGGTTCAGGTCAAATAGGATTTCTTGAATGTTTTCCCACAAAAAATACAGGGATTTGTCAACAACAGAACTCTTCACCAGCATGCATTTTCTTACTACAAAAAATTTAAATTTTACAACTTTAGTTCTTGTCCACAGAATGGGTATGTATCAACTTGGCATACAGTATAAAACACATCAGAGTAAATCAGGACACAGTTAAATGAAAACTCTGAGTTACAGAAACATTTACTACCAACCAATACTTCCACCATATGAACTTTAAAGACTGTCTGATTACCATATAAAGTAATTTCTCCCCACAGATTAACAATATAGAGTGCAAACCCGTACACAGCCAACAATAGCCTCATGTGGCCCAGAACAACCACTATTGCCCAAAACAACTTATCAACAGGCTCTTTTAGGTATCAAAACCCACAAGTTTCTGACAAATAAGCTCTGCTAGCTTTCAAAAACCAAAAAAGATCTTCTGAATTAACATTTCTAAACTAAAAACATTTAAAATATCAAAGAGAAAATAAAAACATTACTGTTGAGTTTCAACAGTAATCGCTTGTATTCCTCTTCAATTTCAGCGGTAAAAACATATCACTACATTGATTAACATTTGGGTGGCTAATATTACTTCTTTCAAAGAATGTTTTTCCTTTGATTATCTACTGTTAGCCCTACCTGAAATGTACTGGCTTTGTAGCTACAAGGATCTAAACTGGGCACTGTTCCTAATTTAGATGGCCAAATGCAGTTAATTGACAAGAACTGTATGTCGAGTCACTAAGAACCTAAACAAGTCAATTCCAACGCCCAGAAGTGAGTCAACAATATGCGGAGGACAATGCTGGACACCACACAGAATACATCCTCTGATACAACAATCTAACACTCAGTCATCTTTTCTCTCAGAATAAAACATGTATATAGAAAAACCAGCATGTTTTCTTTTTTAAAAATACTTCTGTTCCCCATGTTTCCTCCCCATTATTTCCTCCATAGCTGGAGGAAATAAAGAGTACTAAAATAAATCCTAATTTGATTTTGTTGAACAGTGATTTCTATTTAGCTCTCACTCCCTTTGCAGCAAATGCATGGTGTGATTTGTAAATGTGCATGTAAAAATACATGTTTATCTATTGCACTTTGTAGACCATGCACGTGGTCTTCAACCCTTCTGTTGCAGTGTATCTGATGTTCTACTGTAACCTTGTGGCACAGAAATCCTGAGGACTTCCATTGTAACAGACACAGATCCCACAATGCAACAGTCAAACTTTGGGGCACAGTGTTTTAATTTTACCTGTACAGGGAAGGCTCTCTCTTGAGTATGTCTGCACTGACATGTTGTTCCATTAGACTGTACAAGAGGATAGGAAGGGAGGTGAAGCTGATATTGTACAGTGTTAGATACGCAGTATCATATAAAGTCTGTAGGTGGAAAAGAATTAAATCAACTACTTTTAATTTAAAATTAAATCTTACTTTAAAATTAAATCCTCTGCATGAGACTTGATTTAAAATGAATATGTGAACTTCTGCAGGAAAACAAAGTTCTATTCCTTCAGAATGGAGGCAAATACCCCTCTACAGCTGCTAACTGATATAGGACACAACCCTCCACCTGTATCCCATTCACCTGGAGGTAAAAGATCAACTAAAAGATCCATTTCCTGGACCAGTCTGGTCCACATACTGGCTCCCCCTATTGTTTCAACTGTACGACCAACTCCAAAGTACCCAAACTGAACAGCAGATTCCTGTAGAGGCAGAAATTCCTCTCAGACACATCCACATAGCCCCAATCCCCTTTTATCGCCTCTATGTCTTTAAAACATGGAGATATTCAGAGAAGAAGTGGGAGCACTCCAGAGGTTTTTCAGCTGTGTGTGACTGCAGTGAGCTACAGCTCACATCCCAATGTGTCTTTGATTCTTCTTCTAACTGAAATGCTTTCTCACATATGTATCATCAGTGTACCCTCACACCTACCATGTCACCCCACAAAAAGAGCTGTTTACTTCCTCAAACCAATTTGGTGATCATTTATGTTGGAAAAAATTTCTATCAAAAACCCCTTTTTGATTCAAAATTACATTTATCACTTAGAAGGATAAAAATTAAGCTAAATTTTCATCAACACATGCTTTCATATCTAAATCCTAATAATGCTCAATAAAAACTTACAAAGTTTTCAGTGGTCATTTGAAATGGAAACCAAAACAGATTAAAATAGTTTTGTCATTTTGACTCTTCCTGGGGCTTTCTTTCAACAAATTCAAAGCAACAGTACTATTTTCTCTGAATTAATTCATTAATTCATTGAATTCTCACTGAATTTAATACTGAAAACATAAACCCTTTTTGTCTAAATTCAGTCATTCATTCCTTTGTTTTTTTGCTCCCTCATTCTGAAGAAAGAAGAGGTAAATCTTTTCTGCACAAATTAGATGAGAACATGGGAGAACAGAAAATAAACAAAAAATTTAGGAAGGCGAATACCAGATCCTATCCCGAATGACGGCACTTTTCTGGTGAGCAACAATTCTCTTTTCTTCTATTTTTCAGTTTTTATATTTTCTTTTCAACTAATGGAACGCTGCTATTCATCTGAAATTTGTAATTCATACCAGTCCATGCCAGAGAAGACTAGTTTAGTCTCTCATTTTCATTCTGCATTCTAAAATTGAACAACTGGTTCAATTACTCATCTTTCAGGATTTCCTCTATTCACGTCCAGTAGGCTGAAATCTAATTGACTTACATTTTCCACAGACATTTTACTTTGCATTGCCATTTCCAAATTTTGTATTTCTCTATTCCTTGACTTTAACATTGCTTTTGTGATAATTCATAAAACGGACTTGTGTAACTTTACTGCATTTGCCACTGAAAACCGTATGAACCAAAAACGATGTTCTTCTTTGTATAAACAAACACAAAATTCTCAGGAGGATCCCTTTTTTTTTTACAAAGAAAGCAAAAGACATAACATGACATTTATGGAAAAGGATCAACCAACCTGTTGTGAAAACCCACAGAAGAACTGATATAAAAACTGAGGAAAAATGAAGCAGACATTCTGAAAAACAAAGTGAATGCCGTCAAGTGAAATGCAAGCGCTAATTTATATACAATGCTGTAGATATGTATATCATAGTTTTATAACACTAGCAATAGTGAGCATTGCAGGAATAGTATATGTATTAAACACCAATAGTCACATCTTGCAGTAATGCTGCTAGAAAAAAACATTTACAATATTTTCAAAACAATCTTATAAGGCTACAGTTTGAAAATTCAAGGCCAGTGAAATTTGGGATCCAGGAATACAGTTCAGTTAAAGCAAAGAATATAAGGGACAATCCGCAGGAGGAGACAAATCATGATAAGGAAGCATGGATACTCTGGTTAGTATGGTTTCCAGCAAACCAACTTTAAGATGTTTCTAGCTGTAACCCCAAATGTCATCCTCTCCCAATTATACATATAGTCAAACACTAGAACCCTGAATTACCCTGTGACAGTTCCTTTCTATAATCTTCCACTGCTTACCAAAAGAACTTGGATGTCAACATTTATAAATAACAAAGCTGTCTAAATAGGAGGATGCTCACCATGAACCTTCTCCACCTACACTATCCTAATGAACTTAGCATAACTTAATTTTCAGTAATTTTTAAGTTTTCAAATACTATTTCCGATATGATTTAAAAGTTCACTATAGAGACAACCTGGAAGGTACTGGAAATAAGCAGACCAGTCTGAGATGGAATTTGTAGGATATGAAAAAATAAGATAAAAATTTTGGTTTTAAATGTAACACCTCTTACAGAATGTATCTATTTAAAACTATTTCACTTCATGCTCAGAATAAAAACAACAATTCCATTTCAGCACTGGATCTGGTACTCAAGAAAATCTCCTTATGGAATTATTGCTGTTTTGTAACATTAGCTGCAAAAACTGTAAATAGTTAGACATTACCATTTAAGTGTTTGAGGTTTATGTAACTAGAATAAGAATTCCCCTACCTTATAAAAGAAGTATTGCACAAGTTCAGATATCCTAATGTAATAAAAATGCCCATGAACAAGCAACATTTTTTTCAAATGTTTAAATTTAGGTATTGCATAGTCACTGTTTCTTGCTGCTTGACGACCTTCTTTACCAATGATTCCTTAAAAAAATAAAAAGAGGTGAAGCTATTTAATAACTAAAGAACTATTAAAAAAATACCATTAATTGCAAAATTATATAATAACGCTATGATACTGATCTACTGAGTGATCACAACTGTATCTCATACATTATTCCTAGGATAAATGCACTAAAAGTTGTCTATAACACATATAACCTGATTCTTTGAGACTGCCTATTTGTAAGAAATCAATGGATTTTGTCATTTCACTTGAAATAATATGCTAAGGTGCAGGCTTACCTATACCAACATGTGCTTCTAGAATCATACTGACATCATTTGCTCCATCACCAATTGCCAATGTGATAGGATGTTCATCTGATAACTTAATCAACTTTACAATCTGGAAAAAAAATAGTATTAGAAACTCTCCTCTGTAATGGTTCGCTTATTTTGCGCAAGTGTAACATTAAATAAAAATTACCAAGACAGTTTTATAATAAATTCTCTGAAGGGACACAAAACCAACATCACCCAATGCAACAACTACGCATAAAGATCACAGTTTCTTCATATTACAAAGTGTTTGTTCCAAACATTTTTAAAATACTTCCAAACTACTTTGAGAGAGATGGGACAGGAGGTAGGAAGAGCCAAATAATGGAAGATGTTGCTGAGATTGCTTAATGCTGTGCCAGTGCAGCAATAAATTAAGAGGGTTCCAGAGTGCACCATTTCAAAGAAATCCTGAAAAGAAAGACTAAAAAATTCTGCTTTCTCATCTGTATTGAACTTTTTTCCTACATTTAAGAAAATATATTGGACTCTGCATATATGTAAAAACTATTGACATATAAACTGTCCAGAAATTTGACTTCAAATCTCTCCATTACAAATGATCACCTCTGTAAATTTGGTAACCTAAATTTTTTTGCAACTAAAATCTTCTACAAACTTCCAGACAGTTACAGTGCTGGCTAAATACATTTGTTAATGTGAATATGGGCTATAAATGCTGTACCTGTGCACTGAGAAAAAGACATGACCAACTGAAAAAAAAATGAAATGCAAATTCCAATACTTCTTTCCTTTAAAAGTTCTTCAGCTATCTTGAGATGTTACAGTAATGGAAGGATATGTTTTTACTTGATACAAATTACAAATGCAACAGTCAGGTATACTTAAACGTGGTAACACCCATATTTTTTTGTCTGGATTCTTCTTGGCTTTCCACTTATGTTAAAACCAGAGAAAAAATATCCCTCTGCAGTACTAAGTAACACAGGTTCTTGTAGTGTCAAAAGGGTAGACTATTCAAAGCTTGTTAGGTTAAAAAGAGAGCAGTTAGTTCATTTATTAAATATGTTCGTATTAGTATATACCAACTATGATTTATGTACATACTGTTCAAATTTTAAATTCAGGTGCACAGCTGGGTGCTGTTTTAGCATACCATTATCTAAATTGTTTGCCAGCAGAAATTCTCCCCTCTCCTTTTTTTTTTACTTTTTCCATTTTAGAAGATACAAAAATGAATGGTAGCATCTTAAATTGTCATAGTAAGCCATACAGAGTATTAACCTTCAATATTTATATATGTGCATGACTAACAAGCAATTATGAAATTAAACACAAACCTGTGCTTTTTGCAGAGGTGCCATTCGACAGCATAACACTGCACTGCAGTTCCTGCAAATTTCAAGAAAGAGCTCTCTGTAGCTACAAGAGTTCCCATCTGGTCTTGTTTTCATTATCAAGGATAGTGCTGCTCCATCAATAATTAAACCATAATCTTGCATATCAGTTGAAAGTCTGTTCAGGAATAAAATATAAACTGTCACTGTAAAATTCTCAAAAGTACTTAAAATCTGGCAATAAGAATTATGGGAAAATTAATTAATGAAAAAATAATGAGCATAGAATACCACAAAACTATTACATTACTAAAGGAAATTTCTTGTATAAGACTGATATTTGCAACATTTTAAAACTCTGGACTATGCTGAAAATATTCAGTGCTTCACCAGTTTGAATACATAAATTTGATACCTCAGTGACTTCACCAGTGAGTATGAGTGTATAATTAATGACTTTTCTGTTTGGTTTGAAAAAGTTCCAAGAACTGCAGTGAGGTAAACCAAGTTGCAGGAATAAAGTTAATTTTGTGGCACATTCCATAACACAGAGAAAAAAAAAAAACGAAAGGCCTTTGGCACTCTGATAAGGAAATAATTTTCTTTCCAAGAGTTTACATTTACAGGAATAAATCATGCCTTGAAGGAAATGCCTAAAGGAAACTTGTTGGCCTGGATAGATAAGGCCACTGTCTACATCTAGAGTATGGATATTTTGCCTTTAGTGTAGTGGCTAAGTCAAATACAGGCTTACTTTTATTTATAATATTAAAATACAATAATTATATATGTTTCCTATAATATTACAATATATTCTTATACATAAAAATCTGTAAGCAGTATGCCTGTAGTAATTTGAGCATTGCTAGAAGTGTAATAATGGTCACAGGAAGTAGTTTATTCACTGCATTATATACCCTGAACAATGGGGGAAGATAAGACGGTCTGGACTGCAAGAGCCATTTTCTGCAGCATCCAGACAAGTTATTTCAGAGCACCCTTGCATCTGCCTGCATTACACAACAGCCTCAGGCTCCAGGTCAACAGTAAATGTTGTATAAATGTACACCAAGGTTTATTTTTACTCTCTTTTCAGTGTTCCAAGGTTATACACTACTGTGCATGGGGTTTCAACAAACATGGTTTCACCAGGACCAGTGTTTGTGAGAAAAACACCATATTTATTAATAGGCATCTCCATCCTTTCTACTAGAACAGAAGCTATTTTTGGCAAGTAAGATAAAATACTGTAAACTACATTTAATAAGTTTACAGATATTTTCAGCACTTTGCTACCATTGGCACAAATGGGATAATGCCATTGATGTACAATGATATCAAATAAAAAGGTATCATTACGAAGTTCAAGCAATATACTGAATATTTGGTGTATTACAGTGAAATATTTTTAGCCTGAATTTGAACACACAGGCAGAATCCTGCTATTACTATCTTAGTACGATCTCCAGCTCTTGGGATTAATGAAAAAAAAAAAAAGAAAACAAAAAACCAAACCAAATCTAAAGAGTTTTAACATGCAGAAAATTGGTATTGCACAAAAAGTTAAACAAATATGTTTGATCACACCTTGTAAGGCCTGTGGTATTTAAACAAAATGTGGTACGGATGACATGGAGGAAAATGATTTATTTAACTGAATATACAAATGTTCTTGATTAGATGAATGGGGTATAAAGCATAAGGAGAACTCAGAAAAATTATCTGGTCCAGAGCTTTAAGCTGTAAGAGTAAGAATTATAGCAAATCTCTGCTAAAATGGTATCACAAATGCTTGTTAGCTTGTTGCTAACAGTTTTATGGTGGAAAGACAAATACAGTGTCAGTTGTGATTTTTCCTTTAATAGTTAAAACAGTACCAGAAATGAGATAAAGAACCATGACTGAAAACCTAAGTTTACCTAAACAAGCTTATACTTAATTGCCATACAATAATTTACACATTAGCAACAGAAACTGAAATATACTGCTACTTTCTTAAGGTAATTGGTCGCCATTTCATTGTTTGCAAAATGCCCAGAAGCCCATTTTTAGCCTGAAAATCCAACTTTTTTCTTACCCTGAGAAGGTATCCCTGGTTAAGTTGCCATTGGGTTTTACAACAATTTTGTTTAGGTCAAAAAGCACATCGAGTATATTCTGCTCCTCAATTTTCTTTGTGGTTAGCTCAAGTATTTGTGTATTTCTTCGGAAGAGTTTGCAAGCGTAGCAAGTAGCTGCAGCCGTCTCCATTTTGTCTCCTGTCAGAACCCAAACTTTAATTCCTGCTTTCTGGAGTGCTTCAATAGTGTCAGCAGCTTTTTCTTGTAGTCTGTAAAGTCAATTGACAAAATACACTGATGGCTATTGCTTGGATATGAGAAATTCAGAGGTCTTTATTGAAAGATTTGCATAAACAAAAAAAAAATTTCAATGGAAATTATCAGATCTAAAAATTTTCCCCAAAGTGTGACTCCACAAATGTTTAGGGGACTAGTATATGTTTTTGAATCTTTTTAAGACGTAAAGATTCTTCCTTCATTTCCTCAATACCCATTTTGTAGTCCTTTCCTCCAAAACTTGTGCCTATAACTTGATCAATAAACTATTACATGCATGTAAAATGGTTCAAATACACTGATTTTTGTTCACTTAACTATTGTAATTGCTTATTAGGTTATAAAGTTACCATGTGTAACTTTAGTGAGCTAAGGGTGTGGAATTGCTTCAAATAAGGGGTTTCCCAAATAAACCTCTAATGCAGAAAAAGCGTCTTCAATTACTTTGTCATCACCATTGAACATAAGAAACTAAGAAATGTACTAACTAACCGATCTTCAACAGCTGTAGCACCAAGTAATATAAAATCTCTTTCTATCTTCTCATATGCCTCTGCCAATTTCTTTTCCCGGTCCTGAAGGGCCAACTTTGCACTCTGAAGCAGCTTCTGTACATTGCTATATTCTTCTGCTGTGAGCTTTTTATATGCAACACACAATGTTCGCAGTCCCTCCTAAAGAATGCAATGAAAAGAAACAAAATGCATCTTACAAAATTCCTCTTAGACTTCTTGCTGGTGTTTATGCTGGATGATTTGAAAAAGGAACATCATGAAGTGAATAAGTATAGACTGGTACAGTATAATACAGACTAGGATATAGTTGAGCTTGATTCTGTGCTGCTCTGGAAGCAGTTACAACCTGATGGACCAACCTCAATATTCCAGAAGATAAACAGCTCAGTGATCCAACTGGATATATGAGATTACAAGAGAAGGCAAAGCCAAGGTAAACGTTTCCCTCCCTATGTGTATAATTAGGCAGGATGAGTCAGAATAAATAATAATAATATAAATAGTAGCTCTGCAGAGTCTGATTTTGATGCTGTGTTGCAGCAGATATACGGACAGGGACCAAACATCACAAAGAGAAATGAAAATCCAACTGCACCATTTCAGTCAAGTGTAAATTAGAATTTAGCTGCGGGTGTTTCAGGCTGCATCAAACTTCTGGACTGTATGATGAACAAGAAACGGAGTATATAGATTGTGTAAGGTGGGGAAAAGCTGTTACAACACAGAAAAGTTTTGCTACCTCAGTTATATTCTGCTTCTCACCACACCATTTAACTGGCACTTCAGCTTCCTTAACTTTAATCCAGTAGGTCTTTACATAGTTTCTTATTACCAAACCAAGAAGAAGAATTATTAAAATAGCTCCCTGCCTCTTGTTATTGATAAAAGCAGGTGCCAGGTATTTTCTTTGCGAGGCTTCTGTATGTAGGAGCCAGCCCTATTTCCAATTATCCAGGATGAAAAAATAGCTGTTGATCTGGATTTCTTTCTTGATAGACATTGAATGGATGTGATACGTAAATACTTTTTCAATTTCATTAGCCTCTTTTACTTGTAATTATCAGACAGCTGTCCCATATAATAAAGCTTAGTAAAGCACTTTGAGAGTTTTTTGCTTCAAAACAAAAGCAGGTGACACTGTAGGGGTTTTTTTGTCCACATACCTGTAATAATACTTTGGTTTCAGTTTGAGTACTGGATGCCAGCAAATTATATGCCATTTGTAAGACTGGCAGCTGTCCTGCATTGCAATGAGTTCTGTGTATTTTTTGACACAACAAAATTCAGTATTTTACAACTCCAAATACTACTTTTAGGTAAAACCAAGTCCTGAATTTCTTTTAAAGGTGATCAGCCAGTTCATAGCTGATTTTTAGCAAGGAAAAATGTAAGATATGGATGATCTGTCTCCCAAAAGCTTGTAAAGCAATCAAAGGCAGCAGGTAACAGTTGCTAAGGCTGAGGACTAAAACTAGCAATGAGATTTACAGTTTTTCACTTCTATTCAAAAATTAATTCAATCCACAATTGTGAATATACCACACTAACGAGCTAACTGATGATCTCTGGTTTAACTTACAGTTGTGCATATCTAATGCATTCATATTGCACCACAACTGACATTTAGAAGATGAGATGGATGACAGATACAAATAAGCAAGTTACACAGACTGCTACCCACAAAGCCTGAGTGAACCTTGGCACGGAATAACCTTGGTGCCTGTAAAGACAAATCTGTTAGCAGATAAAGCAGGAGGTCAGAGCACTTAACTTCCTTTTGACACTGATATCATGTGAACAGATCAATAAAATGGAATCTTACCACTGCATTGCGTTCTACTCGGGATCGTACTTGGTCAATTTTACCTTCTTTAACCCTAGGAAATATGGAGGAATCTGCTCCCTTACAAAACAGAAATATATCACCTAAAAGAGACAGCATATGGAATTCAAAATGACCAAATATACTTTCTTCAAAAAACATCCAAATTAGTAAGTCTTCAAAATGTTTTCTTCCAATTTTTTTGTAACGTTTGTACTCACGCTAGTACCCGGTCCCTTATTTTATAAAGAAAGGCACACAGACTATGATTAATGCTTAACTGATAAATCTGAAACAAATTCAAGTGAAACAAAAAAATCGAACAGAATGTGACAGCCCTACCTGTTGAAGATTTAACAATTACACTCATTCGCCGTCTCACAGAATCAAAACTCAAAACCTCCAGTAATTCAAACCTGAAAAAGAAACAGAACTATTTTTTACACAACTCTACTTTTCCTAATCCCTAAACTGACTTCAAGCATATAAATGACTTCAAGCATATAAATTAAACATGACTTCTAACATGGAAGATTATGTTGAGTACTATGGAATATGGAACTAGTACAGAATGAAACAGCAGGTTGCAAATAAGAAATAAGGAAAGCCCTTACCTCCTCATTACTTGAAACAGAACTCATGATGTCCTCAAGTATCTTTGGATGTATAGTCAATCTAATTCATTTAAGCAGAAGACTAGAAACTTTGCAGCATAGCACTGTACTGCATATAAAGTAAGTTTCTATGTAAAATACTTAGACATAGCCTTAGAACTTGAAATGCATGCTTACACAAAGTCTTTATTCTATATTTTTCTCATTTTTACTATTCCTAATCTCCCAAAAGTGCTGACCTAATTCCATGAATCTTGCTCAAATGTTGAATGATAATTTATTCAAGTGAAAAAAAATTATTTTTTACTGGTTTATATTTGCTATTATTTCTATGATTTGATTTTATCACATGTTCCTTTCCTTTCTAAGAGGAAAACTGAACACAAGCTCCTATTGCACTGTTTTGGTTTCATCAGCTTGTATACTTCTAGCATTTACTCTCTTACCTATTTCCTTTAATCTAAGAGAGCCTCTCTTTTACCAGCACAAACATAAGCAATCCAATCATTATTCCCAACTTTTTCAGGATTCATCTCTGTCCAGATCTGCTTGTTTAATTAGTCCTAAGTCCTTCAGTCCTAAGTCCTTTTAACATCTTAGAACTCAAACCTGTGCGTAACTACATCAGGCCTATGTCTACAAACCGTGACGCATTTGGGAGAAAATTCTCAATTATAGTGTTTTCTTCTGAGTCACCAAGTTATACTGACTCCAGTTCCTAGGAGCTGAACCAAAAAAGTCTGAAGTAACCTTTGGGAAAAACACTCATATTATCCTAAAAGGGGATAAAGTAACAGCAGGGTTCCTAATATTTGTATCCAAGTGTCCCTGTGTAGTTAGCAGAGTACCCAAGCAGGAAGACCCAGATATACAACAGACTTAACCAGAAGACATCTAGAGAAGTGTAAGGTAAATTTTCAAGGGTATGTACATCCCACGGAACAGCTGCACTAGTTCAATGTTATTGAAAATTTGAGTCACATTATGGTCCACAAAATTTATTCTACAGGTATTACCCTCCTGTAAATTCCATGGATTATTTGTGAACAACAAATTGGGTACACAGCATTTTCTATTAAGAATATATTATTTACCATATATAAAACCATGAGAAACTACTAGATTAGGTCATGAATCCCATACCACACCTTAATTGTTGTACCAATATTTTATACTGCATATAATGTCAAAAAAAGTGAAAGTAATTAAAATTGCTAAATTTTCTTTATTTAATTTATTTTTCTACTAAAACACAAGGTTCCTGACTTTCCTGACTTAAAAATTCATGTATAAGGAACAATAGTTTATTAAACACATCAACAAAAACTCATCATCAGTCTATTTTGTTGTATTTTTAACCACTCACTTTTCTATGTTATTTTCCCGATTCAAGATCTCCATAAAATTGTCCTTCAGCCTTAGATAGGTGTAACCAAGTCTGTAAAATGAAACAGATGAAGAGAATGAATACAACAAATATATAATTATCTGGTTTAAGCATGTCATAAGGATTTAAGACTGAGCCCACAACAAACCAACACCAGAATCCCAGAGTGTTTTTATTTGATTTTAGACTATGAATAATCATGAAGTCATGTTAAGGAATCAATCAGCTGTAGATTACTTGGTGTGTATTATTACAATTTTTGTTTTGAAAACGATTTTGAGCTTCAGTGAATAGATCTGCAGTTTAGAAAAATATAATACCTAAGTACACACATACCTCTGTATTCCTTCAACTAAAGCAACTTCATCAGGTGATGATGATATATATATACAAGATCTTCTTGAGAACCGGTTTTTCTTCAAACCATCTACGCTGTCATCATCCTTTACCTGAACAGTGTGGCAAAGACAAAGAGCTCGGAAAAATAGTTCCTCTCTCTCCTGAAAAATAAAAGGAACGGTTGTCATTACACGTTATCACTTGAAATGTCTTCTTTTGGAAGGTGATCAATGTTGACTGATTATTACTGATTACTACTGATTATTAATCAGACAGGGGCAGGCTCTTTTAGGGACAGCCAGGTCTTTCCCTGTGGTAACAACACGACTGTGTCACAGCTGCTTGTACCCCTAAGATTGCCGTAAAAGTCAGGTTGCTGGGATTGCCATACAAGTCAAGCTAATGATGCAAAAAAACCCCAAAAACCCAGTGTGCATCTTCTACTTCCTCTGAGTGCCTAGACGTGACTGAAAGGTGTTTTTTCTTTACTTTTGCTTAAACTTTAACAACTTGTATTAATTAAATACTAATCAAGGTATAATTTAGAAGTCCTGAGTACACACAGAAGGATGTAGTATCTGGAACACAGGTCTTAGCAGGGCTTGCAGATTTCAATCTCTTGAACAGCTTGAACACCCCTCAGAACTATAAAAATTACTGAAATGCATATACTTTGGCAGCTCAAGCAAACCAGTTCCTATAAAATATCAGATTGTTTGGTAATGACAGCTCCTGGCACCAGAAAGAGATTTCTATTTCATGGATACCTGGCTGTGTTATATCTCTACCTTTGTGTCTGAAATCTATTCTTCTGTGCTGTTAAATACTGACTGTGCCATTGTGATTCCAAGACAAAAACACAGCATACCTCGGGACCACATTCTGAGGGCCATGGGTGAGAGACATAAGGCTGCTGAATTACACAAACATATTTTAAGAGAGCTTATTTTGTAATAGTGAAGGGTATGACATGAAGTAACTGTGAATGATATGATACTGTACTGATATAATTAAAAATACATTGTACTTTGGCTGTGATTATCCTGGCTATATACACCCTGTTCACCTGTCGACATGTGAAGACTCCTGAACTTTCAACTAACTTTGCTTTACACAGCAAATAGCCACAATACATGCATGCTGTAGGTAGCACACTTCAAATTAAGTCACATTTTAAAGTAATTTAATTTGATCATAAACCATTCTCTGGCCCCATTTTCACTCAGTGATGACTAAATAAGTGCTTGCACTAAGCCCCCATTTTCCCCTTTGAGGATTTTCCTGTCTTGCTTTTCCCTGTTGTAGCTAAGGTTAAACGGAAACCAGTTATCTATGTCTGTAGCTATTAACCACAGGAAGTTCTGTATTTGGGTTTTAATTCAGTTTTACAATTGCATTTAAATGAGAAACTTCCCATTAAGCCTTTAAATCTTACTCTTAACTAGGAAATGAAAATGTCTATGCAGTTATCTACTTTGATTAGTAAAATTCAAGAATGTTGAATTCCTAGTATTACCTTCATTAGTACAGTTAAATTTTCATGTTTCACTGTAAAAAACCACGAACATAGAAAGAGTTATCATACCTTTCCACTACCTCCTGGAGATGAATCAATCATATCAATGCCTGTACAGTCATGGAGGATTTGTCCATTGCAGATAACATGTGGTACATAAACATGCCCTTCGATGCAACATTCTACGAATTCCATGTTGTTCTCAGTTAATGTTCCTGTTTTATCTGTGAAGACATACTCAATCTGCAAATGAGCACAAATTAAAAACAGCAGGAATGTGAACAGAGATTTTCCACCACCTCTGAACAAAACTGAGTTTCTTACAGGGTTACACCTTCCTTTCAAGATCCTTAAGCTCTTTCAGAAAAGGAAGACAACCATTTCTTTGGGCAGTTATCTTTATAGAAATACAGGCCCTGAAAGATTTTATCCTATGAGAGTATCAAGCAATGCTATCTTTTGCCTCAAAACACAATCAAATAATGTGTTTAAACTACTTCGACTCTTCTCTCTAGGTCCTTTTTAGTTTTTAATGTCTTTCTTCCTGCAAGAAACATATTTTTAGAAACAAAATGCATACAAATTTCATTTCCCAGGGATTATTATTTAATGCACTGCCTGGATTTGGATCAGTTACTGTCAGAACAGTCTTTAGGGCAGTATCTGAATTCCCCACTACAATTAGGTTAGTTTTAATGAGGATTGTGGGTACATACAGTTATACACATGGGCACTGTAATTGCGCTGGAAACACTCATTTTGTCTCAATATTGAATTTTTCATTAACTTTATCTTTTACAGTGAGCCCCAGTGCTTAAGTCTAACAACATTAAAAATAAAACCAAAATCTGAACAATAAACTAGAAGAACTAGATTGGCTCAATATTGGATCCTGGATGCAGGTATTGTATACATACTGCATGTAATATTTGATAAAATAAGAGAATGAAGTAAGGTAAGGAACTAAACTTTGAAAATAATGCTATTATTTAGAATTCATTAGATTGTTTAACCAACTTCACCATTTATGCAGTGCACTGAACAAACTAAAAACCAAACAAATTTTTGCTCTCAGTCTTCAAAAACATTCAAAACCAAGTCACTAATTATGCAAACTTTCCACTGAGATTAACCTTTGTAAAATTCACTAATCTGAAAAGGCAAATGCCAAATTTTCCTGTGTTTTTTTATCTGTGGACAAAACACCCATAATTCAATCTTTTAAAGAATGGATAGGATTTATACGGATTTTTTTCATCTCAACCCCTACACTCAGTTTCATAATACAAGCTACAAAATGCTATCAATCAAAGATCTTTTAGTCATTCAGTGTGTTGCTTTGTTATAGTGTTTCCTCATTTTCAGACAGACCCTCCTGTTTCACTGGGCACCACTGAGAAAATCCTGGCTCTAGCCTCTTAGTACCCTCCCATTCAGGTATTTGTACAGATTGGTAAGATTTTCCCCAAACCTTCTTTCCTCCAGGCTGGACAGTCCCAGCTCTTTCCACCTGTCTTTGCACGAGCCATGCAAAGTCCCTTGCCTTTGTGGCCCTTCACTAGGCTCCCTCCAGTATGCCCATGTCTCTGTAGCAGGGAGCCCAGAATTGGCCACAGCACTCCAGGTGAGGCCTGGAGAGGGGTAGGATCACCTCCCTTGACTTGTTGGCAACACTTTGGCTAATGCAGCCCATGATACCATTAGCCCTCTTTGCCATAAGGACACACTGCTGGCTCTTGTTGAACTTGACTTCCATCAGGACTCCCAAGTCCTTTTCTGCAAAGCTGCTTTCCAGCTGGATGGCCCCCAGTCATCCAAATAATTAATGATCAGGATGGGAGCCAGTACTGACCCCCAGGGGACACTGCTAGATAGTGGCCTCCCACTTTGCACTGCTGACCACCACCCTCTGAGCGTGGCTGCTCACCCCTTTTTCAATCCACCTCACTGTCTGCTCATCCAGGCCATAATTCATCAGATCCTCTTTGAGGATCTTATGGGAGACAATGTCAACTGTCTGCCATAATAATGAAATACCTGGTACCACCCTTAATCCAAATAGGTATGTATCCTTAAAAGCTTTATTACCAGTTTGACTAGAAAAATAAATATAGCATCTTATTTATTTATTTACTTGAAAAACCTATGAAAACATTTTTAACTGAGATCTTAAGTTTTTTTCTCAAACAAAATTCATCTGTATCTGTCTCAAGGTGATGATTTTCTTAATACAGAACAGAATTTCTTTTCAGAAATGAGAATGACAATTGATCATTTTAACTGATGAAACTTGTGTCTGGAGACACAATGTCAGTCTAGTCAGACAAAAAGGGGTTTTTTTTCCATCTAACTTTTAATCTAAGGAAGCTAGATGCCTATATAATTTCCCTCTATAATCAATGGAGAGAAAGTGTTTATTCCTTAATAATATAGTAATACTAATTGAATTCCACTGACTGGATGAGAAATCAGAATTTTTGACTCTGAAAATAAAAATATCACAAATTTTATTTTTAAAATTAATTAGCACTAAAGAAAATGCACATGTAGCTGCAAAAAAAACCCCCAAAATAAAACAAAGCCAAAAAACCTTGAAGTGACAATTTTAAAATAAAAACCTACAGTAGAAACAGTTGAAAAAAAAATTATCATTCAATGAAATTTACCTGTCCCAACTCTTCATTGAGGTCAGAAGTATTCACCAGTGGTCCTTCACCTGTATCCTCATCAAACATTTCTTCATCCCATGTAATGAAATAAGAACCGAGAAATTTCTGCATTTCCACAGTGACATACATGGATACAGGAATAATGTAGTTGAAAAGAACCATGAATGCAAGGAAGTCCGTAAAAGCTTGAAGAAACTGCCAAAGAAACAAGATGAAAATATTGGTTTTTCATGTGCCATTAAAGACTGCAAGATTATTACATGTATTTACAAACTGTTTTTTTTTTTAATAACTTTCAAACAGTAAGCAACGCCTTTCACAGCTCACAGTTCTGCACAGGATGTAGATCTTCATGATTTATAACATCACAACTGGCAGGAAATAGAGCTTTTTCTTTTAAATTTGCATTTTTCTTTACAGATATACAGGTGTAGAATACTGTTACATAGCATTATTGTGAAGTTCTAGAGCAACTAACATGCATGGTGAAGACTTTTTCGGGGAACAAGGGAAACAGGTACATTTGAAAATTACCAGAAAAGTAGCATAGATGCACAGCAACTCCTTCAAGGATTACCAAATTACATAACTTGCAGGCAGTATCTCATAAATAAATAAAGGCTTTCCTTTCCCTCTCTCTCAACACAAGCAGAACGTATGCACATAATCTGGTGGAGACTTGGTGGAGCTGCAGTCAACCTGCTGAGCAGGTTGAGACAGTGCTACTGGTGGTAGTGAGAACTCTGGAATGTCTGGCTAGCATGTGCTCCTCACACATTCACAGTAAGGAAGCAAATTTTCCCCTAGTCTGATTGGGAGGATTTAATGAAATAATATTGGGGTTTCTGTAGGTGACGGTTCAGTTCACTACTTTGGATCATCAGGGTATCCATTCTGGACAATATCCTTGTTCCTGTAAGAACATCTGGCACTAGTGACTGATGATGTCTGATGCCTCGAATGCTCAAGACAGAGCAATCTGAAACGAAGCTTTTGAGGGGCATTTTTATGGAGAGTCTTATAGCAGATTCTTCTGAACATGTCTCTTACAGGACTGCCAATAGCTGTGGGATTCCTTCCAGCCCTGTATTTCTCTGCAAGAGGTCAATTCTTTAGTAATTTATATAAATAACTGGTAATTACAAAATATTTTCATGAAGCTTTTTATACTAAACCAAACACTTTCTCATCAGTTAAATTCACACATACAACTTAAGGGCAAAAATTTAACATACAACCTTTTTACAAGTACACTATCACCACTGTTAGCAAAAAAAGCATGACTGGTAAGTAAGCAGGCTGTATATACTTTTCAGTAGAATGTCTACAAATTAAGGGTTTAGGCAAACTTTCTTGTTATTGAAATTTATTTCCATACCAAATTTCTTTTCCTTTCAGGCTCTGTTTTCTGATTATACCATGGCTCATCACGAAATGGTTCACTCTGCCAGGCATACTTCAGAACAGTATTTATTAGTGCTTTACTGACGAGAATACAGAGGTATACGACAAGAAATACATTCATTGATCTAAAAAAAAATAAAAAGGCAACTTAAGATTCCCATTAGCATATAAGACACAGGTTTACTAGAAAATGTTATATATCAGCCTAACATTTGCTGCAAGTCTAACAATGCTAAGATGTTAAATAACTCTTCCAAAATGCTTTTCCAATGAGGAAAAACATTATTGAGGACCATTTTCTATTTAAAACGTTAACTGCTATAATTGTTTCCAAAATGTGTGTGACACATTACCAAAACTAGTGTATTAGTGAAAGCAACAGCTTAGATAGAATAATAACAGAATAACTGGGCTTGTATCTGCAGACCTTTTCATGCCATTTCTCTGAATCAATATAAGATCACTCACATAAGTATTTTTATAGAAATTAAAACCAAAAAAGAACATTTTGCTATGTAGCTGTAATGTCCTAACTCTAGGCAGATCTAAAAAAAGAGCAAGAACATTTTGCATTTAAGATTGTATTTTCATTAATGATGGGCATGAACTAAAAGCCAAGGGTTATACATCAATAACAGTAGAAGCAGACACATCATCAGTGCTCAGTCACTGTGTAAGAGAAGGGCTGTCAGCTGGTCAGTCCATCTTGCCTCAATCAATGACATCTTGTTTTTCACAAGGTTGGACGCCTTACTCAGAGCTGATGATTTCAGATAGCAGAGCAGGAATAGAAAATAGTCTCTATTTTGAAAACAGTAAGCAACCAATGTCAGCTCACTCCTTAAGGATAGCACTGTCTTACTTTCCCACCATATATGTCTGTATGGAACTTCTTAATTTTAGCTAAACCATGGAAAACATGCCACAGTCAAGCACTGTTACTGCAGCTGATCCAAAGTGAAGTGCATTAAAAAAGTTACTTTTACTGAATTCCAAGACTTATTTGCAATGAAAAGCATTGAATGCTAGGATAATTTAAAACATAACCTTGGAAAAATGTCAGTAGATGTACTCTAATCAGTGAAAGAAAAGTCTTATGGAACAACCAAACATCTTACATTAAAAAGCTAAGCATTAATTCAAAATGGCTTTATTTTTTAAACATCTAACAATAATTCAGTTTTGAGAACCTCATTTATATGGTGTTACATACATGTCTTGTATTGTAAGTAAAAAACTATTTAAAAATAAGCAGATTTTAAGTCTCTCTACCTTTTTTTCATTTAAATCAATGAAACATACACTTCTAGAGAAAAAAAGTATCTGATTTGCACCATTCAACCATGCAGCTTTCAAACCCCAAAATAAATACTAGAAGTTTTACTTCTCTACAGCAGATCGCTTCTGTGATTTTGACTGGTAATTTAATGCCATCTTAGTTTCCATGCCAGTGTAGATAGCAACACCTGAAATTAGACAACTTGTTTTACTAAAGATTGCACAGTGCAGTAACTGCAAAAGAGCACAATTCACTACATCATTATACTCTGTCATTTCTTTAATTCTTTAGTCTGAAGAAAAAACCCACAGATTTGGATGATAGCCCAAAATTAGAAATGGCTCTATTATCTTGGTACTAAGAGAGAAATTTTAAGCAGCATTTACATCCCATTCCAGTCACAGTTTCCAATTGCTAAAGTGTTTCTATGTAACAACATTAAATATTATCAAAAAGTTGTAAAACAAGTGACTCAATAGAAATCATAAGCCCAGTAGTAACTGTAGGCTTGTAACCTTGTTTGGTGTTTGCTTATTATTTCAGGGTCCATTAAAATAGTCAATAGAAATATTTACCAAAGATTTTTTCTGTGTTTTTTAAAGTGGCTCCTCTAAGAAGCAGATTTTCAGATCCTAATGGCCTGCAAAAGGTAAGTATTACAAAATGTTAACATTTAGAGGAAAACATCAGACCTTAGTGGAAGTCACATAAAACAGGAAATTAGTTCTACTAAAAAACTTTTATTTTAACAAACTTACAAGGCATATTTAAAATTTTAAAGTGAAAATTAAAAATAGATAAATAGATGTCTAAAATTAAACTCAAAATTTCGTAATTCAAGTCTTAAACCAATGCACCTCAATGCCACAAATGTAGGTACCCAAATAAAGACTCAACACCTTAATTGCACAGTACTTGTTTTTAGAAGTACTAATTTAGGCTTATATGAACTACAGTATCCTCTATGTTAGAACTACTTAAGGACAATACACTCTTCCATTTTAAGTATAAATGGCATACAAGATATTTTTGATACTTGCTGTAAACATTTCAAAAAATGCCAACAAATATAGGTAAAATAATTTA
The DNA here is from genome assembly GCF_965178545.1 of Coloeus monedula. Taxonomy (NCBI): domain Eukaryota; kingdom Metazoa; phylum Chordata; class Aves; order Passeriformes; family Corvidae; genus Coloeus; species Coloeus monedula. The sequence continues at coordinate 93,897,042 of NC_138783.1, forward strand.
TTGAAGAGTATGGAATTAATGTAAGGACCTCAGTGAAGTTTAAATAATATTTTGGAACATGATATGTACATTAATCATCGTATGAGTTCAAAACCAAGGACTACTTTACAAGACAGACAGCATGCAGAATTGTCAGATTCTATCTATACGGCAATAAAACAGAACAAAACAAAACAAAAAGTATATTCAGTGTTTTCAAACGTCATTCAAAGTGCACCTGTGGTATGAAACTCCCAAAAAATCAAGAAACTCCAAACAAACAGGGCCACAATTCTGATGTAAAACCTGAAACTTGTTCCAAGAAACTAGTGGAACATGAATGACCCAGATCAATTGACAGTTTCCATAGCAGATTGTGACAGAAAATAACAGTGTACAGACACGCTGAGGAGGTTAGGAAGGCACTTAGCCAGCACTAAGTAACTCCCCACATGCTGGGATCTGGGCTATCACCCCAGCAAGCAGCTTTCCCTCCTACTGCTTTCCCTCTTTGTGGCAAGGATCAGAACAAAATCGAGTACAGCAAGTTGGATGTTGCCTTCCTTGAACACACAGCACTACGGACATTTTAGACAGAAGTACAAACACATTTAGTAAGATCATTTGACATGTTCAAGCCCTTCAGAATCTAAGAAGAAAAATGAAATACACAAGTGATATTATTCATATTGTTTAGTGCACTACCAAGATCTCACACTAATGGGGCAGTATTGTACAAGTGCCGTCAAAATCCTATCAACATCATTTACAAACTAAATACATTTCAAATAAAATGGAAGTTGAATAAAGACATTAATATACTAAAGAAGAGAAATATGATTAGAAGATGAAATATTTATTATTTATGAAATAACAGTCTGGAGTCTTCTACGAGAAAAATATTCTAGCACTGAGATAAAGCAGCACAATGTTGGTGAATCAAAGGTAATTCTCATTATTGATGCTTATTCAACTGTGAACTGTTTAAATGTGTAGAAACTCCAGATTTCCCCACCTTGCAATAGGCTCATTCCTATCATGGTAAACATTTATTCGACCAACAAATCTGAAAGGGAAATACACAAGTAGTTTAACAGTACTGCTAATAGATTATTTGAGAAATATTTTCTAGGAAGTACTTATGACAGAGAACATTTTCCAACTGAACAGGCTCCAATTATCCAAAACATGAACATGAACATAAGAGATACATATAGATACATACTTAAAACATGTAAATACGAAAATACAAAGAATGGTAACTTGGTATAAATTTTGCATAGAAAGAGATGTAAGAAATTATAAAATTAGGGATAAATCTTCTAAGTAGATCCATGAGCAAGAAATAAGTCTTATTCCCTAAACTGCCTAAGATAAGTCAGTGTAATTACTATCTTTTACAACATCTAAAGCCCACAACTGAATTAAAACCAAAGCAAACCAAAGCATAGAGCTAGTAAGTAATTCTCCTGAATATCTGTAAGTACATTTTATCTGTATGTGGTGGCTTGACCCTGGATAGCAGCTAAGCACCCATCAGTCTCTCGCTCGCTCCCTCCCCAGCAGGATAGGGAAGAGCGCTGGAAGAACAAAAGCAAGATCTTAACAATTCAATACATGAAGGGAAAAAACCAAGTGACACAAAGGCAACCACTCACCACCTCCCATGAGCCTGAGGATGTCCAGCCAGTCTCCAAGCAACAGCTGCTTTGGACGACTGCCCCCTGGTTTTATTGCTGAGCATGACACTATATGGCACAGAACATCCCTCTAGTCAACTGAGGTCAGCCATTCTGGCTGTGTCCATCCTCAGCCTCTTGCCCACCTCCAGCCTATTTGCTGGAGGGGCAAAATGAGGAACAAGAAGTTTGACACTGTGTAAAAATTTGGCAACAATAGCAAAACCGTGGTGTGCAATTAACGCTGTTTTAGTCTCAGAGGAACAACACTACACCACACTGGCTGCTATGAAGAGAACTGACTTCATTTCAGCCAGGCTCAGTACCCTGTATTTGCAATACTTCTGTCCAACTGGATACACTAATGCAAAGGGGATTAAGGTGGACATTAGTGTTTTCAATGGTAGAGGAAACTGTGGGGAGCTGGTGGGCCTGTTACCCCAAAAGGGAACCTCTGAGGCTCAGAGGAGTGGAAACCTGTCTGCTTAGAGAACATACAACATGGTAGGGCCACATCTGAAGACAATAATGTACAGTTGGTTATGATGCAGCATGATACAAAATAACCACGTGCCTTTGGAAAAAAGATTCACCACTGTGTTTTGTTGAGAGGCAAAGTTTCAAGTAAAAAATCAGCAGAGATGCAAGCTGACTACCAATAAGCATTTTCACTATTTGTGAGTCAACAGCTGTCCCAAAGAATTTCACCATCTGTAATGAGTTTCAACTTCCAGCCATTCACTTTGAGAGCCAAGTATTTAAAGAAAGGATCAAACGAGTGATGGACCCAATATTCTAAAGAACCTGTTCTCACGCAGATTTCTAAACCAACTTCTTAATCACTAAGATTGGGGAAAAGAGATGCCTTCAAACCTCAGAAATAAGCAATGTTTTTTCTGCATCTTCCAACAGTATTTGCTATCAAAAGAGTGCAATTTAGCTTGACATCACATTGTTTTCTGTGTCTTATTTCAGCTATTTTTTACTGTGGCAGAAAAAACAATTGTTCTCAATGGCATAGGACTTCTTGTATTACTATTAAGACAGAAACCTCAAAAGAAGCTTCGCAAGATTTATCATTAGGTTTAGTGGAATTGTGTACAGTTCTTTTGTAAAATATTGAGTACTGTAAGACTTTATACAACTTTAGACATTTTTCTTCATGCTCTGCATTAAAGTGTTTTGCTAATCGTGATGGCTTCATGCTGTCATTAGTTAGTATTTCAAAGCCTGTGGTGTGAGGTTTGTCGTTAACAACAGCAGATGTAAATCTGTATTTAAAATCGTCTTGCCAATTTAAATTTTTTCTGGCTAGCGTCCTGTCAGATCTGATTAGATTGACAGTGGCTTTACTTTGTAATATGACTGATGAATTTCTCTACCAGGAGCATAAGTGCTTGCCATTTACTTATTGTTCATTTGCGCTAGAATGTTACTATTACTTTCAATCTGCAATTTCTTTGCAAGAATCCTTTTAAGCCACTTCAGTATTTTGTGAGTCTTTCTTTAGTTAAAACTAGATAATATAATCTGCAAATCCATTTAACTGGGTACACATAAATGGCAACACTTAGCTGAAAGCAAAGGAGTGAGTGCCAAAGGCAACTTCTCCATATTGTGGAACACCCTCTTCCTCTGGAGAACCTCACAAACTGTATGTGACATACAGAGAGAGAGTACGGGTGCCAATATCAAGAAGTATACTAAGTATTAGTAAAGCTTAATTTCTTTCTTTTTTTTATATTAAAAAAAAGGAAACTGAAGTTCTAAAATTTTTGTCACATTCCTCAGTGGACTGCTTTGTGCCATCCCCTTTGGAGATCACTATCCCAGAGCACATCTAGGGAACTACCTGCAGAAAAGGAGTATGGATGGAAGACCTACTTGACTTCAAGCTCACTCTGGGGCTCGCTCTAACCAGAGAGATGCAGCCAGTATCTTTTCATTAGGATATTTTTATGATTTATTCCTAGGATACCTTAAATTGAACAGGTAAGGATCATTTTCTTACTTATAAAGGTCAGGCTGAGGTTGTTCACATTCAATGGTAGCATGTAGTGCATCAATTTCTTGCTCATTGCGAAATGCCTTTGTATCTTGAACAGCATAGTAAGTCTGGAATAAATAAAAACATTTAAATAAAATAAAAAAGGACAGATACACAAGACATTAATCTATACATATACTTCAGTTCAGCCTGAAATTTACTAACTTTTATGTAAGAGCTCATAATTAAATAAGATGCACTTCAAAATGCTCCTAGCTGGGCATCTTCTTACATGGTCTTTTCCAATCACTTTTTTAAATGATTCTACAGTTTCGTGCAAGTACCTTTCAGTGTATTCGTAAATCAGGTCACCATGAAAGCATTTAAGTACAAAAGGTTAGTGTATTATCACTGCAATCTGCATGCCTATACTGGACACAGACAAAATCACAAATAAACGTCTTAAAATTTTTCATAAAATAGTATTACTTTTAGAGAAATGAAGTCAGATGGTAGAAACATAAATCACACAAATTAGTGTACCTGCTCACACATCTAAGCATGAAGCCATATTGTGATCTGTATCAAAAATTAAAAGCAAACTTTGCCTTAAAAAAAAAAAAAGTATAGAACATTTAATTACTTTGTGACTGGATTCACCATCCAAACTAGTTGTTGTAACAAAACATGTTCCATCTCCTCTACTACTCGATAGGAATATTAAATCACATGGGAATTTTTCATCTTCTTTTACCATTACAATATCTCCAACCTAAGGAAAAAACACAAGAAAATAAAATGCATGTATGTAGCAGCCCAAATTTCAGATTTCAAAACTAAAATCTAGATTAACACAAATATTTTGAAAATTCAACAATTTTTATTTACAACAGGATTTTACCACAAGAGTAAAGAACTAAAGAAATATCTCTGGAAAACTGAATTATACCTTGCAGAATGATTGAGATCTACTGTTTACGGTTTTCCTCTCAGGATAACCATCTGGCAAGTACTGTCTTACTAAGTTTTGCAACATTATTTGAGAGATGGAAGATACTATCCTTAAGACTAAATAAAACTGTTTCAAAACCACCAGGAGATGTGAGCTGCTCTCACTGGCTCATGAGGATAAGCATCTAGATCCAAATACTACAAGTAGGTGAAAAAGCCAACAATTCCAAGTCTGCTAATGAAAACAGGATACATTTTTAGCATAATTTAGCAGAATTGTGACTAGAAGTCCATCCTATTTTTATCCATTTACCCTATTTTAAAGGTAAGCAAACTAATTTTTATTCATGAAAACATAGGCAATATTTTACAGCACATTAGAATGCCGCAATAGAACAGCCAGCCAATTACAAATTCAAAATATTCTTGCAAATCATTCAAGAAAAATGGCTTTTTCTACATTTCTGGAGGTTAAACAAGCAGCAAAGCCATACTCTACATTCTAAGAATATCAGGGTTTTAATAAAAATCCCATCAAAAATATGCAATTTTTGCAATTGTTCATGTAGGTCAACATCTGTTGAATATACTTTTATGTCATAATTTATTATAATAAGAATCAGCTTAATCATTGTTCTTGTTATATGCTTATAAAGCAAAATTCCACTATCCTTAGCAGTTGGCAGGAGTCAGGTAATTCCAGTTAAGCAAAACAGTCTGATAAAAATCAGCAATAGTAACATCTAAAAATAAATTTTTAGAATTAAGATAATATATGAGATTTATCTAATTGTAGATATGAAAGAGGCTTTTTTTTCCTTAACCAATAGCAATGAAAAATTGCAGATTGTACACATGGCACAGGAGAATGCAAATTCTAAGCATACCTGCAACAATCAGGTAAGAAATTCTCATTTTCCTCATCCCAAAACAAATAAAAGTACTAGTGCATAGCACCTTATTAAAATTTAAAAGATGTTCCAACATCTGCCACTATGTCAGCTAAGGATGCAAAGGGGACAGGGACAGGTTCTTTCTGATGGTGCCCAGTAAAAGGGCCTGAGACAGTGGGCACAACCTGCAACATGGGAGGGTCCACCTTATTTTCATCCTGGGGGTGACTGAGCACTGCAACAGTTGCCCAAGGGGGTAGTGGAGTATCCCTCCTTGGAGAAACTTAAAACCTTTCTAGATAGAGTCCTGAGCAAACAGCTCTTGGTGGCCCTGCTGGAGCTGGGGGTTGGATCAGGAAACCTCCAGAGATGCCTGCCAACCTCAACCATTCTCTGATTGTGTGAAAAAGAACTCCAACTTTCAGCAATTCTTTTCTTCCTTCTTTAGTTGAATGCCCCCAGGCTTTAGCTGCAGACCTTTATACAACCTAGCCTGTTTTCTCATGTAATATAGAGCTGAGAATTTCACCCATTTACAAATACACATAGATATCCCTTTCCATGAAAGTATTTTCAAGGTCTGTCTCTCCTATAATTTAGTCACCCAATGTACACACTCTGAAAAGCAACAAACAGGGGAGAAATTAAGAAAATATGGGCAACAGATTAACCACTAAAATTCAAAATCCAGTTGCATGGTACTTGACTATTTTTGTTTGGAATATTTAACTGGTTAGGTACACACCTGGAATTCTCAAGCATGTGATGCCCTAAATTTTTTTATTACCAGGAAGCCCTAGGCAGAAACTATCACACTCAAATGGAAGGTCACAGCAGAAAGACTGTGAATACTGTTGATGCACTTATGCCCAAAACCCGCAGAGCATAAAAAGACATATTGGAAATAAGAAAATTCAAAAAAAATCTATCAAATTTTCTGAGTTCTAAAGAAAATAATGTTAAAAAGTTAATCTGCTCATAAAAGAAAAAAAAAAACCAAGCAGCAAAAATTAATTTCTGAAAATATATCAAGAAGGAAATGATGCAGCTTTCACAAGGTCAATGAAGAGATTGTGATTTGATGAGTTTTGAGAAAATATTTAGAATGCATTGCATCTGTACATATGCATGCATCTGTATACATAGCACTGACTGTCACAATCAGGCTTAAATAAATTAATAATGTGCATAATAGTAGTTATACCCCATCTCTGAAAGTGTTCAAGGCCAGGTTGAATAAGGCTCTGAACAACCTGGTCTATTGCAAGGTGTCCCTGCCCACGGCACAGGGATTAGAACTAGATGATCTTTAAGGTCCCTTCCAACCCAAAGCATCCTATGACTCTGTGATAATGACAGTAGACAGAAAATAGAGAAAAGATAACTCGTGACAGAAATTCCAAGTTAAAGAATTGAAAATGAAAGTAACATTTATGGAAGGAGTTAGTTAAGCAAAACAGCCTGATAAAAATCAGCAATAGTAACATCTAAAAATAAAATTTCAGAATTATGATAATGATGCCATGAAGATTTTTTGCCTTTTCTTTTATACCCCTGTTACACCTTTTTTACAGCTTCTGTATTCTTAGTGCTTTTTGCCTACATTCTTGGACTTATTTGTCAAGCTGAGAGACTAAACATTTTAGAAGCTTCATAGGTAGAGGAGAGTGTGCCCCAGACCCCAAGGTCCTCTCCAGAATACATTCTGTAAACTAAGATAGAACCATCCAAGGGAAGGCTCCTTGGGGAGGAGGGCTCATTCAAGCCTCTCATTGGGGAATTTCTGATAGATATGCTAATTAGTAAAACCTATAATGTGACACCAGATCTTATGGGTGGAATTTGCGGGGTGCATTCCAGCGCATTTGACCTGGACGTGTGCACCTGAGGATCCTTAAAATAAATACCCAGGTAAAATCCCTTATCCCCTTCTAACCGTGTTTGACTCTTGATTTTAAGACCAGGAAAAGGCATCATAATAAATGAGATTTATCTAATCTCATTAGACAGTTTAACTCATTAGGAGTTTAATTTTATAAAAATATTTTATTCAGAGGCATAAGACTAAAAATTAGTATACTGTGGGTCTAATCTCCATTAAATGCAACAAATGCTACATCATCACACTACATTTCTGTATAACTTGTTTTATGTGCGAAGTGTACAAGAAGGGTGAAATAAAGTCTGACTCACAAAATCTGTCAAGTTACTTACTCTTAATTTTCGGCTTTGCTTTCTAACCAGTTTACCGTGCTGAATGAAATGAACAGGGCACTGATTTATTGCATTGTCAGCTTTATGTCGCAGCCAATCTTCATAACCCTAGAAAACAATGAAATGGAATGATGCAGTGATGCACATTTGGCTATAAAGACACAAAATAGCTCTAGCTTGCAAGAAAAATTTTAAGAACTATCATTGATCACTGTAAAGGAAAAAAATATTCTCACTAGAACAAATGAAATTGTGATACATGTCAGTACTACAGTCGTGCTGGATATTTATGAAAAAGAGCATTCATGGTTACAATTAGTCAAACAAAACCATGTATTTTAATGAAGACATTTGGATGAATAGGGGTTTAGAAAGCATAGAACAGTTTCTGGTATTTAAGTGATCATCTCTTGCTTATGCTCTGTTGACTCCAGTAAGTGCACAGTACTTAAAAAAGCAGTTGACTAGAAGGAAGAGTGTAGAAAATATATTTTGGAAGAATGGGACTTTATCCTGCAAGATGATAAAGAGATGACATGACAAAAGGTTGTCATATGTGATGACTGTCGTACAGTTAAGCCAAACCTTTTAACCTTATATACAATATATAGTTGTGAAGAATTTTGTTTCAAGAGACTTTGCAGAGTACCCTATTTTTCATGCTCAATTACCCCATGAATTTGTGTTTTATACAAGCAGACAAACTAAAGGATAGGGAATTGCAACTTCCCATTGAAAAGGTCCTGCCATATGACAAAGATTGGGACTGACGAAGTCATCAGTGGTTAAGAGATGGAAAATACCACTTGTAGTGGTATTTTTACATAGCATTTTTACATCTAACTCTTTTGAGCACATTTGAAAATTCAGTGCAGAACAGAAGTATCACTACTTTGGATGGTCTCAAAAATAATCTGGGAACTCAGAGAGACTTTATGACTTTGCTGTAATATACTTCCAGGGGTTGGTACAGCTCCTCAAGCAGGTCCCAAAATCTACCCAAGTCATTGAGAGAAAAAATCAAGGAAATACACAGAACTGCAGTACCAGGCACAGCACATCATAACCCAGACTTTGGTTGGTCACTACTAACACTGAGACTTTAAAGTGTAACATTTAAAATCTTAAGACTGGGAAAGCCACACTAAAATACTAGCTCTTGCACGTATCACAACTTCTGCTCAACAAGAAGAGAATTTAACTACAGAATATACTCAGTGATGAATAGTTACCACTGTAAAGAAAGAGAAACACAACTCTCCATGGCTTCTTTGAAGACTCATGAAGGAAAAGTCTGCATTTAGCATAAAGACTGTGAAGGTAGTAAGTTATCTATTAAGCTATCTATTAAGGGACAATCGAAATTATCCTGTTTTGGGTCTATTTGGGGTGGAGCTAGCTTTCTGCACAGCAGTCCTGTGCTGCTGTGCTTTGTACTTGGGACTAAACCAGTCTTGCTTACACCCCAGCATTTTGGCTATGACTGAAGAGTGTCAGCATCAAGGCATTCTGTTCAACCTTCTCCCACCAGACCAGCAGGGTGGGGGTGGGCAAGAGGCTGGGAGAGGGCATTGCTTGGACAGCAGACCCAAACTGACTCAACTGCTCTCTTTAGTTTTACTTTTGCTCACTAAATTACTCACCTGTTTGATAGCTGTGACAGTGATGACAAACAAAAGTGGAAGTCCACTTGTAACTGGACTAGTAGGTGTATCAATAATTAACTGCAACAAAAAGAAAAAATATTTTCTGGTTATATTTTTGTGAATGTAAGCAGTCAATCTTTCAAGTAAGATCTTTCAAGTAATTTCACCAATATGTTACAAGGCATCACAGAATTTTAATTGAAAAGAACAGTACTTCAATACAACTTTCAGAATGTGTACTATACTGACAAAAATTTGAAAATTGGATGCCGTAAGAAGATACAACACTGTAGTTAGATCACATTAACATTCAGATGTTAATGCCTTGTAAAAATATTTGCTTGCAAGACTTTAAGGAAGTATTAGACTGGAAAGCTGCAGCTTTGGAAGCAAAATTATGGAGCACCATTAGAAATTAGCATGGCACTGGCTTTACATGCTATACAATGGAGCTGTTCTCATGCATGTAAAGAGTAAATTCTGAAATACTGAGCTGGGGCTTCTGCAAATATAAACAGAGAGGCAGAGTCCACAGAGGGAGTGCAAATGACAAAATCTAAGTTGTCCTGGGAATCTGCTTTTCTTTCTACAGAATCTGGTCTGCAAAGTAATATTGCTTCTCACTTAGTAAGATTTTTACTATTTAACACAATAAGTGATTGTGAAGGGTTCAGAATTAAGACACCTAAAAAGCAGCACACTAGTTATTCATGGAACTCATTTAAAAAACAAGTATTTATGTACCTCTCTAAGCAAGCATTGTATCAGTACCTATTATTTCAGTTTCTCACAGGCTTTGATGACAGTACAGTTGGAAAATTGCTGCCAAGACATTATTTTGTTATAAATATCATATTTTTGCAAAACTAACAAAACCTTATCATCAACAGAATTTAAAGTAACAGTTTTACTGATGTGGATGCTTATTACAAAATAAAAATGACAGGCATTATTTTCAATTTTATCAAGACATGTTTTGCCATCCAACTAGAGATGCTGTCAAATTCTCTTCAGATTAAATTCACATTTACAACCTGGAAATTAAATGAAACACCTTTTTGTCACATCACCCGTGTAAAAGGCTTTCTATGCTCAACCATTTACATCCATGGTCATCAAAACCAGTTAAGTTTTAAAATCTTTTTCAACTTCTCCCTGTTTTAGAAAGAGCGCAGAACTTACTGGAAAATGGGAGTAGCTTACCTGAACAAGGAAAATGATGAGAAAATAGAAGTTAGCTATTCTTCTGAATTGCTCAAACAAATTTTTTGGTATAAAGTTCCAAAACGTGTACTGAAAACAAATGCACAGATTATGAGTGTTTGTGAAGGAAATATTGTTCACACTCAATTTTATAACTAACATTTCAAGATTAAACTAAACAAGAAGCAGGCGTGTTTTGGTTACTTAGTTTAATAATTTACTAAATTTGAATCTTAATTGACAAGCATGTATTCTCAGAATAGCATCATTTTTCTGACCTGTGATAATCTTTCTACTAGGGACTGCAATAATTTTTAACTAGCAACAATGCTTGTCCAGAGTTAGTGTCCAGAGTTAGTTAGTTATGGAATAGTTTATTTAAAGCATTTTAAAATTTATTTAAATTTAAAATTTATTAAAAGCATTTTAGTAATTTCAAAGACCACTTTTAACTCACTTTCATGTTGTATTCATGACTCGAGATAGGTGGCACTCAGAGCTAAATACACAGTAATAGCAAGACAACCAAATAAAAGTTGTTGGCCCCTCTTCTGTTCCTTGGCTGGGACACAAAAATACTCCTCAAGATAAACTACAGTGGTAAGTGGCTGCATATTTCTGTACTAATTATCACAAATTATCACAAGTGTTATAAAATGACATGAGAAACAGTACATAAAGCTGCAAACAGAAAACGCAAGAACTTCAAATTTAAAAAGTCATGTAGAAGTGATAATGGACCTCAACATCATCTAGTCCCTTTCCTCTGCTCTGCAGCAGGTTCAACTACACTCTCTTTACACAGCTCACTCTGTAGCTCCAGAAAAACATTGCAAGGATTGCTTATTGGAACACATGTAAAAAATGACAGCTAAAACGGTGTTAAAAGGTTTGAAAAATGGCTTCAGAAAACTCACACTGCTTCATCTTATTATCCAAATTATCCTTTGACATGTAATAAAATGACAACTCCAATAAAACTTTCATTTCAAACGAGATGGGCTAAGAAGCTTATCCTAATTTATTTGCTCTGTTACAAATGTGCCTTGTCTCCTCTTGGCAGATTGTACTTACACTTGCTGATAACCAAATTATTCCATGAGCTAGACATCTTCTGAATTTGGCCCTGAAGGCAAAGACAGACAGAGCTCCAGAAGGAAAGCACTTCTATTACATCTGAAGACAAAAAATATCCCTGAGAAATATGCCTTAAATGTACGTGAAACCCTATTATATAGAGCAATCTTTTTACTTCTTGGGAGTTAAAGCCTGAACATGTGTAAGACATAGGAAGGAAATATTCTTCTTCTATCGTGTGCCAAAAATCAGTATATATCCTAAATATGCCCTAAGTTACCACTTATCCTACATAATAGCTAGTTCAGTATTAAATCACCTGTGAGCAAGCCAAAACTCAGGCAGGCAGACATGCAACAGCTAGAAAATCAAGTGTTCTAGTCTTGCAATTAGAAAACTTTTCATCAGACAGGAATGCAGCATGCACTACCCATTATCCTACAGCTACTTGGAATTTTCAAAGAGAACAAGTTAGACTTGATTATTTTTCCTTGCACAATGCTGATCATTCAAAACTGCTATTATGATAGATGAACATATAGATTCTATTCGACAACAATTATTGCGTATTTTCATCATTAACTTTATCAGGTAAGTTATCTTTGTTTTCTAATTTTATCCATTCATTTTCTAAGAATCTCTGCCTGCTGCAAAGAAAAATCAATAGAAGTTTCAGTGAAAAACATTTGTTTACATTTTTCTGTTTAGCTCTTCTGATAGAAATAGTATTTTTGATAGAAATTTGATAGAAATAGTATTTTTTCCATGGTAAAGGGGTTTTGACTGTAAAAGTTCAGTGATTTACACAAGCCCCCAAATCACGTGATCTGTTATGTAATAACTTCCACTTTAAATCTCCTAGAGGGTTATTTGACTAAATGTCTGGTAATAGCATATTATTGTTGGACTAGATATTTAAAATATCTGATTGAAGAAGCAGGTAAATAAATTAAAACAACAATCCATAAAAAGGCTGTTCACCTTTACCCTTAGTATCCAATCCTCCTCGCATTCCATCCTTAGTTCACTGCTTTCCCTGCCAAGCTGTGGTCTTTCCACAGCTCCACCTTTGATCAGCAACTCTCTTAGCTGAATAAAAGCGAATAATATGGGAACAGATCACTTTTATGGCTGAGAAGTGTTTCCTAAAAAGGATGCTTTTTTAACACAGACTACTTCTTAAAATTTATTTTCAATCTGATAGACTTTTAACACTTCGAGACTCTGAGCTTCATGCATACAAAGTATGTCTTTATTCTGCCCATTCATCTTAAACAGAGAAGTAACGATTTTTGCAGTTTAGGCAAGAAAGAACACTAAGATGTCTAGACAGACCTTCCCCTACCCAAGCCATCAGTAGCTCAGAGCAGTATCTACAAATGTGCAAGTAATGTTTAATCAACATAATCACTCCCTAGAGAAGCAATGGAGGGCCTGCCACTCAGAACAATATTTATCTCATGACTGCTGCATTCAAGGCAATTTCTCTAATGTAACTAGGCAGGAACAAACAAAAATTTTTAAAGCAAAGTCATTAAAAACGACGATATTAAATCCATCGGATTACTGTGCTCGGAGTTAATAACATCATCTCTCTTCTTCAGATAATTTCTAGTCATGCTCTTTGTAAACTCTCGAAAAGCAGTTTACCTGTATTTAACTACCTTTTTTCCACTATAATTCACTTGAAGGGCATAAGTTTATCCAAACAGTTACACAGTATTTAGATATAAGCTGGGGACAGCTTAACTGATCTTTACCAAATGCTACAAAAGAATTAGAGGCCAGAGCTTGGGTGCTTTTTACATATGGGAGGTAACACATCAGACACCGAGCGGTAGTAGTTATGGATTCATCCAAGAGAATAACACATGGTGCCAACAGATGCATCTGAAACACTGTGCAAGAATCTGTAAGATCAGTCTGGTGTCAAAACAGCATCATTCAAGTAGATTTTCTTCCCATTTATAATTGCAGTAGCACCTGCAGTGCTGGTCTATTTCTGCACTTGTGAACCCATCCATAGTATTCCCGCTTGTGCCCCTGGCTCCATCTCACCAATTCTTGCATCCTCTTTACTGATACCATCTTGCTTTCAGCTCCAACACCTCTTCATTGCAGCCAGATACACAAACTCAAAAATGTAAAATACACTGTTCTTGACACTGTATTTTGACCTTTTCATTTGCTATCTGCATGCCAGAATTTTGGCTCATGTTTTAAGCTTCTCTTTCTACCCTAAGAGGCAGATTTTTTCTTAAAAAGGAGAGTTTCTTAAGTAATCACTTTACATCAAAACCTGAAGCTGTAAGAAAAGGCACTTCATACTGAGTTTTGTCAACATTTCAGTTTCTTACAGATTGTTTTAAATAGTTACCACCTCTCTTTTAACCCACTCTGATTTCACTCTTTTCACTCAACCTTTTTTACTGTTTCTTGTAAATGCTTAAAACTATTACAAAACAAAATCTACTATATTGGTTTATCCCTGGTTTGTAGACATCTTCCTATGATGATTTTAATCCCTTCTGCAAAACAAAATCCATCCTGAGAATAATAAAATCAGGGTAGTATAGAAAAAAAGCTGATCTTGCAGTCATTTGTGTCCATGGTGACTTCAGTATTTTTTAACATACACATTTTTGTACTATCTATCAATTACTGAGAAACAATGCATTCTTAAAGCTGCAGTTTAAGAAATAGATTGCAGGCATGTGTGCATATCATAGAATGGTCTGGGTGGAAAAAGACGTTCAAGATCTTCTCAAGCATCCTGTGCCAACCCCCCTGCTGTGCGCAGGGACACCTTCCACTTGACCAGGTCGCTCCAAGCCCCATCCAAACTGACCTTGAACACTTTCAGAAATGCAGCATCTACAGCTTCTCTGGACAACTGGTTCCAGTGCCTCACCATCCTCAAGGTAAATCTAAACCAACCCTCTTTCAGCTTGAAGTCCTTCTCCCTTCTCCTATCACTTAATGCCCTTGTAAAAAGTCTCTCTCCAGCTTTTTTTGTAGTCTCCTTTCAGGTACTGGACACAACACTTTATATATAATACCACCTTACACGGTATTATGTTATGTGAGTAACATAAATATTACATATACTATATACATATAGGTAGCCCTCTTCAATAGAATAGCTGAAAAAGCTCTGATCAAAAGTTTCACAGTTTCTTTAAAGGTAGTTTTATTTATAAAAATAATACTTTTTTGAAACACAATTTGTCTAACTATATAGAGTAGAAAACAGGTAGAGAAAACTATAGCAGAGGGTATGAAAAAAACAGGAAATCAATAATTATCTGAAATCATAGGAACTGAGTAGAGAGTATGCCTTGTCTAACCCAAGTGACTCGCTTACAAACATATAGGAAGTTTACAGCAGAACTCATCTATGTTCTTCAGTGTATTAAACTAGTATCAGGACTGACTCAAAGCAAAAAAATGCAGACTTCTGTGCTTATATGCTACTCAATAGAATTTGAATATTTTAAAAGTATTTTACCATATTTATGACAATTTGAAACTAATGTAGAAAGACACAATAGATAACAAAAGATAACAATATTTTAACAAAAGTATTAACGTATGCACCATCTGCACAGTGTTTATCACTCCACTGAGGGAGGGACTCCTGTTTCTCCACCTCACAAGGTCATTCACAACACAGGGATCAGTGGAAGCTCTGCTACATGTAGGGCTTTTACAAGCGAAAAACCAGCACCAGTACATTCAGAGAAAGCGCAAAAATGAAACTGATTTGGGGAAGTTAGATCAAATGGTGTGTTTGATGAACAAACATACATATGTTAGCATAGGATTTTGTAAAAACAGTTGCTGATAAAACAGGATTTCTGTTACAAACAAGTCTATCCTTAGTAGTCCCTGTTCAGCAACTCTCAGTCTTATCAAATAGAGGCTATCAGCTCCAGGAGTTCCTCTGACAAAGATATCCCCCAGCATCTGTAATTACCCAATTATAATTCTTAAAAAGAAAAAAAAAACCTTGCAGCAAAGATGATTGACTGAAGACAGAAGTCACAGAGAATACTAGGAAAACAGAAGAAAGAGTGTGTGAGAGCAAGCAAGCTTCATGTTCTCACTTGTAGAGAGAGAAGAATTGCATCTGTCTTCCGTGGTGTTTAGGTTTGGACCTGCTTGTTTTCCTTCCTTCTGCTTCTCTCTTGCTACATGCAGACTCCATACTGATACAAAAAACTTAAAAGGCTCTGTTAGGGGGAGTACCAGCAGAAGATAAAATATTGCTAATAACCCTGGACTGAGCCATGGGAAGGGTAAATGGCTTCTCCTGGGAATACAAGGGAGGTTGCAAAGAGCCTCTGACCTGGAAATCCCACACTGAGCAGGCTCATCAAGAGCCAAGAAGAGCTTTTCCTTGCTCTCTCTAGGCACTGGCAGTTATCCCCAGAAGGAAACTGTAGCATTGTGCCTGGAAGAACTGCACACTCACACACTCCTATCCGAGCTGGCCCCTTCAAGAGTCCAATGATTCAGATGCATTTTAGCTTTACTGCCAACCAAGTCCATTTACTCTTCTCATCTCTAACAGCTCCTGCCCTGCTCACTCTTTGACAGGGCTGGGTACACCTGACTCTGCAGCCCTTGCAGCATCAGATCTGACCTCCTGCTTCCCCCTCCACACTTCCCTCAGTGTGGCTGGCAGCCAGGGGATTACCCAGGCAGAAATAGAGCTCTGTGATACAGCTGCTTTTAGAGCAGATCAGTACATTCACACTAAAAGACACAACACTACACTCCCTGCATTAGTCCCTGTCCCATACGCATTTCTGTCTACCCACCCTCTCTGCCCCCCAGAGTATGCTACACAATAACATATCGGCTTCACAAACACATGACCCTGCCTCTTCCCACTGTGAGCTTTGGATGCTTTTCTGACTTTCAAATGTCATGGCTTAGGGCTGTGTTTGAACTCCTCATCTTTAAACTGCTATGTCACAGCCCTAGAGAGGCCAGACAAAGCCTTCCAGTTATGAAGCACCACCTTGGAAAAGTGTGGGACAGCCTAGGTCTCTTCTGAGTTCCAAGTGGCTCATCTTGATAGAGGTGGTTTAGTATTTCTTTAAGCTTCAGTATTAACATTTCTTCTAAATGTGGCAACAAAATGAGAAATCAGAGCACACCCAGTCTTTGTGTGTTTATAATGGCACTATGAGCGAGTACTGCAGGGAAGAGGTACAGCACAAGGGCATGAATTTCTGCTGAAAGAAAGGAATATTTCAACATCATCTGCTGAAACATGTCAGAATTGCTTAACTTTATTTAACTATTAGTCACTGCAATTACTTGAGTCATCTCAATGAGATTGGCACTGAAGGTAGCTAAGGTTTCCCTTGCAATGTATAGGATTCTCAGCTCACAGCATTATTGTCTCAGGCCACTATCACAGAAATCAGTGTTTGGATCAGTATTTGATGAAAAGTCCTAAGGAAACAGGCAGACAACAGAAGACTGCATTATTTGTGCAACAAAACCAGGATCACTTCTGATCCATGAATTAGCATACAGTATTACAAACAGTGGTACTGTTCTCCCCCCTCTGAGTTCACATTAATGCTTTTCTATAGGAAGAACAGGAAATAAAGCTACAGCACAACTGAGCACTTTGTAATTTCATGTATAATTTAATTTCAGTGACATCTCTTTAGGGCAAATTCTTCAAGTAATAGTTCTGCATCCACTGTAGAGTCAATCTTGCATTTCATTCAAGAGTCACTCTTCAGTATCATCTTCTGGAAGCATAAGCCAATCTCCAGTTATGTTAGTGACCTAGGCAAAAGTGGGCCCTGTAGCTTAAAATTTCTCTTTATGAAACTATGACAGTAGAAGTTTGCAGCTGGATAGGACTACCAAGGCAAAATACTGTGTGTGTGTTGATTACCCACAGACTGAAAGGAACTTCCTCTATGGGTGGTATAGGGGGAAAAGAAAAGAAAAAATCAGTTCTCCTGCCTAAAATTAATTTTGCCAAGTGTCTCTGACACACAGGAAATTCTCTCATTCAACAGGCTATTCCTATCTAGACATTTTTGAAATGTTTGGTTCTTTCCTGTGGTTCCTTCTTTATGGGTTTTCTTTGGGGTTTTGTTTTTTTCTAAAAGCCATAAGCAGCCCTAATTAAACATGTTCCTATGAACTCTGTGTTGTTAGCGTAAAAAAGATTTTCTTTTCATTACAATTTTTCCCTCTGTTCAGGAGAAATGTAGACATCCAATCAGTCTTCAATTCATCAACTCAGGTAGAACAAGAAATGCAAATCCCTACTTTGTCAACAAATAAGATCCTTGAAGCATAGCAATTCTAAAAACGTATTTGATTAACTTCAGGAAAAGGGAATTTGGATATTGAAAAATATTAAATTACTAACAAACTAAAACCATCATCATGCCACTACATAAATGCATAGTTGGCTATGTACTGAATGATCCGTGTATGATTCCACTGGCTTGG
The DNA here is from genome assembly GCF_965178545.1 of Coloeus monedula. Lineage (NCBI taxonomy): Eukaryota > Metazoa > Chordata > Aves > Passeriformes > Corvidae > Coloeus > Coloeus monedula. Next base: position 93,915,163 of record NC_138783.1, read on the forward strand.
CAAAACATACAGACCAAACCTGAGAAAAGGCATGAAGCAGCTTCCACACAAACAATTACTGAACAGGCTAAGGCTATTCCTCCTGGAAAGGAATATGATGGAAGACCACCAACAGAAACAAGATTATAAACAGGGGATAACAGTCATTATCAGATTCAAGGGTTTGGAATATGAACACAAATTAACAGGGAGCTTTAAAATGAAGGCTCAGTTACTTTTGGCAAACATTTCTACAATTGGAGTGCTCTTTATTCTGAGAATTTACATGGGCTTAAAAGGTATTGAAGGAATTCACAGAGGAGAAATCCATTAAGATTACTAAATACAAAATCATATTCCTAGCACAATGATATGAAGCCTGAACCTTAAGGAAGTTTTCTACTAAGAAGTTTTTTTATAATTTATCAGTTTTTCAAAAAGTAAAATCCTGTTTCAGAAGGAAAAAAGGTTGTTTCTCACAAAGTGTTGGTAATTGCTATTGCTGACTAGTTTAACTTACAGATTAAAAGGAAACTAAGTTCTACCAAAAAGTAAATAGTATCAAAATGTGTATATATATTTTTTATTTTTTTTTTTTTTCAAAAAGCAAGCCACCTCCCTACCAGTTCAATTACTTTATTTCTTTTTCATTTGAAACACTGGGGTTTTTCTACCAGCTGATATTTTGCCATCCTGCAGCACTGTCATGTGATAAATTCAATCGAGGGCACATAACAGCCACTTCAAAGGCCAACACCCAAGGCAGCTGAAGTAGCTAAAAGTTAGATCAACAAAACGATTCATGCTACAAAGGTCAGTGTCTCTAGGATGTAAAAGGAAATGTATGCACAATCCAAAAGACATGAGTTTTTGTCTTTTACTACTTTAACACACACTTTTTGCAATATATTGTTAATATCATAATTGAATTAACACATCAAAACAATAGAACACTTTTGTCTGGCCAAGGTCTGTCTCTGTATCATTTTTCACAACCAGGAATGTATCATTAAGCAGACAGAGCATTAACCACATTCCACAGTGACACTAAAATGTACATGAAATATCCCTCTGCACTTGAATCAAAGTATTACCTTGCTGACACCAGGAAGCCTCTGGTGAAGCACAGTGAAGTGTACCTTTGGAAGGACTAGTAAAGTCTACAGTTCATATTACTGCAAGCTGCTGTCTTTTTCAGGGCGGCTTTACGACATGACATTTTTTAGTAAAGCAGCATACAGACAGGCTAATTGATGACATTTTCTCATGGTCTTCAACTATCCTTTTTAGAAATTCATTTTGTCTTAAATTGGTAAAGTCTGTACTTGGAAGTTTAGAGCTCCTCATCCTTGAAGAGCAATCACACACTTTCTTACATAAGCACTAAACACCTATAAAAGCCCAGCTGAAAGTTACTGTCTGTCTCGCTGATGGAAGAGGAAGGAAGTATCCTTCACGGTTGAGGTAACATTATACTGTGTGCTTGCGAGCACGTACCTTTATTCTACTATAACAATTATGGATTTGCCATCTTAATTTTGCACATTTTAGCATTTTTCAAGAAGTTTATGTCTATGTTCCTTACGCTGTAATAGGTGCCCCCTCAGGAGGGTTCAGAGATGAGCACGGGACAAGGACAGGTGAAATGGTAAGAGGTAGCAGCTTACAGAACCATAATGAGTGTTAGTCAAGTCACAATGGTGCTTTATTCAGGCTGTTTGGGATGGAGCATGGCAGTAACAGTTTACTTGAAAGGGACAGCATGGAAAGTTGTCATATACAGACAACATTAAAACAGCTTTCAGCAGTCTAAGGAACTGTTCAATATAATGAAGAATTTACATGAATTCTGTTCCCTCCTGAAATACCACCACTGTATTTACTTCCACAAAGACAAGCTACATTTTATTTTTTAAAAGAGAGAAGTTTAATCAATAAACAGAAAAACTGAGTAACATCATGTATATATAAATGTATATATTTCCACAAATACTTTTTGTTTATGAAAGGCAATTTACAGATACAGTTCACAACTAAAGAGTTTAACATTTAAAATATTTAATGGAATATGCTTTATAGCCAAATAAAAATACAGTGAAGTCTCCATCCTGAACTGGTTGAAGTCACACATACATATTAATTTCTGGCAGGGATTCCCTAGCTCAAAATAGGTTTAAGTCATATTTTTAAAAAAAACTCACTCTGCACAGCAAAATAACTTGAAACTTCCACTAACTTCATAATCACAAAAAGATGTCAAAACACCTTGCATAGTTGAACAGGATGTTTTTATTTCAAGAAAACTGTCATCAGTAATTTCAATGGCTTTATTTACATAAACCCCAGATGAGATTAAAAAAAATAAGAAAAATGCCACAGGAGTACAAAGATTTCATTAAGTGTGTTTACTTTTCTATTACTCAAAAGGCAATACAAATCAATGTGCAGAGCACAGGATTTCCCACTGTACCAGTTTGACTGTACTTCATCTGCACTTCATCTGTCTTAACTTTTGAACATTCAATCTAATTAAAGATGCCTAAATAAAGCTTAATACACTGTCTTTGAATGAAGTATGGGAAGAAGATATTAAATACAAAATCTCACATGAGAAATGGCTTTCATTATGTTAATGGATGGCAAGTTCAGGTCCATGAGGGTAATGCCTCAGTTCCTTGAGATCACAATGCTACCAAGGTTCTTAAAATGGCTGGGGATTTGAGACACTATTCAAAAAGAAATTCTCAGTAGAGGACATATTTTGAATTGATTATTTCATAATTGGCTGAAGGTGTGAGCTCATGAGGATTAAAATCTAAGCACATTACAAACTTGGGAGTTCTTGAGTTGTTAGCCATACATCACCTGCAAGCATTCAAATTTCTATACCACTGCAGTGTAAACCTTTGGCTAAAGCAAGCCAGCTGGAAAGTACCAACATCCCAACTGCTCACAAAAAGCTGCTGGAGCTTATGGAAGTTGAAACTTACTAACTGAAGTGAGGGACAACAGGAAGGTTTCTAAAGAGCACAAATGTATCACACTACCAAGACTATGATTCACTTGCACGTGAATAACAAAGACTATTGACAAAACCCCATAGAAACAGTATGAGCTTTTGAAAGGAAAGACACTGTTGTGGTGGAGAGAGTATAATGAATCTAAATGCTCAACAAACTAAATTATTTCTAGTACTTTGAGGTATTGCTTTTGAGTACAAAGGATGCAGTCTTTCTTCAGGAAGATTTTATTTACTCCAGGACTGCCTCAAATGAAAATTGCTTTCTTCTTTGTGGAAAAGCTCATTATTACTCAAGACTGTACTATAATATGTACTGCAGTAAACATGGGAGAAATTATTTTATTTCTGTTCATTTTAGAGACAACTTAACAATTAGTCTCCCTAGAAGAAGTCTGAGATATCTTCACTTTAACTTTGCTGGTTGTGGAAAGGAAAAATATACAGGAAGACTAGGAAAAAATCTTGAAGTAAATAAATAAACACAAAGTAACTTCAGCTGATTTATCTAAATGAATGAAAGAAAATATTGGTACCTTTGATGAGACTATTCTATTATCTGGAAATCTCTGTGGAATGTACGCTTCAGCACCTGGAGGTGGTTCATGATGCCCAACATAAATAGTCCGACTGTCCACCCAATTCTCTTCTCCAGCACACTACGGGGAAAAAAAGAGTTACTGTGTCAGTTCAGTCTGTATTTCTGCAGTAACGAGTCACACACTGAATTAACTAATCACATGCCTGACCATCAACACAAACACAGCCACCAGTGCATGACCCCTCACACTTTTCTGTACCAGCTCAAGACCACCAAAACACCTAAAGCCAAGTCAAATGTCAAAATTGCCTTAACTGCACTGCACTTTCCCACAACACAATGAAAGAGCATCCATGAAAATCACTATTCCAACTTTTTCATTTATAACTGAAAAAAGGACAAATGGTTTAGGATTCTCACTCAAATTACGTATTTAGTAAGTATTTATGTTTGTTACTCATTTTACCACTAAGAAAATCTGTGCTAATTAAAATATTTTTATGTATGACAAATACTTCACATTTTGAAACTAGCTGCCCATAACTTGGTATTTTATTTGCATCAAAGTGAAACTCTGTTCTCCTGAAATACTAGTAGTAATCATTTCCCCACACATGAACAAGCTTAGAGACTCTTAAGCTGCCAGGAAAAGACCACAGCTTGTCATCTCAGAGCACTTGCTCTTCTATGAAAGCTGTAGAAAAAAAACCTAGGTGTGCCAAATGATCACATTCACATCATCAAACCCCACCACACCTATAGCTTCCCCAAAATCAGTACTTCTGTGTTCTATTAACTGTAAAAAAAGTACAAATCACTGCATAAAAGTGTAACGCTGCATTCCCCTCGCTGCTTTTCTTATTAAATGCAGGCCTTCCACATTGTCCCCGCCCTTCCCCTGCCCCTATCCCTGGCCACGCCCTCTGATTCTCCCCATTGGTTCCAGTATCCCAACTCCACCCATGTACCACCCCTGCACCCTGAGAACATTCGTCCATGTGCTTTCCCCGCCTCCCTCGTCCCTCTATAAACCCCCAAGCTCCTGGACCCCGTGGTTCTCTCTGCCTGTGGGAACCAGCTTGTCACCCTGTAATAAAGGTTCCTGTGAGGTGCACATGGAGGGACCCTTCTCGCCTCCTGTACTGTCACCGTGTTGCGGAGCCGACAGCTAGCGGGAGCAGGTACGCAGGGCCGTCCGGAAGGACTACGGGAGAGTGGAATTGCCGCTCTATCCTAAGCGGCCTCGCAGTGCTTTCCGAGAGGGCTGCAGCTTGCTAAACCAAACCAAGCAATGCAACAGGAAAGTATTTACACAAAACCAAGATAACCAATTTTTTAAATCTTAAAAATTAATTTTTTGGGGGGACACAGATTATAAAATGACCATCCCTTGGTCAATTGTCTAATTCACACCTACCTTATGAAAAACAGTTTTGAAGCACAAAACACATTCCTAACACTTGGAGAAGCCCAGGCATCAGTAACTTTAACATCATCGTATGGTCAAAACTGAAGTAATTTAAATATGTCATAATTTAAACTCAAAACCTCTGCTTTATGTCACAATGATTCATTTACACATACTTTCATTAAGCATATTGGAGGGAAGCTTCTTTTCTGCATCTTCAACAGCTACATTTATTTAGTACATTAAATATGTCCTGAAAGTGCTCTTGGGCACTTGGTGGTTGATTGTCTGTCTCTATAGGTGAACTGTCAGACTTGAGCAAACTAACGCCAAACAAATAGTGTGCCTTTGGTAGTTTACACAACCAAAGCATCATTCCCCAAAGCAGCTGGATGTACCTGTGCAGTTCTTGACATAAAAGCAGAATTTAATCATACAGACATGGTATCTTCTTTTCTAACTAGTCTTGATGTCAATAGTTATAGGTCCATTTACTTTACTACTACGCACTTGGCTAGTAAGTCTAAAATAAAATTTTGTTCTCAAACTTGAAAAACATTCACCCTAACATTTCCTTCATCATTCATATATATATGAATTTTCCACTGCCTTAAGTGCAGCACAGCCAAAGATCACTTTCTACATAATTTATTGTTGCAATAGATGTATAAAATCTTGCAATACTCTGCAAATTTGGAGCAGTTAAGCTCATAAAATAATTATCTATGTGATGTGCATGACTTTCTTGAGATTGGAGAGAACATAAAAAATATAAAAAGAAAACCTATTGGACTCAGACTATTAACCACAAAATAGCTGAGTCGAAGTCATGAAGTAAAATGTAAATCGAAGTAGAAGGATTAAGGAAAAGCAACTTCTGTCATCCCAGAAGTAGATACTAAGAAGCAGACACAAAGGACCTAAATCATTACTTGATTCTTACACATGACAGAAAAATGAAGGCATTATGTTCAGAAGATACCAAAGGACAAAACTGTAATACTAGGCATAAAACTAAAACCAAAAGTAAACCCCACATTTTTCTTATGTGTTATTCAACTTCCAATAACTTGAAAGAGTCACTTAATACATTATATGAAGCTGTTGACAAAGGAGGTGAAAATGAGAGCCACTCGTAAGACTCACCAATGGCCCAGTCAGGGCTTATGCTAACCCCAGCTGCCCTGGCTCAGTGGGAGTGCACACACATTTCTCCTGTGCCACATCTGGCACAGACTGGAAACTAGGACATGGGTCGGTATAAAAATTGCATTGATTTTCCAGTCAGACAACTTCTCCCTTACCACCAAGGGGACTTGTCAAAAAGTAAAGTGCCATTCAGCCCACTTCTGAAGACCAGGTAACATTCTTTGAGCAAGCCAAAATATTTTGGAAGGAATGGAACACAACAGTGTTTCCATATTCCACCTTACTTCTATGACAATAACAAACCAAATAACAAATGGTATCTTTTACCATTTTATTGGTATACAATACTTTTTTATCTTGTCAGTGCCCTAAATGTACAATGCACACAAATTATCTACTGACACTTGCACCACATAATACTCCTAGAAATGCAAGGGAATGTGAGACATTCCTGTATAATACATTAAATTGTACAACATTCTTTAGTTTTTCATTAGGAAGGACATTCCAGACAAACGCAACAAAAAGGTTACTCCTGATAAGTGAAGTGCCTGCCTGAGTTCCGAGATGACTACATAAAGGGCTAATGGGAATACCACACAAACTTTGAACACCACGAAGAAATCCCTCAGCTTCTCCTTCCCTCTACAGGGGCCCAGCTTGACAATTTATCTCTTATTATTATTAACCAGTCCAAGACAGCTTGACAATGCTCTTAGTTCAAAAAAGCATTTTTTAACGTTTCACTGTATACAGTGAGTCTTTATCAGGACTCACTTAAAACAGGCCTCTGAAATTGCCTAGAGCTGTCTTCCCAGATTCATAAACAGCACCCTCCTGCACTACTTGCCAGTATTTACAGGTCTGATAGCCCTGGAGTATTGTGTCAACACTAAGTAAACCAACCACTCTGGAATTTCTGTTCCTAAAGCAAGACATTACTTTAAGCTTCAGTATAAAATGAAGACAATCTCTTCTATTAGCTTTAATTTGACCTGGTTTTATCATGAATTGATAAACTTACGACAGATGTATAAAACCATATCTAACTTAAACTATCTGCTAGCACAGAACATTTTTTATTTTTCATTATGTTAATAGACAATAGAAAATAAATGCACTTTACTAACCTAATTCAACAACTTAAAACCTCCAAATCACTCACAGTCCAAGAGTAAAAACTGAGCAGGGAAGAGTAAGGCTCTCTTTGCCAGTGAGGTCAAACAGCAATGCACAAAGTCACATGCACTGCTCAATATGGCAATAAGGCAACTCACTTGTGTGAAGTAGAGAAAGATACTTTTAGAAAAACAGCGCTGTAAGTCAGGACATAGGCCACATAGAGAAATCAAACCACACCAACTGAATGTCTGGTAATGCCAACCTCCAAAGCCAAACACCTTGATCTGAAAGTTCTTTTAGTGTTCTGGTATTACAACTTACAGAATGACACCAGAGTCACTGAAAAAAAACCCAGTCTGATGCTGCTGCCAGAACAATGAACAATAGTCACTTCTTTTTTTAAGTTTCATTGCTCAAGCCCATTAAGAATATGTCCAAGAAACCATAAATAAATCTTAGCATTAACTGCTTCTATTTATAGTGTAAAGCTCAGTGTACTGAGACCTCGTTTTATTGGCACATCAATAAAATGTTACATAGCTTTTACTCTTTCAAGCAGTGTCAGCAACCATGAAAGCAAAGACCAGCAAAAGATTAAGGCATCTTTTCCTAACACTAAACAGAGACAGTTAACAGGATTTTACCTTTAGAGTTCAAATATTTCTGCAGCTTATTTTTTTCTGATTTAAAAAATCAAACTGAAACTAGCTTGAGATTCACCTTCATGCTGCTCTGGTAATTTTTATCTGGATTTAATTTAAACAAATGTATTGCCTGAAAAGGCAAGAGGCTTGGTATTCAATGAGTGACAGCAAAAGGATGATAGGAAGATGCTAGTGGTAGTTGCTGGAAAAGTAACTGACTTTGAAAGATTCCAAGTCTTTCCACGTATTTTTAGTAAAGAGATTTAATGTATGATTTTGAAATCAGTGGAAACACCGAATGACATTTCCTGACTCTCCACTTGAACTATTAACTTGGGCATAATTACCAGCAACAATCTTCAGTTCGATATTGTATTTTCTCTCCAAATAATATAAATACAAACACTATTCAAATAAGTTAATATGCAATAAGTACAGCTGAAAACTCAATCAGTCTGCCCTGGCCAGGCTCTAAGTACATTTCACTGAACAGTATTCTCTCTTACTTTTTTCTAAATGCTTTTTGATTAAAAGGGATAGTGCACTCTAACCATAGATTTGACAGCAACAAGTTCTCAGCATCCGCTATAGCCTTGTTCACCCAGGATGTGACTCCATTCCTCCACACAGAAGTACTTCACACCCATAAAGGCAGGCTTTACTAACAGCCTGGTGTTTTATTGAATCGCTGATATTTGATGTCAATTAAGCAATTAGCACCACTGTTAAAACTGCACACTGAACACACAGCTGCTCAACCACTTTGGAGTTTTAGGATCACAGATACTGACAAGCCATTATCACTCAGAATCTACAGGAAGAAATAATGGTGCACAGTGTGAAAAAACATTCATGCATTACAACATCTCTGCACTAAGGGCTCTCGGTTTCCAATTTTTCATTCCGTGAAGAGAAACAACTTCAATATCTCAAAGCTGTAATTCACTATGGCGAAGAGAAAAAAAGTTATTTTCCTTTCTAATACTGTACAGATACTGTCTTTATCATATACTCTTACCAAACCATGAGATCATATAATCTCATCTTTGTCTTCATTTGTCAAATGTACTGAGTACCTGCTCTTTTACACTTGACACCATTCTGCAGAAATAGGTGCAGCCATCTCCCTTTGCAAACAATGGCACAGTGTGCAGATTTTTACCTCATCTTTCCAAATCCAGTCCTTTTAAGGGTAGATTTGATCTATACATCACAAAAATCCATCTAAAGAAATAATAATTTTTAAATAGTCTACATTTCCTAAAATTGCTAACCATTAAACTATATTAAGCTTTTAAATAGTCCACTTCTGCAAAAAAAAAAATCTTTAATTTGTATGTATGTGTTAGTGGAGATAAAGGGTGAAATTCTCATTCATTTAAAGGATCTTAGATTTCAAATGACAGGCAAACTCACAAATACGTATAGAGAGAGAGCACTTAAGCTTTACATTTTGTTCACAGCATTACACCAGCCCTTCATATGAATTGGCCAAGCTGAGAATGAAGACTAACTTTGAAAGCTGTTAAGATTGTTATGTTTTGTATGAATATAGAATGGCATAGATAACCAATATAATTCATATCATTATCAGATAAATACCCTATCAGGTTTTATGTTCTGAAAAAGGACTACCTCAATATGAGACATTGTAGACAGAAAGTAAATTACTCCATTCACCTACAAGTCATGGACATATGCCATTAAATAACTAATTTAATGGAACACCAAAATGCAGCTCTTCAGAGGCAACCACAAAAAAACCCAAAAAACCAACCAACAAAAAACCAACCCCAGAACAACTCTCTCCCAGAAACTTCTATGACTAATTAACACACTTCCTATGGGTCACCCATAATGGGATCTGTTGCCACAGAATATTACTGCATTTCATTCCAACAAATGAATTTTAAATTCTTGGATGATGAGTTTTGTCAGAAATAACGTTTGAAATCAAAACTGCCCCAGTCCATTGCCTACAAATCACAGAATACTGGACATAAGTATATGCAGAGAGAGAACAAAGAAGATAATAACATTCTTTAACTGCAAATAGATTCTTTTATTTATGACTCTCAGGGAAAATACGTTATTAGAAGCAAAAGCAGGTACATCTTAACTACATAAAATGGTGCCAGGCCAACAAGTTTTCCAACCAAGCCATATCTCTACTACTTGGTGGATCCTGGTTTTCTGATCTTTCTTTCCACCTCCTGCAGGGATCTTGTGCATACAGACAGAGGGGAAATGGATTCATAGCAATAGGCTGCAATAAGTTTTTGTGGAATTTTTGAAGAGGAAATGGAAAAGTATGATGACAAAATGATGCAAAGTTCCATAATTCAGAGCTGTTTGAAAAAATATTGTCACAACAGCAAATATTCCAGTTTCTGTAAAATACCTAACAGTTCTATATGTGTCCTTAATATAAATTTTATTTCAGCCTTCCAGTTCATGCCTCCTTGAGCATTGTACTTCGAGTAAAACATTTCAGAAGCTATCCTAATAAAGCTACATTCCAATTGTGTCACATGAGCTGGCACTGGAGCACTGCAATACAGCACTTCAAAGATAGTCTCATTCTCCTTTCTAATTTCCAGTTTGGAACATAATTTTTAGCTGAATTACACATACTCTGTACTTTGAGTGGTTCAATAATTTGACCTGATGGATGACAAAGCCAGTGATCTGCGTTCCTCCTAAAAAGGGTTAAAATCTTTGTTTCACATACATAAAAACTCATCTCAGTTATTCAAGAAAGATGGAGATCTTCTTTAAGCAGTCAATTTAAATTCCAAATACTGCTGATGTACTGGCCCATTAGGTATAGCTATTTCTGATGTCTGTGCTTTCTCTTCGGGTGAATCTTTAGTTTCCCCATTTATTTCCATGAAAAGTAACAATTAAAGTGATACAGATAAAAATCTCCTATTCCATCCACATATGCAATCTTCATCTAGTTTCACAGAACCACTGCAATGATGGTAAGAAAGTAGATCTGTGATGTATGTGAATTACTGGACAGCTGGAAAAATGCTTTTGCTACACTTTTCCTTCCTCAGTGTACTGGTTCTGACACATTTTGCCCCTTGTTGCCAGTGGGATAGGGACACCATGTGCCTTGTGCTCATCTGCCCAGGCCCAGCCAAGGACTGCTGCTACATGGAAATCCTTTCAGGAGTCTTGCTTGCAATTAGAAAGGCAAATGAGAAAAAAACTACACTGCAAAGTGAAGTGGTAAGAGAAACTAGAAGGGAAAGTGTCACATAAGACACAGGATATTTGACAGCCTTAGTACTTAAATTAATTAAAAATCAAGTTTATTTCTAAGTAGCTCCAGACCAAAAACTGAAATAAAGGTTTGCAAAGGAAATTTACAGCTTCCTTAGGTGCCAAGAAAAGCTGTAAAACAAGAGCAATTTCATTTCTTTTAAGGCAGCTAAAGGCCACAAATATTTACATGCAGTGCCAGTCAAACTCAAGAGTAGCTACAAAGATATTTTCAAGAGAGTTGTATAGATACTTCAGAATGCAGGGATTTTTTTTTTTTTACTCTTAGTTGCCAATAACTACTTCCATTTGAAGTAATTCAACACGAAAAAAATCTAAAGCTATCAAAATTTTCAGGGCAGAAAACTGATTTTTTTTAAAAAATTTTTTTACAGATGCTAAAGGAACAGAGGGATGAAGGGAGAGAAGTAGCAGATTGTTTTAATTCATTCAAAAATAAGTAATAAACCCGCAGATATGCCACACTATTTATTTCCTTTTAAATTAACATTTTTAATTATTAAGTAACTAAATTAAGAAAAATCAAGCAATAATACCTGTTGTGAATCTTCTCCAAGAAACAACGCAATGCATATGGAGACAGTATGCATTGGCAAGATTTACAAGATCAGATGTAACCAAATCTATTCCTAAACAGTATTCTTATAGGAGCTTCAGATTATTCAAAAGGGAATGTATTCTAAAAATATGCTTTATATTTAGAACAGTAAATTTCTCTACTATCAGACATGATCAGAACTGGCCAGAGTGACAACACATTCCACAAGGATTTTAGCAAACAAAAGTGGAAGAGCCAAATTTCACATCCGGATTCCAAAACAAAGACAAAATATATGGGCTTCTGTATTCTTCTTTATACTTAGCACAAGGTCTGTCAAAATGCCTCATCTACATGTTCACTGCTCTCTAAATTGTTCAAGTAAACTATGGGAAAAAAAAAAAGGATAGTTAACTATTGCACTCTGCAGTCTACTGACACAGCTGAGCAACAGACCTCTACTCCTACATTAACTAGAAAAATATAATGTAGCTTTGATGTCAAGAAAACACCTCCCCCCATTGTTAACCCTTGTCATCACATTTAAATCTGTAGAACAAGTTCACTGCAAGTAGCAGCTACTCGCTGTCCTAATGGTCAGCGACTGTTGGACTTCAAAAGGATTTTCATTCCCAAGTGGATTCAGAGTTAGTGAAGCTATGATTCTAGCACACGGAAGGTGGGGCAACCTGCTTATATTATGCAATGATACCGCAAAACGAACAGCTTGTAAAATGCTGGTCTTGCAGGACACCAAGTCAGTGACCAAAGAATGTCCAAATGTTATTACATTAACTGTTCCATCCATAATAATCTAAAGCTTATGTTACGTATTTGTACCGGAAAATCACCAAAGAATTTACTCCTTTACATCTCTATATATCTTTACATATCTAATTATTTATACTTACTTGATACTGAACTACAGTTTCTTAGACAACAGTGACTAACGCCCTTTTGGGGGTTTCTTTTGCTACACAAAGACTACTTAAAAAAAAAGTCTCCTGGTATATCTCTGTAGCTATGCTACCACACATACTTTAGGTCAGGCTGCAACCTTATCAGAAGCAAATAACCCAAGATAAAACAGAGAGAGAAAAACTACCACATGGGTGCTACTGAAAGCTGTACTACTAAAGCAGTTGCTACCTGTTTGTTTTCCACATGTATAAGGAGAAACCTAAATCCTCAGTAAAATTGGCAGGTGTCACATTTTGACAATTTTTCAAATTACAATCTTGCTCACGTAGGCTGGTCCTGAACTTACTCCCCCCTACAGCCGGACTATATTGGTCTACAGAACTACCCACAGAAGTAAACAGGTATAGCACAAGTGCCAAGCTCTCCCTGCATTACTGGTAAACTTATCAACTGCCTGGAAGGCCTGGAATACATCAAAATGGCAATACTAATAGCCAAATTTCCTACTATGAGTAATTATATTTTGCCATACTCCCTTGCAGTGTAACATGTGAATTCTCTCTCTCTTATATGCAATCGGTTTTGAGCACTGTTTGAAGAGCCACAATATAAACCCAGCACCCCTGTACTTCATCTTGAAGAAATCTTTAACTTGTAGTTCAAAAATAACTTGGCTGTTCAGAATAATGGACTAATTATGTAGCACTAGAAGCTACCTAGCATTTTCCTTCATCTCCATGCTTTTTGCTGTGCATTAGCACCAAATCTGATGTTATGCAAATTCAGCTTGGTGAACACACACACTTTGATAGAAGGAAGGACCCTAATTACAGATGGCTGTAAGGTTAATGAAACATTTATTTGGAGCTATTTGAAACACTTTCAGCATACTTCTAACTCTTACACAATTATACAATACTATTCAAGTGCAGTTCTGAAACGTTCAAGGAATATAAAATTTTAACCAATTACTTCTTCCTATACTGCAAAGCAATACCATGTGTTAAAGTATTTGAGGGGTAAAAGCCATGTGCCGATTCAGGTAGAAGTTCACAAACTGTATTTTACAGTTTTACCTACTAACGCATAGGCGTTACTGATGAAATGCCACACTCAATCCTCATGCGTAATAGTGAAGATCTTTTAAATTTTCCAAGATTAGCAGGCAACAGGATCACAAATCTGACTTCAGATAAACTCTACACTGATGAAAGACAAGAATTTTAAACTTATAAAATGGCACAATGGACATGCAATAACTTTGAGTGTTCACATCAGGAGTATGAGTAAACCCACTCATGATGCATAAGAAGTTTATGACACCAGTAATCACAAGATTTTAGAATCCCTTTTGTTTTCACTGCACTTGAGGAATGTGAATTCCATTAAGATTAAATATTACTTTACAATTCTTTTGATGCAGTGAGCTTTTTAATATTTACTTTTACTCTCAAAGATCAGATTTAAAGACTTGAAACTGAACAATCTGAAGTACAATAAATATTTCACAACGTTGTACTTTTACAAACATCAAAAGACTTCAAGAACTTCTACAGTAACCAGTTAAATATTGACAAGAAATAACCTTCATCAGCATTTGCTATTAGCTGTATTTTAGATATTCACACAAAACCATTATTTTACATTAGAGCTATTTCCTTTGTCATATATAGTCACATACAGAAAAATATATGTAACATTTAAAAAAATTAATTACAATACAAAATATTGACTGGTAAGTCAGAAGCTAATTGCCACTTGTTATGAAGAAAAAAAAATAAAAATGTCCAGAACATCTATTATACAAGTAATTAAATCACAAGTTCAAGAAATCAAAAAAGTCAATGTTTAGCATTTAAAACAGTGAAAATGAAGGTTTGTAACTAAACTCTTTGGGAACTGAAGTCAGAGAAACTCCAGTATCTAATCCCTGAACAAGCAGGGCACCAGAACTCAAGGACAGACTTTCAGTTTTTATCATCTTGAACAGTTTAGTGAAGACAGGGTGAATTTTAAGCCAAGATATCATTAATAATTCAGAGGAAACTTCTGATACAGCAAAGATGAGGAACACTTAAATAAAACACTTTCTCAACATATAGTCAGTCGCCTGTAAGGTACTACAAGTTGATCTACAATGATTGGCCACCCTGCGTAAACATTTCATATTTGTAAAATGCTACTAATAAAAGCATTAATAATAGCCAGGTCAAGACAGTACACCCAACACATCTGGAGTCAAGCACCAGTATACAAGTACAGTGTGAAAGGTATCTCTTGGTCAGAAGCAAAGATGGTTCAAATTGTTTTATTTTAGCAGTACTGTAGCTACTTCCCACTTTAAAAGGTTACTATGAGACTTGTATCAGGATAATTATACAATATGGGGGATGGTTTTTTAAGCTTTCAGTGATCCATGTACCTCCTTTTATTTATATGTGGAAGACAAAATGTCCACATTGCACTTCAGTGTATCAAAACTGTTCTGTGTCCTTCATGCAGAAAAGGAAAGATATTTTTAAACAAAGATTTTTCTATCAAGTCTAGAACTGTACTGTACATTGAGATTAATATATTCTGACTTGCAATGATTTTGATAATAAAGGCAAAGGAGGTTATGCAGGTTTGTCTGGGATGAGACGATAAGTGTAATCTCAACCTCCACATGTCTGTCATTCAATGATACAGAGAAGAGGTTTAACAACCTTTTGATGCTGCTGGTTTCTATGCAGCAGCAAAAGCATACATAAAAACATAAGAGACATCACCAAATTTTAGGCTTTGATTTACCGCTGCGACTTCTTTGATGTGGGGAGGGATGGAGGCGAGTAGTTACAATACATCATCCCCTAAAAAGAACTTGTGATGGGATAGTTTCTCTTTGCCATAAAACTCTCTCAGGACTCTAGAATCTAAGAAAAATCACCATTTTTTAACCCTCCTAGACAAACATACTCCACAACATCAACTTACATCTTCAAAAATCTCCATAAAGAAATGTTTGTCAGACTTCAAAGGCTGATCTGCCATTCCTTCCCTTTTCAATGATAAGCAAAGGAAAAAAACAAGAAAAAAAACCTAACCACATTTTCTCCTCAATAAAAGGAGTCTCTATACCCCACATTTTGGGAAACCCAAGTAGAAGTAAACTCCCAGTACATGCTGGCAGGAAAGACCTCTATTTAGCAAATTTGAAAAAGCATATATATATACACCTAAGGACATCACAGGCCCTACAGATCCTTCAGATGTCTATGACAGATTATTGAAGGGGGAAAAAAAAAAAACCAAACCAAAAAATAAACAATTCACCATTGTACTAGAAGAATAACACCTGAGAGATATTACTTCAACTGAACAAGTATCAAAAAACATCTGAACCAGAATCATCAGGATTATCTATTTTAATCTGCTGTGTATGACTGGCTAATGAACTTACAACGTGAAATAGAGCTAGATAATCATGAAAAGCACATTTGCTAACTTTTTTTTTTGTTTCAAATGAATACACATACTTAAGAAATGAAGTTATTACAACAGCAAAGAAAATATTTTTAATAGACTTTTCTTAGTATACTTTTTGAAAACAGTCCAATAGACAAATGTTCTTTTAAAAGATTCAGCTTTCATGCTTAATAAAACTAATTCCCAGAAAACTGTGTGCCCCCTCATCTGTCTTTTCCTGTTGGACTAGAAATTCCTGGAATCAGTCCAAGCAAAAAAAAAAAAAAAAAAAAAAACAAAACCCACCAACCTAAACTGCAAATTCTCAGTTGCTGCAAAATTGGGTTCGGAAATGATGACTTTTGAACTAGCTTGTCATGCCATGTTTGTTTTTTTTACATCTATGTGGAGGAAATAAGAATTAAGTATAAAGTGGATATCCAATACTGTTATTATACTGTAACATATATTCCAAATACTGCTTATTTCAAAAGTACACAACAGTTCTGTACTTTGTAATCATTTGATACTATCTATGAATAAGGAAGTATGAATCAGATTTAACTAACTTTGAAGTTCAATGAACTGTAAAACTGTCCATATTCTGAGCAGAGGTTTAGACCGAAAACCTTTCACATATCAGCTGGTTGCATAAACTGACAGACAAATGCCTAGAATTCAGTGATTTTAGGAGAGGCAATTCTGTGCTCTCTCTAAACCAGCTAACATGAGTTTATTGATGACCAGGCCAATTTCAGTCACAACTGTGTTTGTAAACAAAAGTCTAAACATTCATGACATTTATTCTGTCAGGTAATTCTTTACCTTAAGCCTTTAAAAACATTGAAAGCCAAAGGCAAATCCTAAATAAAATCAGAAATCGTTGTTCTAGACTAACTTCTTCATTCCCCCCCAAATGCAGTAAAATAACGAGATTCTACAAATACTACTTCACCCACAGACAGAAATACAGACTCCTAATGAATGAGGCATGTTTGACTCCCGCAGAAGAGCACATGACTAGTTTTGTAAAATCCACGTTTCCAAATGTGTTTTGATGACATGGGGCACTCTTCAGGACATGTATCCTTATAGGCAGGATCAGCTGTCCTGTAGGCAATGAAAATGGAGCAAGATACCAAAAGGATAGTGCCAAAAATAAAACTTCAGGTGATAGCCCAAGGAGTATTACTACAAATGAGATAAGTAATCCTTAGCAGTGCCCTGGTTGGTACTACAATGTCTTACAGGAGTTATTTTTGTCCACTTCCTAACACTTTGCTTTTTTTCCTCCTTTAAATGTAAGAAGATACAATCCATATGTAAGTGAGAATTTCATGAGAGGAAAGTAATTTACTTTTGCCATCTAGAAACAATTAATCTTTCTTGATTTTAGGAGGCATTCTATTAGACAATTCCTCAGAAATAAAATGCAACTACATTTAATGAAGATAGAGTGAATACCAGGCACAGATCCCAACTTGAATTGTCTTAGGAGGCACAATACAAACAAAAAAGGAAACTCAACATTTTTTCTTAAAAATAAACAGCTATGAGTAAAATCAAGGAAAGCAGAAAGTATTTTCACATTTATTTTACTTTTTAGAATATGACTGCATCTGAGGCCTTGCCACAGCAGCCATATCAGTTATCATATCCAACAACCACACCCCTAGAAACAAATAGCTGAGGTAGATCTAGTGCAGAGCACGATTGTGAGCCTACCAGTTAATCTGTCTGTTCTTTTACTAGTATACCTGGCTCCTAAAGGGTCAATTACACATTGGACATTGAATTCAAATGGAGCAAGTATTCTGATAAGAAGAGATAATTGCTTACTTTGTTTCTTAATGTAAGTTGATTATGTGCTTATGCAAGAGGCTATCCGGTGGCAGCTGGAACGTTTTACTTCAGCTGAGCCACTGCCTTTGTCAATGGGGGCACTGTGAGGTGGAAATGGCACTGGATCCACCATTAGAAGGAAAGCAGTGTTCACAGCAGTTTGACAAGTTCTGGCACATGCAAGGAGTAAGGATATTATGCATCAAGTTCATCACAAGTGAGTTAGATCTGCTATTGTTAAGAAAGCTTATCACTCTTAAGAAAATATATTATAGACAATATTCAAATAGCCAAGGACATTGCGGTTTGAGTAAGGGGTTTTGTTGTTAGTTTTGTTGGTTTTGGTTGTTGGGGGCTTTTTTCAGTGAAGATATAACATTATAGAAGGAAGAAAACTGAATTCAACTGCAAACTTTTAGAAATAAAACCTCCAGATGCTTTTGCGAGGATATTGGCAGGAGGCTATTAAACAGATAACTCATTTGCAATTTGGGTAAATTTTTACATTTACAGAAAGAGTAAAAGGAAAGTATAGAGGCTAGGCCAAAATGTGCACTTAAAAAAAAATCCTTTCAGATGAGAAGTGCTGAACTCCTATCAGAAAACTACACCTCCAAATAATCTTAATGATATAAAATTCAAATTTCATTTGCACACACACCATACACATACACAGCATCCTCTCTTGACTCATAGTACTAAGCTCTATTTCAAAGGTACAAACTGCCAAAGAACACCACAATTTCATTTGTATATATTAGTTGAAGTCTTGAGTGAAAATAAAGCAAGTACTATAAAACCTGAGTACAATACATATGTTAAATCATTTGTATTAGAATGTATATCATCCCTCCAATATACTCTATAAAGAGACTACAAAATGATGCCTTAGCTCTACATAAAACCAAAGGTGTGTCCTTGTAAGGAGTAATGCTAACACTGGACTGCTGTTAATGGGGAGGAAAAACAAAACAATAAATTGCATGTTTTCACTTATTCCAATGGAGCTATTGGGGAAAAAAAGGCTTGCTATCTCACAAATATAAAAGTTACAATGATCTAGTGTCCCTGTAAGAACTGTAATAACTTTCTTTGTAAGCTGCTTAGACTTCCTTACTAGTAATTATTCTTACAAGTCAATTTGCTCTAAGTCTGTAAACTTAGTATCAAAATTAGCTGGTTAAGAAAACCTTGATTTTGGTACTTGTGAAATAACTAGTGTTTCACCCAAGACCAACAAAAACACAATGTCTCTACAACAGCGTTGTGTCCAGCTGATGAAGCTGGTTGCTTCAGCTCCCTGAAAGCACAGAGGTTACAATCACATTTTCTACTTTGCCTTACTGCAGAAAAAAGCCCCTTCAGTATCACCCTCTCAGAGAATACTTCTGCATTTGCTGAGGGAACTGAAATATGGTGAACTTTAGAAAGGGTTTTCTCTTTGTGTGCGTGTGTGCACAAAGGGAAGTGAGCTAGACCATGGAGATGGGAGGGATAAGGTATCATAAAGCAACTCATGTGGGAAAACCCCTACCATCTAACAAATACCCACAGCCTCCAATTAAAGCCTAAGCAAGTAACTTTCCTTCTCTTTTTTATTGTAGGAACCCAGAGTGCCGAGAATATTTCTGCCTGGTTTTAAGGGGTTTTACCCCCCTGAACAACACTGTTTTAGCTTTAAACCTTGGAAAAAATTACCAACAGTCAGACAACAACTAGAAAATACAGTGGTGTGAATTAGGTTATAGACTACTATGTAAGATTGTCACAGGGTGAAAAATTTAGAGGTTTTAGGCTTCTCTTTATAGTAAATAGATAAGAGTTAAAAATATCAAAATGGAGGATTGTTGTCCTTCTCTAGACCTTCTTCTCCTTCTTCTACCACTCCATATTTTGCAGTAAAAGTAGTTTGGAATGACTGGATAGAGAATTCTGCAGTTCCTAGTCGTGCTACTGAATAATTGGTAAGGAAGTGAAAATAATGTACATTTTTAGTAACTATTGGTTAAAATGTCTTTAAAAGGCTGTGTAAATCTTGATAATTAGTCTCTCTCGCTCTCACTCCTACTTTTCCTCCTTCCATGCTGTACCTAGGTCACGCTAGTGGCTCAGTTCCTCTGATAAGACTTAATAAACACTATCTAGAAGCATTGAAACTATAGAAGACGTCTTGCTTTATCTTTTAAATGCCTTGCAAGGACTTTCAGCAAATTCTCTCCCATCAGGAGAGACTGGATTTATGGCACATTAAAGTGTCAGTTATTATACCCTGCTGACCATTTTAAGGGTCTCCATACTTTAATACTAGCAGAATCACAGAATCATTGAATATGCCGAGTTGCAAAGGACCCATCAGGATCATCAAGTCCAACTCCTGGCCCTGGGCAGGTCACCCCACAAGTCACACCATGTACCTGAGAGCATTGTCCAAACACTTCTTGAACTCTGTCAGGCTTGGTGCTGTGACCACTTCCCTGGGGAGCCTGTTCCAGTGCCCAACCACCCTCTGGGTAAAAAAACCTTTTCCTGATATCCAACCTAAACTGCCCCTGACTCAGCTTCATACTGTGAAGGTTGGCTTTTAACTCTAAAAGTATTTACATCTCGTAATACAGTAACACAGAACATGTCTAAAAAATACTTAGATCAAGATTTAGAGATGGCATATGAATTTTACTAGTGTCAACACTGTGATGCTACTTGCTTTTGGTTATCCATTATATGGAATGTGTATTGCTTCAGCTGCCTATGGTTCCATGGCATGAAATACTCATTTCTGTGTTTCTCTCTATTTAATCAGTATAAGGTAATTCTTCTAATTCTCAGACACTGTTTGTTTCAATGTTGGAGAGAGTGCAATAAAAAGTCTGATTTCTTAAAATGTAGATACCAGAACAAGAAAGAAATAGCACACTGGTTTTGTTCTTAGTGGTATATAGAAATCTGCTTATCCTAATGTTTCCACTTTAATTTTACATACTTACTTGCAGTAAGTGAAATATATATAAATCTTTTTGTGCTTTGTTTATACTTCTGCACAGATATTAAACTGGACACAAGGAAATGGATTTACCTCAAATGTGATGTTAGCTGGAAACCTTATAGGTAAAACGCAACCAAATTCCACCTCTTAAATATTTTGGTTTCAGCTTTGTTTCCCTTTTAATCTCTCACCTTAGCATCAACATCCTCATTGATGTCTCCACAAAGTCTAGGCATTTCTAAATATTTTAAAGCTTAATACAGAATGAGATTTACCAAATATTCAATAGTTAGGAATAATCTCATGAAAAAAACATGGTTTTGTCTTGATGTCTTATGAGGTACAAGCTTGGTGTACCTCAGGTACATCTTAGAGAGGAAGGGACACCAAAGGCCACACCATGACCCCAGCAAGCCCTCCAGGAAATACCTACACTTCATATTTCTGTCTTACTTATTCACAATGGGATTTGCTAAGCAAATTAAACTGAAGACTGTCTGGTAAAATAGGTGAAGAGCCAGCAAGCAGAGGGGTATATACTCAAGACTTACTTAATAGGGGGCAAAACATAATTTGCATGTCCCTGGAAGGAAACCTAAAGCTCATAAAACCTTTGCTACCTCAAAATTAGACACTCAACTCCATAATGCTCTCTTGTACTTACAATACAAAATGAAAATAATTCTAGACGATAGGAGCGGTTAAAAAAATAAAAATTACAAAAGGGAAGGAGCATGGAGGAAGTCCATACAGGCCAAAGGACTATGGAAAAAAAGTAACATGCTAAAGTTCTGGCTGAAGGAGGCCGGGCGACAGGACAAACCCACCTCAGCGTTAAGCTCCAGGCACGGGGCATGAAGGGGGCCACTTTCCATGGCATGCCGGGCCGGCCCCTCAAGGCCCCCACAAGGCCCTGTCTGTGAGGGCCCAGGTGGAAGCACCAGCATGAAGCCAGTGCTTGGCTGGAAATGCAGGGCAGGAGAGCCTGGTCACTGCCAGGCCCCATGCAGGGAGGGTCCCCAGAGGCCGGGCAGCACCTGAGAGAAGACTCTCCCCTTAAAACCAGAGATGCACATAGACAAAGCTGATATGGTTGGCTCTCAAATGGCTGCAGAGCCCCTGCTGCAAGGCTGAGAAACGAGCAGACCAACAATTCCAGCTCTAACCTCACGAGGGACCATCCACACACCCTCTCTAAGCATTCAGGTTCCACTGACAGAAGAGTTTTTAAAGTGTATGCATCTGGTTGAAGGAATTTGATTCATAGATACTAAATTTCCTTATGTCAAACATATTTTTCCAAACAACTTGTTTTGAAAGTCTAGCAAAACCAACGAGTTCCACCTCTGCCATACCCACACATCTACCACCCTGTTTAGCAGAGCAGGTGCTCCTAAAATCTGGCCTGACAGACAAAACAGAACATCACTGAAGTTCCCAGTCCCTGGAGCCACCACAGTGGCCACTGCTGTACAGTGTCAGAATGCCATGACTTGGTAGAGTCTGCTGAAACCCTGGCCTTGATCCCACTTACAGGGGATCTAATCCTTGTTTGGCCGCCCCAAGCACACAAGTAACTTAGTCACCATTGCCTCAAACATGTGACAGATGCCAGTGTACAGGAACATTCATTTCACAAAGTCTCTCTCTGGGAAAAAAAAAAGACATGGAAAAATTGCACCTTCAGTACAAAACTGTTGGCCCATGTTAAAATTCCCCCGTGACAGTAGAGGCACCTTAGTGGCTTTTCTGTATCTAATGGCCACATGGTGCTGCCATCACTACCAATAGGGTTGAGCAACACAAATCAAGCTGCTTATTCCATACCTTGTAAGATTAAGATTAGTATCAGCTAAGAAAGCTTATTCGCCACATCTCTGTAAGATGCTGTGAAAGTAAACAACGAATTTCTAAAAAAAAAAAAACAACAAAACCATATAGCACTGAAAGCTAATTAATTTCAAACTTCATATATAGGCATGGAGATAGGAAAGTCATCTACCTGAGAAGGTCCCATCTACTGAAGCACAAAAAAATCCCAGTGAGATAACCTGTACAAAAAATACTGACTTGCACTAGGTATGCAGTCTTGTAGAATGATTGTTGCAACAACCTCTTGCTGCTGAAAAGACACAGCCAAGTGTTTTCTCCTTTGCTATTCTGATCTTCTAAAGACACGTATTTTCCCATATCTAATTCCTGATACAATTTCATCTCTGGAACTATATTTGCTGTAAATTATATATTATGTTAAAACTGAGTTTATACAGGCTTACATGGGAGAGCCAAAACACATAATCTAGTCCCTTACTGCTACCTTGTTAACGTCCTGATCTATTAGTTGTCATGCATGTTCACTCTCACACAACGTTACCTGTTCTAAGCTTTTTTTAATACTGTGGATCAGTTCACACCACTGAATCAGTTAAAATATCAGTAGTGTATAAGAGAACAGGAAACAATGTGGCCCTCTCTCAGCACTTGGAAAAGACAATGCCAGTACTAGATGTTGCACTGATTTAACCACTTTTTATTTCCTATGGTAAAACTGGGAAAAAAACAGCAACTACTGTACTTGGCAGGAGATTCACAACTGGACAACTTGGTTTGCGTTTTTAAAACAATACATTTAACCTGTACTCATAGCCTTTTAAAACTCCTTTATGCAGTTCTTCAACTACCTTTGGGTTTTGTACTCAAATTTCCACAAGCTAGTGAACTCCCTAGATTAAGGTTTGAAGGTGGTCTGAAATTGTGTGTTACTTTGAAGTACTATGCATCTAGCTGTGGATAGCATCTTTGATCATATTGCAAAAAATCTTGTATCTCTCCCATTTTATACAGAGCCAACATATGGCCAGTTTTCTGGTTTGGTCTCTTCAACATTAGCTAAGTAGTTCCAGTGTCTCTGAAATGATCACAGGCCAGAAGATCTAAGAACACACTTATTCTTTTGAAATCCCTCCAAAAAGGCTATTCCTCTTTTATTGCTAGCTTGTCATTATTGGTTCGTGCCATTTCCTTTAAGAATGAGTGGCTCTAATGCTATTGATTTAAGTTGTTCCACTCCAGAGAGCTCACATTAAATTCAGTCAAATGATGTAATGTATTGGATTGTCCCATCATCTTAGTTCAAAAATTCTCTAGGTTATAGAACAAGGCTAGGCTAAGAAAAGAAATCACCTTGGCAATTCCTTGGAATTAATAAATAAATGAAAAGGTTCATACTTTTCCTTCAAGTTACAGCAAGTAATAAATCAATACACATCAAATCTATTACTTTAATTATTTTTTTTCCATTCTCCTGTATGTCCGTAAGAGAGCAGATCACAGCTCTAATTACAACAATTACTTCCAGCGATGCCAGTAGGATCAAACCAAAGTTATGTGAGGCTGTTTTAAAGAGATTATTACTACTCTTCCAAGACCCAAATTTGAAAAATCAATTAGCAGATGTCTATTTTGCAACATTTTAAAACTCTCATCCTCTCCAGACACTTGCCCTGTTCCAGCTCTTTAAAAGTGTTCAGCTTTTTCTTTCAACATCCCTAGATGTACATTCAATACTGATATACCAGGATTATAGGTCAGCACTGTGTCTTGCAGGCCCAATACAATAATGAAGGTGCTTTCACACACAAGCTGTTGCTGCTTTTTCCTTTCAGAAAAATAGAACAGAATAAAAAAGCACTGTAACGGTTTGCTCAGACTTACACCAACACTTGTAAAGAATTAGCTTGTGTATTTTCTATGATCATTTAAACACCAATTCTTACCTTTAGTAATTACTATAAGAGTGGCAAACACATGGTACCTTGTTTTAACCCTAGAAAAAAACCACCAATTTCATCATCACTTAGATCTGCTGAACTGAACTTTCCTGTGTTTCTCCCACTCCCACACAGAGCCGAGAACCATCACTGGCATTTAAAACAATAATAACTTCTTCAGCTCAGCCTATTACAAATGCTTCCTTCAATATAAAACCAAACAGACAACTAAGGAAAAATGAACAGTCAAAACAGGAAAAGAACTACACATGCTGAGCAAGTAAACCTCAGAGCAGGATCTAAAGGTTCACAAGCTCGGGCTCTAGAGAATTCAAGTGGATCAATTTCCAAGGTCAGAAGACCTTCAATATCCAACTTTCAAGCATAAACAGAAATCCATCAGAAAAAGGCAAAGGGGGAAAGGTTGTTTGGCCACAGATTTCTACAAAAACACTGCTAACCTTGTAAATTCGGAAGCGTGATGGATTTTGTCAAACTATGTACTATGCTGCCTGGTAAATCCTGTCTGCTCAATGTGTTTATTTCTATGTAAAGCTTTGAAGGTTCTGAACACATTAGGCATAACAAACATATTTGAAGTTGACAAAATGTGGGTCATCATCTTCTTCATGACACTGAGAATGAAGACCTACCATACACAGGTGGAAGGGCATGTTAGGCCATGCTTCCGTAAGCCCTTGCATTTGGCTTGTTACCGTAAAACAAGAAAAAGAGCAACAGCAAAGAAAAGCACAAAGCACAAAAAGCCTCAAGCACAGAAGAAACATTTGTCTACCACTTATCAGCATCACTTCTAACTTCTACTAGGAATCTATATACCACTAGACAAAATTAAATCTGATACTGTTCTTCACTGAAAATTATTGTAAAGCCAGTCAATGACACAATATTCATTCTCACTCCTCACTGGACTAGAAGTCATCAGTATGACTTACCCATGTAACACGATTTCCACAAGTCCAATCTGCATAGACAACTTTCCATTGCACATCACCAAAGGCATAAAAGAAGCCATGTAACTGATATGTTTTTCATATCACATCTAAGTTAATAAACTAAAGAGATAAAGATGAAGTAATTTTAGGATAAACAGTGACTTGACAACCACTTTATCATCACCAAAACCTTCCTTTTATGTAGAACACATACCAATCAGCAAAAATACTTCATTCTTGAAGTCAGGTATTTAAGGTCTTTGGAAATCTTACACGTCTCAATTTGTTTACATAGAATAAACAATTACCACATCAACTTCCCCCCATCATTACTGCTCTCTACATAACATGTGGTTACTCCTAACTGTAACAATCTTCATTTAAACATGGTATGAACAAGAAGAAAAAAAAAATCCTGTAAGACTCTCAGTGTGCCTAACCCTACCCATACTGATGTAAAGCAATCTGCATCTCAGATTTTTCTTGCTCTACACATGAAAAAATTCCTCCCTCCCTCAACAGTTAAACTACTAACTCTGAAGCAGTAAAGAAGATACAGCCCATAACCAAAAATTTTTACACTGTTGTAGACTTTCATATATTTGTGGTGATAGTATAGAAAAAGCAATGTTCTTTCTCTGACAAGCTTTGCTACCATCCCATGCCATACCATCCTTCACTCATAACATTGTAGCTTGCTTTACTAGTTCAAAAGGCACAAGACTCTGTCCTCTCTATTTCAAGATACCTGCAGTGCTATTTTATTGTGTACAGAGTATTTCCTAAATATTGCTCCATTTAGAAAACTACAAAAGTTTCTACCCCTTCACTCTATATTAACACAAACAAAACAAAAATGCTTTGTTATGGGACTATGCCAGTTTTTTTCTTTTCTTGGGAAAACAAAGTACTTGGAATTACAAACTTCAGTTTCTGTGTTCTGCTAATAATACAAGATTAGAAGTTAACAATGCAGCAACTGTTACAGAAAATAAGACTTACTTGCTGGAACAAACAAGTTATCTACTAATATCTGCTAATATTAAAGCCTTAAAAACATCTGCAAAAAGAGAAAAAGTAACCTATTTATCTGCAAATTGCAAATACTGCAGGTTTTGCTCTAGGCATCACAAAGAAAAACTTGAGTCAGATTATCATATTAACTATAGTGCTACACACTGACAAGTTAAAAAAAATCAGGGTTCGAGTTTCCTATACAGCTTCATTCTTAACTGTATTCAAAATAACATGATCTAAAGAACTATGGTAGGAATGATTCAGGATTATTCTAGAAGAAAATGCTTTTATTAAAATGGTTCCTCTTCCATGAAGGAAAAGTAAGTCATAGCATAAGCTGTTAAGTCACCCAGACATAATAAAACAAGCAGCATCCTCTTATGCAATGTGTCTCTAGCTCCATCTTTAATATAGTTTAAATTGCCACAGCCCGGATACATGGAAAGGGAAGTAAAACAAATACCACAACCTAACAGAAAAAGAGTTTCTTTTGTAAGACATATGAAAAGACCTTTAAACATTTCTTGTAGTTCTATCCCTAAGTTTTGTTTTCTCAAGGCTGCCATACATGAGAACTCTTTTTCCCTAAAATGTATCAACATTTTAACAAGATCCTTCTCTGCTGTTCCACTGTTTATATTAGCCATTTCAGCTATGAAATGTTGCTTTCTATTGTCTTCTTCCTGGGAAAGCATTCTTCTGCATTCATACTGACAAAAGACTTCCATCAAAAAAATCAAGTCTCACACTGTGCTCTCGAAACGAAACCGGCTCATCCTGTTCTTTGCTGACATGCAATTCTAACAAAAAACAAAAAAAATCTGATCATAAACACATCTTACCTTGAGAACCTTCCCACTTGAGATCAGTGTGAGTCAACACAAAAGTAGCTTTTAGGGTGTTCTTTATTAAAGAGTAACAGAACCATGAGCTAGGTCCAAGATCAACCCAGCAGCAGGACCACACACTGCACTGCAGCTTGATGTGTTATTTCTGTATCAATTCCACAAAAATGATTAAGAGTGTTACATGAGCTGGTGTGTAGGGGAATGTGTGTGTGGAGGGAGGGTGGTGTTTATATTCCACAAACAGAGATTCTCAAGTCTGTTATCTTTTCCTTTGAACCAGAACAAATGAAATACATACATACAATATTATGCAGTGCTGGGTTAATGTTGGACTTGATAATCATAGATGTAATTTTCAACGTAAACCACTTTATCATTCTATTGCCCTGCACTGTACTACAGGGAACCAAATAAAATTCAGAGTAGAACAACAAATCTTTTATGTGGAGAAGTGCCAGATAATGAAAGCATGGAAGCTGTGATGTGTCTGAATGACACTCAGCATGGCAAGTGTGCAGACTGGCCAGTAGAACTAAGTACACCTACAGCTGGGGACTAAACAGGACTAAGGCCTGGGCGAAGTGAGGATCACCTGCACCACTGTACAGAAATAACCACAAGAACGTTTACAGAACAGTGGTAAATGCTGATGACAACAAAAGCTGAACACCAAAAGAGTACTGGGATATTGTACTAGAACACCTTGAAAGCTGTAGTAAAAAAAAGCAGTAAAATTTAATCATACAGAGTATAAGCTGAAGCACTTCTAAGGACTAAAAGCAAAAGCTGTGGCTATAAACTGGCAGTTCATCAGCTGGGAGAGGGCCAGAGGATGGGGTGCTGCCTGTAGAGAAAGTACTGTACTGATAACATTTTACAGGGCATGGGTGGCATCTAAAAGAAAAAAAAAAAAGTACTATTCTGGCCTTCCTTATCTAAAAAAAAGATCAACCTAAATCAAACCAGGTACACAGCACGTCTATATCAATAATCAGAGAGCCTTTGTGATGAGAAGAGAAGAAACTAACCCTTCTTTGGAAGACCTAGGAATCCATGAAATTTAAGTGTGAAAAGTGTGTGGTTGTCCTCTAAAACACAGATTAATAAAAAGGAATCAATACTAAACAAATGTTTGGTTTATGAACAGATATGCACAAATTGCCCGTAAAGTTTGAATGAAAATGAAGGCTCCAAACAAAGTAGTGAAATTTTGGTTGTTTGTAGAGGGTTTTTTGTTGGAAGAGGGGTAAGAAAAACTCTTTCCAATAGGGAAAAAAAGTCCTAGCAACTCTTGAACTTGGTAAACTGATGACACAAATGCTGGCCAGCTGCCTGGAATATGGAACTTTATATGAAAGAATAAAAGCCAAAGGCATCTGGGGGAAGGGGAAGGTACTGCTCATCATTTGCTAACAAAAACATGCTCTCTTACTGAGAATGTTTTTAAGTCACTTCCACTGTTAAATGTCTTAACATTCCAATGAAAAATGTTAAGTCCTAAAATAATTTTCATTACAGAAACATACTCACTTGAAATAATATGAGACTTTTTTTTATTAAATACATCTATAGAGAGTATTTCAGAACAGGGCATAGAAAAACATCACCTGCCATCTGTTTTACTAGAAAGTTTCTACCAACCGTAACATCTCAAATTGCTTATCTAGTCTATACTTAAAATGTTCCGCCATCCCAGAAGACTTTCTGCTGACAAACACAACATGGTGACTACACCTATACATCTGTATTTATTGGATATACGTATTGTGCAGTCAACAGAACTGGCAATATGTCAGAATTGAAAACTAATGCACTTGTCAAACAAATGGAAGAAGCTCAGACTTTGCTTATTTCAATTATCTAAGCCTAGCAGTCTGTAGCCTCAAAGCTGAAGATCAGTACACCTACATTATCAAAACCTCAACACTAAGAAATAGGACAGCCTTTTCTAATTGCTATGGAACAGCTTTGGAAACAAGAAAAACAGCAAAAGACATTAAGAGAATAGTACAATCCTAAAATGTTCAAGCTTTCAAGCTGTACTGCAATAACTAGTCATTAAAATATCACTGCCTACCATTGAGGATACTACACTGGGATAAGAGCCACCACAGCTGAATTTAACTTTTACAGAAATTATTTTTAAGTTCCTGGGTAAATGGCAGTATTCAACTGAACAACAAAGCCCAGAGTTAAAAAACAAGTCCAGGTGGCATGGCTTTTCTTTGCTTAAACAAAAATCTGTCCATAAGGTATCAGTGGACTCCTGCCTAGGAAAACAGTGCCTGAGACTGGGAGTATCCCCATAGTATTACATGGGGATGATGTATGATGTCAGAAGTCTCAAACATTTTCCTGTAATTACAATTACGCTGTAATTGCCTTAGTTTTGCAATAAGATTTCTGCAAAACATATTTAGGGCTAAAAAGGTGAGGAACTAGAAGCAACATGCAAACAGTCATCGCTGTCTGTAAGGCAACCTGTTCTTCCCTCCTAATTCCCCGTTAAGAGCATTCATAGCCTGCAACACAGGTAGAAGCAACTTCTGTTCTCACTTCAGTATGATCAAGTCAACATTGTGTCATAGTGCCAGCACAAAGTGATCTTGCTTCTGACTACACAGCTGCTGCCTGAAGATATAGATAAGGAATAAGAACCTGAGTGCAATTCCATAGAAGTATCTCCTGTCTCAGAAGGTGATGGTGCTTCTTGGAGGCACTTTGTGCACTGTAGTCACCGAGTTTTTAAAGTATAACAGGTTATTCTGGTGAAGGAAACCACAGAAAAAATAGCACAGCTGTCTAAACGTTCTAAGCTATGGCTAACAGAAAGCTATCTACTTCAGCCTTTGAAAGACTCATAAACAGTACTTTGGGGGATTGTCATATCAATATTAACACATTCACCTTCCCACAAAAGTCTCCACTATAATAATGGGCTAATTGTGAGAAAGGGATATAACCAGTGTGCTAGAAATATTTACAGCAGGCTTAGAATAACAGAATCATAGAATCCTTAAGGTTGGAAAGGACCTCCAAGATCAGAGTCCAACACCTTTGATCACCATCTTGTCAACCAGACCATGGCACGAAGTGCCACATCGAGTCATTTCATGGCTTCTAACAGTATTTGACTCACAGATCAAACACCCGCTATTTAGTGGCTGCAGGCAGCAAGAGCTGAAGTTTTAGTGATCCCTAAACTTTAGTACCGTACTTGGTAATTGCTAACAGTATCACAGCCAGGCATCCTTGATGGCTCCCTGGCTGTGAGCCACATACTGCCAAAACTAAACTATGTCCAACACTGAAAGGCAGACAACTCTTGGGTCATAGGAAATGAGGGGACAAAAGTGACAGGAGATTAAGAAATGTGAATTTACACCAAAGGATTACCTAACAGGAGGCTGACTGCACACTGTCTCTGTAAAGCAGCTGTTTCAGAATTTGTCCTGACGTGTAAACAAGGCTTTAAACTCTATCTTAACTGCAAACACAAACATACATATGTAAGGCACCCAGACTCCTGGCATAGTACTAAGTACATATGACAAAGGCAGCTGGGAAGACAACAAAACCACAAAGAATTTACTGTGAGGATATGGCAATAAATATAAAAATTACCTTAATACATTTCTTCAGAAGCTTATTTAGTACTCAACTGAGACAAAGTTCACTAAATCCTGCCTAATTTTATTAGCACTGTAAAGCATCCTTCAGACATGACTGTTCACCAGAGATAGACATCAGAGGAAAGAATTTCACTCTTCTGAATTAGATGTGACATTCAAATCCAGCTTCAACAAAATACATTCTGAGCAAAGAAAATAGGTTAGCATGGGCATAGGAACAAAAATACATCATGGATAGAATGAGACAAAAGAATTAATGTCGAGGAAGAGAATAATCTCAGGAGGTGAAGGGTGCTCTGAGCATAAGAAGATCAGTATATTCTCATTTTCCATGCAACTCCTGAGCCCTTCCAGGCAACAATATCTGCAAGATAGCACCATATAACTGAATACAAGAAGCAAGAGAGGCTGGAATGAAGAGGAAAAAAAATTACTAAAGGAGAAGAGAACTCATGAAAATGAAAACAGCAAATACGCAGAATTCCTCTGAAAAACTATGTTTCTTCTAAAATAATTCTGACAGACTTAGATGTCACTAAAATAAAGTTCCTGGTAAATGTGATTTCACATTAAAAAGGGAGCTACACAACACAAATAGAGAACCGATTCTATTCCTGACAGAAATCTATTCAAGAAAGATGTGCTCTATTAGCAAATGGCTACACTCAAACAATACGCAGGTAAGGTATTTACTTCATACTCCATAAGCATCTCTAAGACTGTCATTTTCCATGGGCTTTTTCTGTTTTGTGGAAATAAAACGTAACATTATTTCTGCCACAACTGAAAAGCTTTTTCTTTCATAAGCACTGATACAAATACTGCAATCCACTTCCACAGATGTTTCTATATCTTAATTTTAAAAACAGGCCGTAGAAGTTCCCAAAATAATCTGAAACCATGTTCTTTCCACACATTAGAGAATAGTGTATTTCAGCTTTGAGAGGATATTCTCTAACTGGGAAATACTAATCCTTCTATGAACCACACAATTCTCCAGACAATTTCTGCTCCACTGGCATGAACGAAATATCATGCAAATCTCCTTCCTCCAATAACAGAGCCTCCTAAACTTGACAGAATCGCCAAGGCTTATTCTTAGTTATAAAAAGAAAAAGAGAGAAGACTGAACCCTGTCCTTTAAGGAAGATATTTTGAGTTTAAATCTCAACTGTTCAATGTATACAGTGTCTTAAGGAACAAAATCCCAAGCATTAAGAAAGCAAAAACTGGCAAAAGTGTGCTTTTCATAAGTGTATCAATCTTCCCCCTTTGTATCATTCCTTCTGCTCAGATAACTGAGTAGTATACATCATTTTAGCCAGTGACCCACATTACACAGCATTAGCTGGTTTAACAACACTTAAGTGGAAAAAGGGCTTAAGTAGTTTACTCTGTAAATGGTAAACCACAAAAAAGACAAAATGAACAGAAGCAATTTAGTGGTCATTTTTCAGTATACTGTCAGACTTAGCAAACAAAACAATATGAATTCCAAGTACTTAAACAGATTTGGGCATTTCCAACAGATAAGGAATTATCAGGGTTTGATTAAATGAAGCATTTTGCCTAGAGACAAGACTGGCATGTGCATACAAATTGTAAATGAAGTCAAACATTTTTACCTTTAGAGAAATTATTTTCAACAGTCATAGTCCCTAAAGGAGAACCTGTTCCTTCCCTCTGCAGACCTAATCCTGTCATAACTTATTTCCACACAAATTCTTGCACAAACTAACAAAATCTTCCCATAAGAATAATTTTTGAAGTTGTAACTGCAGAATAACAACGAACATTTGAATTTACACCTAGAAACATTCATAAATCTCTTCTGCAATAAACACGACCAGGACTAAGATTGGAAAACTTCATTTTTATCAAAAAAAATCAGGTTCTGGTATGGATTATACTGTTTTAAACTGGAGTTTAAAAGTTCCTCTCTGCAAGAAAGCCTTAGAGAAATTCTGTACGTTTAAAGGCTGAAGAGCAGTGCTGTGGCAGTACTGTTCTGCAAACTGCTCTGAAAGTCCAACCATGAGTACTAACAGGAAACATTCGATAGGCTTTTGTAAAACCTATATGTAGGTAAAAACAGAATAATCTTCACAAGAGTTCACAAAAATTTTAATTTGAGATAGCTGTATTTATCTTGCTTAATACTCAGGTGACTTCCACTATTAAGATATAGAGTCCAGTGCATCAGTCATTAAGAGAAGAGGGTAGTCAATTCTCATCTCCACACACAAAATTTGACTTTTGTCTCGGTTCAACAAAAAATTAAGTGAAAAAAAAGTTTACAGCATTAAACAGACACCCAATTCATCAATGTTAGGTCAGAAAATTATACTAACATTTAAAAAAAATGCAAAATCAAAAATCCCGGTTTTATTGCAGAATGATTTATACTATATGGAGAAAAGCTAGTATTTCACAGAATTGCAGATGATCCTCAGTTCTAATAGATTCAAGCATACCAGAAGTCTCACTATAATTTTATTTTCCACATGTTTTAATTTGAGGAGAAAACCCACAATCTTTCAAAAGCAGGTCTCTTGTGATACAAGAGAAATAAATAAAGTAAATAAAATTCCTGACTTGTATCAATTTCCCTTTGTAATTTTGTAGTATGTGTCTCAGCATAGATTTTAACAAGAACCAAATAAAAACCCACCAACACGTGTGCAAAACCAGCATAATGTTACAGCCAGACTGTCTCTGACAAGGTAAAACTTAGTTTGGAGCTTCCCCCCCAACCCTGCTCAAAAGTGACCCACATTTTATCTCCTTTTATACACTTCACTAAAAACTGTTCAGAAATTTCTATTAGCAATTTGGGGAAATGAAAGGAAGGGTTAATAACCTCACTCCATTACATCAAATTTAAAATGAAAATTAGTGCTGTCAGCTTACACTGGATGATCAGCTTTTTTCTTCAACTACCCATAATACCTGACAGCAATTTACAGTAGGTGGTCATCAACCACTACAACTCACAGGGAGGCAACTATTCTGCTAGCCCATTTGGTGAGTCATTCAGGGTGACACACAGGAATATTTTCATAACTGAATTTGTAACACCTGTATTCTTCACAAAAGCAGCAGTGCTTTAGCCATTAACCTGACCCAGAAACACTCACCAAGGTCTCTGAAGAGGAGACCAGAATTGTTACTTTGGGCCTGGAGGACGGTGACTAAATTAAAGCTGCTCTTGTATTAAAGAATTTTCACTAGTTTCTCCTGAAGTAGATAATCAGGGCTGTAGGTGATTAGTACCCCTATAAAGAATGTTGGTTTTTAGGTTTCAAAGTTCACATGCCCAAGTTAGTCCACATTTGTATTTCTGTATGTAGTTAATGGAAACCCAAATTTCGTAAGTTTTACACGGGACACAATCATTCACAGACAGCAGAATTACGGACACTCTACATGACAGCCTCGAAAAGTCAGCTATATTTGCAGTGCTTTATTTTTTTATATTTAGCATTAATTCTTAAACTGATCAGGACTCTTCTCAAAAATCTTCTGTGACCTTCCCTATAAAATCTCCTCTGCAAAGCATCTTTTAGTATCCTACAGTAATCCATGTAATGGAAATTATCTTGCAACAAAGTGGTGGGACTTGCTAGAGAAAGGGGAGAAAAAAAGCACACAATGGCACACCCTTTGGGTCCCTTTTCCAGAAGAACCTCATACTTAAGTTTAACCCACAAACTCTCACTGCTCAATCCTGTTTAGCCTTCTCTCAAATGGAAGCCAGGCCACGGTGATTATCCCAGGCACCATTACTAGTGTTACTCACAGACAGTAACCAAAGATGGATACAGCATACAGTATGCCAAGGAATAACAATAATGACCTTTTCTGTTCTACTTCCTATTCCTTTCCTAAACACTTCTGCCTTCAAAGCTTATACCTTGAAAGACTTGCCCACAAAACAACATTTCTCCCAAAGGTTCACAACTAACTAGGATTCTGTTAAAGCAGGCATATAATCAGAGCTGTTTTCATCCTCCTCCTGCAGCAGGTATTACATTACAATTAGCAGATACTGAATCGACGTATTTATTGTTGAGTATATGTCTATTTTGAAATTCTTCTTGAACATCTCACAATTAACTTTGGATTGCGCGATTCTGCATTCCTAGCTGAATGTCAGCACACTTTGTTCCTTTGTCTAGAATATGTATGAATTTGCTGAGGGCACATATCCTTGAAGATCTCATTGCAAAGACCTCTGTGGAAACTGATCATTTAGCTGTACCTTTTTCTCATCTTCTGGCCAGTTATTAATACAACAGGAGGTGGTTCCTCTTAATCCACAGCAGCTGATTTTCTTTAAAAGCCTTTGGCAGGAGGTCTTGTCAAATGCTTTTTATAAATCGAAGTGCATTACACCAACAATATACTTATTCCTCTCCCTCCCTGCCCCCTCCAAGGATTCTAACTGCTTTATGATGCATGACTTCTAGCTAGAAAAGGCCTTAGCTTTTTTTTTAACTTAATGTGTTTAAAATTTTTTTATGGTACGCTATGTTCTTGAAACACTCAGTTTTACTTCTTTCCTAGGTCACTGTGGTATCACATTTGCAGCTTCCATTCCTCTGGTACACACAGCCTGTTTTAACTAATGGACCACATACTTCTGACAAAAACATCAGACACTTCCATGTCTGAGGTATTTTACACCTTGAGCGTATTTTAGCTGGTTTGGATGATGTCCTATTTATTTATACTGATTGCCTCTCAGCACATTAATTAAAAATATATTGTTGACCATGCCTGTAAGAAATTCTTCAGTCTGAGAATTCATGTACAGTCCTCCAACAGTGAACACCTCCCCAAAAAACTCCTGTGGCTTGTCTGCTGTAAAAGCACCTTGCTTAAGAATTCCCTGATGTGCTGGCGACTGAACAGACTACTGCCTTCCTCACATTCTTCCCAATGTGATATGCCAGTAATTATCTTAGGGTTTCAATTTTAAACCTTTCTTCAAACAGTTCTGCTCTTTGAAGGATTACTACCATCAGCTTTTTGCATTCTATTTAACCTGTTGGTTTGGGGTTTTTTTTGACCCGTGTTACTTCCAAGTCTCCAATCTGTTGTCTTGACACACAAGACTCACCTTCACAACTCTTATCTCGTCATTTCTTCTTACTTGGCTTAACTGAGTCTGAGGCTTGACTTTGTTTTTGGGAGGGGGAAGAATAAGTCATATTAAAAATTTTGGGAGTATTTTTGTTCATACAGGAATGCCATATAACAATACAACACAGGTAATGTTTTCAAGGTAACTGCCAAGTAACATCTTGAATCCGACTTCCTGCATTGCCCAAGATTAACATTTCCTCTCTGCGCATCGAGGTAGATGATCAAAAACCATCCTTGACAGCTGAGATAAATACTGTCTCCACCCCATTTAGTAGTGACATTTGTTCCTCCTCCTCTGTCTTGAGTAAATGAACTATACTACTTTTACCAAAACTTTTTACTTTTGTTTTTTTCATGTCTTCTAGCATTTTATGTAATTGTCAGTATTCTGATTATGTGGCTAACAGCACAGCTACACTATCAGTCAACAAAATAGCAACAGTATTAACCCCCTTCTCCTTTTAAGATGTATTTCAATCAATTTAAACTAACACATTTTACTTTACCCCATTTTCCTTAATCATATAGCATCTTTCTACTAAAGCAACTCATCTGTAATGCAATTCCTGTATATTCACACCCAAATACTGCAGTCTCATTGCTTATCTCTCTTCCATCAAGTTTGTCACAACACTTACAGCATGAGCATGCTCATTTTAAAATTGTTGTTTCAGTCTACTACATTTTTCAAAAGGCACACAGCCTTTGGTAAAGGCATACAAAGTTCCATGCTTTGTCAGCTTGTCTATTTTTATATACCATTTAAGAAAACTTAATTTGGCAATACATTAAAATTCAGGAAAGAGGCAACAAGAAAAAAGAAGCAAGTATTTTCCTTGACCGTTCATCACTCAGTGAAATACTATCAAACAAACCCTTTTCTTCTACAGCTTTCAGTTTAAGGAATGATAAAAAATTTATTACAATAAAGCTAGTATACTTTTAAATTTCATTACAGATTTTGACAACAGGCAGAGTGCATCTCCAATCCCTAAGACTAAAAACGAATCCTTGCATTTTTAATTCACCTGCCGATTCACTGCTCATTCCTACACTTTCCAACAGTTCTCCACTGAAATAACCTTTTAGTCCCTTTGCTAGCTCCTGGGAGATCTAACAGCACACCACCATCATTCAGCAATCCTGCTTCTCAAATACTGCCCTATGGCAGCTCCTGCTCAGCCATGTGTTTCATGAACCATTTCAGTGTCACCACCAGCTCACTATACCCAAGCACTCTGCATTCATCTTCTCTGACACTACTAGACTGTTCTTGAGAATGCCCACAAAGCTTGTTGCTTACCTGAAGCATGTCTTTTGCTTAATATTGGCTTCTTTCAACTCCCCTTTTCTATCATCACTGTTTAACCCTTCTCACTGGCAAGCTAAGACACCTGTCTGCATACTGGTCTATATGAACTTTTTGGGGTCTTGAAATTTCTAACAGCATGGTATTAATATAACCCCACTCTACTACAGTTCAGTAGTAGATTTGACAGTGTAAGGTTGATGACTAGACTCTCTGATCTTTTCCAAACTAAATGATTCTATAATCTCATGTCTTATCATAATAGTCCTGAGAAAACCAGACTTCGTTGAAACAAAACAGCAGACAAAGCTACCTACACGGACAGCAGCTGTTAACAAATGCCCAAAGTTCAGCAAGAATATGGCAGCTGGCAGTCCTCACTTATGGTCTCAAACTGATTTCAGCTCAGATACCCTCCCAGTGCGATATGCTTTCTATATATTTATACATATCCTTCCATTAAAAATGCTAGCACACAGCAAATTACTGGCATTCCATTTATTAACACATCAAATTAAACCACAGTGCAACCTTTACCTTCTGTTAGGCATTTCTGATATAGCTCACTAGCTGCCAAAGTCTGATGCCTTTTGTTGCACCCTCTTGAAATGTCAAAGTTTCATAACCTGCAGCTATTCTGTCACTTCATCTGACTTTGTATATGAAATAAATGTAGTCAGGATCAGATCACTGAATTTGGCCTGCTTGAAGAGTGAAAAATTTAAGTCACAGCTCAGGAACAAAGTAATATAATGTGGCAGCCTCTTATTAATAGCATGAAAGGAAGTAGAGCATAGAATAGCTTTCTTATTACACCAAAAATGACATATTAGATTACAGTATGCTCATTTTTGGTCAGATTACATAGTCATTGCTTCTAGAAGGACAGAGAATTTGAGTCTTTGTCTAGTTTTTTTAAGTGTGATAAATTTTTCCTAGAGTTTGGAGGCTTCTTGGTTTTATTATTCTGGAAACTATCATGAGTAGCAAACCACCTGTAATAAATATGCTGTTAAACAGAACTAAATTTTTTAACCACAGTTTTTCATTTTTGTTCTATTTCAACTCTTTCTTGTGACTAGAAGAAATACAACTATCTAAAGGTATAGAAAGCAATCAAACAGAACCTTCAACCCCAAAATTAGATGAGTTTCATTGCTACTCTGACACTATTCAACCCTGCCAGTTTCTGCTTTGCTCAAAGCAACGTCTTTCCTCCCCTCTTCTATGGAAAAAACACCTTTGTAAGCATAGCTGGTGATAATACACACTTCAGCATGCCCCAACATCTAAAACCTGCATTTGAGCCAGTGAAATCACGAACAGTCACAAGAAAAAAAAGCTGAAGTCTGAATAGCACTACCTAAAAGGTGAGTAAAGGCAGAGACTGCTCACCAACTCTGCACAGCACCCACACGGAAGCAGCAGAGGACTGCTCCCCCATCCAGTGCAGACTCCTTTACTGTAGGCACTACAATCAAAACAACAAATTGGATGACTCTCAGGTGCTCACCTAGAAGGGAGGTCTCTTAAGGAAATCCAGAAGCCCAAATAAAAATAGTTAAGAAGTAGCAGCTTGAATTTGCTTTCACTTGTTTTGTTTAAGTCAATTACTTGATTTTGGAGAAGGCAAAACTTAGCTGTTTTCCATACAAGCATCCTCTGCTTTTTCCAGTTCTTTTTCACATGAAACTACAGTTGAGCTGTGCATTACCTTATCACCAACCACAAGAGGTATCACGTGCAGGTATCTGAGTACAGTTGAAGTAGACAGACAAATCACATGTGAGATTAGAATGGTGTAGTAACTTTAGATACATTGACGCAAGTGCAATAAGCAATTAGAGTACCACATCACTTATCTTTGCAAACCTTGGGAGTCAAAGCTAGACATCCTAAGCTTGAGCTGTGTTACTTGCCTGAGCCTTTTAAAGAAAGTGACAGTAGTAAACATGAGAAATTAAGATACTTGCAGCTGATCTGAAATCTCAGTCCAAATGCACTTTAAGTAATTTTAAAATTTTAGGCAAAGATACATCTTTTCTTAACTTGTCTTCTAAGTACAGACTTCTCAGCACCAGCATCTCAATAATGGTTGAATGGAAATCAGGTGGGGAGAAAGTGATAGCAGGCAAATAACTCCACAGTGCTTTCACTGCCACCAGAGCTCCACCCACCCTGCAGCACACCCAGCTACTTCTGCCAGTCCTCTCCATGGACGGACCACCTGCTGCTGCCCTGCACAACAGATGGTGCTGAAAGATTAAAACCTTCATTTTAGTTTATCAGTTTTATCAGAAAGCCTAGTCTTATTGAGAGCATTCATTAGGCACATTGCAGTTTTCAGTGTCACCACTAGGTTTGAGGGACCCTGGCTAAGTTGCTTAACCTGTCTAGGACTCTCTGTTCACATTGCATATGAAATAAACTCCTCCAGCTCAACCAGATCTGGAAACAGAGACAGCAATTCACTAGCATTTACTTCCTTGGTAAGACTTCAAGCATGCCCAGTACTGACCTAGCTAATCTCCCAAGGTCAAAATTACAAGAATTCTTGAACGCATTAAATGATTTACATATTAGACTGAGGTGGGGCACCATACATGTCTGTTTCTACAAAGCTCTAATTTATCTGATACCAGCTGTATATATAATGGCTACGAACCAGGATAGCTAAATAGCTGCCTTCTTACAATTTAGTCTACAAACTTTGGCACCATCAGAAAACCAAAATAAAGATTAATAATCTTGTTTTGTAACAAAATTACAATTGCTACCTAAATATCTAACCATTTTATTCTTTTAGTCACTCTGTTCCTCAAGGTCTCTTGGGAAAGTAAAGCTATTAGTTACATGCTGTTTTCTGCTCTAAGATGCCCAGATGACCTGATGTAATAGCTCAATCTTTTGCTTTTGCCTTTCAAGGTTTAAACCAGTATAAACTTGTTCTTGAGAAGTATAACTGGCATGCTAGACCCCACTGAGTGTCCTTCCTTCATTTTTGGTGTCTTAGATTTGTCTTAGACAAAAAAAAAAAAATTTAAGAACTATTCAGATACAAACCCAAAAATTTCAATGAACAAATGTTTACTTGCCACTGGGAGACACTTGTCCAGCTCCACTTTCTCAGTAACAGGCCTGATGACTGGAGAAATGAGAGCAACACTTTTCCCTTGAAGCAGACTCAGCTAGTGTATAATACCAGTTAAAAGGAAGAATGCTTCACAGACAGTATCGCTGCTGGAGAACACAGAAAGGAAAGGCCATTCCAAAAAACTTTAGAAAGCTGTGCCAGTAATGGAGGGAGTGAAGCTACATTCCACAATGCGTAACAGCAGCATACAGGATGTATTACAATATAAAAGCTTCAAACATGCACACACAAGAAGCAGACATTACATCAGTGGCACATCCTGAAATCTCTAGAGTAAAAAGGGATTTTTTTTTTTTTTTCTTTTTAAATACACAGAAGTAGGGTAACATCTATATGTACCATCACAATACATTGAGAGGGATTTATCCTCTAAGATTAAAACCCAGGGTTTTTTTCAAGAGTGCAATAAAGGGCAGTAACTGCCAAGAAAATTACCAAAGCTGCATTCTAAGCTCAAATAATTTACTTAACCACACTTGAGTCACCTTACCTTTTACTAAATAACATGGTAGTTCACAATGCTACCAGATTCAGAAAATGCAAAGAGGTGGAAACCTTGTATCGATTTTAGAAAATATTTTCTTTATGCAGACAACACTTTCTTCCTTCCTCATTTATAACCACCTCTACTGCAGCAATATCAGTCCAAAAGTCACATTACTCCAGGTCATCAATGTTATAAATATGGCACTGTAGGAAGGAGCCATTACTATCTGAGCAGTTGCTTCTACTGATTGGGCTTTTATCATATACTGCTGTAGTGGTAGAGGAGTCTAATGTTAGAACTACGGTAATGGCAATATTGCTAATCAAGAGAACAAAACACACTTTACATCAGGGAGGCATTCTTCAAACTAATTGTGCTGCAACAGGAGCCTTCAGGGACTTCTGCAGAAACAACCAGAAAAACAATCCTTACTTCTCTTGGTTTCTCACACTTCCTGATGCCCAATACTCTCCAGATCCCTAGGTTTCAGAAAGAGCTCTCTTCATGCAGGGAACAGCAGCTCTCAGCAAGGGTCCTAACAGAAAACATGTGGAACTGGGTCTAAGCATTATCTTGGGTTTAATTTTTAAATGTACACTTAAGCTGATTAACACTTCCAAGCACTTAATTCCTCAAACATTTTAAATAGTTGAAGTATGAAATTAAAGTCCAAGTCCACGACACAGTATGGTCTGATAAACAACTGTTTTGCATAATTTTTAAAGTTTTGCTCCCTCCCTGCTTCCCTTCCATACCCAAGTGTAAGTCTTCACTTGCCTACTAGTTTTCCATGAGAACTGTTTTTATTATATCAGAACTGGTAAATGCATGACCCACATTAGAACACAGAAAGCACGTACAGATCTCAAGGACAACACAGGTCTGCATGCACCTGCAACTAGTCAAACAAATATTCAAGAGTACTAAGACCTACAATAAAAGCATTTGCTAAATGGACAATACTGTTTATAGCTTGAAAGCATAGCTTGCTGATTATTCACCATTCTGGAACAATCTACTTTATTACCCTTTCTCTAGGATGCTTTTTTAATCAGAAAGCTATCAAAACTAGTAACTAACTCCTTGAAATAAGAGGGGAAACCTAGCAAGAGCAGTACTTTATTTCAGTGTTCCTTTCTTACCATCACCTTACACAGAAAAGAAAGAAACCCATAAAAGCCCACGCTAACAAAAACCACAAATAAACAATCAAACAAAAAACCAACATACACGCAACAAACCCCCCCAAAAGGTTCCACTGAAAGCATGTTCTGAAGTTATTCTGCATATAAGCAGAGGAGAACTGGTGGAATTTATGTTTGGTTCAACGCCATGAGTGTTTCAACACTTCATTCTCTACAAGCAAACCCATTCTGGCGCTTTGAAGAATCACAAGCATACACAAAGTTAAGTGGGTTGTTTTTGTTAAAACTTAAGACCTTAAGTCAGATCAATTCTGCTGCTAGTTCACCAGGTGAAAAATAGACTTTGAGGCAGCTCTGAACAGAAAGACTCCCACATAAGACACAGGTTTTTCCTCCAAACTGGAAGAAATAAGGAGCCTTCTTACAAAAGGAGCAAACTAATAGAGTATGCTAAAAGCCAGAAAAAGGTCTCAAAATTCAGACAAGAAAGGACAGCAGAGAACTGCAAATATTTGTTTATAAAAGACTCTTGAGCATGAAACCCAGGAAAGAAACAGGTTCCTCAGAAGCTCAGACACAGAAGCAGAAAAACCCAAATGTGGATTCAACCAGACATGAGTCAGAAATTGGCAGTTTCTTTTGTTAAAGCCATTTGCTTTTTCTGCAGTAGACATGGGAAGCAACATTAAAAAAATGCATTCAAAACAAAACCAAACACATTTTATTATTTGGGAAACAGAGAAATTATTTCAGAAGCAGAACTGATGCATTCAAATAAGGGAAATGGAAAGGGCTACTTAGAAGAGGAATATGACGATTTTAAACAGTGACAGCTCTCACATTTCTTTTTCTCCTTTGACCAGCTACATC
Organism: Coloeus monedula; assembly: GCF_965178545.1. Taxonomy (NCBI): domain Eukaryota; kingdom Metazoa; phylum Chordata; class Aves; order Passeriformes; family Corvidae; genus Coloeus; species Coloeus monedula. Next base: position 93,958,380 of record NC_138783.1, read on the forward strand.
TTTGGTATTTACAACATGCAATTTGTTTCCACAAAAAGAGTTTTATATGTGTATGTTTGTATACACATACATAAACTCGCAGTATACAATTACACCGTTATTGCCCTAAAAGGAAACAGCTTAAAATAAATTGTCAAATCTATTTCATAGAATGTTTCAGAACACAAAAAGTCCAGTAACTCTCTCCAGGTCCACCAATATTAACATGCACACATCTCCTATCAAGTCTTTTATTAAAGATACAGCATGCACAACAACTGTAGAAAGTTAACTCACAGGCTCTATTTCAATCCTCCCAAAGACATCAAGAGTTAGCAGAAACATTTCCAACAAGTGGCAAAAGCTCTTTTCATGCCTCTTACATTGAAGGATTATCACTGAGAAAAAGGTGAGTTCAATCCCATCATACCTCTTGCATCTCAGGTGTCCCTCACTGATACATACACCACCACATTTTAAAGCAAACCACAGTACATTTAAGTCCAACCTAGTGGTTTAAAAACACCAATCATTAAAACTTTTTAATATCACAATAACATATTTGATAACATTCATGCCTATTATACCACCTTATACTCTAAAATTTTTTTAAAACCCTCTCAATAGCAAGGATTTACTCTATCTTGCCCAAACTAAAAAAATAACAGGCTCATAAAACAGAGTAACTATCAGCATTTTCAGAGATAGCATTATTAAAGGAGAAATATAATGTTTGTGCCTTGCGTAGGAACCCAGAGTGCCGAGAATATTTCTCTGCCTGTTTTGAAGGGTTCTTACCCCCCTGAACAACACTGTTTTAACCTCCAACCTTGGAAAAAATTACAAATGATCAGACAAGAACTAGAAAATACAGTGGTGTGAATTAGGTGATAGACTACTATGTAAGACTGTCACAGGGTGAAAATTTAGAGGCTTGGGCTTCTCTTTGTAGTGAATAGATAAGAGTAAAAAATACCAAAATGGAGGATTGTTGTTGTTCTCCAAACCCTCTTCTTCTTCTTCTACTACTACTCCATGTTCTGCAGTAAAAGTAGTTTGGGGTGACTAGATAAAGAATTCCGCAGTTCCTGGCTGTGTTACTGAATAATTGGTAGGAAAGTAAAAATAATGTACTTTTCTAGTAACCATTGGTTAAATTATCTTTAAAAGGCTGTGTAAATCTTGATAATTGGACTTCTCTCCTGCATTCTGTGCTCTGTGTTATATCTGGGTCACGCTAGTGGCTCTGTTCCTCTGATAAGACTTAATAAACAACTATCTGGCAGCACTGAAACTCCAGGAAAAGTCTGGGTTTGTTCTTTGAAACTCCTTGCAAGGACTTTAAAATATTCTCTCCCATCAGGAGGGATTTGATTTACGGCACGGTTTAGTGTCACCTTGAACTACTATTTTGAAAGCTCACCTTCTACAGAAACGGCCAGCCAGATATAAGCACACACTAAGGGCTTCAGAATGGGTTTATTTTAACAGAAAACAGAGGAAGAGAGAACTGCAAGCCTACTGAGATGCAATATAAAAGCAGGAACTTGGTTTATTAAGGAGCTTAACTTCCATGGGTACTACTTTGAATCCGTCTTTCCTCATTTGCAGAGAAGTGACTTTGGATAATTTATATTAAAAGTAGCAGAACATGTTTATGTGTTTTTAAATATAACTGTGTTTTCACTCCAGATACACGCAAGTTTATAAAAGACAACTTAGTTTCTTGTTTGGAGCATAATAAGCAAAAAAGAAAATTAATACTAGAAAGTAAAAGGAAATCCCGATATCAAAAGAAAACTGCAAAGCTGAGGTGTGCTAAAAAAGCATGTTTGAGCTTTTCACTTTAAAAAAAAGTATTATTCCTCTCACATACAGCCCGTATTTGTTTGCCAGGCAATCTTGCTCTTTTTTTTTTTTTATGCTCTAAAAACTACAGGAGCTTCTCACCAGACCAGCATTACATTTAAAGGTCTACAGTGAGCTGAGTAAAGGCCATCTCAGTACACGTCCTCCCATCATCAGCACAGACTCAGTTTTTAAATAAGTATGTATTATCCAGGAAAAGAGCTGTGGTCCCCAGGGAAAACATACTAAAAACCCAACAACCAAACACCCACAAAAAAAACAAATACCTTTGAAAATGATAATGCTGAAAGAAAGCCCACTCTTTGCAGAGAGCTAACTCCTCCAATACTGGGCCCTTACTGTGAAAACCTAGTAAACCCCTACCTTCCTCAGAAACTTTCACATTTCTCCTCTACTTTAACACTCTTCATTCCAAACAACAGCAATCAAAACACTAATACTGAGAAAGGGGAGAAGGGACAGATTCAGGGTGTCTCAACTAACTAAACATCCAAGGACTTGCACTTGAAGCTTTATGTCTGGGGACAGAGGAATACCCACACTGGTTTCTTTGTTTTTTCTTCTGTAACAACTTTAGTCTCCTTTACCTTTCATACCTCACTACTTCTGTTCACTTCTTCCCCAGTCCCTTCTGCATTTGAACAAAGAGGAAAGAATACTTTTTGCATGCTTTGTTAGATGCTCAAAGCATCAATTACACCTGCTTCACTTTCTTTCCCCTTACACTGAAGTTATAGATATACCAATAATCATTTCTCTTTTAATACCAGTAAAGCACCAGGGAAATTCATGTTCCCATGAGAGTTGATAGACACGTCTACCATCTTAAAAAAAATTTTTTTAGTACAAGTGACAGTTTCATTATTAAGACTTTCAAGCAAACAGTTCATGCTTTTCAAATAAAGGGTTGCAAAGCAAGGTCTCCAAAAATTGAGTCAGCTGAAGTACAGAGCAACAGGGGAGTTCCCATCATCCCACCTGTACTACAGCTACCATCTTGGATGAGGCTATATCCCTCACAGCCATAAAAGTAGGATTACTTAGGTTTTTATCATGCTTAAAACCCACCCACACCATTCATGTCTTAACTAAACTGAGACCTTTACTCCTGCCATCTACATATAATAAAGCAAACAAACCTTATCTCCTTACATGCAGCATTTCATAAATAATTTAAAAAGTCAATTTCACTTCCTTTAGATCAGAACTTAGCCCGTTGAGAACAAGAAATCTTTACTATTCTTATTAAATATTTACTATATGGCTGTTCTGGCACCCTCACAAAAACCACTGCATACAAATGTTATGCATTAGAAAAACACAAAAGCTACATTTAAAACATTTAAAAGATGCTGGCAAGTGCACAATAGCTGGGAAATGCAAACAAAGCTGACAGCCTAACTTCCACTGCTGATTCTTTCCAGGACAAAAAGCAGTCACTTGAGACAGCTTAACCCTTTGCTTTGAGGTCAACATGCATCAAATAGTTTTCATAAAATGGACATTTGTCACTACCTGAAAAAAAATTTAAGAAAACATTTTTAGTGAAGTAAATCAGCCAATGTTTTTCCAAGCTTTCCACTGGACTATGTAGCAAACCTAGAAAGGTCACAAGTGTTTGCCATGAATGCAATAAAAGCATATCTATCCACCTCTGCCAGCAACATTTCTATCTTCAGAATAGCAACCCTAACTAGGTGTGTTACATCTACAAAAAAAGCAGTAAGATGAAGAACGCAGGAGCCTTAACATAACACACTTTCTTCAACAGCCCATCCCTGTCACCAAAGGAAAGTTTCAGCTTATACTAAATCTACTTTTTCACCAGGCTTTTTACATAGTTGTCCTGCTCATATTCATACAGCCATGTCTCAAGGCAACAGGCACACAGAACAACGATTAGACTCAGCAATCCCACTGCAACTTCCAGATTTATCCCAGTGAAGGAGATACAGCTTGCACTGCAGCAATAACCACAATTCCTGGTGTTTGGCAGGCCTCAGCACACACTGCAATGGAACCATTTTTCCCTGTGAATCTCTAGTAAGAGGCCAAAGGAACATGCTTCCCTCAGGCTCTTGCTGTCTCTATAAAACTGCTACAAGACAGTTTTAAGCATCACAGCTCCTGCAAACCATGTGCCTGTAAGAACAAGCTTCCAGATTTTAAGTTTTATTTGAAGTGACCCAACAGCAACCACTGCCCTCACAAAAGCTTCCTAGCCTAAGCATCAGATCATTATTTAGATAACCTAAAATCTAAACCAGACCTGGACAGACCAAAATAATGCTGACTGGGAACGTTTTCAGGTGGTTCTCCCAAGTACAAAGCTTGCTTTATAGCTAGAAGACCAGTCAAAGTTCCACAGCCTCAAGACAGCAAGGCACCTATTTCAAAACATACTTTTATTTTCCAACTCCTTCTAGCAACAAGCAGCCAGGCTGCAACACTGACCATGCTGCAGTCCATTTCTCTGAGGGCACAGGATGAACACACTAACACTTCCCCTGTGTACAGAATGAAGTAGCCCTGAGCTACCATAAGCTAAACACTACTGTGCTCAGTACCAGCCTTCAATCCTCTTTTGATGCCAGGCTGAATTGCCACTTTCAAATGCATCAATCAGATACACACTAAATTAGGAACTGCACTTCTTCCTAGCACAGCCTGCCAAGACAGCTGCAGCACTGTTTTCTGTACTAATGACTTCGAAGGTACTAAAATAAAGTTCAGGCACTGATGTCCACTAAGAGAAGGTATTCCTGTCATTACTGGAGATAGCTATCATTGTGTTCTTCTTTTTAATCTAAAAAGTTAGTTTTTTTTAGTGTAATGCAAAAATATATTTAGTAACCTAGTGTGGCATAATCCTTTCAGTCATACACTTCAGCTCAGTTAGAGGGAGATAACAAAAGCAGGCTTTGTTGGCTGTAGTTTTCCAAACACCCAAAGCAGTGGGATCTTCAAAGAAAGTAAGGGTCAACTTATCCTTCCTGTTTAAGGCTGCCACACAGCAACAGCTGATCTGGTCAGCTGGGGATCAGATGACCCAGAGCAGACTGTGGGAATGAGGGAGGCAATGTTTGTTAGGCCAGGAGAAGTCATCTGGAGTTCACGATGTCATTTCCTGTAACTTCTCAATAGGGAGGCATCCAAGAAGATAGACAAGCTAGGGCAAAGAACTGCAGAGAGGCCCTCCTGGCACAATCTGGGCTCAAGGAGGATAGTAACTGTGGAACAATGAACCAGGAAACCCGAGCAGAAAAAGACCTTTAAGAAAGCCTTTACAGAAGGGACGGGAACCATAGTAAGATTACCTGAGGCAGTGCTAAAGGGAAATTGAGGCACTGGAATAGGATGCATCTGGACTTAAAGATCAGTTCATTATTCTGACATAGTGCAAGGAGAAACAGAGCATCCTGAACCACCTGCAGAGGAAGCAAAGCTGGACAAACAGAGCTGTAGCAAGCCAAGTGAGGCTGTTAGATGCCCTCCAGAGTAAGGGCTGTATACTTTCTGGTATCTATTCTGAGCTCAGGTTCAGAATTAAGTCTCTTCAGGAATGTCTCCAGTATTTTAAAGGCTAATGGAAACATCCATGAACAGTGCAAAATAAGAACAGATGTTTTAACACATTTGCTAATAAAAATGAACATTTTTAGCAGATTGTTTTATGTAAATGGATTTTACTGGGCTCAGCCTTTCCAAAGGAGTATCATTAATTCTTCAGAAGCCTACTGCAAAGAGGAAGAAAAATCTTCCTCCTGGAATCATCTACCAAAACTTTCAGAGCCTGTTTTAGAACATGCCTCTTAAGAGTGCATCCCAATTTAAAACACTTAAGCAGAAGCAGGTAGATTCACTTTGCCTTTCTTGTTTAAGAGTAAACTCAAATCAGAAGCAGGAAAGCTGGTTTAATATGCCAATTTAGTGGCCAACTTCTAAATAAAAGTTCCATCAAGCTTCAACTGACCACATAAGGGGAGAACAGAGAAGTATTTATAGCCTGCTCTCCCTCAGCCACCAGCTCAGAAACCACAGAAGGACACATTACAACACGTGACTTCAAGCACATGATATCAAGTACTCAAGTTTCTCTTTCAGCCAGTGACTCCCACTCTTCTATGGAATATTCTTTCACCATTCTTCTCTCTTTGATATTTTAAAACAGACATAGAATACCATTGCATTAATGTGCCCCAAATTATTTTAAGAAAACATAAGTCAACTACACTGAGATCGAGGTTTTACTTTCCTATTTTCCTTCCTAACAGTCAAATACCCTTCACCACCTTTTCCTCAACTTAAGGCCTGAGATCCTTTCCAAAACTCATCAGCTCTTAACCCAGTAAGAAGTCCTTCAAGAACAGCTTACTGTTACATGCCCGTTACCATGATCCAGTATTTTTTCTTTATTAATGGCATTGAATAAGTAACTCTGTTTATAATGTCTATATTGTCTGTCTTCTTTTTGCCATTCCCACACTCTCCAAACTAAACACATGTAGTTTCAGCACCTAAATGGAGGTCCGAAGTAACTCTTCGGAGCACATGCACCCATCAGTGCTCCATGGTGACAACGATCTTGTCGTGAAAGCTGAGACAGGCCAGCTTAAGTCTCAAGGGCACAAGCATTTTCACACTATTTGTTACTAATTAAAGTCTAGTAGCTTTTCTTTTCCAGCCTCTCAGGTCACACTTACACAACAGCAACTTCCAAATTAAGTTATAGGCATGTAGCTCCCAAAGAGTTTCCCACCCCCAGCTCCCTCTTCACCGAGCTACTCACTACCATCGTTTTGCAGGCTAGGACTTCCTTAGATATTATGAACATCTGAATTAAGGAACATGAATCAGACAGCTTAACAAATTGCTCACTACTTTGAGAAAAATCCTTTTTTTGATGAAAAGAGGTTTTGGAATAGGCACATGAGTTAAAGAGAGTACAGAATGATGATAATAACCATGTGTAGGCTGGCTGACTGCAATAATTTTTCTTTAACTAGAAGAGCAGGCACCAGAAGAAATATTTCAGCCTGATGAGGTGCACAGCTATGAAAACCTCAGTTCCACCCACAGCAGTTTTTACTGAGCAGATGAACACAGGGAAGTTGTTGTGAACCTCTGTTGTAGCAATATTAAAGCACGAATAAACAAACGCACTGCACAGTCTGATTACTGCTGTGGAGTCTCTGGGTTATCACTTAAAGGTGTTACGCAGTTTTATCCACAGAGCCTGTTTTAAACTTTAGGATGTCTTATTACTACCATAGGCTCAGAGATGAAAACCAAGATGGCTGCAAAAGAGGCAAGAGTATTCTCTCCTTTAAATTAAGCAGAAGTCACTAGTTCTCATTTTAGAATTAGAGCAATGCAGGTTAGAAGGGATCTCTCCAGATCATCTTGTCACTTTTTATGAAGACTAGTCTGATACTAACAAATATTTTTTGTTGCTTGTTTTAGAAATGCTGAGTTTAAGTAATTATTTTCAGAATTAATTAATTTCAAATATTATTAGTGAAATAGATTGTGTACGCCTTGTCTTCATGCAAAGAAAACCTTGATTTTTAAGCATTTGACACTGGTCTTTACATGAAACCAAAGATACCAGTCTCCCACAGCTGCCTGTGCTATAGACTTTCACAGTCTTGAAGTACTGCTGCACTGGCCTCCTTACTTCTATAAAACATGTTCTCAAACACAGGAGAAAACATTAGGCATTTAAGGGCTGTTCCATTTCCCCCACACATCATTATGTTTTGACTGCACTTAGAAACTTAAGGAAGGTCAAGCCATATGACACAAGTGCTGCAAGAGCATTCATATCAGAGAGTTAGTTTGGGGAGAAAAACGGGGAGTTATTTTCTGGTTGGCTTATTTTAAAGTAACATTCCCTCCAGTATGTAGTCCCCCACATACTTCTCCTCATTCTATAAATCATCAAGCTTCTTGACATTTACACGAACTGTTAACTCCCACCCCTCTCCCAATTACTTCTTTTCTGATGCCAGATGCTACTCACAAAACAAGGCAGTGTTCCATGGATGTCAGCATCTTGCCAAATCAGTGCCTGACTCATCAGTCAGCACTCTGGGATGTCACTTCATTCCGGTTAGAAGCACTACCTAGAACTCTGGCACTTGGCAGCAAAACTTGCTACTGCTTCACCCATTTCAGCTTCAAACCCAGAGGAACAGAGCTGCCTCTCTAGGAATGCACCCACATACAGTCACTGCCCAGTGGCTTGTCACTCAGCAAAGTGAAACAGATGTCTCTATGAACAAGCCAACAGCACATCCCAAGTGGAAAAGAAAGCACAAACCTGTCTGTACAGCCAGAGTCCCTTCTGACAGCTCTTGCAAGATTACAGGAGATAAACACTTAACACTTCTGCTTTGGTCTTTTCTACATGCTACAGGAAACTGAAGGAAGTCCAGATCACACCTTTAATCAGTTTAAGGAAGAAGTGACAAGATGCAGCTGCCTGCAGCACCACAAACATGCTCTTTCACTCCTCTACTGACCTAACTGCCCAGCGCCAGGCTTGGGAAGCTCCCTGTGCTCAAGTTCACCGGACTGTAAAGACCACATTGCTCCTTTTCCACTCCACATCTCCAAGAGATAACTATGAATTTGACCTTTATCATAGTACTGTCAAAGATCAGCTACAAGCCACATAACCAAGCAGCTGCTATTCTGCAGCAAGAAATAGTCATTATAAGCAGAATTAAGTGGTCTGACTGCGGGCAGAGGGAGAAAGCAAGAAAAACCAATGCCACTGTCTCACTAGCCATAAAGGTCTGCAAGTATTTGCAGTTGTCTTAATGACTCAACTATTACCACAACTCAAGCAAACTTTGTTTGGCTTTTGTCACCGTTTTTAACATTTAAGAAAGCAAATGCCTGCGTAAAAGCATTATTATTTTCATCTTAAAATACCTTACAGTTTTCATTAAAATAGCAAAGGAGTACTGCTATTTTAATTCTATATGCCCAGCAGAAATCTAGCCTCAAGTCATTTTCCAAAAATCTTATTTTATATATATGCTGCCATAAAAGATCTTTAAATGAGTTACAGCAAACATCACTAATAGAGGAAAAATGCTCAATGTAACCACTTCTTAGGAAGTAAATCAGAGGCTTAAGAACCTTCCTTTAAGAAAAAAAGATAAGCGTTTTAAATTTGAGACCTCCTGGGCTGAAAGAGGCAGGAGATGCAAAACCACAGTCCAGGTTGCCTTTATAAACATGTTTTCATACCTGCCCGTGTTCACTGTGCACTGCTTCACAAAAGCACAGGAAGCTTTCCTATTGCTTTTGTGTCTTTACAGTCAAAGAGTATGGAAACATAACCTCCTTATGTCAGACAAAAGCTTATAGCTTCAAGAAGTCAACATATTCATATTCATGAATCAGCTTAAAGCAATCATGCATTTCTGGGCTAAGGAGAGAGCTTTTTTTCCCATTTTTCTCTTCATTTCTTCCCTCTTGGTGCCAGTACACAGGCACCTCCTACCTAATTAGGCCATCTGGTCACTTGACAACTGGAAATAGCAAGCAGTCAGTTAACACTGTTCAGGAGATTAACAATACTACAGCATTTGTAGCTGAAGTTACAATAACCTTGTGGGTTAGTTTTGTGCTGTCTTTTCTTTCTTTTTTAATCTTAGAAGGTGACAGAATTGTGTAGTTGTGCTCAATAACTGTCATTAAACAAATTTCTTAGCCTAGCTTTAGCCCACCTGCCCCCATCCTCCCCACTATGATATTAACAACCGACCATATATTCAACTAGCCATGTATCTGTTGTACCAACAATATACAAAGAGCCTGAAGTCAAAAATAAGGGGAATTGTTTAGAACCCTGAAAACTGCTTGTTTAAGGTAGTCAGGAATTGAAAATCTGATAAAAATTTCTGGTTAAAAAGGATAAAAATACTAAATATTCTTTAAAAAGAAAAAGTATAAGACATTTTTAAATCTATACACTGAATTTCAAACATTAAACTAACTTGATAATGTTTGTAATACTTAAGGTTAAGAAAAAGATTTCTCAGGCAGTATTTTTTCTTAGCCTAGGTGAGCAAAAAGTATGATTTATCAGAGTTAAGCTGTCAAAAGTTCATACTGGTGGTGAGACTAGAAAACAAAAGGTTAAGGCAACTCTAAACATCATGCTTACTCTTAATGTAATTCCATTTAAAAAACTACACAGTTTAATAGGAGTTTACAGCTGTTCTGTAAGACACACACAACACACCAACAAATAACAGCATGTCAGTGCATTCTATGTTTACAGAAAAAATGTTGAGTATTAAACTAAATGACTAACATTAATCTATCAAAATCTGCTTAGAGTGTAACGAGTCTTTGCAACCAAAGCAAAATGTCTAGCCTGAACTTACTTACGTTATACTTCTGCAAATATCAGCATAAAAGTTTGCTTTTTTAGCTATGACCCAGTCAATAAACTGCTTTAAGCCTACATTTACAGTAACCTCTTTCATACATATTTCACATAATAAAAGTGTGTTTCTACCCAGGCACTTTTTATAGTAAGATTAAACAGCAGCCTGGTTTTTAAGAACTTTCATGCAGTTAAATTTTCAATAATGTCTTCCCCCTCTGAAAAAAATACTCACTAAATAAGTAGATGTGGAATTCCTCAACAATGTTTCCTCCACATTCCCAAAACTCATCCAGTGACTCTGTTACTATAGCCTCAAGCTCAAGCCAAAGGCAAAGACACCAGATACATTTTAACAGAACACAATTCTCCTTAAAGTGAGCTTTGGGGTCCCAGAGCCAAACGCTGCACTCATTCAGGAGCCACGGATAATGCCAGTCTGGGAAATTACAGTTTAATAGACTCACAGTCACCTCAAGAATAAGACCAAGTAAATAGACTTCAGCTTTTTCTCAACAACCCTTATTCAGATATATTACCATCCCAAAAATAGGATTAGATTCAACTCTCTAGTGTTCTGCAGGAAATAAATCTAAAGAAACTGTGTTTCACTAACCTTCCTACAACTGCTAGTAATGAAATTAAGACTGCAAGAGCAATTTCTCAGAGGCAAGTGTCACTTACCTAACTTCTTTGTAGCTTCACAGTGTACTATCCATGCTTCATGGAAGGCAATCATTTCTCTCATTTACAGTATAGATTTGGAAGCCAAACTTCTCCAAAATACACACAGCCATTTATCCTTCACATTAATCCTTATACTGTCTAATGCACATCATATATGTTCCAATAACAGTAGCATTTTTCAGTTTTATTTTCTAATGACCTCTTGACAAATACAGCAGTGTCATGTTAGCCATCCAATGCCACTGCTGATTCAGATTCATCTCAAGAGATGCATAAAATAGTTATACAAGCACAGATAATGGATAGTGTTTATACTTTGTTACAATAATATGTGCAAAGAACTCACTAAAATGACTCTGAAAAGAAGTGAAAAACTATGTAAAATGCTAAGTATGAACTGCAAGTTACTAATGCAATTCAGGTAACAAGAAATCCATTTTGGTTCATCTGCATGTCTAGTCCACAGTGTAAATTAGAAGCATTAGAGACAAAAAACTACTGGACAAATAGTTCAGTATTCCTTCCCTCTCCTCAGTTCATCCATACAATTATCTCCAGACAAGTACTTGATACACAAGGTTTTCTTTCTGCATACAACTATTTTGATTATTAACATTAATTTTGCAAAACTTTAATGGCACATCAGCAGATGTTCTTTTCAGAGGATTTCACAACATCCCATCTTAATGGCGAAGTAGAGGAAGAGCCTAATTGTCCTTAATCCTCCATTCAAAATAGGTTAGATGAAATCCTCTTTTGACTGAAGCAAAGAGATTAGTGAGTGTCACCAGGAAAAAGAAACACTATTCCCCCCTCACCCTGCCCTGTATCTAGATGAGCTTAATGATTAATGAAGGAAACAGATTCTCCTATTTCAAAAAGAGAAACTAGTCTACAGGGAAGAGCAAATCAAATGGAAAAATGTCTCTATGAAATCTCCCAATTCTTAAGCTTCCATGCTTGTAGTAATGACCACAATGATGTAAATAAGACACATGCCAGAACACACTTTCACAGTATACCTCAGCAACCAGAAAAGAGCTCATATGAAGACCCTTTTTTTTAATACCAATACACATCTGGATCCCTGGAAAATCTTGGCATAATTTTTAACATTGCTAAATGAATAGCACACAATTTAAGGAAGAACATGTGCACCCATCTGCACATGAATGCATACGAATGTATGGAGATGGAGACATAAAGAGGGAAATGGGAGATATCAGGAGAAGCAACGCAGAACACTTAGGTAACTAGAAAAAAAACAACCCCAAAACAGAGTCATTATAGGCTTGTGTTCATGCCCAGTTTTCTTCCTGTAACACAGCAATTTTGTTACCTGGAAGCATTAAAGTACCCTTACGACTTCTCTCTATGGAAAAGGTGGACACTACTCTCATGATGAGATGAAATGCACAGAGAAAGTAACATCCGGATCCGCAAAGATATCTAGGTGATTTATCAGCCCTTGGTCTTCTGTGATCTTCTAAACAAACTCCCAAACCACTGGCTCATCTCCTCAGTCTCCTAGAACAATTTAAGCTAGGCTGCCAGTTTCTTCCTAAAAAGAGTGCATTTTTTAATATAGTATCACAAATACTCAATACTTTCAAAATTAAAATCAAAGTTAAATTGAAAAAAACCCCAAACAAAACACTTTTTATAATGACTCAAGAATCTGTTCATGCCACAGGCTTCTCAGAGTCATTACTGAGAGAGAAGAAAAACAGCTTGTGTACATGTGATATAGAAAAAGAATCCCTGGTTTGCTTTGTCTACCTGCAGCTGTTGCCATGGCAATTATAGCAGAGAAGATAATAGCATTCCAGTGTCATTTGGCTTCACAGCCCAGGATGAACTTCAGCTGAAATGTCCCCCAACAGTTATACAAAATAATACATTATCCTGTGTAATTGTAAGCCACTAGAATAACGAGAATTATTCTGGAAAAAATATAATCTGTCTAAAAGTTATAGGAGGAGAGGCTGGCTATTTTGCTCAAACAACAACAAAAAAAGCCCAACAAAAAAAGCCCAGTGAAGTTGAATCCAGTTGCATAACAGGTTCTAAAACATCTGCTCAGTCTTCTCTGTGACACATTTTTCTCTTGCTCCTACTTCCTGACACACCTGCACATGACATGCAGCAGGCATCCCACAGTAAATCCTGCTGGAGCACCTCAGAAACCACAATGGCTTTGTAGTCACACTTAAACCTAGTTAGATGGACTAAGTTTTATTATGCCCATCTCAACACCACAAACAGTAGCCAGCTATGGTATTTGTGGAATGCTTTACTCATCAGTCCAGTTATTGTTTTCTAAGTGCCAGGGGTTTAAAAAGCAGACTCATTAGAAAATCCATTCCATCTTGTCACTTTCCTTGTTTGTCTGTATGACAGAAGAAAAAAAATCAATGAGGAATGGTGATCAGAGATGTTAAGCTGTAAATGTGCTATGTTGTACTTTGTCCTCTTCCATTCCCCAAAATAATTTTCAAAAGGCTTCCTGCTTGCAGAACTGATACTCAGTGGTGCTAGAGAAAAACGCATAAAAGAGGAACAATATTAAACTTTTTTTAATCAAACAACATGTTATCAAGAGACAAAAGCAATATACCATTCTCATCTCAGAATTTTTGATGCTAAAAAAAGATTAAAACTTCTTGATCTATTTTAAGTCACTGAAACAGTTCTACGATTTAGATGCTCCAAAAGCAATGTTTTCTACTATCGTAGAGCATCTGATGAGTGCAGATGAGCAATATTTTGTAGTCAATAGCAACCAGCAATGTAACGTGTACACTGACTTCCTGTAAGTGAACTGTTTTACATACGCAATGTCCTATTTTCATTTGTTTATTCTCAAAAGAAAAAGGAAATGATGTTTTTCTTGTGTAAATTAGCTAATTGATGGAGTGGGGGGAGGGGAAAAAAACGGAACCCGTGCAATTCTCCATATTTATTGCCCTTCAGCAATAAATAATTGATGGGGGAATGGAGAGTATCTGGGGGGTTTTTGAGTGTCAGATAATACTGAAGTATCTTTAAGAGTACATTACAAACCAGAATGAACACAAGACTCACTCCCAGTATGAAGAGTTAGATTTGCAAGAGTGCCAAATTCTGTCAGCCACATTCAACAGAATTAACTTCTAAGAAAGCTTTCAAATTTTGCCTTTTTAAAATAATTTGCTGAAAAGTCAGCAGGAAGCACGCCAGACAGATACCCACCCCCCAAAAAATAAGAGAAAAAGGCAATTAGGCAAATAACAAAGCAATGGTGCTTGGGGAAACAGGAATTCCAAAGTTACTCGTGCTGTTTGATGCCCTCTGTCGAACCTTTCACAGCAGGAAGAACTGGTACCTGCAGTGAAGCAGGGCTAAGAGATGGGAAGCATCTCAAGTTTCAAAAGAACATTGTGACACACAGACTTTCACAAGAGATAACAAAAACGGATTACATACCAGGAATAGACACAAACCCTTAAGAGCTGCAAGTTACTAATTGTTGACCCATGACTACATACACAGCTCCTACAGAGAGCATCTTTTGTACACTCAGTGCAGCTAGCAGACAAAGCCTGTCATACAAATGTGTTTACATACAGCTTAAAACAGCTTCAGATTTTGTCAAATTATACCTCTGAACTTAAACAAAGCATAACACAATGCTTTTGACTTACTTGACTAGGAAGAAAACTGTTTATGTTAACAGGAACCTTGACTAAGAAACACAGACAGCACCAGTTTAATACTCATCTGCAAGAGTGCAAAGAAGGCTGAATAAATTCAGAAGCGAAAGCAAGAACCAAACACCCTCAAATGAATTAACTAAATTTAGATTAATAACAATAGGTCATCTGAAACACTTGACAAATGGACTGTCCTTTAAGACACAAATAATTATAAAGCACCAAGGCTCACAATTTCACCAACTTTCAGGTCAAAGTAGTTATCAACCTTTAATGCATCAGTTAGATAAATAAATAAACTCAAGTTCAATATTAATTTGCATCTACTAAGACTATATACACAAGTAAAATACTTGGGAAATCTAATTAGAAAACCGTTTTAGAATTATAATGCCAATCAAAAGCAACAAAATCATCTGAGTCAATGACCAAAAGTCACAGGCTGTCATGAAACTTAGTTAAGAACTTGCTAAAAATCCCTACCATAACCTCCTGGTTAGGCTAGTGAAACACCTTCTCTAACTACAATTAAAGCTGACCCACTTTTACAAAAGTGAAAAATAGAGCATCCATTTGTAAACTCAATTTATTCCAGCCACCAAAAAAAGATATTTTTCAGAAATACCTGCACAACTAATAGGCCAGCAGCTCCCCAGAGACCAAAGCTGTAGTAAATCACTGTTCCTTCTGGAAACACGTCTTACCTGCTACTACAGGCATTTAGAGATATTTACACAGGTAACAAATACTTAAGATCCAGATTTGTAATCCAAAAGTAACAGGAGAACCCTAAAGAGGGGAAGCAGTAAAGTAGCAAGATCCCTAAATATACTACATAATACAAGCAAAACTCTTCAGTAATACAGACCTCTGACCCAGTAGCATTTACTGTACAACCCAAAGCCATCAACCTGGGCAGGAGCTTTTAGCGACGAGGGCCAGCAGTCTTACAAATACAGAACAGACTGTCACCATAGACTGCAAGATGTTTAGCAACCATTTAGCATCCAAACAGACACATGCTGAAGAGCAACATCTTCCCAGATTGCCCAGATATATTAAAATTAACAGTCTTCAGGAATATCCAAATCCATAAACAGCTGTCGTGAATACACAAAAGACATATGCACATGCTTTATTAAAGAAAGTGTTCATTTTGTGAAAGATGTCACCAAAACTTTTTTAAATAATATTAACCAACTTTTGACTGTGATGAGGACAGACTTCAGAAGTCCTAAGACCAGCAAAAAATAAGTGATCAGAGAAAACTAAAGCAGCTACACTAACACAGGCAGAACAGATCACCTAATGATAGCCAGTGTCCCAAATAATTTAACTATAAAACAGAAGCTAATTTTGTACGGAGGCAGCTTTAATTGCAATTGTATGCTTGGTTTTTCCTTAAACAGCTTAATATTAAGCTAACAATTTTCTCTTGTTACCAAGCTCACAGCAGGTTCTGCATGACACTTACAGGATAGCCCATGCTAATTCTGTATTCTCTGGCTGTGCAGCTGCCTTCCCTGGGGTAGCACATATCCTCTGGGAATCCAAGAAGACAGAGAAGCATGTTGTCTGATACAAAAGCAACATCCATAAAAAAGATTATATTTTTATACAGTATGTGACAAAAAGTATAGTCCCCTCAAGTAATGTTCATACTACCCACACACAGCCATTACATCCATTATTTGGGAAATAATAAGTTTTGGTGTCAAAATTTTTCTTATTTATCTTTATGCAGAAGACTTATTCAGTTCCTGTGATTCCATGGAGAACCAAAACTGTGTATTAGGGTGCTTCTATTTCATGACTTAAAGATGCCTCTAATATAGCTCATACACATTTTAAAGCAAGTAAAATACACAGATTAACCTCATTAGACACAAATAAGAAAATTACAATGCTGTACATCAGCTTGAAACATCACAAAGGATTTGGAAAACTGAACTTCATGTCAGCTGTACTGCAGTGAAACAAACACCTTTTCTGTAAAAAAAGTTATTTTTCACCATCAGTCCTGTAAATTGTGTTTGGCTGAAGTAATGGTTACAGGAAGCATGAGGTGAAGGAAAAGACCCCAAAATTTGCAGGATGGTCTAAAGAGGCAGAACAAAACACTGTCAATTTAAAAATTTAGTAAGATAGAGACAATTCCCTCTGTCCTTCTAAGAGACTACACCATCTCTTGGTGAAGAGATATGAAATACAGTATGACTAGCATGCTGAACATATATTTTATTCAACCCACATCACTAAACTCTTCAATGCCTTCAAGATATAAAAAGAACACCCAATGCAGGTAAAACAGCAATATTTGAAAATGCTAAGCAGGAAGCTGACAGCACCCAGTCATTGCTGTTCTTCCACAGGGCCTAGGAGATATGTGCACTGATTTTGCACTGCTTCAGGACAGAAAATGTCCAGTAAGGGAAAGAGGAATGGGACGGATCTTCACACTCACAACAAAACCCCAGTATTTAACTTATGCCTTTATGTCCTACAACAAACAGGATCGAGAAAGAAAAGAAATGACACAGAACTGTTAGAAACCATCCTATTAGAAGTCTCCATTAGTCCATCACATCACAAGTGTTTGTTTTCCCAAGATCATACCATAAGAACTCCCAGCTAACCCAGCATCTCCAGATGCATCAGCCAAGGTTCTCAGCATAATCCAGAGACTAGCCTTCTCTATAAAGGACTTGCAGCTGAACAAGTCCAGGAGACTTGCAGAACAAAAATTCATAGTTCTAAGACCTTGATCATGGAAAAGTTTTTGT
Organism: Coloeus monedula; assembly: GCF_965178545.1. Classification (NCBI taxonomy): domain Eukaryota; kingdom Metazoa; phylum Chordata; class Aves; order Passeriformes; family Corvidae; genus Coloeus; species Coloeus monedula. The sequence continues at coordinate 93,975,797 of NC_138783.1, forward strand.
ACAGCTTTTAACTAAACCCAAGCTTGAGCTTATTTGGGAATAAACACAAGATGTAACTATCTATCCACTCCAGCTCTCCCACAGCTCGCCCTATTAAAAAGCAGTTTGGAAAGCGGCAAGCACATCTTCATCTGTGTGCCTGGCTGGCGCGTACAGAGCTTTGGTGAACACTGCTGGAGTGATACCCCTGACATGTACATCTGCTACTCCTTCAGAGCAGTCAGCTTCAGGCCCAGCAATCAAACTAGTACTTTTCATTTTCACTGCTGTAGAGGTACAAAAATAGTTGAACCATGGAGATATAAAAAATAAAAAGACTAGAAAAACCACATACCACAGACCTTAATGGTTGCCAGACCTCAATGGTCTTACTGAAATGAACACAAATTTACTTACAGCATCTTTTCCTCAAAATTACCTTTCCATGGAAGAAAGGTTTCAAAGTTAAGACACTGAACGAATGCAAAAGAGCAAGAAGCAACAGGTGGAAATATACCAGGCACCATGGACCAACCAAGGCAATTACCTAGGCACAGCCTATCGGCATACACACAATACAGAAGGTAGTGTGACCTAGGAAATAAGAACACCTCTTCGCATGGGATATAGTAATGTTTTGTTCATCTTTTAGACTGCTGCATTAGTCTCATCAGCAGTGCAGGAGGGTGGTGAGAGTGCACAACTCAAAAGCTCAAGCCCCTTGCTTTCAACATACTGTCTTCTCATGTATATTTACTGCGGCTGCTCTCAAGCCCATTTCCTTCATATTTGATGCTTAAGTCTGCTTTGGAAGGGGTTAGCAGCAATGTTATGCAGAAGAGATTTAACGGTGTGCTTGCTCTGTGCAAAAAGAACACACCATTTGTACAGGCTCCAGATGTGAGCACACACAAAGAAATCTTAAACTAAATCCAGCAGTTAGATCAGCACTGACAGATCTCTACACCCAAAGTGATCCTACCTGTTTCCAAACAGACCTCAGCACAACTCACTTGGTCTCTATATCCATAGACACCACGGCTTCTCTTATACCTCGTTGTTATTGTTGCTACATATTATTTTGAGTATTCTATTCCTTCCCTTAAGACTACTTTCTAAAGGTTCATGTACACATAGCTGCTTTCAATACTTACCTCTCCACTCATCCCACATATATGCTACTGTAAACCGGAAGAAAAAAAGAGTATCGCTTTTCATCTCTGCTACTTTTCTTAGTTTATACTTCAAAAAGACAGAGTTCAGCCTGTATTGGGCAGACACGGCTCTTGGGACATACAAAACTAAGTGTCTTTACTGTGAGAAAACTTGAGTGCTCTGACCAGGGCAAAGTACTTCCTGCATAGGAGAAAAAGCTATTTTTATTTGAAAATCCCAGTTATGTCTCCCTATCTTTAAAAAATTACTTCCATACCGAAAAGCAGAAATTTGCCATTTCCTGGTATTGGTAGTCCCCGTGCCTTGTACTGTACAACCCCACGCTTACAAGCATTCTGCTAATCTACTTAAACTATTAACCTGAGCATTTATTAGTGGTTCTGTGGAATTGGAGCCGCACTCACTGACCCACCTCAGCCTACACTTGGACCCACTCCAATGCGCTGCCGAGTCGCTCTCTCGGGCGGTGCCGGTGGGTTTCCACACGCTGACCAACAAGCGACATCAGCCCTCTTTTCCCGGAGTACTCACAAGTCTGGTGTGTTTGAATCTTACTACGCACACCTACAAAAACTTGGGACCGTTCCGACCAGTATACTTAAGTTGGACAACGCCACAAAAAGTCGCTTGACTGAAACAATACAACGAGGAGAAAGGGAAAAAAGAAAACCAAGACCAAAAGTACTACAAAAACAAACAAACAAAAAAAGCTAGAGATCTGGAGCTTTTATCTGCCCTGCTAACTACGTATCGCAGCACTCTGTAAATTACAGTGCTCTGAACTTAGGTCAAGCCGCAGTGGTTCAGCGAAGGACAGTCCCGTGGGGCGAGCGGGCTGCGGGGAGCGCACGGCACCCGGTGCCGCCGCTGCTGCATCCGCGCTCGCACCGGGCGCCACGCGCGGCGGCCCCGAGGCTCCCCGGCCGCCGAGCCGGTCACGGGACCGCCCAACTCCTGACCGAGCCCTTCCTGCGAGCCCGGGGCACAGCGGGGGCTGCCCCCCACGCCGGGGGGCGAGCGGCACCGGCGGTACTCACGTATCGGCTGACGAGGGTCCGCAGGAGGCTGCAATCCATGGCGGGCGAGCGGCTCAGGACCGCGCCGCCGGGTGCTCGCCGGTGCCGCCGGGCTCCCTGGCTCGCCTCCTCTCTTCCCACATGCAGAGAGCCGCGCTCGCCCCGCCGGACCCGCTGTGACGCCGGCCCGGCGCTCGCCGCCGTCCCCCAGCTATGCCATGTGCTCGCCGCCGCCGCTGCGGCGCGGCGCCCCGCGGCCCCGCATGTCCCCCGTCGCTGCTGCCGCTGCCGCCGCTACACTCTCGCCGAGGGCAGGCGGAGAAGGAATGCACTGCCAGGAAAGGCTCCCGCCCGCTGCACTCTGCCCGCCGCGCGCGCCGCCCAGGGCTTTATCCGGCGGGCGGGGCCGGGGCCGCCCCGCGCCGTTCCCCCCTCCCGCTTCCCCGCTCCTGGCGCGCGCGCGCGCGGGCTCGCCCGGTACCAGCCCGGCCCGCGCCGCTCCGAGCTCGCCGGGCGGCCCCGGCGGCGCGCACGTCACGCGGGGCGGGCACGCGCGCGCCGGCGGCCGTGCCCGCTCCCCGTCCTGTCCCACGCGCGCGACTCCCGCAGCGGCCGGTACCGGCTCCCGGCGGGGGGAGCGGGAAACCTGCCCGACCCGGGGAGTGGGCTGGGAACACTGGAGGGAGTGATGCTGCGAGGGAAGTGAAAACGTAGGGAGAAGCCGGAGAGTAATATTGGGTGGGTTAGGAGGGAACTGGGAGCGCTGGTGGAGAGCCAGGGAGTGACACTGGGAGTAGTGGGAGGGGAACTGGGAGCACTGAGGGTAGCCATGAAGCGATACTGGAAGAACTGGGATGGCATGAGAGCATGGAGTGGAAGCCAGGGAGTGATGCTGGGAGTGAACTGGGAATACTAAGGGGAGCCAGTGAATGATGCTGGGAGTACTCATAATTACCGAATGGATTGGGTTGGAAGGGACCTTAAAGAGATCTAGTTCCAATCCCCCCACCATGGGCATGGGGACCATGGGGGGTGGGGGTGGAGCCAGGGATTGTTACTGGGAGCGCTAGGGCGAGCCGGGAAGTGACACTAGGAGTACTGGAAGGGAACTGGGAGCACTGGGGGGAGATAATGAATGTTACTGGGAGGACATGGAGAGCGCTGGGAGCATTGAGGAGCGCCAGGGCGTGGTAGTGGGTAATTCCTCCGCCCCGCCTTCACCTGCCCCGCTCCGGGCCCCGGGCAGGAGGGAGCGGCCGCTGCGCCCTTCCGGGGCGGAGGTGCCCGCGGCAGGACGGCGCCGACCCCCGCCCGCCCCGGCGCCTCCCGCGGGCGCCCGCAGCGAGGGGACGCTGCCCCGCCGTGCCGGTCCGGCGGAGCCCGGCGTGCCTCCTCCTGCCCGGGCGGCGGGACGGGCTGCGAGAAGTGCTGCCGGTGCCGCGGGGCGGGCCCGAGCGGTGCTGGAAGCGAACCCCGCTCCGCCGGCCCCCGCCCCGGTCCGGCCCCCGCCCCGGTCCGGCCCGGCCCGGCCGAGGAGCGGCAGCGCTGGGGCGCAGCGCGGCGGGGAGCCCGGCGCGGACAAGTGAGACCGGCCCCGCTTGTCAAGTGCGGCAGGAACAGATAAAGAAACCTGTGCGCTGACAAGCCCAAACACCACAGCCCTGCTAAGCCCGCAAACAGTAGAAATTACTTGGTGGTAGGTGAAGGGATAAGCGGAAGCCGGCAAAAAATGCGCACGAAAGAGAAGTAGAAGCGTATCATTATTCCCTTTTCTTTTTTCCCTAAATGCCTGAGACAACACCTTTTAGGTATTTAGGCCTTTGTTTTCCGCAGCTGGTTTTTTTTTTTTTTTTTTTGCATGCCATTCATACCGAAGAACTCGCTCCGGTTTGCAGGAATCTCGTACGTAGTCTCAGATAACTTGTACATTACTATGTACAACTTAATATAAAATAAAGGCTCTAAACCAAATACTTTGTCAAAAAATAACTGGAATTTATTTATTTTATAAAATTCAATTATTTTACTAAAAAAGTTCATTTTAACAAAACCAGAATTTTATGCTTATGAAAATCCATTCCCTTCTTCAGCAGCAATCACATAAGCTGTCCCTTATTGTCTAGTTCATGGCTAAAACAATGCAGGTTTTGTTTATTTTGGTTTTTGTTTTGTCACAGTTACGTAGTTCTCTGGACACCATCAAGTAAGTATTCTACCAAAAAGAATGCACAAATTTGTAATACAATAAACACGTAGAAAAAATAGAAATTGAACTATTTGAGACCATTACATAAATACTAAGGGAAAGGACATATGACTGTTTCTTTACAGGTCACCTTTAATGTAGGTGCATTTTATATATTCAGCAGTTTTTATTACGGGTTAGATTGCAAAATGTATAATTTAATGCATAAAGTGCACTGTGGTCAAGCTAATGTTGCTGTTCAAACTCTAAAGGGACATTGGTTTAAACCCCCGTTTTCATCTTTGTTACAACTAATAATTTGCATTCATTTTCTGCACCTCCCATTTTCATGCTCCTATTTACAGACCTAACACTTCTATGACATAGATTTCTGTACTTGCATTTCAGTTTCAAGAAATCATCACTGAAACGGAAAGGTGAAAATAAATAAAAGATCCATGAAACAACAGGAATTTTTCTCAAAATTAGCACTTCTGCACAAGTTAACACAAAACTACTTTATTTTCTGTTTATTTACATGAACAGTAACATATTAAAATAATATTATGTGCGTATGTCATCAGTCTTCAGGAAACTAGTTTATTATCAAGAAAAAAACACAGAAGAACTTCATGAACATAAAGTGATAGTTTCAAATTAAACAGATTGCAAAACTGTAACAGGAAATTGTTCCCAGTTGTTTTTAGCATACTTCTCTGTTTAGTTATTCCAATTTCAAAGAACTTATGGAGTATTCATATTTTGTAATATTTTTACAAGTTATTCCGCTTTTATTCAAACAGTACCATTTAATCAATCCAATATTTTTAATGACATTGCTTCTTATCTGTGTTTGGAGTAAAAGCAAATTTTCAAATGCTGCAGGAAGTTGTTTTCTAAAGTTTTCTTTGTTTTAATACTTTGAGTCATTTCTTTCATCCAAATGTCACGATATATTTTTTCACTTCCTTAAGTGTCCCTGTGTGCAATGCCCACATTACTTGGTGAGTATCACAGAGCATCTCTGAAGGGAAGGAAGTTCACGTGGTGAGCTGGGAACAGTTAACAGCGGTTCAATTCTGAGCATGACCATCGTGGATGTATTTCTGAACTCTTTGCTGTCTCCTCAGCTTGGGTAACCAAGGTGGGGCTGCAGGAAACATTTTCCTCAGATCCAGAGCCTGGAAGGCACTCATAGGTGCAGGTTGGCTGCATTCCCCTGAAAAGGGGACCAAGGTTCCTGTCCTCACTCTTTCAGTCCAGGGCAGAGGACACACACATGCTTGGATACAGCCATTTCCAGGCTACTGCTCAAGCAAAGCGAAGCCATTTTTCTGCCCTTCCCTACACTGCCAGGAAAAAGAGAGAAAAGGAGCACAGCTGGATTCTGGGCACATACTGAGGTGAAGTCCCAGCCTATATGGAAGAATGCCCATATTTCCACAAAAAGGCACCTAAATGTGCAGCCCAGGAGAGAACACTGGTAGGATGCTGAAAGTTAACACAGGACCTTGCCAACTGAGCTGTGTTTGTGCAGGGAGGACTGCACAGCACATATATTTGACTTTTTGGAGTGACTAGCTTTTCCAGGGTCAGTGTGCAACTGAGGAGGGTGTTGAGGTCATACTTTTGGACTTAGGCACCTCAAATCTGCCTAAGTCAGGCTTAAGGTGCCTGAGTCCTTTATTGGATCTATCCTAAAGTGCCCTGCTAAAGGTCACGTTGTGACTTAGCAGTCAAGCCAGATGAGGAGCCTTGATCATACTGGTCATAGATCTGTTCTGCCTATTATGCAATGTTTCACTTTTTAGCAATTTATTATACCTAATCATCTTTGTCTTTGAATATGCCATCACATGTATTTCACTCCTCATTTCTCATTTTAAAAATTCCTAAAATTACCTGTATGCTGTATATTCTAAATTTATTGTGTCTTTTCTGACTGCAGATTAGACTTCCTCTACTGCTCTCTGTTTCTCCTTCCCCTTCTTACTGATTGATTCCTTGTGATCCATTACTGGCCTTTCAGGGTACTCCTGCCTGCCCAGCTGAATTACCACATTCTCTAGATCTTACTACTTACCTCAGAATCTCACACCCCTTCTGATTTACTTACTGTGTCAGTACAGCTCTGCTTGAAACATCGTTGTTTAAATAGCTTTAGAAATCAAGGTGAACATTTTAGTGTGCAAAGGATTTACTTTTCTTATGTACAGCTGTATTTTCTGTTACTTTGCAACCCGTATTAAGTTACTCCATTTCATAATTGCAGTGAAGATGTTGAGAGACTGGTCTGAGGGCAGCAGCTCACTACATGCTGGATTCTCTTCTTGAAGCAGTAATAGATATTTTGTAGTTTAATCCACCCTGATTTTGGAAGGTGGGAAGGCAGGATTTAAAGCTGGACTCCAATAAAGTGCCACAGTTCTCACAGGCATGCTGGTGATACAGTATAAATGGATAGCATGATAGACGTCAGAGGATTTTTGTTCTAGATTTTAGTTTACCATCTATTTAGGTTCCTGCTTCCTATTATTGTAGTGACTATATACCTCTAGTTGTTCCGGCCAAAGTTACTAAATACTTCTTGAAAAAACTGTATGTAGGTGATAAGAGTTGACTTGGGCATATGTGAGGATAGTGTGAGAATGGGAAATGGCAGAGATGGAAAAGCTGTTCATTGTATGCAGCTTATCTGCTTGAGAAACTGGTGTGTATGCTTTGCATGAAATTGTTTATCCTGCAATGTTCCTGGCTTTTCCCCTATAAATATATCACTTCTTAATTGTGTCTCTCCATCTATTATATTTGTGAAAAGTTAATGAAAAGAACTTCTTATCATTCTTGAGTCACCATGTATTTGAACTAGTTAATTTGTACTAATAAGAGAAATTATTCCCTCAGTGGAACGGATGTTTGTGTTTTGATCTACTGAATCTATTTTCTCAGATCCTTCTGAATATTGTTTGTGAAAAGAGATACCAAAAATAATTCTGAAGTCTGTTTTATGTTAAAAACATTTCACTGCCTGGACTTTGTGACAGATGTACTTCATTTGAAGAATATAATTAACAGTTACTGTGGTACTCTGAGAACTTACCTGCCCAGGACAGATAACAAATGGAAGGTGAAGACAAAGCAAGTAAAATGACCAGCATCAAACTGCTCTGATGATGATTTAGTAGAAGCAGAGTAGCCCAAAGGACAGAGGGAGACTCAAAAAAGCACTGGACATTGAAGATCGCTTCACTCTTGCTTGACTTTCTTTGTCTAGATCTGGTTTTTTTTTTCCAGAAAACATGTATGTGAAAAAGAGACACATTTCTGACTCTTTGACCTATCTACTTCTAACCTCTGGCAATAATGCATGACTTCTCTTATAGTCAAAAGCTAAATGCACTGTCATTAGGACAACATGTAATTCCCACATCCTTGCTAACAAAGGTGACCTTTGTTAAATAGTTTCTTGACAAAATCCTCTAAAAGAACAGACTACGGCTTCTAAACAGATGCAATCAAACAAATGCACAAATCGGTTAAAATAATTTGGCTGCAATCTTCTGCCAACTCAGGCGGTCAACTGCAATTACAACCAAGATTTGTTCATCTGCTTTACCTGATGCAAGAGATCCAGTCCCTGGCTGCTGCAAAGTAATCCTCATCATCAGGAAAGGCACAGGAGTCAGGAAGGTCTTACTAGAGACACAGAACAGTCACATGGACCATTTGGAAGACTTGCCCCCTCACTGTGAAACACTGTATGAAACTCATTAAGAGGAAGCCCAGCCTCCACCAGAGGAAGCTTCTCCTGGGATGAAATGCTGTTGGCTGCTATGGTTACTAATGTGATTTTCCATTTACTTCCTTGTTCACTCACCTGCTTTCTCATTCAAACACCATGCACAAGTACCTCCAGAGATATTTGTTGTTGGAATTGTGACAAACCTCATTAGTGGCAGCCATGCACAATCAAAGAGAAAAAAGATACAAATTACTGGCAAATAAACAGAAGAAAGGAAAGCACTGGAATCTATGGGTATTGTGAATGATATTCTGTCCTTGCTGCTGTGTGAACTTTGTGTTCTCTTCACTTTGGATTTGCATTAATGTTAGTCTTGCCTTATGTCTCTATTTTACACCTCAGTGCTTCGATCCGGCAGAGAACTCCCCAAAGTCAGACTCCTGTGACTGTAGAGCTGAGTGCAGCATCAGGATTTAGATGAGCAAAGTACTGTGGTTTATTTTTGGTGTCTTAAAGGGACAAGAACATTATTTTGCTATTTTATTTTTGGTAGCACTTCACAGGTCTTGTTCCCACCTTTACATACATTTTTTTCACCTTTTACATATTTCTGATCTGACAGTCTAACTGTGTAGTAGTTCTACACTATGAAACTGTAAAATTCCAAATAAATTGCAAACCTTGAGGCCACTTTTTTCACCCCAAGTATCCAGAGAAAAGAGATAACTTTTTAAAAAGTGTGTGAATATTCCTGTCATATTCCATGGTAATAACCAGATGGACTAGTTAGTACAACTAGTATTCATCATAACACACTTCCAGGTTAGGAAATGCTTTCTGACAATACTTTGTAGCCATAGAAGCAAGCAGCTGGTCCTCCAAAAGGGTAGTAAATAATGAGAAAATCACTTTCTGGCTACTTTAATGTCATCTGTAAAATTACTTTTGTTTTGATGTAGCGTTCAATCGAAGCTGGAAGAAATCTTTTAGTGGTTTGCTCTTTCCCACCAAACAAGGCACTAAATATAGCAGTATCATCATTCTGGGCTTCAAAAAAGCTGTGGTTCAGGTTTCTCAAGAATACCTGCTTTTTCTCCTGACTGTGTTCAATTTGTTTTATAACTGTTTATTTAGGAAGCATGAGTAACTGCAAATCAATACATAAAGTACCAGAAATATTAAACACTACAAAAATGAACCTTTTACTTAGATAATAATGATGCAGTGATACAGTCATCAGATTTTCCAGTTTGAAAATTACAGCTATCTGGAGGACAAATTCCTAAGAAAGGGACACAGCACTGCAGTCTAGGGCATTCTGACTTGTCCCACTGCTTGTGTACCTTTGCATCGTTCTCTCTTCCCTTCCCTCTTTGTTATTCTTGGAAGCTGCATGCTCATAAGCTGGGAGTGGACACAGTAGTGGAGTGGTGGTGGCAGGAGAGTGTCTGAAAGAGGGTCCTTTCTTCACCCCTTCATGCCTCCTGATGACCCCCCACAGGCAGTAGGGATGGAAGTAGGATGCCTACTGTCCATTATTTTTCCTGTAGGTGAATCCTAGGTGACAGTGACACAGACTGCACCTCTTTCATTTCCATTGTCCAAAAAGTATCAGCATTTCCTCTCAGATTAGCAAAAAAACCCAGTATTCCAATGTATATTTTCAAAGTAATTTTTGGCCATATTTGCAGTGTTAATGGTCTATAATGTTTTTTTCATCTGCTTGTAGCAAGTGTCAAAACCGCTTGTATGGTGACAGCTTATTCGACTGAGAAGCAGCTCTTTAAGATGCTGCTATGTTTTCCCTTACTGCAGCTATGTCTGTTTCATCTCCTTGAGCACTGCAGAGGCTGGGCATGATGAGCATTTTGTGGACTGGGAATCTTGCTGTGAGGGAACATGGTGAGACTTAGCATTTTGTAGATGGATTCAATGAAGTGTGTGAGATCCCTGAAGCTTTCAACCATGACAACATTCAATTCCATAATGTCACTTGCTGTGAAATGTGTAATGGCCACAGCCATTGCTTTTTTTTTTCCTGTAAGAGTTTGCCTGTAATTTCAATAAAGTTGCTGGTACAAGTTTGTTCCAATTGACATTTGTATATTAAGAAAAATTGCTTTAGTTAAGTAGGCAATAATTCCAGGAAGAATGTTTCCTCCCGACAGAGATGTATTATCACAAACCTTTACATCTTTACAAAAGGGCTTATAAAGATATAAATTAGTTGCATAAAAGGGCAAAAATAAAAATTATATTAGCATTTTCATGGTCTTATCTTTCCTCTCCAGAGCACAGCCTATTATCTTGTAAAATATCTCTATAATATGTATAATTACAGAAGTTTCAATTCCATATTCTCCTCTTAACATTCCATATTTTAAATCCTCTAGAGGGGAGCAGGAAGGGGAGTCAGACTTGTATAGAGGCTGGTATTTTCTGTGGACAGATGTATAAATTGGCAAATCTAGTTCTGGGGTTTTTTTTTAATTTTATAAGCATGACAAAATTTGTGTAGCTTGCTGAGAGTGTGGAGGTAGATTTGTGTGACTATGAAAGTAGCTTGCTCACAGAGACTGTGTGTGCTTTTGCTGTACTGAAAGTTTGGTTTTTTCTGGGTCTTACTTTATTTCCTGTAATGGGCATAAGGACTGTGTGCTAAATAGAAAAAGATTAATAAATGGTAGTGATTGCATCCATGCCTTGTCATGATACTTCCCAAAGCTGCCTGAAAGGAAGCCCACCTGACTTACAGCTGAGTAGGAAGGAAAGGGAATCAACATCTACAAAGGGTGAAAAGGCTGGTGAGGGAAAGATTTTATCAAGAGGCTGTAGTTTGCAAAGCATCAGTCTTTCCTGAGATGTTAAGTCTGTGCAGGCTAAGGTGGCTTGTTCTGAGGCAGCTCATGTCTCCATGTAACTGGTCCTAAGTTCTGGTTAGGCAAACCAAACCTTGTGTTCTAACCTGAGAAGCCTGTTTGCTGGAGTAGGCTGTTCTGGCAAGGGACATCAGCTACCACCCTGTCGACAGGTGAAAGTCTCTGCTGGATCCAGAAGCTGCTAACAGGGGGTTTGATCTTCTAATGTCCAGAAATGTGGGACAGAAAAAAATATCCTTTGCTGGGAATTAATCCAGGGGAACTGATGTTTAATAGTAGTGAACTTAGAGCAGAGTTGGATAATACTACCAGAAAGCATTTCGGAGGAATGTATTGGTAGTAAGCTGAGTACTATGATTAAGTGCCACCAACACTATTTGGTACTCTATAAATAGACATGTCTACTAGTGCAGTCCTGCAGCAGCCATTCAGTGTTGACTGATTTTAAAGCAGTTAAGGCTGCTGTTGCTTTGCCCCATTTTGATGCTACAGCTTCTGCAAAGCTGGCTGGTGCTGGAAAGGAAGGGCCAAACTGTGACAAGTGCATGGCTGGTATCTTCTACAACTAGTGCTTTAACATCCCCAGGAGAAAGGAGAGAATAAAAACTCTAACTTTTTGAGTATGCCTCTTTCCTTTGCTTCCTAAAATAATTGTTTACTGGCAGTTTACTGCCTAAAATTAGGCCACCATTACAAATGATCTTCAGTGTTAGTGCAGAAAGATGAATGTAGCTGAATTTTCCTATACATGGAGATGGAGCTGTGATTCGAAGCCATGTAAAGTAGGAGTTCTGCCCTGAGTGCCACAGGCCTGCCCTGATGCAACTGAACTGGGGAGTGCATGTGCCTGTGTGACATTTCTAGAACTAATCATCCTGGCAGAATGAGTTCTGTAATGGGTATTGATTTATAGCTGGATTGTGGGAAGGTTTGTTCATGTTTTCATAGTGCTGTTGAAATGGAGTTCTACAATTAGCAACTACTTTGCCTCCTCTATACTGAGAAGCACGTGAGCGGAGAGAAATTTCAAATTTTTGCCTTAGTTTTCCATATTGCTTAGAGAGGGGAGTAAAGGAAATGTCAGTTTTTCCACTCTTGCCTGCTATGCCCTGCCTCCCCCTTTGGGAAAAAAAGGTGGCTCAGGTTAATCATCAAAGGCAAGATATTAAGGGAAGAACCCAGAAGAGGGATAAGGGATTTATGAAAGCTTCCATGCTTTAAGGTCGTGAGTCAGGGATTCCTTCCTTGAAATACTTAGCCCTTAGGCTGCATTCCCATCTTTGCTTGCTACTGTGTAGTCCCATTGATGTCAGTGGACTGGCACGTGGGTAACAGATGAATTTGCTCCTAATGATCTCACACTGAATCAACCTGAATGGCTTCTTGCATTTCTGTAGAGCTGCTTTGAGCTTGAGGGGTGGTGGCAGTGAAGACAGAAAGAAAGTCTTATGAAAAAAATTGACCAAGTCTTGGGCAACTGCTAGCCAGAGAGAAGAGATATGAGGGGAAGGGAGTAGACAGAACAAAGGTGGGATGGCTATTTGGTAGCTCATCAATTAATTCCTGGCATAATTATTTATAAATGTGCACACGGCCACATGGACACAAACTCCTTTTTTCTGTTTAACAGCATGATTACAGTGAGGCCCTTTAGTACTAATCACTGTATACACACACACATGCACAGAGTAATACAAATCATGGCACCTTTCTAATAGTGCATAACCCAGTGGCTGATGCATGACATACTTGTATATATAGCACATGTGCAATATGTGCTATGAATGATGCAATGCATATACCTATGAATACCTATTGGTAGAGACGAACTTGCTGCTAAGAAAGAATTGGAATACAGAAGCTGAAACTATGTTACTACAGTGTATTACACATCCCTTAAGTGTTACAGTTATGGGACATAAAAGCTAATTTTAGTCAAGAAGCGGCAGATGTTGTCTGAGTTCCATGAGTAGACTGCTGCCAATATGCTTTATGCTAGTGAGCCTAAAGAGAATTTGGATGGCCCCATTACAGCTCTGTAGTTTTTAGAAAAGCTCTTAATGGCATTGAAACCCTGGATAATAAAAGCATTTGTTAAGTCATAGACTTTCTATTCAGTCTCATACCCAGAGAGCAAAAGAAGGCTGTGGGAATACTATGTTACACTCAGAAAAATTTTAAAAGCAAACAAACAAAATTTTATCTCACGATTGTGCATCTGCTGGTATCAGGATATATTTAGCTGTGTTTATACAGAAAGTAAACAGGTAATTGGACTCCAATGAGAATCAGTGAAGTACTCTGATGGGATTTTTTTTTAAGAAACACTTTATTTTACAGCGAAAGCATGGTTGGGCATTTTTACCGCATGAAATTGGAAACTGCTTGAAATATGAGTATTGACTTGGTTTATTCTTGTGTTCATCACATAAACAAAATGCTGTAAAATAACTTTACTGAATAATGCAAGAAAAGAACATTTAGTAATAAAACTATCATCATATTCAAAGGCCTAAAGAACTACTGAGGTGCTGCATATGCATATAATGTTTTAGAAATGCACTAGAAAGCCTTGTCTAGAAGCCTGGATGTTTATTTTATATTACTTGGTGGAAAAATAAGAAAGAAGAGATAGTGAGACAACCCCCCACCTACTTCCCCTACATTACACTTTCAAAGATGCTCGTATTCCAAATACACAAACATTATTATTTGAAATAGATACTACATATTGCAGCTTTTACTTAAGTATTATTTTTGCTAAGAAGAACATAACTGTGCTTCCTTTTTGCTCAGCAATTTTCCTCCTTCTGTGATATAATGATACGGTTCTGCATAATGTCCTGCACCATACAGGGTTTCCAGGTGTTTCAGTCACTGCTGACAAAATCGAACATGTTCCTTTTTTATGTAGTCTGTTACGTTTGTCAGGAAAAGGTGAAGACAATGAACTTTCCTCCATGACTAAGGTTAGCAAGTGCTTTCTGATTTCTGATCCTTTCATTTTTCAGTAAGCTTAGATATTACTCTTCCTATGCTGATAAGCTGCCAAGGCTTTTATTAAAAGCTGGAAAATTTGGCATGTTTTCCCCTCAGACCTGAGTGGATTGTTCATACCTCTGCAGGCATATATGAGGCAATTGATTTATCACGCTTGAGTTTTTGTGCCCTTGACTTTTCTGTCTTAAAAATCAAACCAGCCTGGGACTGCACAGCACTTCGTTGCAAACAGGAGGTGTATCCCTGCAAACTTCAGCTACTTAGCATTGGTTTAGTGGTAAGGGGCAAATAGCTGTAAAGTGGAATAATAGTGCTCTTTTCACTTATAAGTCATATTTAGAACCCTGAACATGTGTTCTTTGTGATAGGTAGGTATCAACACTATCATAATTTGATGTCTGTCACACTCAGATTACTTTTATTATGTTCTGCTCCAGGGCAGGATTCAGCACCAACCTGACAAGGGTGAGGTAGGGGACTCCAGTTGGAGCAGCTGCAGAATATACCAAATACCATGCTAATTATTTTTTAGCTTATGTTTAACAGGTGAGCAAATTCTTAGACTGTCCTAAACTACAGTGGTAAACTGAAATGGTAGTGGGAAGGGAAGTAGGGCAATCAGATATGTCAAAATGGCTTGATTTCTCTAAATCTGTCCAGTAAAAGTAATCTTTTGTAAATCAGCAAAATAATCTGGAATGTTAAGCACAAGAAAGGAGACCCCAGAAATGCCTCAAAACACTGCTTTGGTCCTATTTGTGGAAAAGGATTATAAACAAAAATCTGTCTCCACAGTAGACAAAGGAATGGAGTGACTTTCTAGGATGCTCTTAGTTTGAGATCAGCCCTTAGAAGCATTACAGAGCCAGGAATGCCAGCTCAATGAAACTTTTGGCCAGATTTACAGAATCACTTACCAAATGTAAATCTCTGATGGAAGGAAACAATAAGAAGGGAAGAACAGTATTCTGGCATCTAGTAGGCACTTCGGTCCCTGGAAAAATTGTTCTTTGTGTTAATATGATTTATAGGATGCCGTCAAGATTGATTATGCTAGAAAATCTGATATTAAAATTGTGAAGATTCTCATGGGAAAGGAAGAACCCAGAATGAATCTGTATATTTGAATCTATATATGGACAATAAAAAGGGAAAGAGTCAGTTCTATGATAATATTCTAGGAATACTGATGGAATTTTATTAATCCTGCATGGATTAATAATTTATGCCAGTGCAGAAAGATCACAGCTGGAAAGTGGTGCAGTGGAAAAGGACCTGGGGGTGCTGGTGACAGCAGCTGAACATGAGCCAGCAGTGCCCAGGTGCCAGGAAGGCCAGTGGCATCCTGGCCAGGATCAGCAACAGTGTGGCCAGCAGGACAGGGCAGTGATTGTCCCCCTGTACTCACTGGTGAGGCCACATCTCAAATTCTCTGTTCAGTTCTGGGTCCTCACTGCAAGAAGGATGTTGAGGTGCTGGAGAGTGTCCACAGAAGGGCAACAGAGCTGGGGAACGGTCTGGAGCACAAATCTCATAAGGAACATCTGAGGGAACTGGGGTTGTTTCTCCTGGGTAAAAAAAGGCTCAGGGGGGACATTATTATCCTCTACAGCAACCTGAAAGGAGGCTGTAGCCAGGTGGCCTCTTCTGCCAGGCAACCAGTGACAGGACAAGAGGAAATGGCCTCAAGTTGCACCAGGGGAGGTTTAGATTGCACATTAGAAAAAATTCTTTCACTGAAATGGTTGTCAAGCATTGGAACAGGCTTCCCAGGTTGTTTAAAAGATGTATAGATGTGGCACTTGGGGACATGGTTTAGTGGTGGAGTTGGCAGTGCTGGATTAATGGTTGGACTCAATGATCTTAAATATATTTTCCAACCTAAATGACTCTATGATTATATAGGGACAATTTTCTTCAAGGTAACTCATTTTGTAGTGTTTCGTGTTTAGTCCATAGGTCCAGATGTATCAAACCCACAAATTTTGGTTGTGCTCCATGTATATAATTTCAACTATGTTTGACTAAAATTAGATAATTGAATTCAGTTCAGAAATTTCTGCCTGTTCACCCAAACTTGAATTCAGTTTAAAAATATGCTTGTAGTACCAGCAAAACAGGGTGTCTTCATTGCTCTGCATACTATTGAGGTTTTCACTTTTTTTTTTGTCTGTAATTTAAACTTTTGTGACTTTTCGACATCATTCCTCTCTCAGTTGGGTATGATTCTGTATGTTTACCAGTTTTCCACTGATGTCACACAGCAGTTAAACTCTTCAAGAAAATCAGGGTAACAATCCCTACCTGGAATTTCATGAGATTTGTATGTCCCTTTGCAGTTTGGCTTAAACAAGCAACAATTTAACAAGTATTCTTTACTATAACTAAATATGCCTGGTTTAAATAAATAAAACCAAGAAAGCTACTAATGCAATTACTAACCTCATAGAAGGCTAATGCTCTTCCAGTGCCTTGTTGGTCTCCATTGATAGGGAGCTAATTGGTTTATGTGGTATGGAAGCTGTTTATGTTGCTGAGACAGAGCAGAAGGAGGGTCTGAAAGAGGTAGAAAACATGTAGACCAGAAGGATCCCCACACAGGAAAATACCTATGACCTGTGCAAAATCTTCATTAGTTTAAAATCTGTTTCTCTTAATACTTTGTTGTCCACCATTCTCTGTTATAAATGCTGAAGGTGATGTGCACTGCTGTGTCATCATCCAAAGAAAAGGGAACTGGAGGAATGAGATATATAGAGAGAGGCTGAAGTTGCTGAGACTGAGCATGGGAACAGCAGCCTCAAGCCTAGATTGAGAGAGGGAAAATCATGGACTGCAGCCAGTGAAGGCTACAGGTAATCAGGAGAGGTCAGAGTTGTAATTAACCTAGTACTTGTGAGAGCCAGAATCTCTCCTTTTCTTGATCTGCTCCCTTACCTCTCTCCCAGACAATTCAGAAAGGAGTAATTCTGTAAATGATTGCCTGAACAAGCAGGACCAGGAACTGCTATTCCCACCAAAGTTCCAACATAACACAGAAGGAAACCAGACACACCTCTGCACACTATTTCAAGTAAGGCCCCACCTGAAGGAATTTTTGAAGCCAATCAGACCAGACACTCCACAAAGCAGAGGAGGGCTCATACATTTATATCCTAGCCACTGCCCTTCTGTGGCTAAGTTTAATCTGTCAGTTCATATCTAGTTAAACTGTGAAAGAAAATCAAACACTGTTGCTTCAAAGGCAGAGTGCACTTGATACTGCCTGATATGTCGAGCCAGAATAGGTGACATGCAAATCAGGATCCAAAGGATTCAGTCTCTTATGCTCAGCCAGGTGCTGGCAAGATCAAAGGGACCCCTAAAACCTTTGAATTTATTGAAGGGAAATTGGGAAATTTGTCTAGAGCTTACAGAGGGGGAGAGAGGACCCTAAGTAGAGACATGGGCAAAACTGCAAAAGACAGTGATAAAAAAAATCCAGACATCTTTTTCCTCACCCAAATGATATCTCTTAGTCAATATTGAATTAGTGAAATTCCAAAGAATATTTGATTGACATCTTTGATATGGTGATGAGGTCTCTTACAATTCATCTTCAAAATTATTCAGAGTATAAAGGACTGGGATAAAAGGGTCTTTGAATACTATAGGCCATAGGCTTTTTCCTTTGGTTGATACTCAATGTCCTAGGAATCTGAATACTAAGTCTGAAAGTTCCCTTAAAGACTGTTTTTTAAAAATGATAGCCCATGAAGAGAAAGACCCAGGGAATAAGATAAATATTTCTGTGTAATAGAATATCTGAATTTTTAACCACCTCCTCAAGTGATATGGAGCTCAGAATAGGTGTATTTTGCTTACTGTTTCCTCTAAACTAACAAGATTTTCAGTCTTTTAGTAAACATTGTCTTCAGCAAACAACTTGTATCATACTCTTTTATTTTGGATTTACAAGTACAACAGTTTCAGGAGTGAAGCAGCACTAAATTTCTAACAGGGGAAGACCTTAAAACATTAAATCCTAAAATCTTAGATGCTAAACCTTGGTGTCTTCCAGTGGGCATTAAGCAAGACAGCAATGGACAAAGAAGTCCTTTCTCTTCAGTATCTTGTTACAAGAACATGGGCTAAAGGATGCAATTAAAGGTTTAACCAGCATTAACTGGATAATACTAAAATAATACTAAAAATACTATCAAGAATGCACTGAAATTGGCTGGACTGCTTAGCTTTTTCTCTTCTAGCAGTGTCAACAGGAGTATCAGAACTGTTCAGCCTTGAGAAGAGGCGACTGAGAGGGGACTTCATAAGTTTCTGAAGGGAGGGTGTCAAGAGGATGGAGCCAGGCTCTTCTCTTCTACCAAGCAATGGGACAAGAGGCAATGGGCACAAACTGGTGCACAGGAAGTTCCATCTGAACATGGGGAAGAACTTCTTTACTGTGCTGGTGACTGTGCACTGGAACAGGTTGCCCAGAGAGGTTGTGGAGTCTCCCTCACTGGAGATATTCAAGAAATGTCTGGATGCGCTCCTGTACCATGTGCCCTGGGATGACCCTGCTTGAGCAGGGAGGTTGGATGAGGTGACCACTGTGGTCCCTTCTAACCTGACCCATTCTGTGACTCTGTAATATTAGGCTCTATTGTAGCTGCCTAAGAATAGACTTTTACTGGAAAAATCGATAGATGGTAACCAATAGTTTTCATCCAAATCTGCATTATATAAATTTTTACATAACATGCAAGGACTAAGAAAATATGTTAGAAATTTCAATGCCTTCCTAAAATATTTGTCCCTTCTATCTATAAAGAGGAAGTTTTATAGTACACTTTTTTTTGTACTATTGTCTGTAATATATTTTGTCTTGTCATAAAACAGCACTGTGAGGCAGAAGTACTTTTCTCCTCACTTGCCAAAAGAAACTGGGGACATGCATCTGTGGTGCATTTTGTGTGTTGTTTTGTGTCTTCATTATAGTTCAGATTTTCCAAATGCAAGTGTACACCCTGGCATGAAATCTAGGAGTGCAATTTGACTTACATTTCAGTGTCTGCACTGCAAGAATTTTCACCTGAATGAACTCCTGCGATAATCAATGAAGACCTAACCACTGCAGGCAGGGAACTCGGGGAGGCTTTCAGATGACCAGATGTGTTTCCCTGTAGACACCTCTCTAATGCAGACATTTCCACTGTAGACACCTACTGGGAGAACCCCAAGTGCTACATAATCCCAAGTGCAGCTGGATATACTGATACCTCTGCATCCTGGCTGAGCCCATGACTATTCAGCAACAGCCCTTCTTGGTGCACCCTGTGGGTGATGGAGAATGGATATGTTAGCCAAGGAGTGTGTGGTTGGTGTGGAAGTTGCAGTGGCCCTACACCACGTGTGGCACAGACAGCTGGGGTCTGTAAGCAGCTGGAGCCCAGGCAGCCACATCCTTTGATCAAGGTGGTCACAGACCACTCACTCAGCTACTGAGTGAGCCAGATAAGGAACAAAACTCTATCAGGAAATACTCTGGCTCTTATCCCACCCTCTGTCCTATGGGATAATATAGATATAAACAACGTGATTCAGACCAGATCCCATGGGAGTCAGGCACTGAACTCCTTTGGGATTTTGTCCCCACGTGAATTATTATAGGTTATAGAGGAAGTCTTTGAGGCAGAATATAAACAAACTGTGGCATGACAAATCTTAGGCTAATGTTTTACACCTAAATAGTCCATCTTGAAGTGTCTCATGATTATTTTTTATTTTTCTGAAGTACATTAATTTAAAACACTTAAATGAGATATAGAAATAAATTTGAGCTGGCTGTTAACTCTTTACATCTGTTTTCATTGAACCAGAAATCAGTTTGAATTCTGCCATTTTATTATGGACGACTGACATGTCACAAAAGAAGAGACAGAGGGGTGTTACATGCACTTTGTGACTCTGAGTAAAGGTGCTAAATTTGCTCAGTCTAGGAAAAACAGGCAACATGTCGTATGCTGGTTGTAGCACAGGTAGACATAAAGAGGGTATGCCTCTGACTTAGGCTGGGAGGCATATGGAAGGATGACTGATGGAATGTGTGAATTCAGTGCAGTCAAGGATGGCATCGCTGTTTTGTGAAGTTTAGTTTGTATATGTCATATCATGTAAGGCAGACATAAAAAAAAGCTATAGAATGTGCAGCAATGTGTACATAGACTGTTATTTTGCAAAATCCGTGCTCCCCAGTGTTGCACAGCACCTTGGGTACCCTCCTCTCTCTAGTGCTTAGGGTCTTCTGTTGGCCCTTCTGGACCCTGCTTTTCCTCCCAGCTGGGTGCTCCTGTCCCACAGCCTCAGTCCTTTTCCCGTGCTGGCCCCACATGGTTGTTCTCATGCTGTCATTCCCACAGCCTCACCTCAGCAAACACAGTGCTGTGGTGGTTCTCCTGGGGAGTGACCAGCACTGGCCGAGACTGACCCTTCCCTCTCCTGTCTCCCTGCCTCTGCTGTAGCGTCTGACTGACCCGAGGAGACCCATGAGGGACTGCACAGAAAAGTCAGCACAGAGCACTCCCTGCATGCCCTAATCTGCGCTGACAACACTGTCCACAGAAACAACAAATGTGACAGGGCCTGGGGCAGGTCCCGAGGTCACCCAGGGCATCCCCGCCGGGAAAGCGGGATGACAGCGGTACCAGCTGCCAGGGGAGGGTGCTCATCGGAGGATCTGCCATCCCTCCTCTTCTCAGCTGGCTTTTTTTTTTCTCTTCTCTCCACTCTCCTCTTCCCAAAAAGTAACATTCAACATGAGAGGTAGTGTAAGCCACCAGCTGTGAGTAATTTCCCCGACAACACTTTGTGCAGGTGACCCTGTCTCAGCATCCTCTGTGCAACAAATGTAATCTTGGTCAGAGCTTTTTAGGACAACAGTCTTTGATCACAATAGATTTAATGATATTGATGTTGATATTAATGTTATTTGATGCCATAATTATCGAGAGTGAAAACTATTGCTTTTAAACCTCTCATAATATCCTTTTTTTTTCCCTCCTGCACCTTTACATAAATGCATCCCTGCTCTCACAATCAAGTCTAACAGATTTTGGTACAGAAGAAAATACTGTCTTCACTTAGCACTAGGAACATGGAGTTGCCTGTCTTCAGTTATTGAAGAGATGTATTTATGGAATATGTAAAATCTGTTATTTCCTGGGTTGCTTGCCTGGCTGATATTAGAAGACCAAGTCTATCATATTTGCATTCCTGGCATTACTTCAGAAGAAGCTGAATCCCAAACGGGTATAAACCTCCAGGGCAAGTATAGGTTAAATCCATTTTCAAAATGACTTCATGCTGTCAGCACTGATTTTTCAATTTACTTCAGAAGTCAATAGATATTTAGATCACTGGAGATGGTATTTAAAATCAGTTTCATGTGATGGAAGCATGCCTTGGGGTGACTTTATGATGTCTATCCCCTATCACTGCTCTATGCCCAGAAATTAACTTTGTGCCTTTCTGTGCCTTTAAACTGAGCCTGAGAGCGGGAAGAGGAAAAAACCGAGGGAACTTTTCAAAGCCGTTGTTCACAGACACAGATACACACTCCTCTGCGTTCTGCTGCAGCAGCAAGAGAGTGGAGGAAGCGCCCTGCTTGCTTTCCAGCCAGCTTTCAGCTCCTCTTCTCCGGAGGGAGACAGAGAGTTGAACTTTGCTTTCCTGGGACTTCGGTTTTTCCCTTCTTCTCTTCTGGACTGTTTCAACATCAGAACACACTGGGAGGATTTTCCACCGAGGCCCCGGCAGTGGGCCCACACCGACCCAGCTCTGAGGAGGAGGAGAGAGACCACATCTACAGAAGGACTCTGAAATCTTCCCAGGTTTCTCTCAACAGCAAGAGGTTTTATTATTTAGCATTATTATACTTTTCCTGTGTGTTTGTTAAATAAATAGGTTTTTTATCTCTTTCACTTTCCTCCGAGGAAAATTTCTTTTTTCCTGAACCTGATGGGGGAGGGATGGCTGTAACCTGCATTCTATCAGAGGATATTTTCCTCCAAATTTGTCCAAACCGGCACAAAGTTCTACAATATACATAACAGGGAACTGCCAAAGAGTTTTAGACCAAGGCATCTTGATTTTATCTTCTGTATTGATTGTGATTTTTTTTAAATGAGAACATTTCTATTATTGCTATAGGAATGTGTAAACCAGGCCATTGTAAAGGCTGAAACCAACCATGTTTCAGATGGATAAGGTTATTTCCCTGATATTTGAAAAGTATTACATTTGAAAATATAAAATATGTTATATGTAATAGAGTAAGAAATAATCACATCTATTATTATGTAATGTCAACTAGTTTTGTATCTAATATCCAATATAATTATTCAATAAAGTCAGGTCAATTCTGTACTATCAAATATATGCTGACATTTGAGAAAATGGTGGGCTTTTTAGGGACCAATGAGCACGGTTATTTGGAATAATGTTTCTAGCAAAATAAAAAGATTGAATTCCTCATCCACGAGAAAATTTTTCTGTTCTTGGGTATGTTTTTTAAAACTTGTCATACTCATTGAAAAGACAACACAATGGCAAAGGCAACAAAAATAATCAATTTTTTTACTTTAATAAAATTATTTAAGTTTTTTATTCTGTCCACTACAGCTCATATGCAGCTGCCTAGCATGAATAATATTCTGTAGACATCTATGGCAGTTAAAAAAATCTAGGAATTATGAAAGCTATGCAAAAATGGTGAAATTAATGGAGCCTGCTAATTCATTTCATATAATTATGCAACGACAACCGACAATTTGTGCATTTTAACTGAGTTTTTAAACTCACTTTTACTTCTAATTCATATGAATATCCATTTAAGCCTTTAAAGGAGACTACTGTATAGAATAGACTTTCAAATATTTGCTCTGCTTTAACTGTCTTTTAAGGAGAATTTTTTCATCTTGCATTTTAAATTATGTTAAATGCCAGTGTATTATTGCCTGTTGTTTTAGCTGGTATTTGCCACTTTAGCCTTTTTCCTAATATAAATTTTGTTTACCTGTGTATCATACAGATATATGTTGTATATCATTGAGCTGCATACAATCATACAGATTTATGATCTAGATATTGGTATGTCACACACATAAAGTTGGTTTAAACCACTTCAAGTTATTCCCTGATTTAAGGCATTCTACTCATGCTGTGAGTTAGTGCACCTTCATGACATCCCAGGGCAACTTTTATTTCCTTGCACTGAGAAACTCCACCTCATCTTGATCATCTCAAACAGTAACACAATCCAAGAAAATTTCTGTGAATCCTTGTAACTCTGAGAGGTAAGACTGTGCTACTCTGGAATGCTACTAGCTGTAATCAAGTCATAGAATCATAGAATCTTCTGGCTGGAAAAGACACTTTAAAAAGTTCATCAATTTCAACCACTAACACAGCACTGCCAAGTTCATGACTAAACTGGGCACCTAAGTGCCATATCTACATGTCATTTAAGTCCAAGTGATTGCAATCTTGATTTAAAGTTGAATACAAATCATGCTAGTTATAATAGCATACCTGTTCTATACATCTCATGTCACAGAAGCATCTCAGTTGACTTTTGCAATGCCTTTGTGTGAAGGTGGATAGGAAATCATAAATATAATGTAGAGGAGGAATTAAATGTTCAAGACATAGCTCTGCTTGAAACCATTTAACACCTGCTACTAATGACAGCCACCACTAATCTTGCTATTAATTTTATATTCACATTATAAGGTTTTCTTTTCCCCTCTTACACATTTTCTCTGTTTAGTACATGAATAAATCTGATTGATATATTTTGAGCACTCAAATAGCACTTCAGGATCAGAACCCCGTGCAAGAAATGTTGACTTTCTATAGCAACAGGGCCAGAAGGGATTTTCACTCTGTGTTAGAACTTTTAAGTGCAACCATAGGTGACCATAGATGTTACCATAGTAACACTTACAGTCACCTTCATTTCAGTTCAATAAATTCAGTGATGTGCATTCAGTTTGCTGATATGGAATTCTAAGACTGTCAAACAATCCTGTATATTGAATATGTGGATTTTCTTCTTTGAAATACGGATTCTTTTATACTCATATATTGACAATTAGATCCTGGATAAAGAACTGAATCTCAAGATACTATGAGGAGCTAACTGGACAAGATTTGCACAAGTGATTAAATGTAGTTTTTCAAAGTCCAAATTAACTCCTTGAATTGACCTGTATTTGGTTTTACTGTTGATCATTAGAATGTGGTTTCAGAGGAAAAATAGAATGTCTTTTACCTTGTTCCTGGTACAGAGTGGACAATGGTCTGTAAAATTGCCATATGCTGTATTTTTTTTCCTTTGATATCTTTTCCACACTGAGAAGTTTTTAAAGGCATGCGGTTATGCAGATATCTATAAAGGACAGCTGGTACTCTCAGCTGTGTTTCTAGGAAGGAGTAGACGAGCAACAAGAAGACATACAGCTCTTCTAAAATCTCTCTGTGGTTCCACAGACTCCTGTGGAAGCTGCGAGCTAGAACCTGCAGTACTGCTATTCCTTCAGGAAAAGGTATAAAGTATTTAACCTGGAGAAACTCCTGCAGGGACTGACTCCCATGACAGAATTTTTCCTTTAGTGGAAAAGAACACCCTGGTCCTTTGAGGAATCTCCACCTTGTCTTACAAGTCATTTATGCTGAGTTGACAACTTCTTCCACCACATTTACAGTGATGTTAAATAAGGCCATTCAGAAAGTGGAATTGTACTGGTGTTAAGCTAAGTTAACCTTGATGAATTACAATACTAAAATATTGCAAATTAAGAATTATTGTTAGTTTACATTTTAAGACTGAAAACTAAAATCACTGCTAGATTATCATATAGAACTGTGTAAAATGCATTATATTTTTCTCTAGATTGTAATAATAAAATACAGTTATTCTCACTGATAGGCTTTGTTCTGAGTATTTTTAGACTGAGATAAGTATTTTTGAGTAATGTAATTGCCCTAGAGTACTGAGGGTGTGTGTGTTGATGTGGCCAAGACAGGAAGGAATACATATTTCAGAAGAGGATTTAATAAGTCATCTTCCAAAATAAATAGGATATATACATGTTCTCTCAAAATACTATCATAATAGTCATGGGAAGATGTTCAAAATTAACTTAATGCAATATCTTTCTTATTAGGTTCAGACTTGTAGAAGCTGGAGCAGGACATTTTCATTTTGTATGAGCAATTCTCATTCTAAATGAATGGGATGTGGGTCAGTGTTTCCATATTAAGAGGCGGCTCTGCCACAGCTCATCTTTTCCATCAATAATAGATACCTGTCACCCCTGGTAGTTAAGAAATCCTAACTGGTACTGACTGTTTTCAGATGTATCTCAAAATGAGACTTAAGCAAAGGTTCTTCTGTTGGCAGTTTGAATCATTATTTGACTTTACTCAGTTTGCAGATGCAAACAGGCATGTTATAAATACACAAGCATTTTTACAGCATGCTTTATTAATTCTTTAAATTAGAGATTGTCTGCTGCTATCTGTCAGAGGTAGATTTATTGAGATGGGCTAAAGGACTTTTAAATCTTTTCTTCTCACAGCCTGCCCCATTAGTAATGTCAGTCTTCATCATGATGGTGGAAAAAAACCACCTGTACAACATTTCATGACAGTTAAAGCCTATCCATAGCAATGCCTTGATTTACTAAAATATTTTAAATTTTCAATTAAAGTCTAAAGGTACTTCACCCAATCTTGTCTTAGCTCTGACAAGACAAAAGCATGACTGCATTTTAACAGCTAAGCAGTTTGTAGGAATCCCAGAAATAAACTTATATGTGGTTGACATTGTGTGTTGTTTTCACAATGTTGGATGTCTTGCTCCAAGGTTATTTTCTAAAGAATTGCCAGCAAATGCAAGCATATAATTAAGAATCAGTTTTGCAAGCATTTTCTCTGTCCTTGGAGCAACTGTGGTGTTGTTCTACCAGCCCCTAATCAGGGCTGTCAGTGAGCAGCAAGGGCCAAGCTGCTGAAGACAAACATCTGTAAGGACAGGAATGCAAGTGGAGACTCCAGGACACTTGTCTACCTTAAGAGGTATTCCTTTCAGGAGGACTAGATCACAGCAGGATTTTAATCAAACAAAATGACCCATATCCATCCTTTACATAAGGGATAAACGCTATGCTGAAGTACATGATTTTGAGTTGATTCAGGATTAAATGTAGACTGTGAAACAACATGAGGTAGAGTCCCAGTGCCACAAAATGTTAAAATCAACTTGTGTGGTATACTCTTGTAACTTGAGTCTTTGTGGCAGCAGTTGTACATTCCCAGGAAAATGGCCAAGGACTTCATATAAAGATGGCTTTTGACTATGTGAATCAGATGAGAAGCTCTTCCTAGCAGTAAATAAACTTGCTCATCTTGTGTCTGAGTCATCAAAACTGCTCTGTCCATGACCTCTAATTAAAGGTTTTTTAATTCTTTGTCCATATTCTTGCCTACTTTTCTTATTACTGAAACATAACAAATATATACAAATAGTTTAAATAATAGAATAATACATATCCAGAAAAATGTATTCCTATTTTTACAGGAGAATCTAAAGAAATAATGCCTTCCTGAACTTTTATCTGTAGTGGCATTTTTATGGGTTGGCTTTTTTGCTTTTTCTCATGCATGCACACAGCTGCTGTTCAGAACGTGAAAATTTCAGACCTTAAGATAACATTTCACCTACGTTATTGAGCATAACAGTCTGAAAATTCACATGAGAAAAAGTATATTTCTAGTGATGTGGAATGCTGAGACATTTATGCTATAGGTTACCATGCATGTCAAAATAAAGGTTTGGGAAAGACAAAAGGCTGCTGTTGTGCTTTTTGATTTCTGAGAAATTAAATTATTAATCAATCCACACTTTTACATACTGGTGTACATAAAAGATTAACATACCTCAGTTGTAGAGATTAAGGAGAGAGACCATAAATCTTGTGATAGAGAAGCTGATGAATGTCTAAAAGAACATATTCCCCAAGTATCTTGCAGAGCTCAAGACTAACACAAAGACACGGTATTTGACAAAAGGGAATTAAAATATTCCTCTCTTTTCTGCCTGCTTCTCCAACTGGAAGCCAGAGATGTTTTTCAGCCAGAAAGTCTTTGCCTGCAGGGGAGCATAAGATTATGAATCTGTTTTGCCATGAAAAGCCTACGTAAAAAACATGTATTTGCTAAAATTTCTGATAATAAATGGTAATGGATTATTGTAGCTATTCATTTAAATCTGTTTTGTCACGATCACATCATGCACAACAGAACATTGTAGCAGAAACATACACACAGCCAGTTGTCCAAATGTATAGCAGGCTTGCTGAATGTAGAGGAAGTTCGCTGTCAAGAGGCCTCAGCTCTATGGACAGTTGGGGATGTGGCCAGTGCTTGGCCTGTGGGAATGGGGACTGTTGCTGCTGAGGCTCCCTGGGATAACTCCTGTGCTGTCTGGAGACAGAACAGCCACACACCTCTCTGTGAACTCCACTGGTGTGCCTGTAGTCTTTCTCAGTGCGTGCGATGCATACTCTGCACGGTTCTCTTAGCACAGAGCTAAACTGGCCATCATTGCTACAGAGGCTTCTTTAGACAGAATTCCTGTCAAGAATTTTAAGGAAGGGTTTGCTTGCAATCAGCTGATATAAGAATATAATAAATGATTACTTGCAGCAAACAGCACAGTAATCCATTGTCAAACTGTAATGGGAAAAGAAGATAGTATTTGTGAAGAGAAACTACATATCACATTGGGATGGTTCTTTATTGTCAAATGTTTACAAAGTTAAAGTACAAATGCTTTGATTGGTGGTGTTGCTTTTGACTGTGTTTTTCAGGTTTTTTCAGTTAACATTAAGCTATGTCATTTAAGTATAGGAAATATCATTAAAATGTTGTTTAAAATTATTATAGATTTAATTTTGTGCACTGCTGTGGTGAAAGTGTGGTTCTAGCTATCCTAACATGCTTTTTTTTTTTTATAAAGGGTATTAAAATAATTACTTCTGAATACATAATTTTTAAAAAAGTGCTTGGCAAACCAGGCATCACAGAGAGTTAGATGACAAGTACATACTGGGGCTTCTCCATGGTATGGTCTGGGCTATATGGGAAGCTATATAGGTATCTGAGTTCAGATACCACTGAATGTGGGCAGATTCTAGTAAGATAGCTAAATAGCTTTTCCCCTATCTGTCTGTTCCACTTCTTTCCTGAGGGCTTGTATGTCCATGATAAGGGGAAGTAAAGAGCCTAAAAGTGCCTTTAAAATTTCATGGGCTGCAGGTGGAGAAGGTGTCTGAGGTGTCTGTATTCCTTTGTGAAAAGTGTGTCACTACACAAAAGGGAGGAAGCAACTGAAAACCAAATGAGGTCTGGAGTTGTGCACAACCTTTGTTCCCCATCTGGTACAGGCCAAATAGATCCTATTTCATTTATTATTAAACTCGTACTGAGTTCTGGAAAGTGATATTGGGGAAGAACATATTTTATGGGGAAAAGTGCTGTAAAATGCCAGTGAGGAGAAGTTGACTGTGAACAACAGTGGGAGTGTTTTTATTTCATCTAAGTTTGAAACAGGAGAACACGATAGACTGCTGAAAGCAACTCTAGCAATGCAATATCCAGTATCAGGAGAACAAAATCCTTTTGTTTCCTGACCTCGGCCTCATCAAACAAACCCAGAGAAAAGTGTTATTGAGCTGGAGGAATCTGTTTACTGGAACAAATACTGAAGCTCTACACTGGCATCTTACAGCACAAAAGATGTTGGAACAGAATGGTCCTATTCTGGAAAAGAGAAGCAGCAATCATGCACGGATGGCAACAAAGTCAACAGAAAACAAACTTGATGAACTACAAAGTAAACTGTCAATAATTTTGTTTGGCTTATTTAGCTGACAGCTGTTGATTCAGTTATACTGAGTAAGATGTTTTAAGGACTCTTTAAGTGACGTCTACATTTAATTCTTTTTGAAATGTTCAAGTTAAATCTGCTTGCGCTTTCAAAAATGCGTGATCTGGTTGAATGAATAATGGTGAAAAATATCTCTCCGAAATTAATGTCACTTTCCTGCATTGTAGAGTTAATGAAGCTAATTGTTGTTTAGTGCATTCCCGTAACGAGCTCTGGAAGCTCCTGATCAGCTTGCTGTAATATCAAAGACATAGTTTAGTGTTTGTGTTTTGTTTTCCCTACCAAACAAGGTTCAGTATATGAACATTCTTTTACTCTATATCTTGATATGCATTCTCTGGTGTATGTAACTAATCATTTAAACTATGTACTTTGCTTCTTGACTGGATGATATACATTCAAAATAGGAAAAATATAGTGTATCATAAATAATGCATTTTTATGTTAGATTACGTGTATTAATTTCTTTATTTGTATTAAGCTTTATGATTCTTCTGCAGTTTATGGCCAATTTTGAATACTTCTGGATTGGCGTAAGTAAATTCTCTATTTTTTTATTTAAAATCACTTCTATTATTAGTAAAAATATAAATATATTAACTTAATTATGATCTTCCAAATTACCTTCCAATATATTATCAAGATTTTTCCACAGGTTTATTCATGTTTCTAAGAAGTATGTACAAAAAGACATGAGACAGAAAGAAATTTTTGAATAATAGCCCAAAAGTTATAGAATGCACTACTGGTTTTTATCTTTAGGAAAAAAAGTTGCTTTAAATGACAAGATGGAACTTACCATCTGAAAGCAATGATGCACTTTGAGTTTTCATAGACCCATTTCATTCTGTGAGTGAACTACACACACC
Source organism: Coloeus monedula (assembly GCF_965178545.1). Lineage (NCBI taxonomy): Eukaryota > Metazoa > Chordata > Aves > Passeriformes > Corvidae > Coloeus > Coloeus monedula. The sequence continues at coordinate 94,005,635 of NC_138783.1, forward strand.
AAAAAATCACCAACTTCAACAAAACATATGCAATAAATCATACGACCCTTCCTCACACCTGCAGGAAAGAGCTGGGCAAGCAGTTGAATCTTGCAGGGTGTCCTGAAGGTCGTCATTTCAACCTCAGGCTCTCATGCATCACAGCAGTGAAAGCAGGTGTCCTGCACACCTCCTCTTGTTCTCCCGAGGGTGACATTGTGCCCTTCTGATTTGACTTCATTCCTTTGACATGCTTGACAGTGTCATGTCCTCTCATTCATGTGTGGAATTTGTTCATCTAGAAGAAAAAAAAAAAGGATTATCTGTAGCTCCTCTGTAGCTCCCTGAAGGACTAGGACACAATGGACTCAAGGGATCAACCCAGTCTAAGCAGCAAGTCATTTTACTAAGCATCTAAGAAAAAAGATGTAGGTGTACAGTTCTATGTTTTCTGTAGTTAGATCTGACTTCTGCAATCCCTTTTTCAGTGTCTGAAGCTTAACTTCCTCTTGCTACTTAAATTCTGAATGTTATTTTCTTTCCTGAGCAGCACTGATACCACAAGCTCTCATATACCTGCTGAAATAGCACTGGCAATTTGTTGTATTCTGAACAAATTTTAATTCTATAAAATTTATTTTTGTGTTTGTTCTCTTTTCACAACCTGTTCTCCTTCCCCACTGCTACAGAGTCCTGTTAATCTGGAGTATACATGGCAAAAGAACGGAATGGCAGATGGGGCTGCTCCATATTTAATGCCTTCAGGGGGAAGAACACAAGGGCATGCAGAGCACATGTGTGGTCCAACAGCAGTCTGTCAAGGCAAACCCTCAGAAATATGGGAAGCTAGAGCTCCAAGAGTGAGAATCAGAGACAGAACAGCTCAAACCCACACTCCTCTGGTGCAAGAAAGCTTATTATTCTCATGTGAATTTATGAAGCATTCAATCTGATATTTCATAAGTCAGAGATTTTGCTCAGAAGGCTGGGGAAGTTTTGGATGAGAAGATGAGAAGAGGGATACCATCACCTCCTGTTTCTCTGGGAGATGATAATGTGGAGGGGCACTAACAGCACAAAAATTAGATCCCAGCTGTTTTAGATCTTAGAAGCTGTACCTTATGTGATCTCTGTTCTCATTTACAGAGACACTGAGAGTAGCACACTTGGTATAATGACCTGCTTCTTCATATATCACTTATCCCAGATGGTGGTGTGTTGTTCAGCGATCTCCACAAAATCTCTTTTGCCTTAAAAGCAGCAATTTGGCTGGTGGAACCGGGTAATGCAGAACCCCGAGCAAGCTGTACAGGTGGAATATCTTTCCCTCTTCCAATATACTCGTTTCTAGCCTTTGATACAGTCTCACTGAACTTCCCCTGGACCTCAGTCTGTTCTGTCTGGCTAGCTTCACTGACTATGAGAAAAGAATGGGGCTTAGCTTCTGGGCCAGTCATGAGGGGATGACATGTATTCCTCCCTTAGATGAACAAAAGTAGCAAGGAAAGAAAGGCGTCTGTCTGCTGCACCACACATTTTTTTAACAGCTGAGATGATTAAGTGTGAACCTGTGGAACTGAACTGCTGCTGTGGCGTTTGCCTGAGCAGAAGTGGAAAAGCTTCGGGAAGAACCCATGCCCCGTGGTGTGCACAGGGAAGTTAGTTTGGTTTCTTGGCAAGTCTGGACTGTCTCTAGAGTGTGCACAAACAACAGCAGTCTCAGACAGCAGGCAGAAACCAGGAATATGTGTTGAACAGTTAATGCATCCTGAGACAGCAAGGCAGAACTGAACAGCCCTCTTCTCCCAGGTGAGAGCTTCAGTCTGCATTCAAATAATACTATACAGGCCCTTTATTAACTAGGGGGTACGTGCTCTTCGTTTCTGCTGACATGCAGTTATCACTGCAGTTAGCTGATAAGGTAGCTGATGACGGCCGCCGCAGGGCAGAGCCACCCAGCCCATGGCCAGGCTGTCGCGGCGGAGCCCGGCGGGGCACTCACAGGAACAGCGACTGCATTTTCTGTGCCTTCTGCAGTGACACCTGCCGTCAGCTCCGGGCATGGGGATGGACTGCAAACGCTCCTTTTTAACAAAGCGCTCTGATCTTCTGCATCTAAGTCTTTTGAAGAGCAGAAGAACGGTCACTGGACTGATAACTTCAGTTGGATATTCCAAATAAACCTGCTTTCATGCTCGTATGCCATTCTCCTTATAGCAAAACTAATAGCAACACTACCAACTTACTGTTTCATGCTGCCTAGCAGCAGTAGCAGGTTTATAACACAGCTTACCAATATGATGCTGTGTCAAGCAGAGAAAAGGACTCTGAGATCAAACTTGAGCTCTGATTTGTTTTAGTGTTGTTCTGCTCTTCATAGCAGCAGAATATTAGATTCAGATTCTGGTGCTTGTTTTACTAAATGTCATGTCTCAGCACTTGTGTTTTACTTGTCTCATTTCTGCTGTGGTACTCTTGTGTTCTCAGGTTGCAGTTGTTCGGCTGCATCTTCTGAAGCAAACACGGATAGAAATATAACCTGGAAAACTCACCGGGAGAGATCTCTCCCAACAGTCTATAGCTTGGTCTTACTATGCAGCCAAATGACCTCATTTTTTAAATTTAATTAACTTTGTAGAAGACCAACTTGGTTTTATCAGAAATCCAGAGTTCGCTGATTATTTGCTCTTTTAATAATTTTTAGCTGAGAGTTGTAAAAATGTTAACTTTCTCTAGACAACTTTGCCCACTTCCAAACAATAAGTAATTTATCCTTAAAATGGAATAGGGGATTAAAATGAGAGAAAATTTATGATTACCAGATGCACGCAATATATTAGCTGAGCCGGTACTTATTAACATAGGTAGTTTCCTTATTACATTAATTTTACATGAAGATATGTGGAGTCTGTCATCTGGTATTAGAACATCTGGTATTAGACCTACAACACCCAGAGTTACTTCTGACAAGCATAAGCCTCCAAGTTTCCCAACCTCATACTGCAACACCCCCTGGGCACCCAGTAGCTTCCTCCTTATGCCCCTCTTTCCATGCAGAGGAAGACATGCGGGGGCCACCTGTGAGCAATGCTGCACCCCCAAGCAAACATCACTCCCTGATCTGCCAGCAGTAGGCTCTACAATTCTGCTGCAGCAAATGCCGATGGATAGGCTGCAGTATTACACTAAGGCTGTAATACTGGGGTACATCAGGAGGAAACATGTATTTTCTCCTATTTACCTCACCTTTTAAAGAGTCAACACCAGTGCAACACAGGTAGTAAGTATGAGCTAGATAAATGCAGCGGTGGTGTTGTATTGACTTTGTTAAAGAATGGCTATAGCTCCCTGCAACATAGGGCCTTACACAGAAAGAGCAAATGGAAATTGAGACCCCTGAGCTGGGGTTGAATGTGTGGCAGTATTCCTGCCTCACACATGCAGTAGTCTATAATTACACAGTCACAGGCTTTCTATTTTTCCCAATAGATTCCAATATTCTGAAGTCCTCCCACATGACTACTTTTCTCTTAAGCAAATATAACTAGGCATCTCGAATACTAAGGTGCCCATAACTGAATTTAGATGCCTCACATCATATTAGACAATTGAGGAAAACTTATGATTTTCATCTAACACTGATTTTTCAAGTATTAGATTGTATAAGGTTTGTTGCTGAAATTCTTTCTCTATTCAGTGAAGCAGATTGTGTTGGAATGACTCAGTGTGATGTTTTCCATCTTAATGGTTTGATAAACAGCTCTGTCTGGTTTGTGTTGTGTTTGTGTCCAGCAGAGGAAGTGACTGGGAAATGAAATGAACCTGCACAGTTTCCTGGACTGGACTCTGCTTTGTTTGCTATTTGATCACATATTTAGTTGTCTCATAGTGTCTCTATAAAGCAGGACAATAATCCTCACCATGCAGTTCTGTAAGAAATCAGAAACAACGGAAGGAAAATTTCATTTCTTCAGATTGCCAGCAACTCATTTTGCAGAAAAGATGCTACTAAACAAGATTATTAGAAGACTTTTACACAGAGATTATGCCACTGTTACTATACTCTCTTCCCGCTAAAGAAACAGTGATAACTGTAATCATAATCCAGAGAATCCCAATCTTCATGAAAAGAACTATTCTTTCTAAATTATCAGGAATATAGTGTTCACTATTTTTTCTTATACTGAGGATAAGAGGGTTTTCTGGCTTTTAACTCCGTATTTGCCCGAGAAAGATAATAATGACTTCTTTCTTCAGGAGACTTGAGAAACCTGAACAATCTGTTCTTAACAAATATATGCTGCTGTTGTGCCTTCTAGAGAAGTGCTGAGTATATATCCCTGTCTTTAAATAGAAAGCAGTCAAAGGATAATTGCAGCATTTAAAAACACTGAGAGCATTCTAAGTAGGAGGGAATGATGGTTCCATGGTTAAAGTATAAGAAAAAGAGAATATCTGGGTTATATTCCTCAAATGGGCAGATTTTTTCTTTATAACCTTGGGCAAAAATGCTTCATCTCTGCCTGTCTACATCTCCATATTTTATTCTGTATAAAATGGGGATTATAACCCTTTTCTGCCTCAGAGAATACTAAAAATATATGTGCGGGGACAGACATCCTGAGATGGAAGGTGTTATCTGACATTATAAATGGAAACACAGGATATGGCTACACAGGCTTTCAGTTTAGAGCTGATCTAATCACACAGAGGAAACCCAAGAAATAGAGTCAACAACACTCATTCTCAAAGGCTCCAGTTACTACCTGATTGTATCGCTTGTGCGTATTTATATCTGTCTCTGGGAGCCTAATTCTCCTAGAATATGCTTTAACTGCTGCAGATCTTCAGGAGGAAGGAAGTGTTGAGATTAGTTTCTAGTCCACCAGATACCGTATTTAAGAAATCTTTGAACAGTATAACACATAAGAAGTTACCTACAGAAAAACTACTCTGCCTCAGGACAATGAAATGCTCCTGCATGTAGGAACCAAATGTGGTTCCCCTGCTAAAGCACACACCTAAAAATTGGCAAATGTTTGCAGCTCCAATGCTACTCCTTTTGTCCCTCTATTGCTAGCAGTGTAACAGTGGTAATAATAAGCTGCACTTGGAAATACTACAGCTTCCTCTAATCCGAGCATCTGGGAGCATGTAATGTAGGCTTGGATTCACAGCCTAAAACCCACCAATGCTTTAACTGCCACAGGGGCATGTATTCCTACATGCCTTTATAAATTCAAGCCTTAAAAGTCACTTGGTTAGACCTATTTATTGCACCTCTTAACCTAATCAGATATGGTGGTTTTTTAACCAGGCATAGAAAAAAGAGTCAATAGTTTAATGCAGAAAACAGAGAAAAATGCCATATTCACTAATGTAGATACATGGAATAATAACCATCAGGCTAGAATGTAGCAGACAGGAACACTAGGAATTGTTCTTATTTTCTTAAGAAGGCTATGGATTGAAGTTTGTTTGTTTTTCCTTACAAATATATAGTAATATACACAGACTCCTCCTAAGAGTGTGAATGAAGTCAGTAATCTTCAAGAACTCTAATGGAAAAAGCTCAGGCTGGTATGAAGTGGACTTGAGGAGACAGATAATCAGCTTCATAAATACAAAGAGTTCACTAAAGTGAATAGCAATTTGTCTTCCAATATTTGTAGGAAGATGAAGGTCAAGATGTGTTCTGCAAGGGACATGTCACCTTGACAGTCATTTTTGTCTGGAAGTATGGTACACATTGCTACAAAATGACTAATTGCCATACTCAAAATAAACCTGCAGGAAAGAAAATTATAATGTTTCCTTCTATTTTTAAAACTGTTTACCCTATACATGTAACACAGCTAGGGACACAGCTAGTACCTCATTTTCTTGACTAGTTCATTGGAAAGGAAAAAATGAGCATCAGGATAAACTCTCCAAACACTGAGAGGAGAGCAGAAAAATCAAAAAACACTCTAAAAAGCATTACAGAGTGAAATCTTCAGACTGACCCCTTAAAGAGTACACTGTCAGAAAACTGCCTAAATACAGCTAGCTCAAGTACAATCACAAGATGGCATTTGCTTATGTTCATGAATACTTTTGACATTTAAAACAAAAGCATGGGGGGAATTGGTTCCTCCTTTGCCAACTGGTTGCTGTCTCTTCTTCCGTGTAATGTAAGGAAAAACCCAGACCTTGACCTAGAGGCTTTCAGCTCACATAGACATGAGAGTTGCTACTGGAATGAGAAATATGTGCCTTGGGAAATGAATAAACAAAGTGAGGGTCTTAAAATAAAGTAATAACCCTGACTTTATTGCTTTATAGTGAAATCAGATAAAACAATACCACAAAAAAAAAAAAAAAAAAAATCAGAAAACTCAAATTATTTCGTCATTCCTGCTTGCAGAATATCGCAATGCTTTGTAGAGCTTTATTATTGACTTATGCTGTATTTAAAGAGTTATGTTTGCCTAGTGATATTATCACATTTATAGAAATAATTTCCTTACAAATATATTAGCACATCTTTCTTGATTAGTTTGCTACATGCTATTTTTTTATTCAGTGACTTATTTGGATAGTTTCCCCCCACACACCTTTGTCTAGGGCTGATAAAGATCAAAAGTCTTTGCTCTTAAATACTGAAGCCACATATGGTCAAAACTCCTATAGAAAAGCTGATGTTCTGTTCAAAATGAAACATATATATTTAGAAATATTAACTCAGTTTTATTACAGGGCTTCATTCCAGGCTTCCTTCCAAAATTATTGCTCTGCTTTTTAAAATTAAAATAGTTATCAAAAAGTTGCTTTAACTTTCAAAAATATTTTGACAGTATTTTAGGGAGTTTTGACAAAATAGAAGTGTTCTTGCAAAATATTTTCATGGAATTGCTGGCAGAAAATGATTTGATGTGATTTTTTTACTGAAACTCCATATATGTAACATGACTGATATGACGGAGAGCACAGGAACTAAGAAAATGTCATGTAGTTTTACTGAGCTGGTTGGAATCTGTTTGCTGGCTGCAGCTACACTGTTCTTTAGAAAGATACATAATGGTGTCCACCCCTGTGTGATCAATAGCATTTAATGTGGAGTGGGCTTCAATGTGCAACTGTCTGTGTCTCTTCCTGTTGGAAAGCAATTCTGTTTATGACTAAAGACTACTGCAAAAGAATGAAACTTCTCAGATAGCCAAGGCACCAGCAGAAGAAAGACAACTGTCCCGAGATGCAAAACATCAGTACTACTTGCAGTTTGTAGCATATATTATTCATCTAGATAGTTAATGTTATTCATCTAGATCCTGCCCCTCAGGATCTAGATGAATACTCAGCCCTAGCACATAGCACATCTGGAGTGCTATGTCCAGTTCTGGACTCCTCAGAACTGGAGAGACATGGATCTTCTGGAGCAGGTCCAGTGGAGGGCTACAGAGATGGTTAAGGAACGGGAGCATCTCTCTCTTGTGAGGAAAGGCAGAGGGAGTTGGGCCTGTTCAGCCTCAAGAAGAGACAACTGAGAGGGGAACCTCATCAATGTCTATCAGTATCTGAAGCGGGATGTCAGGAGGATGGAGCCAGGCTCTGCTCAGTGGTGCCAAGCAACAGGACAAGAGGTGATGGGCAGAAACTGATGCACAGAAAGCTCGACCTGAACATGAGGAAGAACTTCTTTACAGGGTGGGTGACCATGCACTGGAACAGGTTGCCCAGAGAGGTTGTGGAGTCTTCCTCATGGGAGATATTGAAGAACTGTCTGCACACAATCCTGTGCCAAGTGCTCTGGAATGGCCCTGCTTGAGCAGGAAGATAGGACCAGATGACCTGCTATGGACCCTTCCACCCTGACCCATTCTGTGACTCTGTGATCCAAAACTGTTATTTTATTGTAAATATTGAATAAAAATCCCAAATAAAAAAATGAAAATGTCCTTAGTTTGGCACTTATATAGCTGAAATCATAGTTTCTGGTATCTCTTTAAGTATTGAGAAACACAGGTTTCTTTTTTGATATACTAACACCAATTCAGTAGACTTTCTTTAAGTATATGGCATTATGGAACATACTTTAGGCTTCTCAGTCAACAGAGGAACAGCTGAAGTGAAGAGTTTTAAAATGGAGAGGTGGTAGTAATACTATGAAAGTCACAACAAATAGGCTGTGGTGCAGAACCAACACGAGCAGGAGGGTTAAACTGGATAAAACTCTCTCTTTATCTGAGCCCCAGTTGTGCACAAGGACATCTATCTAAAACCGAGTCACAGAACACCATCCCAAAACATATGCCCTTTCAAAAATTAGATCAGTTTAATAACCTTTTAATGCTGCAGACTCAGCATAGCAGGTCCCTAGGCCATTATGAGGTTGCCTATGTGGAAAATATATGCTTAGGGACAGAAGCCACATGGTGCTGGAGCCAGAAGAGGCCCAGCTGCTGTACTTCCAGGGCTGCCATATGCTAACTAAGGCACAGACAGTATCCATCCCTATTTCCAGGCACTGTAATTCTTAACATTGGCTACATGACACATAAAAAAAGTTTGTCCAACACAGTGAAATGCTGGAGGTGTTAGCATGATTCCCTACTGCTTTTGGTGTGCCTCATGAACAGCTAGAGCTATGTAAGGTATCGTACTCTGTAGACATAACCAAAGAAGAGTTCACAAAATCAGTATAATTAATCCTTAGGTTTTTTTGTAAGGATTAAGATCTTTTTCATAGAGCTATTGATAAGATTTAGACAATTTAAGACTAAAAGGGACAATGATACCCTCCAGACTGATCTTGTGCAGAACGTAAACACAACTCAGTAGCTCCCATGCCAGTTCATACCTGGTCACTAGGCCTGTACCAGAAGGCTGATTTAAAATGTTTCAGATATGGAGAAAGTGCCACGCTTTTAAACATCTCTCCCTAGTGAGTGAACATCCTTATTGAATTAATACTGTCATTTGTTTCTAGCCTTATTTTGATAAGCTTCAGCTTCCACCTCCTGATGGATCTCATTGCATGTTCTTTTGTTATAAAACTATTCACTATCAGAAATATGATCTTTAAGCAGCAGATCTGAATCACCAGCCCCTTTAACCTTCTAAGGATGAGCTGATTTTCTTATAAGACACTGTCCTAATTTTAAAAGCACATATTTAACTCTGCTAACTGATGAACTTTCTGTACTGTGAAAAATCTGAGAAAAATCTGAGCAGCAATTACTTTTTTTTTATTGTCCAATGCTGAGAGACCAAGCAGCAAGGTGAATTAAGCTTATGGTTACATAGTAAGAAAATAGTTTAAATTTTTTCTTTCTCCTTTTAAATGAGATTTTTAAAGCTGATTTAAGCAATCATAGCTGTACTGGAGTTGGTAAAACCACAATAAACTGCAAGTGCTAGCAACCTGCTGTATCAGAATTAGCATTTCTAAACAGGATTGCAGGATTCATTCTTTCCATTAAGAAAAAATCAAGATCTGTGAGGAGTGACACTAATGAAGCTTAGTTTCCCTCTATTTTCCATCTCTCTTGTCTCTTTCTGACTACTTTCCACATTATTTCCAGAGTTCTCTGTTAAATCATCCGTCCATCAGGCTGGGCAAGAAGAGCTGGTACCGTAGGTAGCTTGGAGCTAGGATATGTGCCTACCTGTCCAGGGTGTGCACACCAATCAGCTGCTTTGCTAAGGGCAAACACAGTAGGGAGAAGTAAATTCTCCTTACCTTTCTTTTCAAGGGGGCACTGACTTAGGCCTCAGTACTCTCAGCTGCTGAATTCCATTAAATTTTGCTAATATCCTCAAGAAATCTATCCCTCTTCTAAATTTGTTTAAAATTGGTGATGAGATCCAGCAGTTACGAGGAAGCACTGCCATACAGAATAACTGCATTAAGTCTCATTTCCTTAGGAAAAAGAGGCTAGAAATGAAAGAATACATTCTCAGTAATGTAACAGAATGGTTGGCTATCACACTACTTCAGAAGCATAACATAGGATGTGGTTGTGCTGAAGTTGAAAAGCTTAGGTTTGTATTTGTACTGCTGCCTGCAGGAGCCCTGAGTGAGCCCATTTCAGTGGCATGTTCTCATTGTGCTGCTCTATAATGTGTTCTGATTTCAGACCAGTGGCACAATTGCTTTAGTTAAAATGACTAACGTGACCGGAAAGAATTAGTAATGTCCACTTAAACGCAGTAACAGGATATTTGTGAGTGACTGGGTTCCCTTGGAATGTAAAGGTTTTGTAAAGGAACACCACTTCCAGATAAAATTGCCAAAGTTATTTTTTTGCCTTGTGTGAGCAACCATATTTGCTGCTTGCCAGATTAACACCTTCCATGGAGGATCCTAAATCTGAAGTGACTAGCAGCAGTGGTGAGTCACCAGCTCTTTGCAGCACAACTGTGTTTGCTTTAGGCAGAAAATGGAACAGAGATTCTTTTGCTGCTCAGTATAAAAAAAAAAAAATGGTCACACCATCTTTGAAGTCTTTACTTCAGAATTATTGGAAATGAAGCTTACAACCCTTACTTACATGGGAAAAAGTTCTGGTAACTTTATTAGTTTTGGGTCTTATTTTACTTCTCAAAAGAATCTAAAGAATGTATCACTGAATGAAGAGCTATAGTGTGAGTGATGAGACTATGGACGTTCCTACTAGAATATTCCAAGCAACAAACCCCCATACATCCTCAATGTGTTCCAGTTCTTGGCTTGCCATTGTGATTTGTTTCTAGCAGTAATGCTAGCAATGAGCTGATGTTTACATCTGTAATGTTCCCATAATGAAAGGCCACGTGTACGTGCCTGTAGAAAGCACCCACACAAAACTGGCTGCACAGAAACAATGAAGCCAACGGGGGCTGTTAGAAAGCCACATGTTGCACGCAGGAATGAATTTGTTCACAGCCAGCAGTGCACCAAGCTCACCTGGCTGCTGCTGCAGCATTTCCAATCGCCTCTTTTGGGTTACGCAGGACTCCTGCAGCAGAAGAGCAGTAATTATTCCTAAGTATGTATTTTGGGCCGGACACAGCATGAATTTACTGAAGAGATGGAAGTTCAGACATCTTGTGATGTCAGTGTCTGTGCTAGCTAAGGGTGAGAAGCCTGAGGAGCAGGTCCCAGGGGGCAGCGCAGACCAGTCATGAGCGTGCTGTCCCTGGTCCCCACGCTGCCCGGCAGCTCCGCAGGGACTGGGAGACACCCAGCTGCACGGCAAGCAGGGCATGGACACGTCTGTCCAGGATCCTCACACATTTCTCCAGACCCAACCTGATTGGTAATTACTTTGTGTGGAAAAGCCACTAATGTGCCTTGATCCCCAAGGCACCAAATCACAGGAAGTGCAGCCACCTCACGGCTTGTTCTCTGAGGGGGAATAAGTGAACCTGATCTCCCCATAAGTAATCCACAGTGTTCAATTACTTCGACAGAGTTTGGGGGCAAAATCCTGAGATACCTAAGACATCTTTAAATTTAGTAGGGAAATTTCCAGTAAAAATTCCTAACAAGAAGGTGCAAATACATATCCATCTTAAACCATTTGTGTAGTTGGCCTTCTGTAAATGTAAAGTGCAAGGTAGTGATGCAACTGGGAGAAATTTAATAGGTAAATAATAGAAAAGAGTTGAGTTTCAACAATCTAATGGTTGTTCCTGCCTGTACATTCCCTCATTTTGTACTTCAGAATTTTTGTTCTCCCTGTGTTCCTTCTGAGCTCTTGTCTGTTGTTATGTTTGTGAGAAAGCTACATAATTTCTTTATGTATCAGGGCTAATGTGGGATTGTTTCAAAATGTGGAATATGTAAGATTTTCTGAAGAAAGTGTGTTCTCTGATGTTTGATCTTTGTGTACTTTCAAGCCTAAACAACAACAACAAAAGATTTAATCTGTGAAACAGAGCAGCTAAGAAGCAGTAAGTGATGTCCAGGTCTTAGAAAGACAAATTAGTTGTTGAAAGAATTGCCTTGTTAAGGTTTAGGGCTTGATATGTTTCAGTGATCTCCAACCTGAGGGAGGTTAACAAAGCTTGGGAAGAAGGACATACCACTGATGGTGGACACAATGAATGCAGAATTTTGGGCCACAAGGACATCTGGCAGAACTTCCAAGAAAAAGAAGACTAATAAAGCCAACTCAGCAACTGTGCTGAAATCAGCTCTGACTGGTTAAAAGGTAATTCCAGCAGGACGAGATTGTGACCACCGACTCACGGCCACCAATGCAAGAAACCCACCGACTCAAAAGAAGAGAAAGACTGAGAATGTGGACTAATTAGAATGAGAAGCAAGGGAATCATTAATAGAAGATAGAATACTAATTAAGAACTACATAACTTGTAGCCAATAAACACTAATTCACTCGTTTGCTAAAATGTATAAATAGTAAAAAGTTTTGGTAGCTGGGGTGCTATTGTGGATCTGCCACCCAGCACCCCTTTCAGTGCAGAACTGCAAATAAACCAAATACCTCGACTGTGTGTGGATTGGCCTCTTGCACACAGGGTGAAAGAACCTATTTTGGCAACAGGATTACTCTGCATCCGTGTGTGCATTCTGCAATCCCACGCCTGAAGTCCTCGCAAACCCTCCATCAAGGACTTTTTCGCTCCTGCCCGTGATGGCCTGAGAAGGCCTCCATCTCCTGCACTCGTTAGAAGATCTGTGTTGAAGTGAATCTGTGCTTTGATGGAGCGTGGCTTCAGAGGCTTTGAGGGGTAGGTGAGAGGCGTTTTCCAAGCCCGGGGCACGTCCCGCTCCAACCGCGCGCTCCCGCCCCGGCTCCTGCCCGCGCGCGCGGGGCGGCGCCTGCCCCGGAACCGGCGCGCGGGGCGCTCCCGCCGCGCGGGGCATTGTGGGTGTGCGGCCGCCGCTGCGGCTTTCGGCGGGTCCCGTTAAAATGGCGCCGTAGGCGGTGGCGGGAGCGGGAGGTGCTGCCGGGTCTCTGTGTTGTCGACCGGGTGGCGCGTCCTCGCCTCCCTCCGCCATTCTGCTGTGCTCCGGCTCTGCCGCCCGCTCCCGGCCCCCGCGTCACCTCCTGCCTCCCGCGCGGCGATGGCGACTCCGGACCAAAAATCCCCCAACGTTCTGCTGCAGAGCCTCTGCTGCCGCATCCTGGGCAAGAGCGAAGGTAACGGTGTCCCCCCGCCGTTCCCCCGGCAGCAGCGCTTGGAGCCCGCGGAGGCTGCCCCCGCAGGGCTGGAGAGGTGCCGGCCCCCTCGGCCGGGAGCGTCGGCGGTCTCCCGGCCCGGGGGGTGGCAGCCCGGGCGATGCTGAGGTGCCGGCCGGGTATGGCAGCGGCCCCGTGAGCCCGAGCCCTGCGGCGGGAGGCGGCTGGAGGCGGCTTCGTGCCCTCCTCCTGCGGCTCCCCCGGAGCGTTTGGCCGGCTCGTGAAGGCTCTTTCCTCTTCTTGGAGCCGGGCACCGGTGCCGGGGTATTTGGGCGAAAGGGGGCTCGTGTACCGCCTCCCGCCGGTGCCTGCTCGAGTGGGGCCATTGACGTGCGCCAGGTCCGCTACAGGTCCTCGGTGTCTTGATGCTGCTGTGAGTCTCCAGCAGGGGAATGAATCTCGTCTGTTTGCGTAAGTTTCTCCCTTGCAGTCAAGCAAAGACTGTTTTTAGTAATCAGTCGGAGGGGTGGAAAGGAAGGCATGCATCTGCTGAGTCTCCTTTTTAAGTGCTCTCTTTGTAAGCACTAGAGAAACTCATTCAAAAGCTCTTACTGCATCTGTTTTCTTGTATGAGAAATTACTTTCTGCCTTATTAGTAATGGCTGTCAAGTCTTTTTTGTATTCTTTTCTCTCTCCGTGCCCTTCTCTTCTGACAAGTCCCTTTAGATATTTCCAGGACAGTCACTAAAACTTTTGAGCATTCACCTGTTGTAAAAAATTACTAAAATGTGGCCTACATGTGAATTGTTGCTATCTTAGAAATCTAGAAAGTGAGTAACAAGATACAGATATACATGTTTTCTGTCTCTCAAGCTTTGTGTTCATCTGTTGCAGACAGCACGTTGTGGTCTCATAACCCATCTTTGTCTCTCAGTTGGAGAGATATGGGTTTAATGGATTAACTATTTAGCGAATAAGGCGCTGAAACTGGCAGCATGGCCACATCCAAGGAGTTGTAGTCACTGTCTCAATGTCAAAATGAAGATCACTAGCAAGTGGTGTTCCTCAGAGGCCTGTATTGGGATGGATGATGGTCAGTATCTTTATTAGTAACACAGACAGTGGGCTTGAGTGTGCCTTTGGAAGACTTGCAGATGACACCAAGCTGAGCAGTGCAGCTGATGTGTTGGAGGTAAGGGAGTGCCATGCAGAGGGACCTTGACAGGCTTGAGGAGCAGGCCCATGTGAACCTCAGGGTTCTGCACCTGGGTCTGGGCAATCCCCAGCAGCTGTAGAGAGTGGGGGATGCGTGGATTGAGGACAGCCCTGCAGGGAAGGACTTGGGGAGTGGATGAAAAATTTGACATGAGGCAACAAGTGTGCATCCGAGAAAGTCAACCATATCCTGAGCTCCTTAAAAAGAAGCATGGACAGCAAGTAGAGAGAGGTGATTCTCCCTTCACTGCTCTGCTTTTGTGAGACCCCATCTGCAGAACCATGTTCAGCTCTGGGGCCCCCGGTTCTAAAAAGATATGGGTGTGTGAGAGGAGGGCCATGAAAACGGCATGGGGCACCTCTCCTACAAAGCAAGTGTGAGAGAGTTGGGGTTGTTGAGCCTGGACAAGGCTCTGCTCAGAGATCTCATTACAGCCTTTCGGTGCTTAGAGGGGGCTTATAAGAAAGAGACTTTTTACCAAGGCCTAAAGCGACAGAGCAAGGGGTGATGGCTTTAAACAGTTACAGGGTATGTTTAGGTTGGACACAAGGAAGAAAGTTTTTACAGTCAGTGTTGTGAGGCTCTGGAGCAGGTTGCCCAGAGGAGTTGTGAAGGCCCCATCCCTGGAAGTGTTCAAGACCAGACTGAATGGGTCTTTGAGCAACATGATCTAGTGGAAGATGTCCCTGCCCATGTCAGGAGAAGTGGATTAGATGGTCTTTGAAGGTCCTGTCCAGCCCAAACCATTCTGTGATTGTGATTAATCCGAGAACCTTGGTAAAATTGGTAGAAAGTTGGAATCTTTGTCTTCACTGAACTGTTGAGTAGGGACTCCTTCATAAAAACATTTTATATAACTCGAAGATCTTAAGGGTCTTTTTCAACCTAAATAATTCTATGATCAACAGCTTTTGATTGCTGTGTTTTGTTTCTCAAAATCTTTTCGTTCTCTATTGCATTTTTAAGCCTTCTGCAAGGCAATAAATTTACTTTTTTCCAGAATCTGTGTTATTTCTGTGACAGGAATTCCTGTTGTAAGATTGTATCAGGATGCGGCAAGTTTCTACTCTTCCCCTGTCTCCCCCAAATCAGCAGTAGCTTCTAAACTGTTTAATGCCTCTTGTGTTCTTCTGTAACCATGTTTCTTTTAGCAAGTGTTTTAACTGTATTTTAAAGGGCGCTTCACATCAGCCTATAATTCTAAGGTGCTCTTATGGCTCTGTTTTTAAAGCTGTTTCTTGCCTTTAACATTCTTTGGAAACTTTTTTTCTGATACAATTGGTATGCATTCTTGTTTAAGAGTACTTCAAACATTTGCTACCAGAAATCTCAAATTATTGTGCTAGTTGCTAGTTCTATTTCCAAAAATAAATTTAAAAATTGGAAAATAGATTGTCTTACTTTATTGGAATAGTGGATCCCTTTTTGAGGACATCATTTCTATATTGCCTAGTCGTGTTTTCTTCATGACTCTTTTTTTCTTAGATTTTGAGTGCAACCTAAACTCAATCTAAGCTTGTTTCTTAGTGTTATCTAGGTCTGTGATACTTACAAAAGTTAAACAGAGCATGAGAACAGAAATGGAAACCTCTGTTTATCAACTGAAGTATGAGTGTTGAGGTGAGGTGGCTCACTTCTAGCAACTTAGGATCCAGCTATTTTTGAAGTCATACTTTCGATACATCTCTGTATCTTCTGACTGGAATAATAACTTTATTTATAAGCAGTATGTGCAAAAACATGCAAGAGAACTGGTTTTTGTTATTTTTTAAATAAATGTTGAACCTGTTCCTGTGTGTTGGGATTCTGATAATGTAACTAAAATACCTTCTGTGTTTGACTAATGAAAGTGGAAATTTTGGCCAAAATCACAGTAATTTTCTGCATGCAACCTGTAGCCTGCTTGTCTGCGCACTTGAGGGTTATCTGAGGACTTCTTTGAAGTGACAGATTAAAAAAAATACGTAGGTTGTCTGCCACCTTTATCACCCATGTTTTTATGCATGTGACAGATGGGAAGCCCATTCTTACCCTGCTCTTTATTCCTGTGTTATGAGGGATGCTAGCACTGAAACCTCACCCTTCTGAGACAGGATTTCCCTTGAAGCAGTCAACTGTAGTACATGTTTTAGCTCAACTATGGATTTCCGATCCATACAGACTGATAAATCAAAAATTCTGTGAAAGTCTCAGTCATGAAATGTGTGCTGGTTTTTTCCCCCCACGTCCTAGTATCTATGTCCAAGGAATACATAAAGACAATAAAGGAATTTTGTTAGCACTAGCGTCCTCTGTGTGGAGGAAGATGCATCTACAGTATCTGTAGGTGGTAAGGAACCCACTGGACAAGTTATTTAGCATATTGCTGTTTTTCAGGCTTGTAATTCTTGTTCCTTTCAGCACAGGATAAGTCTGACATAAGGTATTAGTGTGTGGTTAGTGGTCTGCGTGCAGCTCCTCTGCTACTTGTGTACTGTGAAGTTAGGCTGCTTTGTATATATGCATTCTCTTTTTTGAAGCAAACTTTACAAGTATTATCAGTGTAGTCTTTGGAAAGTAATTGATGCTGTTCAATTACTTCTACAGAGTTGAGGGGCAAAAACCTTAGACACTTAAGAGATCTTTAAATTTAGTAGAGAAGTTTCTACTAACAATTCAAAACAAGAAGCTGAAAACATCCGTCTTAAACCTGCTGTGAATGTGAAGTACAAAGTGCTGCTGTAATTGGGTGAAATTTAATGGGTAAATAGTAAAGGAATTGAGGTTTGATGATTTACTGGTTGTTCCTGCCTGTGCATTCCCTGAGTTTCTGCCTGAGAATTTTTGTTCTCCCTTTGTTCCTTCTCAGCACTTATGTGTTATGTTTGTGAGGAAGCTATGGCTTCAGGAGGAGCTGAAGGGTTCTTTTTCTATAATGTCTGTATGATAATTGTGCACTTAAGGCTAAGGTGGGATTACTTTCCTTCCAAGTCTGCATTGTACAATCCCCTGCCTGAAGTCTTCCTGATGAGGTCAGGGATTTTTTTGCTTCTGTCCACGATGGCCTTAGAAGGCTTCCACCTTCTCTGCTTGTTAAAGATTTATGTTGAAGTTAATTTGTGGTTTGATGGAACATGACTTCAGGGCTCTCAGTGGTGGAACCATCTTCTCTCTCTTCCCCCTTTTGGGATCATCCCCTGAGTAGATGGCTTGCTTTGTTTCCAGAACCAGTCAGCTGCATAGGCCCAGTTACTGGGATTTTTTACTTTCTTGCAAACAGCTCTGCCTCTGAGAAATCCACTGAGTTATGTGGAAGAATTCTGTTTAGTTGTTTGTTTGTTTGTTTTTAAATTATCTGCCTAAACTTCTTTTTTTTCTAGAACTAAGGTTTGAAAGCTCTCTTTTACTGTGCTCTAGCCAGTTGTCAAGGAGGGGCTTAAAGCTTTCCATGGTGCTGTATGTCTGCATTCAGCCACTGTGGTTAGTTTGGGGTCTCTGCCTCTGCAGTTGGAGCTGTTGCTGACCTCTCTCTTCCACATGTTCTTATACTGTCTAAGAATTACTGTGCTGGCTTTGTATTACCAGTCTTCTGTGTTTTTCCAGGCTATCCACCTCACTCTTATACTTGCGCTTGATCATGCAGGGAGCTTGCTTAACTATGCAGTAATTTCTATAATTTTTATTTTTTCCCCACCCCTATGTTGTGGACTCCAGAACTTATACAGGGTTGCATGCCTCTCTTTGGACAGTGATTTTAGTCCTTCTGACTAAGAATTTCTTGTTCTTAGCTGTCTTTCACAAACCTCCTGGTAATCTTAAAACTCTAAGAACTCTTAGTGCCTCCAATGGAAACAAATGGTATTGCTGTAAATATTCAAGCTAAATCTATTTGAGTTTGAATCCTAAAAAGATTTTTGTGTGCCAAAGTACTATTGGAGGTATGCATACTCTAGAAAGTAAAGTTAGTATTTCAGTCTTTGGGGAGTAGTTTGCTACCTGAAGTCCACACTATGGCCTCAATTTAATCTCCAGAGTCGGTGGCAGTTTTGTTATTGCTGTTTTACTTTGCTTTTTTAAAGTCTGAATTATTGGAGTAGATGTTGAAGATTCATGTCGGGGGAAAAGCATAGAGTTCATTCAAAAGGTGGTATGGAGGGAGTTTTACCGCTGCTAATAACAGAGCAGATGTGAGTTGACAAAAGAGGCAAAAATTCACAGTGAGGGAAAGTTCTGAAAAGATAGTGACACAGAGTTGCTGGTAGTCCAGTGGGACAGTCCTCGAATAAATCTGTGTACTAACAGTGCAACAAGAGCCAGCCATACTAACAGAATTAAAGAATACTTACGTTTCCTGTGCTGTGCTTCAAAGTTTGTGGACAACTTCCAAGTATGGAAAGGTATGGGAGTGTGTGTGGCTTGGGCTTTATTTTGTGCTTATGTTGGTTTAATTTCCTTGTAGGAAAGGAGTCTGGAGACTAGAAAAACAATTAATTAACAATAAATTTAAAATGCTTCAACTAAAAAGTTGCATCAGCAGAAGAGAAGTTTAAGGTAGCTGACTAAATCAGAAGACTGATGTAAAATTAATTTTTTTTCAGGTATACTTCATAGAATCATAGAAAGGTTTCGCTTGGAAGGTACCCTAAAGATCATCTAGTTCCAACCCTGCTGCCATGGGATGGGACACCTTCCACTATACCAGGTTGCTCAAAACCCATCCAACCTGGCCTTGAACACTTCCAGGATAGGACATCCACAACTTCTCTTGGCAATGTGTTGTAGTATCTCACCATCCTCACCATAAAGAATTTCTTCCCAGCATGTTGTCTAAATGTCTCTTTTATTTTAAAATCATTCCCCCTTGTCCTATTACTATCTGCCTATGTAAAAAGTTGCTTTCCGTCTTTTTTTATAACATTTAAGTACTGAAAGGCCACAATAAGGTCTCTGCACAGAGCCTTCTCTTCTCCAGGTTGGACAACCCCAGCTCTTTCAGCCTGGCTTCACAGGAGAGGTGCTCCAGCCCTTTGACCATCTTTGTGGCCTCCTGTGGACCTGCTCTTAGCAGGTCCACGTCTTTCTGGTGCTGGGGACCCCAGAGCTGGATGCAGCAGTGCAGGTGGGGTCTTACAAGGTCACAGTAAAGGAGGGAACCACCTCCCTTGACCTCCTGGCCACTCCTCTTTTGATGCAGCCCAAGATGTATTTTTGGGCCTTCTGGTCTGCGAGCACACATTGCAGCATCATGTCCTGCTCTTCATCCATGAGAACTCCCAAGTCCTTCTCTACAGGCTGCTCTCAGTGGGTTCTGCTGGTCTGCAGTTGTCTGGGATTGCCTCAACCCAGTGTAGCACCTTGCATGTCATGACCAGGCTGGTCCTAAAATTGCACAATTCAAACCCAGTGTTTTCTACAGGAACAAGCTCACAGTGCGCGTAGATTCTCATCAAGAGCAAAATAGTAATGCTAATAGCATTTGAGGCGAGTCTTTTCCCCCAGGTAATACTTCATAGTTATGTAGAACATTGATATGGGTAAAACAGAGGATGTACAGCAGCATTACTGTCTTGACAAACATAATATGTACTCATGGTATATGTGAGAAGGTGGAAAGTTTTACAGCTCTTCTTCCCAGCTTAGTTTTGCAACAATAGCACATTAGGCATTTTGTAAACACTTTGTTACAGGAAAGAAGTTAGTTGCTTGGGGTTTTTTTCTTCAGCAGGTGTTTTTGGCAGCATCTGTATCTGAGTAGTTTGCAGCAATAATTTTTACCTGGTCAGTGGCACTCCTACAGCACTGAATGTAGTTTAGAGCGTAATTGTTTTACAATAATTTTGTATTGTGTTTAAGGAAAACAGTTGTCTGGGATGATGGACAGCTGACTGGAGAGTTTGCTAATCTTTGAAGTCTTTCAAGAAAGTGATTACTGTTTGGTTTAACTACACTTTCTTTAGCATAGTCCCGTAGTTCAGAAATTGTTTATAGACATATTTAAATAACCAAATGTCTTCTTTCCAGGAAACAAGGTTTCTCACAATGATACATTAATATTTGGAAAACCTACTACTTAGGTTTTTCAGGACTTCCCCTGCCCCCTTTTGGAAACTTAATTGATCTATAACCAACCTTGTTTAAAGAAATGTGTAAGAATATAAACTGAATTTCAGTTCTCTTCCTTAAAATTATAGGCAATGTTAGAAGCTTCTTTATGGCAAAAGTCTTTCTGAATTTCAGTATGTCCTCTGAAGTACTGGCCTCTTGCAGTTGTATTGGCTAATTATCGCTTTGTCTCCCGATCTTTTACTTTAAATATTATTTTTGGTCCTATTTCTCCTTGCTGTCTTTATAACCAGAATCTTTCTGTGCATTGCTCCTGTATTTTTTCATGTGCTACACTTGTATTTTCTTCAGCTTTAAAGTGCTGTTATCTGCCTTTTGAAGTAGTCAAATTCTAATACTGCATTGTGTGTAGGAAAGTTTGAATGGCTGTGTGGAGTATAGATCTTTGAAGAATTGGTGGGTTGCTTTGTTCAAAGGAGACAGTCTTTAAGTTTTCATTTTTTTTCTTGTGATTCACAAGTGCCAGTTCTGTATTCAGTGGTGTGGCTGCTTATCAGTATCGTTAATTGTGTGTGTATTACTTAAGGGATATAGTCTGAGGAGATGTGGCTGTCTGTCTGCATTCTCTGCTGTGATCAGACCTCTGGAAATCAAGTCATGCTCAATGTTGTTTGCCCCCCTTCAGCTCTCAGACAGCTGCATCAGATATATTGAGCTTCCCGTTATGTAACAGAGCCATGCTGTTATCATTTTCTGATGAAGGATGTTCAAATAGATAGATGGCTGTATATTTAAAGTACGTCTGCTGTCGTCATGATGATTCTTTGAGGAGGGAAGCAATTAAGTGTGCCTATTAGTTGTAAGTGATGTGAATTTTTATTGTATTGACACATACCTGTATTAAGTAATGTTTAATCACTTTAGGTACTGAAGTTATTTTATGGATTCGTGAGAAATAATCTGCTGAAGAAACACCCACAGCAGGGAATTTTTTTTGTAAAAGAGAAGCTGGACTTGATATGAATAAAACATTAAAATATGAATTAAATAAAATAGAAAACCTGTCTTGCTACAGAACTGTTGAATTGCTGGTGCAAATCAGCAATGTATAAAGAGCAGATCACTTTTTCCATGTTGTCAGTAGTGTAACAAGTTTAAAAAGCAGGACTTGTTGGATGGAATTGTAGTCTTCCAACTAGAGATCTTTCTCAGATGCTTTGTTAGAGCAGTATGGAAAAGACTATGCTAAGTTTCAGTGCTTTAACTAGTGTTGCTATGGGTGCTGTTGAAATAGAAGGTCATTACAGAAGGTAATAGATTTTCATTAAAACTGCCCCATTACAGGAAAAACTTGCCCCTTTCCTATCTGCTGCCAAGTACACAGTTGAGGAATTAACAGAGCATATGTTGCTTGGGGTAACTTAGTGCCAGTATTTGGCTTTAATTGACCATGCAGAATATTTTTTGAAATCTTGAGTTCTGTTATGATGTGCATTAAACTTTAGAATTACACAGAAATACTTCCTCATATTTAACTCTTCACACCTGGTTCCTCAGTAGCTGCACTGTTAAATTTTTATATTTGTATTTGCAAGACATATTGCAATTGAAAGGTTGCTTAGTCTAACAGTAGAGGAGGCATTTAAGTCATAGAGATTTGTGACCTTACAGTAGTCTGGATATTGGCATTTTCTTCTCTGACAATAGAACAATACTCTTGCTCCTTCTGTAGGCCAGTATTGTCAAATACTGTTAAATGTTAGTGATTTTGTCTGAGCAGACTGTTTTCCTGATTGTGTCAGGTATTTCTTTGTGTGAATTGGTTAATGCTTGCTGTTCTACAGTTGTATTCTGGTAGAGTAGGACCAATGGGTGATATTTATAGTACAAGACAGTATAAAATGCACATTCAAAAAGAATGTAGGGCATTCAAAGACAATCTAGTGCGTTGTGATTTTCAAATTTCAAACTTCTTTCCGTAATTTTTTGATTATTTTAATGCATTTAATAATTGACTCTTAGTATCTTCCTGGTGATTTTTTTTTTCAATTGTAAATACTAGTTAATTTAAGACATGATAAATGCATAAAATATTTCTCCTTCTATTGGTCCTTCACCTTATTTCATTTTTCTTTTCCTTTTGTATGTATTTGTCTTGACCAGCATCCATGGTTTTTCTTTGGCCCAAACTTTGCTGCGTTACTCGGCAATTTTCCCTGAAGGGTGACTGCTCAACTGGCTAAATAAAACGCATGAGGACCTGGTGCATTTGCACACATAATGTTATATACAGAACAGACAATGTGCAGAATTGCTTAGATGGTTTTTTTTCCTGAAGTAAAAAGATTCAAATATGGGACAAACACACTTGGATTTCTTCTGTACCTTTTTCCTTGTGTTACTACAGCTGTTTCTATATAAGGAATAAAAATGTGTCTGACCCTTTAAAAGGGCACTTGACGTGTCTGTAGGCTTATTGTTTGATTTTTCAGGTCAATACATGGGAATATGACTATGCTGTAGAGGCATTGATAGTGACCTGGCCCTATTTTGGTGTTACCAGACTGTTAGTTTTCCCAGAAAGCAAAATACTTGCACTAAAACAGTGCTTTTCAACAACAAGATTAAAGATAGAATTATTGCATGAGGAAGATGCAGTGGAAAGAGGTCACTGACTTGTGGCCTCTGTGTTAGTGTCGTCATAATGCATTGGGATGTGATGCTGGTATCTCTGAGCTGGCTTTGAACCAAAGGATGAAACCATGCAAACTGTTCGAAACAAAACCAAACCTAAAAGCAAGATACAAACTGGTAAAACCACTATTGTGGATATCTGAGTGAAGATCCACAGGTCGGTGGTGAAGGTGACTATTGGTGTGGTGTGTGAACTGAACTGTGTGACTGTGTGCCAAGTCCCACAGCATTTCTGTCTGTGAGGATGGGCAGAGCCAGCTAAGTGTGCAAATGCTCTCTAATAACTGGGTAGACCTAAGTGTCTCTTTCAGCACAGAATAGGAAAGGCTTATTCACAAATTTTGGTGCAGTTATTTGTGGAGTGCGTACAGGTGAGTATGTTTGAAATATCGCATTAATACTGTGCTAAACTGGATAAACTGGACTTTACTGCCCTCTGATTAGAAGTGTGTTTAAGAATTACAGCACAGCATTATCAAATCTAAGCCAGGTATGTTTATGCTGCTTTCAGACATAGCAGTTGTAATCTCATGTCTCACTTTTTTTTAATTAGTTTTAATAGAACTTTAGCATTCTCCTTAACTGAGTTTTCTTTTTCTTTCAGCTGATGCAGCCCAACAGTTTCAGTATGCAGTGAGAGTTATTGGAAGCAATTTTGCTCCCACTGTTGAGCGTGATGAATTTCTTGTAGCAGAGAAAATCAAGAAAGAACGTAAGTGTATCCTTTTCCTTTCTTAGAAATACAAAGTTAACCTGATTATTTCTCTGAAAAGGGGATAACTCTGCCTCACAGATATTATTAATGCTTACTTCCTGAATATCTCATGGTGTAAATTCCGTTAATTTCCTAGTGAATATTCCTGAGTGATTGTATTCACAGCTCAGATTTTTCTGAATATTCAGCTTAGACTTTCCTTGCTGCTTTGTATCTTAGCCACTATGAAGACAAATTAAAATTAAAACTGCACTCCTTTCACCTTAGTACTTGGAATTTATGAATTCATAGGTTTTTTTTAGAAGACTAAAAGACTGATATTTTTGAGATGTGCACTTCAGGAATATTACACCTTGGCACAATTAACTTCATGAGCACCTGTGTGAAACTTGCTGAATGAGCATCCTGGGAACTGATGGAATAGTTTGTGACTTACCTGATACTGCTTGCCTTCAGTTCTCGGAGTTTTATGCAACCACCTTCTTAAAACTAGAATCATAGACCATGACTTTGTAAGGGATGTTGCAGTTCCATTCCATTGTGCTCTGTGCTGCTCTGAGTCAAGTGTGGCACTGTGTGTATCCAGAGGGGATGTGATGAATTCTTGAAAAGCCAAATACTGCTTTCAGCAGGTTCTGCTGCACAGTAGCATGTCCAGAAGCAATTACTGGAATTGTGCAAATTAAATTAAAGCTTCGTATTTGAGCTTTGAATATTGAGAGATTGAATTAGGATAATTGATGTCAGTGGCTGTAACTGGTTTAAGGTCCATGTGTATTTTTTGCTAATGCAGAGCTTCCATGACTTGCTGATAGACACATAAGCCCATTAAAATTCCTCTATCTACAGCTCCAAAACACCGGAATCTACAATATATACTTTCTGCCATGCTTTGGCTACTTGTAGCCAGCACAGCATGTATTCTTTGGACCTGTTGCCAGTTTTCTGAAGAGGACTGTCTCCCTCATCCTCCTTCTCCCCAGCTTCAGCTTTTAGGCTTATGCTAGTGGTCATGTAACAGGTGACTGGATATATATCCTTCTAACTTTACATTTATTTTGGAGATACCATGCAAGAAGTGACTTAGTTGTCAAAGTGTACTTACCAGTGACATTTGATGTTAATTAACATTTCTAACATTTAATAGCTATTTTTCTTATCACTGAAGCTTCTTCAGATGTTTTTATCACCTTGGTTTTCTTTTAACATGGCTCTTTCTGATGTAATACAGCTTTTTAAGGAATCATACTTGGAAGAGGTGTCTTCTCTGAGAAGAAACTTCTGTAACTGGCATTGATTTGAGACTATTATTTTTTGTAATACATAAAAGACCCTGGAGTTCTGCGTGACTTGCAGCAAATGGCATTACTACTTTTTTTCCTTCATTTTATTGCCTAAAATAGAAACAATTGCACTCTAGTTTTGGAGCAATTACATGTAGTTTTTTTAACTTTTTTTAACGCATATCTGATTTCAGTTGTGTCTTCAGTCTCTTAGGTCCCTAAACCTACTGAATGGCAGCCTAGAATTTAAAAGGACACTTAATTAGAAAATGCGTATTTTGATTGAGCTAAGACAAGCCAGTACTTACATTGAATCACTTTCATTGCAAGAGTTCTCAGGGCTGGAATGCAGATAAGATAAGAACAGGCAAAGTGTTTAAGTAAATACAATGGAACAGTCCAGCATCATTATGCTTTCTTGGCTGCCTTTTATAATTTACCACAAGTATCTGTTAAGATGTGACTGTTGCACTTCTTTCAAATTTTTAATCTACGTTTCTTTGTTTTTTTAATAGTTGTGCGACAAAGAAGGGAAGCAGATGCTGCTTTGTTTTCAGAACTCTACAGAAAACTCGGTTCACAGGTAGTTTAATAAGCATGTAAAGAGTAAAGAAACTGAAAGAGTCATAAGCATCCTTCTGATGTTAGAGTTGGAGAGTGCTCAGGTCATGAACAATATTTTTTCTGGGAGGATGGTCAAGTACTGGAACAGCTTGCCTAGGAAAGTTGTGGAGTCTCCATCCTTGGAGACAGTCAAAACCTGACTGGAGACAGTCATGGGCAACCTGCTGTAAATGACCATGCTTTAAACGGGGATTGGACCAGACAGTGTTTAGAGATGCCTTTCAACCCTATGTTTTTAGTATTTGATTCCAGTTATATGAAGGGGTACTTCATATGAAGAAAGGAATTCTGTAAAAGTCAAGTGTTCATTTAATATATAAAACTGATGAATTTTCTCATCATTTATTTTACAGAAATGTCTTGCAGTATATTGATTTTACTAGTCTAGTATTCTCATGCATCTGAATTTTTAAGTGCTCCAAGTCTTTAATGTTGAAGGTTAAGGGTTTGCTGACTTGGGTGGCTCTAACACCAGTGTTAATCAAAGAATACGGCATGCCAATATTCTGAAAAAATATGTTAGCATGTAGAAAACCTGAGTTTAACATGATAATGCTAAGATTAAGATTACAAAAAAGGTACTCTGTGGAGAGTATCACTACTCAGAAATTGGTTCTCCTGCTGCCCTCTTCCATACTTGACTTACCCATTACTTTGTTAGTGTTTGGAGATCAAGTTACTGAGTAAGTCTTCCTGGTTTCGATATCCTGTGTTTGTGTATTATTTGCACTGGTTTGTACAGCAGAGCACTGATTTGCAGATGATTCTTAATACAGACTTTCTGTAACATGTTTCTGTAGCTTATGTACTGCACTGCCATTTGGCAAGCAAAGTGCTGCAGAGCATGATGACTAATCTTTGGAACAAAATGCCTTGCCTGTGTTACATGTTTGGTTATTCTTCTGAATGTAATGCAGGCTATCTCCTGGTATTTTACTGCCTCCTCAAACATTGAAGGTTCCTTTAACCCTTTTTTTCCCCCCTCTGCTAGCGTCTTGTGTATGTGAAATGGTATCATGACTTCTTTAAAATTCACACTACAATTATTGTTCAATTTGCTGTTAGGTTTATTACTAAAGCTGTGCAATCATTTTTTTTTCCTGCAAGCATAGGGAAGGGCATAAAGGGATACACGTTTTCTGAATCAATGAGATTTTCTTCTTCCAACAATTCCCTTGAAAGCAGTTAGGAGAAAAAAAAGCATGTGTGAATCTGTTTTAGCTTTGTTTCATCTATTACTCCAAACAGAAAAGGAGGTCAGTGCTTATTTTTATGGCAGCCTGCCAGTTGAGTAAACTGTACTTCTTGGAGCACTTGGAGTTATTCTATCCTGGCCAGTAGAAGAACCAGTAATGTTGCTGCTCCTTCTTTACCACTTGTTAATTAGTTGCTGTATTAGTTACCTGCAACAGATGCAATACTGCTACTTTTTGCTTGTTTTTGAGATCAAAGCAGAAGATAATCAACTTGTGCCTACGTAAAAATATAGAATGTCCCCTTTTACTCTTCTATAACAAAGTAGGTTTGATTAGTGGGCTCTGTCATGAAGAAAGGAATGCTTCATGTTCAAAATTCTTAGACCATGTAATACATAGGCACTAAATGCCTAATTTGCAGGAGGTAGGAAAATCAGAAAATTGAGAAAATGAAAATGTTTAAAAAAAAATTTCAAAGTGACCTTGAAAGTGCTTTTTGCAAGACTGATAGCACTGAATTATGTCGCTTCATACAGGATGGAGTCTGTGTTGAATCTTGATATGCCTCAAGTTTGCTTTATATTCAACATTGCTTAGTATTGCAGATCATAGCCTGATCAATATTGTGAGAGAATTTGTATGAGTTTCTTTGACTCAACTTAATGTCCATCATATGGTTCTATGCCCCTGGTAAATTCAGGTACAAGTGTTAGTGTCACAAAACTAGTAACGTATCTAGGAACATGCATATTTAAAATAAACAGTTTTAGTACTTGCCTTCACTTTAAAGTATTCTGTTTGTAGCTTGGGCTTTAGCTGAAGCTTTCTGCTGAGATATAAAACTGCTGACAGTCTTATTCTAACAGTCTGTATGTGTCTGCTAAAGACTGTATTGTGTATTTCTCAAGTTTCATATTGACAGTGTCTCTATCTTACGCTGTGAAAATTTTGGTAGCTCTGTTAAATGGCATTTAAAGTAATAGAAATTTAAACCCTCACTTTTGAGGCCTCTGTAAAGGAGAGTGGAGGGGAAAAAGGAGAAAAGACAATTCCTTGCTAAAAACTTCACCAAGAGTTTTCCTTCTTCATGTTTGGGTTAAATTAATGGCTGCAAATGAGATGTTTTAAGTGGTGAGAGTGTGTGGGAATGCTGGTAACAGTTCAGCTCTGTATAAACCTCATTCTTAGTAGCTATGAATTTTAAGTTGAGCCTGCTTGCTGGTCTCAGAGCAGGTGAGAATTCATGATTTGAACACAGTGGAAAAAATTCATAAAATTAACAATACAGAGGCTGCACTGCACATTCCCAGTTTATTCAAGAATGTGGTTCTGAGTTAGTCTCATTTATTTGGAAAGTTTATTTATATACAAATATATTAGGAAGTTGGATAATTAAAAAGAATTCTGTTATTATCAAGAGTTAAGCTTATTTATGTTTGTCTTCATCTTTTTTTGAAGGGCATTTTGAAAAACAAATGGTCAATACTCTACCTCCTGCTTAGCCTTAGTGAAGATCCACGTAAACAGTCTAACAAGGTAGGTGAGGAGACTTTTGTTGCTTCTGAGAGATAGTAAATGTGTGTCACTTATTTTAGATGTCTTCAAGAATCATTATGCAGACTTAACCAATACCTCAGGTTGTTTTCATGGTATCTGTGTGAGAGACTGAAAGGAAGAAAACACTTAAGTATCTGTAATATTTGGTGTAGTTTTCTTACACTACGTAAATGTAAAAATATGAGCTGTCCAACACGTGTAGCTGAAGTTGTGACTGTATTAGATGGGTGTTTTTTATGTTTGCCTTCTGCTTGAGGGTGTGATGTCTGCTCATGTGATAATGAGTTTTAAATGGAGTTGGGGAAAGCACAATGCAGTTGCATCTCAGCTAGCACCAAAGTGCTTTTTGTAGCTATTGCTAATGACAATTTGCAGGCAAAAAGAAGTTGTATTGCTAAAAGTACTGTTGCTCACTGTAAGGCACTTTTTTCCATCATAATTGCATCAGCAAAGTTTTCTTTGCATATATGTGATGTTCAGGTATTTCTTGTGTTCTTGATATTACACTCCTGTTAACTGAAGATGTGACTTAAAGCAATTCCCACATCTTTTTTTTAAATTATTCCTCTCTTCAAATCCTTATCTTTTCAGGTGTCAAGTTATGCCACGCTTTTTGCTCAAGCATTGCCACGGGATGCTCACTCAACCCCTTATTACTATGCCAGGCCTCAGACCCTTCCACTGAATTACCAAGACCGCAGTGCTCAGTCTGCCCAGAGTTCCTGCAGCATGGGGAGCAGTGGGATCAGCAGCATCAGCCTGTATGCCCTAAATGGGCCAACACCAACTCCACAGTCACTCATTCCAGGGTAAACTTCACCTTACTGATAGGTTTGGAGAAGACTTGCCTTTTTTCTTTTTTTTTTTTTTTTTTCTCCTCCACTCTCTGCTTTTGCATGCCATTGGAAATTCTGCTTTAGGTGCAGAGAAACAGGGTTCCTGAGCTGAACAGTTCAGAGTATCAGCTGCTGGCATATGACCATATGAAGCCATAAATGGCTGCCCAAATGTGTTCATTTTTAATCACTATCTTCTTGTCTTTTCATTTTCCTTCCCACCCCCAAGAGTTGTGAAACAAACACAAAATCACAAGATACACTCTACTAAAAAAATATATCTTCAACTCAAAAAAAAAAAAAAAGCTTTGGTCCTTTCTGAAAATGTATTTGACATGAGTTACTAAATTCATATTATAGAAGTAATTAGTGCTGACAGAACTGGATTTTATAATACAAATACTACAGTAGTGATAAGGTGATGTAGTTCAGGATTGTGGAAGTGGAAGCACAGTAAAAAGCAGTATTCCATCCCTGGACTTCAGGGTAGGAGACTTGGGGCTCTTCTGGGATCTTCTTGGAAAGATCCCCTGAGAAGCTGCCTTGGAGGAAAGAGGGATTAAGGAGAGAACAGAATAGGATAGTTCTGTTTGAAGGGACATACAATGATCGTCTGGTTCAACTGTTGGAGTAGAGAGCTGGTTGATATTCAAGGATCACCTCCTGCAAGCTTAAGAAAGAAATGGGCAAGGAGGAATTAAGAGTGGCAGGAGGCCTGCATGGATGAACAAGTTTTTTCTGACAAAACTCAGATATAGAAAGGTTTACAAAAGATGGAAGCAGGGCCAGGTGCCAAGGAGCATCCAGGGTCAGAGTGACTGCAATGAAATTCTAAACTGACCTAGAGCTTAATCTGTCAAGGGACATGAAGGGAAGCAGCAGATAGTTCTGCAGCTACATAAGCAGTAAGAGAAAGCTAGAGAAAACATGGGCCCCTGTTCAAGGGGCATGGAATGTGGTGACAGATGTGGAAAAAGCTGAGGTACTTGGTGCTTGCTTTGCCTTTGTGCTGGTAAAGACCCTTGGGAAGGTCTTTGTTGCTCTGGAAAGCATGTCCAGACATGTGATGGACAAGAAGGAGGAGGAGTAGGAGTAGTCAGCCCAGACTTAAGAAAAAAAAAGACATTCTTGACCAATCTTATGGCCCTCTGTGATGAGATGACTGACTTGGTGAACAAGAGGAAAACAGTAATTGTTGTTTATTTCAACCTTACTAAGACTTTTGATGCTGTCTACCTGTGACAGCCTTATTGACAGACCTGGTAAAATGTGGACTAGATAACTTGACACTGAGGTGAACTGAACCTGTTAGACTCAAAAGGATTTATGATCAGTTGCACAAAGTCCAGTTGGAGCCCAATCCCTAATGGTGTAACCAGAAGCTGTATCCTTCTTCCCACCTGATGGCACAGAGTGAATCTTTGGCAGCTTTGCAGATGATACAATGCTGGGAGGAGTGGTTGTTAAAGGAGGTCGTTAACTTGTTTCTCAGAGGGAGCTCAGTGGGCTCCAGAAACAGGCTCATAGGAGCCTGCTGAAGTTCAAAGTCCTGTTCCTGGGGAGGAGTAGCTCCATGCACCACCAGTACATACTGGTGCTGACTGATTGCAAAGCAGCTTTGCAGAAAATGTCCTGGGATTCCTGGTAGACACCAAGTTGAACATGAGTGTGCAATGTGTGGTGAAGGAGGCTAAGAACCTCCTGGGTTTTTTTATGAAGGACATCACCAGGAGGGTGAGGCAAATAAAACTTCTCACTGCTCAGTACTGGTGAGGACATATCTGAAGTGCTGGGTCCAGTTGTAGTACAAAGAAAAGATACAGGCGGGCTGGAAGGAGTCTGGAGAAGGAAGCCCAAAACCATTTAAGGGGTTGGAGCATCTGACGTATGAGGGGAAGCTGAGTGAGACCTGGAGTTCTTCATCCTGGAGAAGAAAAATCTTGGGATCTTACCTCTGTAATAGTATGATGAGGGACATAGAGAAGAAGTTTGGGTCAGAGAAAGAAAAGGAGGTAACTGGCAAAATTTGTGAGTTTGTGAATCGCAGTTAATCAAAAGGGAAAAAAACCTTCTTGCATTAAGATGGGGCTGCATGTTTGAGGGCGGGAACATACTGTGAAACACTGAAATGGGTTGCCCAGAGAGGTTGTGTAGTCTCTGTGCTTGAAAATATTGAAAGCATGACTTGAACAATGCACCAGGTGACCTTCCCTAGCTGATCCTGCTTCGATGAGAAGAGTTGTAGGAGGTGATCTCCAGAGGTCCCTTCTAGCCTCAACCATTATATAATCCTGATACAATATAGAAAGATCTGTCAATGAGGTTATTTCATGTATGTGCTTGTTTAAAAATATCAGCAGAACCTACCCTCTTTCTGGCATATTCTTGGTCTGACCTGTTCATGTTGTTCCATTTTATAGCAGTTTCACTGTGCTCTTTAGTCCTGTAGTCTGTGAGCTGAACAACCCAAATAAAATCTTTGTGAGCTTTGTTCCTCCTGAACTTCTCTTTATACCTATTTTTCTTTTTTCTGGAGTACATTCTTCTGAACAGCCAAAATTCAGTGTTGTACTCTGAGGTATTACTAATGTTAAACACAACAGAGCTCAGTTTTCAACACTGAGACTGGTTATTCCCAGGACGGGTGGCTTCCTGAGATGGTAGATGTGGACAGGGAGCAGAATGGACCCACTCTAATCTGGGGGGCAGAAGTTACTGGCCTGCTGACCAACCTAGATGCTCACAAGTGTGAGGGACTTGATGGGATTTGTCCTAGAGTGATAAGGGAGTTGGTGGAAGAGATCACCAAGACACTCTCCATCATTTTATCAGTCCTGGCTAACCAGGGAGGTTCTGGATGATTGGCACTTGGCCAATGTGACATTTTTTCATGTTTAAGACTTCCTTTGTGAGGAGAACTGACAAGTTGGAAGGGAAATTGGAACTTGTCTGGATATTCCCTTCTTGATTACATTTTCAGGCACTTGATACAAGTTATCTGAAAGAGTAGACTGGCTGGAAAGTGAACTTTTTCCTCTTTCTCTATTTTCCTTTAGTTCTTTGACATGTAACTGCAGCTTCAGGTAATAACAAAAGTTAAATATTTAGATTTTTCTACTATGACTGTGTTTATTATTGTTATAGTACCTTTACTTTTAACCTATTTCAGCATAATTATGTTTCATCAAAGTTTATCTTTGATATGAAATCATGTATGTGAAACTTTTCTACAGGTTGGGGGGTTTTTTGAAAGTGTAGACTTATAGGAAGAAATAAATTGCTTGTATGTTCTGTACCCTTTTTTAAGGTTCCTTTATTAAACCACCCCTTCCCCTCACCCTGAATGAACCATCCACAGAAAACTTGGGGCATTTCTCAAAATTTGCATCACTTCACACCATGTAGTGGGTATAGAATCAGAGTTTTTAAAGACATTTCTTCCTTTTATCCTTGCAGACAATCCTATCAAGCTCCGGGCGTTGGAGATTGCCTCCGTCAGCAGCTAGGATCACGTCTTGCATGGACTTTAACTGCGAGCCAGCCTTCTTTACAAAGCACTACCTCAAAAGGCTTTTCAAATGCTGTCTCTCGTGGTGTGCCAAGGTCTAGGCGAGAAGGGGATACAAGTGGTGAGCAAAGATATATTTGTTAAAGATAATTTCTTTCACAGTTACCTATATCCTCCATTATCTTTTCAATTATTTTGGAATCATAGCATGTTAATTTTTTGGAGAGTGTTTTTCTAGAATGTGCTTAGTAGAAGGATAGAAGCAATTATGCAAGACTAGTATATTTAGCCACAGTCTTTGGCTGGTTGTTAATTTCTCTTTTGCACTGGTTAGTTTGATTGTGATCTGGTCCTCTTAAAAGGCTGACTTCATTCCAGTGTTTGTCAGAGTTAAGTGATTCTGACATGTGAGCAATGATCATTCTTTTGATGATCAGAAGATGCTACTGTTTTTGGAGTTAGAAAGAGAGCTCAGTAAATAGAACTTGTTGAAATACTCACCTGTTTGTGGTTCTGTGTCTTTCAGAACTTGGAAATGTGAACTGGAATATAGAGCTCTTAAACCTATTTCTTCTTTAAATTAGCATACTGTTTACAGTGGTTGTAATTAGAGGAAGTAACATATAAAATATTGTCAATAAAATAAATATGAATATAGACTAGTAAAATAATAGAATGGTTTGAGTTGGAAGGTACCTTAAAGATCATCTTGTTCCAACTCCCCTGTCATGGAGAGGGACACCTTCCACTAGACCAGGTTGCTCAGGGAGCCATCCAGTCTATCCTTGAACACTTCCAGGGGTGGGACATCCACGACTTCTCTGGGCACCCTGTTCCAGTGCCTCATCAGCCCTCGCAGTAAAGAATTTCTTCCTAAATTCCCACTATTGCTAGTTTACTTCCATGATTAAGTGGCTGTAAACTTGAAACCGATGCCTAGAGGATCTATTCCGAATTTACACAAGTGTAACTAAGGAGGAATTGTTTAACAGGTGATCTCTGTGACAACTCCTTTACTGTAAAAGTGGCAGACTTTTCTGAATAAGTGAGCTGATGGCAGATGTACTCATCCCATTATTCTCTGGCAAAGAAAGATAAGAGATGCAGGCTTTTGTCTGTGGTTTTTTGTTTTGGCTTTTTTTACCTTCTATACAAATAAGTGTGGATATTAAGGAACTAAAATATAGCCTGTCTGCCAGCCTCTGCGTTTTGGAGTAGCAGTGTACAAAGCAGTCAGTGGCTTATAGATCAGAGTTGTACTGGTGTATCTGAGGGCAACATTTGGCATTTAGAACCTAATTAACAAGACCATTGATGCACAAGAAGATGTGTGTGTGTGTGTATATAATGTAAATATGTGTTTTATATATGTGGTGGATTTAATATATTCCAAAATTGTAAAAAAAAAGAAAAAAGAGAAAAAGGAGTAGAAAAAAGCATAGGAAAAAGAAATAGAAAGACATGTAAAATCTAGCACTGCCTCTTAATTTATGATACTGTTTGCTATAAAAAACAATTCTTCTTCTGTTGAGTCAGCCAGCAGCTGTGACTTTGGTTCCTATGTGGGATGGGTATAAGGACTGACAGTTGTCTTAAATGTAGTCATTTGCTGGTGTAGAAATAGAAGTAGGACTGCATTCAGAATATAGAAGTCTATTATCAAGAAGATACATTTCTATGAATAATAGATTCTTGTAATTAATTTTTTTCTCCTAAAGTTACTTGCTTTTATTTGAAGTTTTCTCACTGTTACATCTACACACAGAGTATAAAAAGGCACATTGTATGGCTGATGTTAATACTTTTGTACTATATCAATTAAAGAAATATGCACTTACATCTTTTACCATTTCACTACCAGTTCCTAAGAGGGACAACCTACTCATGCACATCTTAATGTTATGAGGGCAGACTGAGATTTAAATGGTATTGTGAAGACTACTTCTGCTGAAATAAGAGTAGAATTTAATTTTTCTTGGTTTTTTTTTTTTTCTGGGAAAGTGGATTGTTGGGGAGGCAAACTGACAAGAGTAAGAGTGCTGTCTAAATTAGGAGAAGCATGCTGTAGCATCTCAATTTCTGGGTAGTTGTTAAAATTGTTTAACTCTTGAAATCTTAAATGAAGTTACAAAAGCGCATGGTGATGGTTTGCCTAGAAAAAGTGGGGATAGTTTCAGTGGCCTGCAGAGTGCCTTTTTTGATCTTATGTTTCCTTTAAATCCATAAATATCTTACATCTCTAACACAGTCTAACCTCTAACTAGAGATAGGAAACAGAAGCAAACTGTATGCTACAATAGCAAAGGCTTTACTAAATCAAAGATGTACTTATCTTCAGACAGTGTTTACGCTTAAATGTTTTCCAGCTCCGTGACTAATATGCAGTCTAATTTGATCAGTCTTCTCACTGAGCAGTGGCATATGTAATTGAAAGCCATTATGAAACAAACAGCTCTTCCTTCTGGATTAACTGTCCTTTTCCTAGGTGAATGTAGAAGAGGTTATTCTGTAAGTCTACAGTCTAATTTAACAACTTCATCTCTTTGTTCAAAGAAAGATGAAGTTGCTGTGGTGCTTGCCTCAGAACTTGCACTGGTGTTGGATCAGGAGAGATAACAAGTTTAAGAACTGGCTGATGTGTTGGTTAAAATAGGGCATGCCTTGTGCCATACAAGCTGATTGCTCTGAGAGAACCACAGGTAGCATTAGAGGCAGGTAAAGGCAATCTTGGGCTTTCCTGTCAGATTAAGAGGACCTAAAACACTTTTTTGTGGGTTACAAGCACAGGCTTTATAGTTGTTATAGTTTGGGGGTTTTTTAGCTGTTCTAAATAGTTCTTCAAAGTTGTAATCAAAACTAATTTTCTCAACAAATCTAAATACTTGTTTTGTTTTTGATTTTTTTTTTCTTTTCCAGGTTCTGTTGAAATAACAGAAGCAAATCTTGTAAGAGATGTTTTATATGTCTTCCAGGGAATAGATGGCAAAACCATCAAAATGTGCAATTCTGAAAATTGCTACAAAGTGGAAGGAAAGGTACTGTATGGTGACTTGTATTTCATATATGTGCAGAGAAGTATATAGGGGGAAAAATAGCCATGAGAAACATGTAAAAAAGTTAAAATATTATTACAAGTCTTTATTCCCTCTACCAGCCTTTTTTTTTTCTTTGTGCTGGTGTTGGTAGGTTGGTTTTATTTGTTTTGGTTTTGTGAGCTCTTTTGTTAATACAACAGAGTAGTTTCAACAGTAGTAGTTGAAAATCAATTGGGTAGATTAGATGCCAGAAAGAAACTGTGGCATTTCACAAGATATGAATAGCCTCCCAACTCCTAATCCAGTAGAAGGATTCATAAGTTACGGCTTTGAGGTCTTCTGTCAACATTTCCCCTCTCCAGTGTGTAAGAATTAATATAAAGCAGATGCAGGCATTTGACTACGTTATTATTGAATTAAGTTTTAACAGCTTGAGATGTGGAATGGATGCTAGCCACTTGATGTTATGGGCCTGATTACAATTATAAGTGATCAGATGCAGATTACCTAAAAAAGGAAGGACTGGTGGTAGAACTGAAGAAAGGCCTGATGTGAATTTGAATGAAGACATCAAATAGGGGACAAAATAATAGGAGAGATGCCTGAGAGACTTTGCTTTAAGGTGGTGAGATGTTAAGCCTATTTGCAATTCAAAAAAACCCTAGAATGAGATTGGGTCAGCTGAGCAAAGAAAAAAAAGTGGCTCTAGTTGCTTTAGCATCTTCATATTCCGTATTTAGACAGTACAGCTTCAGTGTTCAGTTTCTGCTAATTGGTTTTCATATTCTTGCTCAGATGGAAAGACGATGCTTTCAATTTTTACTTGTATTAAAAACTTTCTATGACAGTATTACATAGTCCTTAAATGGTGGGGAAATTACTTTTGGTCCATTTCATGTGCCAAGAGCATGGTAGACAGGTCTTAATGTTAGTACCTGAGTTAATTTTTTCCTTCATAATAGTTGCAAAAAGTGAAATGTATAGTTGTTCACCATTACTTTACAATGACATTTACAGCTGCTTCATGGAGGGAAAAATGAAAAACTCAACTCTTGTTAAATAAGTTAAATCTTATTAATTAACAGATTCTTAATAAACATCTACCTGTAGATGATGCAAAGTTTATAATTCCTCAACACCTTCACTGAGTTAATTATATTCCATATGTAAATTTATATCTGGCAAAAGAAGGGTAGCATAATATATTTTTCTAGAGGAATGTGAAGAAAACTTAGTTAGTGATTACAAAATTGGCAATGGGTTTCATCGTTTTTCTGTGTAGCTTTCATATCCAGTAGGCTGGTTTGAGGTCAGAAGCTGTTTTACTTGGAACTTGTAATTCAAGGAGTTTCAGCTGGCTTGTGGTCAGTAATTAATAATCTTTGCCTGAGAACTTTGTCTTCAGTTATTTTAGTGAGGTCAGTTGTCTTCCATTCTTCCTTATTGGCACTTGGACTGAGCTACTGGACCCAGTGAAGATGAGATTATTTGACTCACCAGAGCTGCAGCTGGAACCACTTCTGACAAACAAGGAGGAGGACCAAGATCATACCTCCTTTAGCTGTATTGACTGCACATTAGGCAAAATAGTAGTCAAAGCATGTAGTTCTTCCTCAGCTTACAAAGAAAATCTCATTATACAGTCTGGGCTGTTGGGTTTTTTTCCCAGAAAGAAACACACTTTGTAAGGTGCTATTCTTGCTGAAATGTTTCCTAATCTTAGTGTTAATATTAGGTCTGGTGGTGACATTCAGCGCTGTATAAGATAGCAGCCTCTGATTTGATCTAAGACATACAAATGTAATAACACGAAGCCAATTTTGCTTGTTCCTCATTTAATTCCAGCGGATGTGTGTTGTGCTCAGTGTTTGCCAAGTACTCTGCACTTGCAGAATTCTAAATAGTTCTTATGTCATCTCTTTGTTTTAGCTGCGGGCAGGGTTTCTGTGTCCAATTATGCTTGTTTGGGCTGGAATTTACCCTACAGAAGTTCTTCAAGAAGTTAAAGCTGTACCTCTGTGGGTAAACAAGAGGGCTAGGGACTGAACTCTGGTCTTACAAGCGAATGCTGCAGCCTGGTTCAAGTCCACACTGGTGTGGCTAACACACTCTGACACTAATTGTTATCTTGGAGAATGCCTGTACTGTTAACTAAAAGGTTTAATGAATGAGATTGATTTCTAGTTCTTTGGCAGCTTAACTTCTTACAATACTTCCTTGCTTTGGTTTCGACTGTTCCAAGCTGGCTGTCAACGGTAAAATTGTCTGTAGGGGTGGGATAGGTCCAGTTGCTGTGGGTAAGAGTTAGTGTCTGCCTCTTGGTCTATTTTATCAGTCAGATTGTTTGGGCTTTTATATTCAATGAAATTTTGAATACTTGATGATAGTGTTCTTGAGTAATATGGTGAAATGTGGCAGAAGAATATCTCAAGTAGGAGCAGTGTCTTATCTGTTGGTAATTTAGAGGAAGAAATGTGCATTTCATTCAGATGAAAATAGTGGTAGCTAAATAGAGTGTTGAGACTAAGGTGGGCTTGCAAGGTGAATGAGATACTAGAAGAAAACCAGAAACACACTAGAAGAGTTCAGAAGGATATATGATTAAATAACTTACAAAAGCTGGACTTAAACTTGGAAGCTGGGTTCTGCAAGTTTGTTCCTGATGCCTAGTCAGGCATTGGGTCATTTATTTTCTATTAAAGGTTTCTTTCACATGTAACAGTAACTGATTATTTTGTCAAAGCTTTTTCATTAGTTTCATTCATTAACACCTCTGCTAGAACTCTCATATTTTCAGTCTTGCTGGTTGTCAGGATAAGATAAAGTCTGATTCTACAACATGAAACTGCAGATCTCTTCCTTTCTTCTGAAGACCATTTTGTTGCTGCCATAGTTGCCTAATGTAAAAAGTGTATGAATACTACTACAATAAGATTTCTAAAAGAGAAGGTCTCAGAATTGCCAGTAGTTTGGTGCTGCTGCCTTTTCAACACATGTGTACAAATTCAATGCTAATTACATGGTTGTCTGCTTTTTTTGCACTATCTGTGCTGTAGAATGTAAAATGATTGTTTCTTTATCTGGCTTTTTTTTTATGAGGCAGAGGGACCTTTGTGAAGAAACCAGTATTGGTATGACAGATTTGACTTAATTGCAAACTGTTGTTTCTGTTTACTTTATAGGTGAGCTTGTCCAAATCTCTCCGAGATACTACAAGTAGACTTGCAGAGTTGGGGTGGCTACATAATAAAATAAGAAAATATACAGACCAGAGGAGTTTGGATCGTGCATTTGGACTTGTGGGACAGGTGAGTCAGCTAAAAAAAAGTTCTAACTACAATATTTGGTCTTGTTTTGCTAAGAAACTACTTAGTAAATGCAGTGCTAGAGTGATGCATAATATTTGGAGCTTGGATCATTCATCATCTGATTTACTCCTTTTGTGGATGCTGCATTTGATATGGGTCATAGTCCGAAGGCAAGGAAAAGGCATTTGCTCTTGCTGGTCTTAAGGATTTGCCCCTGTAATTAGTAGCTGGAAACTCTCATAAATTCCTTTTCCTAATTTTTTTTTAAATAATATTTTAAAATTATTCATGCATGTTCATAAACAAAAACATTTCTTAAATGGGATGGTGTCATCCCTGAGGTAATTAATCACCAATTCAGTTGTTAGTGACGTGTGCAGGAGACATTCTTGTCAGCTATTGTTGATGTTCGTGTTAGTACTGCACTAGCTTACATAAAATGCAAATAGTCCATTATCTTCTGCCCTCTTTTGAATACAGCATCAAAAGAATATTAATTTTTGTTTTTATAGGTTTCATCATCATGATTTATAGTCTACAGTAACTTCACTGCTGCTGTAATACCCAAAACCACATTTACTGCTAAGACATTCCCGTTTCCTCTCACTTGCTCCCTCTGTAAAACTGGATATTATCCCTTCTGAGTCGACAGAAATGTTATCCTTGCCTCTAGCCATAACATCCTACCTAATCTGCCAAGAAATTGAAGTGCTTCTCCCTTCAATCTAATTTTTCTTAAGAGGTCAGTAGAGACACTGTAGTGCTTCCTACTTTTCTAATGTTTTATTCTGTTCCATTCTGTCTCTTATTCTAAGTAACCTTTCTAGTTACATATAAATAATTATTTTTCTACTGATCCAATGCTGATTTCCATGTTTTGTATGGTAGTGCTACTGTGTATGCATTTTCTTTGGACTCTCCCCTTTATATCTGGGTGAAATTTGGTTCTTTATCTAGCAGCTTCCTGCTTGTGCTTATTTTTACTGTCTCTGGCTTTAATCTTCAAGTTTACAATAAGGGGAGAACTTTAATTCTTCAGTGAATTTAAATGTGCAGTATCTTGGTTTCTGTATGCAGGTTTCAGATCCTGTGCAGAAGGCTGTGCAGTTAAGTTACCCGAATCTGCATAGCTCTAGTGCTGCTAATCTTGCTTGAGGCAAGCACTTGTGTATATTTCTAGGGCATAAGCGTTCAAATAAAAACTTATATTCCACTCTTGCTGTCAGTATCTGGGCACAGAGTATGCCTTCATGCTCTTCATAGCTTTTATAGCTGAGAATTTCAGGTGCTACACACTGTGCATTAAGGAATTTAGCACAAGAATATATGTTGTGTTATAAAGCATCTTTTGCCTAATGTTCTAAAAGAATGATTGTGTAAACCCCTGTTTAAACCAGGTGTAGAATAAGATGTCTGTCACCTCTTTTGTTATGATTCTGGTGACTGTTTTTACCACATAAAATGTCAGGTATTAACATTAGAAGTAGAGATATAACAATATATTACACTTTTTTTTCTGACTTTGCTGATTAATATCTAAGTTCTAATTGGTCCTCAGAAAATAAAAAGAATAATCGGCAGTTAATTATAATTTGCCTTGTTCTTTGGCATTTTGCCTATTTAGATCCAGTTGAGCCAGTGGGCATTTTAATTTTTTTCTGTTTACTTCCTCAATTCTCTTTTGCTGCAGACAAATCAGAATTCTAGGATAATGTCCAGTTTTTCTGTATCAGTTTGGGAAGCAAAAGTCTCTGGTTTGTGATGCAGGAATTGGTACTGGATGTAAATTTTAATTTGTAAAGCTTCTCTGAAAAATTGGTGACCAGTTGGATCCTGGCTACTAAATCATTAAAGTCAATGATTGCTGTTCTTCCTTTTTGAGCAAAACAGTGCCTTTGATTGTTTTCTTGGAGGCTCTGCTCTACCGTCTATCTTGGCAAGTGCCACTTTAATAGGTTCAAAAATCTACTGAAGAAGCAAGTGAGAAGAAATGAAAAGTGGAGTTACACATAAAGGGATTTCTTTTTTCCCTTCAGTATCCTCTGGAATAAAATGAATGTCAAATTTCTTTGTAATTTATGATGTCAAGTTGAAGAAAGGAACCTCCTTTCCCTAAAAAAAGATACAATGGCAAGATTAATGACTTTTTTTTTCCTAGGCTTCTTAGCTGCTTAGCAGGAAAGAAGATTTATTTTCTCCTTGTGCTTCTAGAAATGATTTCTGCCTTTTACGTATTCTAATGAATAAATATTTTACTTCAAGTTCTTGGGTTCTTTCTGTGAAGTTTTCCTTATTTTTTCCAAATTCTTTTGACTGTAATTCTAAAAGATCTTGAAGGGAAAGTGCTGGGAAATTTCCCATTAAAAAAAAAAAAATCCATTAAAATAGATATCAAATTCATTAGCTCAGAATTGGTTAGAAAATTTTGAAGAATTTGTGTGTGTGCATGGGAGTATTCTTCCAAGTAACCAAACAAAAAACTTTAGGCACTTTCTGGGGGGTTTAAAAGTCTTTTTAACTTAGTCCCACATTAATGAGCCATGTTTTTAGTTCTGTTTTGAAAAATGTGTTGCAGGCAATTTTTTAGTCTGTGTGTTAGGTTAAGATCATTACAAAACCAAAGCAAGACCCCCCCCCCCCCACCTTAAACTGTAGAAAATATTTATCACTAAACAAATATTATTTCAGGAATTGTTTTTAAAATTTATCTTGAGTTTTAAACAACCTAAAATAGCTGTGCCTAGAATTGTTTTACAAAGAAGGGTTTTTGCTTTAGTTCAGGCTAAAGAACTAACTTCTGCCCATTTTACAGATTTCTTAAGATATACTTCATAATGTTCATTTCTTCCATGTCAAGTGAAGAATCATATATAACTCTGACTTGATAAAAGGGCAAAAATTTAGAGTACTTGATCCGGCAGCACTTACTGGGAGTATTTTTTTTTGAGCATTGTGTTTTCTTGTTCATGTCATATAGTCTATACTGTAAATATAAAAATAATTGCCTAACTTCTGTGTTCTGTTGTTAGAGGCCTTCCTGAAAGGTAAACTCTATTACTTCACTGCATAGTGTATCTTACATGATTATTAAAAAAAAATCTTCAACTGGGTCATGTTATAATTTGTACATCCCTGTGCTAATTATTAATGCCATTGCTGAGATGATACATCTACTTGAAGAGTTACACTTGTCATAGTTTAATCTGTTGATATAGTTAAGACAACGAGAAACAAGGTCACTTGATAATGTATATATATTCTTGGAAAAGGTGTATGCAGCTCTTAGGGAAGCACTTACATGTTTGGCCATTTCTCTAAGAATTGGCTTTTATGCTGAAACTTGTAGAATGATTGCCTTCAGGAATTTTCTGACTATATTGGAAGTGTGGTGATAGAATCAAATCAGAAAGATTTCTCCTCATTACTCTTCCTTTTTTTTTTCTTTCCCCTTCTCTTACAGAGTTTTTGTGCTGCCTTACATCAGGAACTTAAAGAATACTACCGACTTCTGTCTGTTTTACATTCTCAGGTGAGTTAAGTGGTACGTATTCAACTTTACTGTTTTGTTCTACATTATCTAAATAGCTCCTATAAAGGTATACCTACCTATTCTGGTAGAATGTGAAGGATCTACAGCAGTTTCTGTTGACAGTGAAGACAATTCTCTGTAACTTGCATACTTCTTA
Source organism: Coloeus monedula (assembly GCF_965178545.1). Taxonomy (NCBI): domain Eukaryota; kingdom Metazoa; phylum Chordata; class Aves; order Passeriformes; family Corvidae; genus Coloeus; species Coloeus monedula. Next base: position 94,048,423 of record NC_138783.1, read on the forward strand.
CTCTTTGAATGTATGTGCCCTTGAATCTTTTTCTCTTAGGAATTCACTGGTATTTGATATGTTACATAAGCAAGGAATACAATGTGTATTTCTAAGTCTGTCCCTGTTTTGCATCCTGTCAGTTTCATCTTGCATAATATCTTTATCATTCAAATCCCAAACAATGTGACACATCCTTGAGGGGAGAAAAAACTAATCTTTATTTCAAGCAGTGCATGATTCAGCAGTTAGTAATAACAGTTGCAACTTTTTTTTCTGTGTGGGGCAGTTTGTTCATCTTTTTTTGTCCCTTTGTTTTCTGAGAGTAAAGACATCTGTTCTGCAGATGTTTGTGTTTTACTATTTTTCTGTAACATATAGACCAACACAGTGCTGATAATCTTGCCGTTTGTCCACAAATGTTTGTAGATAAGTGCATCTAGATACTGTATCTAAAATTAAAGTAAAATAAACATTTTTCTACTGCTTGCCTTTTTTAAAGGGTTTTTAAGGGGTTCATTACTTGTAATGGTGAAAAATTTATTCTGAGAATTGACTTAAAGCTAAATTAAACTGCCTTTTAAAAATTCTAACTTCAATAAGATCTTTATAGTTTGTCATAGGCTTTTGTAAATGTTTTCAAAGCATTTGTTCTTTTTAACTCACTTGCAGTTCTTGAATATTCTTGACTTTTGGAATGCTTGTTATATATACTTTTTGCTTGTTTTTCCTGGCTATTATCCAGTTATTCCTTTTGTAGTTACTTCTTGCTCTGTCCAAAATATGTTTTCTCTCTTGGTTTGCTGAAGCTTTAATTTATTCTAACTTCTAAAACTTCTTGACCATGAAAATATTTGACTACTTTGAAATGCAGTTTTGTCTACCTTTCCTGCTCCACCAAACCTTTCAAAAGAAGAGATGAGTACGGTGGGAGGGAAAGCCTGTAAGGAGAAAACTAAAAGAAAGTTCTGGGGTTACTTATTTTCAAACTGCATTTGCCTTTGTGGTGGGTTGACCCTGGGCAGCAGTCAAGCACCCACCCAGCCTCTTGCTCCCCCCTGTCTCTTGAGGAATGGGGAGAAAATAGAAGGAAGACAAAAAGGCAAGTCAATCAAGTTAGTGATGGTTTAGAAGGGAAAGCAAAATCTGTGCGTGCAAGCAAAGCAAAGTAGGGAGTTCATTCACTACTTTTCATCAGCAGGCAGATGTCCAGCTGCTTCTGGCAAGCAGGGTCTCAGGATGCTTAACACTTGCTTGGGAAGAAAAACTCCATCACCACAAATGTTCCTACTTGCTTCTCCTTTCCCTGAGCTTTTTTTTTTTTCCTGAGAAAGCTCTTTGTCCTCCATAAGCTTGGAAGTGGTTTTCCAGGATTAGTTGCTATCCCAAGGAATGAAGTGAGTCTCACTGATGTGTAGCTGTATGGCTCCTCCTTCTTGAAGAGAGGAGTGCTATTTGCTTTCTCAGGGTCGTCAGAAACTGCCTCTAATTGTGGTGTTGCAAAAATAATGAAGAGTGGCCTTGTAGTGACATTGGCCAGCTCCCTCCCTCAACACTTATTGGTGCATCCCATTAGGTCCCACAGACTTAAGCATATCCTGTTTGTTTGGTGACCCTAGCCTGATCCTTTTCTACTCAGTCTTCCATGTTCCAGACTCCTCTTCTTATCTTGACATCTGGTCTACCCAACAGCAAATTTTAGCAAAATACCAAGGCAAAAAGGGCATTAAGTACCTCAGCATTTTCCATTTTTCCTGTCAGCCCTTTCCTAGCATCATTCAGTAGTTAGATACACATTTTTCCCAGTCTTACTTTTACTGCTGTTCTTGTTGCTCTTCATGTTCCTTGCCAGATTTATCTTCAGTGTTAGAGTTCATGAGTGCATTGAGCATGTTGATTAATTGCATTTTCATAGAGAACAGTCAATACAGTGTCTGTAATGCTTTGCTGCAGCAGCAGACTGGAGTTTCTGGGGAATCTAGGTCCCTCAGCACCTAATTGAAGGGGGTCCCTGAATCATGTTATGTTTGGATTTTCAGCAGCTCCTGGCAACATTCCTTCCCAAAGGTGTGAAATGAAGGAGATCTAGCAGTGGAGGAGAAATTCTTTTGTGGCTTGCAGGGTGGAAAGGATTGAAAGTCTCACTGCAGAATGGAGAGGAAAACTGTACCTTTCAGCTTCCTGAAAACATGTACAAAATTGACTTGAAATTAAATGTCTGCAGCATTCTTAGATTCAGGAGATTGTACAGGCTGCCAGCTTAGGAGTTGTTAACTGCAGTTCCAGAGAGCAGTACAGGCACAGAACAACAAGAATCTTGGTAAAGGGTTCTATACTCTCTTTATAACTTATGATGTCTTCAGAGCTTCCCCCGAGCATGTTTCTGCCCTTGAAACAGTAATCCTAAACATAGTGTGTACTATTCCGTAAGTGTCTCTGGTCTTTTTCTTGCAGGTTGTTTTCACATTGTCAGCCCATTTAAAAATGCAGTTCCACGATGAAGATGTACCATGTCTTCCCTAAAGCCAAAGGGTGGCTTTTGCTCATGTGTCTCTTTTACCATTGCTGATTTCCAAAAACACCAAAGAAAAATCCCAAACATGGACCCAGGAGCATTTGGAAGCAAATGAATTTAACTGGCTTTAAGTTAACTTGTGAACTTAATGTGGATGACACTAGTCTTAAATTTAATTAGTGTGTTGCACTTGGCTAAAAAAATGTGCTAGATGGGAAAGCACCGAGTGGGTTGGTTGTCACATACGAGAAACAGCATCTTCCGTAAGAGTTTGTCTGCTTGTACTGCTCTAGGAACTTGCTTCTATATTCTTAAGTTGTGTTCTTGTCCTGGTTATTCCATCTGTACTTGTAAGAGATTTGCATTTGCACCTTGGATGCAAATATTTGGTTGTTATTTTCCATGGTGTTGGAAGATTCATGGTGGTCACATTATGATAGAGTTTTCTTATTGTAGCTTTTAAAGTTTGGTGTTTTTCTTTCAGTGTAGCAATTCCTTAATCTCACTGTAAGGCAAACTTAAGTTCTGATGGCATCTGGAGGAAGACATTGAATGGGATTCGTCCCATGTTGAGCTAAAATAAGCTGCATGTGCAGTAATAAAAAATTTACCTCCTATAGCCTGCCTTTACTTTAGATGTTTTTCTTTACTCTTTTTTGAGTATCTCTTGCTGTCTTTCAGAATCTCTTCTTTCCTTTGCTCTTCTCTTTTCGTGACTATTATCTTGCTGTCTTAAACTTTCTTGGTCTTTGTGCTTTGTCTACCTTATTGCACTTCTGCTTGTCTCTGTTCTTTCACCTGTGCTTAATTCTCTGTTTCCACTAAAAATTGACTCTCAGGTTTTGGCCCAGTGATTTAAGGAGAGAATACATAACACAGGGTATTTCAAGTGTATTAGTAAAAATCTGACTTTAGAACAAACTATGAAACCTGAGTTCTGATTCAGTCCTGCTCAGTTGCATTCTTTGACATGTCTTTCTGTTTCTAACTTGATCAGTTGCAACTGGAAGATGATCAGGGCGTGAATTTGGGACTTGAGAGCAGTTTAACACTTCGCCGTCTTCTCGTCTGGACATACGATCCCAAAATAAGGTTAAAGACCCTTGCAGCACTTGTTGATCACTGTCAAGGTCTGTTTAACATTAATTTAATATTTCTGGGGAAGTTACATAACTTTGAGTAGTTGTGCATGCTAGATATTGATATCAATAATATTAGTGCTTGCTTGGACTTTTTTTTTAGAAAAATTTAAGTAGGTAATTCAGAGGATTCTCCCTCTTTTAGTTTAAACAAAGCATGACAAATTATAGTGCCATGTTGATACATTCAGACTTCCTACTTTTTTAAAACTAGAATGTGCTCAAAAAATTCAATTTTAAGTATGCACTTTTCATGCTATTTTCAATTACTCAATCATCTTGCAGAGAATGGTACACTGAAAAAACCCTAGTAATATATTATGAAGTGACTGGCTTAGTTTCTTCACTATGTATGAGTATTATGCAATTTCTCTGTATATGATGGCATAGAAGAATAATTTGCCATTTGTCCGTGGATTCATGTTAAACAACAAAACTTTGCAAATTTGCAAATATCATGTGATTTTGTTGGCAATCCACAAAAAGATGGTGGGGAGAGTAATGTTAGAGTTTACCAGAACTTTGGCTAGTAACTGACTAAACTGACCAGTTACTGATGCTTTTCCCTGAGGGTGCTTCAGATTTGAGATTGTAGCCCTTTAGAAAGAGCATCTTAGCCAAAAAAAACCTGTTTTACCTTGATTATTGGAATTGATAGCAAATTCTTTAAAAAATGGGCTTTACTTTTAAGATACTCGTGAAAATTGAGTTTTATGGCCTCTGCTGCAAGGAAGCTGTAAGCTGTGGAGTATAGCAGCAAAATCAAATATTCTATCTGTTTTTTAACTTTTTTTTTCGACAGCCTCTTACTTTTCAATTGCAAGAAGACAGGAGATATTACCTAATGGAGCTATGGGGGCAACTATAATCAAGAAACAGGAAAGCTGTGTTTGTGTGCATGTATGCACACAGAATATGAGTGTAAAGAACAGGAGAGAAAGAAAACATTCTAAGGCTCCTTTAATGCTTCTCTGGAAGCATAACATCAACCTCTGATTGTGATCTGATGTGTGATGATCTTGAAATTTGCGTTCCTCTAAGCTACCATAAAGTAGACAGAGAACTCTGCTCTTAATGCTTTAGTAAGATTAATAATTCATGCCTTAAAACCTAGGAATTCCCTGTTAGCAGTAAAAAAATCTACTTTTGCTACATTTTAGAATTGCTGTTTAGCAAGCTCATTGTGACACAAGGATAGCTAAAATCAATGGCTGCTAAATTGAAATGGGGTGTGTATGGTTTTCCTTCACATGTTTCTGTTCCTCTCCCCTATGATCTTACAGGGAGAAAAGGTGGTGAACTAGCCTCAGCAGTTCATGCCTACACTAAAACAGGAGATCCCTACATGAGATCTCTGGTTCAGCACATTCTTGGCCTAGTATCCCATCCTGTACTGAACTTCCTTTATCGCTGGATTTATGATGGAGAGCTGGAGGATACATACCATGAGGTAATGTACGTGCTACAGTAAATACTTCATCTCTTTGCCTTGGGGTATAATAATCTGTGGGAATTTAGAGGAGAGTTTGAAAAGTAGGGTGTGATGAAAATGTATAACATGAGTAAGCAATACATACAATAAGAAACTGAAATATCACTCTCTTCACGAATTCTTCGTGAATTTGGTATCTGCAGGTTGCAGTGTTGCAGTATGTTGTCTTCAACAAATCATATCTTCGGTCTGGTTAGTAGAGTCAGAATGGTGCACTGACAGTAGCTTCTTGTTTCTGAAGGCAAAACAATTTCTCTATATCTTTTCTTGCTTACTGTAACAACAGTAATGTATGCAGAGTTCTTTGTAACAGTTTAGAATGTAAGCCTTGTATTTGAAATGAAGCTCATCTTTCTCTGACTGCATGCTATTATCCTTGATAAGTAAGTTCAAACTAGGTAGAAGAGCTTTATGATTCCAGAATAGAAACTCTGCAGAGTTATTTCTTGTGACTTCTGTAACATCAAGTTCCAGTAATTGTCCTTTTTCTTCTTGGAAATATTTTTATGCTTTTTTAAATTCTCTCAACACATTCCTGTCTCCAATCACTACAGTCTTTTTAAAGTGATTAGATTTTTAAAAAATTTTTTTTCCAAGAAGGCAAAGAATCATTTTTTTAAATTATTTGAGCACTTCTGAGAAAATCTGAGTAATTTTACTTGAGAGTGAAATATGCTGTTTCTTTGGAATGTCCTTATTTTGGTTAAAATTTGAGTGACAGTAACAGCTGATCTTTAAGGTCAGCATTATGTAAAATGTCTATTAATCTTCTTTTAGAAGTGTAAAATAGATTCTTTTTTTCCCAGCTACTCCCCAGATATGAGGTTTTGTCTTCGTTAGCTCTAACCTCTGCATGTGCACTGTAAGAGCGTTCTTAATCTTAAAAATTATTGTTGGATGTGTTGTACTGAAAGCTACAATTTTAGTATTGTAGACAGTTTTGAACTAAGACAATTGAGCATTCTTGGAGAAAATGGTGTTTGGAGGCAGTGAAAAAAGTTTGTGTCCAGAAAATGGGTGTATATCCTCAGGATGAGGACAGAATCCATCCAAAATTCACTTCAACGAAACTAATAAAGTCGTTTTAGTTTTTTTACAAATGAGAGGATTCTCTTGTGTGGAGTTGAGAGACTATAGCATTTGATCACCGTATCAACTGCAAAATTTTTTGGGGATTGTGGGGTTTTTTGTGGTTTTTTTTTCTTCTCCATCTGTTAAAATAGTAGGAATAATAGGTGAAACTATAGGTTAGAGTTTACATTAGTCTTTTGCTTTTAATATTTATTTCAATCTTCAGTTTTTTGTAGCTTCAGATCCTACAGTTAAAACTGATCGGTTGTGGCATGACAAATATACTTTGAGGAAATCAATGATCCCTTCTTTTATTACAATGGAGCAATCAAAAAAGGTATGAATCTAAAAGTTCATCTTCTGGTGATTTGTTTGTCCTATGCTGCTGCTTAGATTTCTATTGAGAAAATAGAGGACAAATTTAACAAAGAGTAATCCTCTCAGGAATTTTAGAATTGTTTCCTGAGGAAGAGACTGTAGGACTGTTTTTCCTTTCCATTCTCTAACTCTTAAACTGGGGGAAAAGAACTTTGTGTTTAAAACCTTTTCATGTTAGCATTGCTGTTCTGGATTGCTGAGGTTGGGATTGTGAAACTAAGGGCATAGAAAGATGACAGCATATCTTGTTGTCCTGGTGGTTGTGGGCGGCTTCTTCATTTGGTGTTTTTTTTATGTGCAAATCACTTTTTTAAAAATCCTGTTTTGTTCAGGTTCTTCTAATAGGAAAATCCATAAACTTCTTGCATCAAGTTTGTCATGATCAAACTCCATCCACAAAGATGATTGCTGTTGCAAAATCTGCAGAGTCTTCAAAAGATGGTACAGTATTCATATTATTCAGTGTCTCCCCTTTGAACTGACCTCCCGTACAATACTTGTTTTAGACTGTAAACTGACTTTATGGATGGTGGGGTGGAAAGGAGTACAAAAGTCCCATCTGCCTTAAAATATAGATAATATAATGGATACTTCTTTTTTACAGAAGATGTATGTTGATGCATGTGCATAATTTTCTTAATTTGATAGGTTTGCTGGATGTTTGTTAATGTACTGAATTTCTGAATGAAACCATTTTAAAAAACAGTTTGCCTTCAGCTGCCTCAGCTGGGGTGGGAGCAGGGATATTCTTGTGCTGCAACAAGAATATAGTATGTTTGACTTCTCATCAAATATACTTCATCATACAATTCCGTAATAATACTGAGTTAACTTTGTGGTTGAAAATAAAAATACTCAGTTGGTTGTAAATAAGAGAATGAGCAATAAAAACAGGCCAGAAGCCTTTTTTACCTTTCTGCTAATGCACCATACCAATACGTCAAAAAAAATTGAGTATGTGGAATGTTAGTAAAATTCTTTTTGAAGATTACTTAAATTGGGGTTGCTGGCTGTTGAACATGGAACCAAAACTTAACTATCAGAATTCCTTCAGTTTATTTTATTTTATTTAAAACAGATCTCGATTTTAATGAATGAGAACTTGTATATCATTTGTAGTTATTTTTTGGTGGCATGTTTGTTGCAATGAAATTAACATCATTATGACCAAAGATAGCAAATAGTAACCATCTAAACCAAAGAGGCTTTATGTCTGAATACTAAGCAAAAATTGTGTAGGATACCGCTACATCTCAGAGAAAGGAATGATTGCTGCCTTCTGGTGAAAGTGGTATTTTGCCTCTGTAACTTCTTTTGATAACTTGTTTAATATACCAAAGATAGTTTAACTGTTAAGATATCCCAGTGAGCTGTAAGTTTTCTGATGCTAATCATCTAAATATTTTTCTGTCAAATTCTTGTTTTCAAAGAATATCCTTCTTTACACTTTAGAACATAATATTACTTACATAATAACTTTAAAGCTTGTGTATGTGGGGTTGTTGGGTTTGGGGGTTTTTTTCCCCCCAAATAACCTTGGATTAGTTTTAATAGTAACTCTTCACAGTATGGATTTCTGGCATGAGTACCTCCATGAAAAATGTTCTAGTAATAAAATCCCACCCACATCTGGAAGAATAAGTCATCTAATAATGTGATTCTTGTACCATGTTCAGTGCTTGCTTAGTCAAAGATAAGCCTAAAGTGCAGAGAGGGGTCAGGGTTAAGTGAATAAGGGCTATAAATGCATTTAAACAATCATCATGCCAGCTACTCCTGGAAAAAAGGAAAAAACATTCTTTGGCAGCACTATTTTCACCACTTCATACAGCATTTATGGCCACGCTTTTCCAATATTACTTTAAATTTGCACTTGTTTCTCTCTCTCCTTGACTGAATGGAAGATCTGTGCAAATGCAGGTTTCCTATTATGTAGGGGATGAGTGCTTCAAAGCACCTACATTATCTTAAGTGCTGAGAATAACTGTTTGAGACTGAAGCATAGTTTTAAAAATATGTTACTCTATCTGCAGTGTGCTGAAGGCATGCTGACCTTGTGGTTGGCAGCCTAAATACCTCGTGGTATTGCATTGCTTTAATTTTGCATGAAACTGCATTTGCGTTTAGGGCATTTTACCCATTTAATCCTGAAAGAACATCCTCTGTCAGAGATGTTGGAAATGCTTCCTTTCATGCTTGTTTGTGCCATCTGACAATATTCTGAAAGTCCTTTTAGATAATTACTTATTATTAAGATCATGGAAAGCTAGGATGTCAGCCTGAGTTCTGGATGCTTTTTCTCATTTTAAATCTCAATATTTCATGGGTTTGGCTGTGTTATTGCTTTCATTTGCTTTGGGATCTTAATGATCATGTTTCTCCAGCTTCCTTTTGATGCTGAAGTAATCAGGGTGTAGAAAACTGTCTGAACATGTATTAAAACAAGAGGTCTGACATAACTGTATAGAAGTTGGTCATCTTGCCTGGCAGGGAATTTTACAGCTTCTGGGAGAGAGGAACAGTAAGAAAGGCAGATAAAGTGACCTCAGTCCCAACATGTAGTTGTAGTCCATAGTTTGGGGTCTTCTGGACCAGGAATGACACTACATTCAGTAGCAGCTCATGGACCTGCCTGTCAGTGCTTTTAGTCTGACCCTTTCTTTATCCATTTCTAGCTTTTCAGTGTTCTGAGATAATTTTGCACAGTTTTCAAAACTTGTGCCTAGGCCTCTTGTTTGTTGATGTAAACAACCTTTTTAGCAGTTTTGCATGGCAAACGGGAATGCTGCGTTTTGCCTGTGCTGGGGTGTGTGTGTTTATGCAGAGGTAGTGCATTACAACTACATAGGTAAAACTGAACTTTCCAGTCTGAGTTGAAGGACTGTGGCCAGGTCACTTCCTTCAAGGCAAGAGGATCAGTACTAAGGAGAGGGGAAAGGCTGCTTTTCCTGCTTGAGACAGTAAGAAGTTGAGACTGGTCTGTGTATCTCAGAGGTACTGCCTTAGACACGCTCACCCCTGTGTGAGGACCAGCATGCCTGACATGGTGGGCTGGCTACAGACAAGCCAGGGAGTTGCCTTCTGGCTTTGCCTGTGCCTTGAGCTGGTGCTAGGCCCAACCTCTGTGTCCAGTGGCTGAAGATAACTGGCTGGTAACTCTCTCTGGATTGGCTTGTTCCCTCTTGTTTTGCCTGTAAGGCTCACAGCATCTTGAGGAAGGACACTTGCACTTACTGCAGGCTGTATTAATTCTCACATCTGTAAGGTTGATATGTGTTACTTGACTAAATAGTATTTCTCTTGTGTAAGGATTTTAAACACAGCAATGTATTATAAAAGTGTCATCTTGTTGACATCTCTTGCACTTTTTGTGTCTTACGGAGAGTTTCACTGGTTACTGAATCATAGTTTGGAAACCTCTGGGAATGTCAGTGAACCAGACATTGAATTTTCCCTTTTTAAAGAGTGACTTCTTTATTAGAGCCACTGCTTATTTCTTCAGTTTGTAAGCATTTTATTAATTGAGTAGTTAAAGTGAGAGTATATCCTTTAATGCTGAAGAAGGTCTGATTTTTGTGATCGTTGGCAATCCAGTATTTGGAGTATTGTTCCATGTTGCCTGAAGAGGCTGCAGTTCTTGCTATCTTGTAACAGCTTTACCTGAGTCCCTTTCTCGATAAGCTTATAGTTATAGAAAACAGTGAAATAAGCTTCCTACTACTTTCTACTGCTTCCTGCTTTCTGTCCCCAAATTGCCTTGCTTGAAAGATGGAGAGAAAATATCAGGTTGCTGGCTGTCTCCCAGGTAAAACGAGAATCTCTCATTCTTTTATATATAGAAAATCTCTCCTGAGTTTTTTAACATCCTGATTCTTTGATTTATTTTTCCCCAGACCCTTAGAAGTGCCTTCTGATTTAGATTCTCCCCAACAAAGGTTTTTCCTAACTCTGAGCTTTTAGATCTCCATAAATTATTTCATTTGTAAACTGCGATATTTCAGCAAGCTTAAAAATCCCCACCTTTTTCTGTAAAAGTGACATAATATGAGCTTCTACTGGAAAGTACAAACTGGGCACAGATTAAAAGTAATATTGTTGAAGTATAGGCTGCTTTAGACTTGCTTTTGCTTTGGCTATGGCAAATGAATAGCTGAGTGGATCAGAAGAAATGGCAGTTTTTCTGTTTGTGTGTTTCAACTCCAAAGCTTGTTTGCCTCAGTTTTGGAAAACTACTAATTTAATTTTAATTTTTATTTTCTTTTAGCTGCTGATTTGTTCACAGATCTGGAAAACGCATTTCAAGAGAAAATTGATGCAGCTTATTTTGAAACCAGCAAATACCTGCTGGATGTTCTCAATAAGAAGTACAATTTGCTGGAACACATGCAGGCCATGAGGCGCTACTTGTTACTTGGTCAAGGAGACTTTATCAGGCATTTAATGGACTTGCTCAAGTAAGACAATAGGAAGGGTAATTATGTTGAATTTCTGATGATTCTGTGCATGATCAGCACAGAAACTTTTTTGCTTTTTGAAGAGGACCCTCTAAGTACCTTGTTCAATTAAACCTTTGAGTAATAACTTTTAAATTCTATTTTGGATTTAATTTCTTTGACCCTGAGGCTTAAAATTTGTTCTTCCTTTTTGATTAGGCATACATACAGTACCATTTCACAAAGTCTTGAAAAGTTGCATTAATGTAGATATCTTTATGCCAGCCCTGTGACAGCCTTGAGGATGTTGGCACTTCTCTTGCTCCTGTCAGCAAATTTAAGCAGAAAAGTTCTGCTGCTCTTGATGCTGCTGGTTAGCGCTGCTGGGACTGTTAGGCCTCTCTGTATTTTGGGGGTGTTTGGTCCAAAACATTGTGTCCAAACCCCTCAATGCAATTTAAAAAATCTAATTGATTCCTCACTGGCTTCTGTTTTAAGCACCCAGGTGCACCCACAACCACCGATTCCAGTTTTTAAAGTGTATTGAGAACTCACTTTTACATGGTGGTGCTACTGATGAAATTCAGTCAGTCAGAAGGGTTGTTTGCAAAGCTTTTCTTTGATCTAGAGGTCAGGCTTTGTAATAGAACTTTCATTACCTTGTTTTTAAATCAAAATCAAGATTGTCTGCTGGCAGTTTGTACATGACTATGCTTTTTAATGTGAAGCAGAATGAGGTTAGTTTGTGGAGTCAGTATTACATTTGAGGCAGAAGGAGTGAGAGGCTTTCCAGTACTGATCCTGAGGGAAAGAGAGAGGTAGTACAAGACCTGCATGTTGCAACTCTTTGGAAAGTTGGAGTTACGTAGAGGGGGAGTGGGTTTCTGTGTTTCTGCCAGCACTTCTGAGCCTGCAAGATGGCGATCAGAAGGTTTCTGAAAACTGAAGTGAAATTATTGGTTTGATGTGCTAATGATGTAATCTGCCTCATTTTAGATATGAATGCAACTCAGATTAGAGACTAGCTAAACTAGCAATCCTGGTAACTTCAAATTACTGGCATTAAATGAGGATTAAGTTACTCCTCATGCTAATGTTCAGGAGTATAGCTGCATATGAGTACACATACTCTGCTCATACTCTGTGCAAATATTTTGCTCACTGCTTCTTCATGATTAAGACTGAAAGAGTAATACGATAAGTTTTTAATGTCTCTTAGAAAAGAGTTTTGCTGTGTGCTGCAGTAACTACTGAATTGCTGCTGCAGAGTATTTCAGTAATGTACTATGACTGTTTCATAACCACCAGGCCAGAGCTTGCACGACCAGCTACCACCTTATATCAGCATAATCTAACTGGAATCCTGGAAACAGCAGTGAGGGCAACAAATGCCCAGTTCGATAATCCTGAGATTCTCAAGCGATTGGATGTTCGACTTCTGGAGGTCTGTTGCATCATGGTGACTGACCTGAAACATACCTTTGTGTGTGTGTATACATGCAGACATCTATTTTGTGTGTGTATATGAGTACATTTCTCCCCTTCCTTGCCACTGAAGTGTACTTTGAATAATATAAAGGTCATTTAGTAAGTCTTCTTATTTTCCCTTTCCCTGTCTGTTGTCTGTTTGTATTTCAAGATACGGGTTTGCAGCCACTGACAGTACAAGGTTGACTCTTTGGGGCCTAACAGAAATTTATGCTGATGGCCCTGATTTGAGGTTCTCCAAACAGCTCTTACTGCTGTTGCTCTTACAAGAATTGGAGCAGGAAGGGGCAGGTTGGGGTGTGTGTCTTCTTCTTGCCCTTAGTTAAAAAAAGAAAAGCATTGAAAGCACATTTCATGGAAGAGACCTGTGGTAAGAAACTTTAATTAA